>NC_057863.1:624459290-625059290 GCF_019393635.1 Dromiciops gliroides | reverse complement strand
AAGACAGGGAAAAAGGCAGTTGTAAGAAATGATGAGCTCTATCATAGAAAAACATCTATAGAAATAATGAAGAGCGAAATGAGAACGTTGTATACAGTAACAGCAGTATGCTTTTAAGAACAACTTTGAGTGACTAAGTCATTTTGACTCTTATAAAAACCCAAATTAACTACAAAGGGCATATGAAGGAAGATAACTATCAGCATCCAGAGAAAGAACTGATAAATAAAAGTATGTATAGAATGTTTTTTATGTGTATTTACATATTTGTGTCTAATGGCAGCCATCTCTAGGGTCTGGGGTGAGGAGGGATGGGGAAAATAAATTGTGTGTGTGTGTGAGTATGTTTATGGAATAGCAAATTGTAGGTTATAGATTTGCAGTTGTGTACGATCACTTTTTCTATTCTATTATGTTATAGAAATGCTTAGTTTATTAAGTTCAGAATAAAATAAATAAAATTTTAAAACCATGTCTGAACAACAACGAAACCACACTCGATAGGTTCCTCAGTTGTTGATTATCTTCTTGGTTTATACCTCTGCCATGAATATTTGGGTGTGCATGGCATTGTTCTTTCTGTTTCCCACCTCTCTGGGCATCTGTGCTCAGCAGTGCAATATGTTGTTAAGAAGATAAGGATATTTTAGGTTGGTGTGATTTCAAGTTGCTTGCCAGAATTCCTAGACCAATACTTAACTCTGCCCGCAGTGTGTTAGGGTATCTGTCCACACACAACCTCAGTTATGCCCATCTTTTCTCACCTTTGCCAATCTGACAGGGATAAGGGAAAACCTCAGTGTTGCCCAGTCATGAATACTCTGTAATTCTTTGGCTAAGTGTTGAGCCTTTGACCACTTAGCCAGTGAAGAGCAATTCTTGTTCTTAGATATATGTGTTAGACTCCTGTATATCTTGGCAACATTTGATGTGAAGACCATTGGCCCTACTTCCAGCCTGACTCCTGCAGCTGTTATGCAGGGGAGCCAGCCATGTAAAGAAGGGGCCAGTTGTTCCCACAAAGTGCTGCTACCAGAGAAAAGGCAAGCCTACGTGACTGAAGAGGCAAGACATCTTGAGGGAGATGCTGGAGGCAACACATTCCATGCCACTGCCTCAACCACTAGTTTCCCTCAGACCCATATAAAATCAGCACCAAACCCTGAGCCAGAGATCCCTGGGAGTAGGAGGACCTCCAGGCTGCTTGCCCTATTTATTTCCCATTCAGTCCCCACAGTTGTCATCTAAGGAGTGTTAATCTTTGTGTAGATACAACCTGACAACTATTTCTATAGATGCTGTTAGTTACAATGTTGACTCCTTAGGAAGATACTGATAATAAACAGAATTTTATTATGAATAAATTGTGGACAGTTATGGGATTCGATCTTCTTTACAGCCTTAGAAAATAAGCCTTTGCCAGCTCTCAAGATTTAGAGAAGGTAGGGGTGAAAGGAATAGCTAGAAATCACACTGATTGTTTTAAAGCAGTATTTGGCAAGATCAATGAAGAAGCCTATTCTTTTCCCCTAGAATTGGCACTTTAAAGATTTAGCTAATGTGAGTCAAGTCACTTGAGCATCTACCTCTTTTTTTTTTTGCTGTTGGTCAGAAAACTAAGTAAATGAAAGAAGATTGGAAGGGACACTATGTTTTGTCTCTACTTCATGGTAGTGATATCATTAGGAATGATTCAAGATCCTAGGTGAGAGGAGCTTTTAGTACAGAGGTGCTCCTTGTCCCAGAAGTTAGATGTAGTGATGTGACAGAACCTTATCTGGAAGAAAATGTGTCCAATTCTTGGTTGGGGAGAAATGGAAATTGACTTAACCCTGCCTAGACCTAGCATAGTGGGAATTTGAATGTCAAATACCATGTTCTTCTTTGAATGGGGAAGTAGAAAAACAGAGTAGGCCTACAGATTGCTGTTCTTCCTCCAGTGGTGATGTTTTGTGTTGTGAGACATGACAATACATCAAGAATATTTTTTCTTTTATAACTTCCATTCATAAAGCTTTTCACCTGTCAAAAAGCGCAAATGGATGTAACTTGTGAACAAAAAATTGATATACAAAATCCAGCCTTCTCAAAAAATAGATATTTTAGAAGGTGATTTCTCACATGAGTTTGTATACTATCACAGAATGTTGGAGTTTGACAGGACCGGCTACTTCAAACTGGATGTGAACAGCAATCCCCTCTAGAGCAAAGCCAGGCACTCGTCGTCCAACCTTTCCTTCACTTACCAAAGGGAATCTATTTAGCTTTTGGATAATGCTCACTGTTAGAACCAGAAGTCAAGACTAAATTTGCTTCTTCACAGCTGTCACCTATAGATTCTGGTTATGCTCGGGTGCCAACCAGAACAAGGCTTCATAATAAAAGCTTTTAAAAATACTTGGTAATAGTTATTATTATCTTCACATTTCCTCTCCTTCCCTTCTTACTCCTCCCTCCTCCCTGTTTGTTTGCATCATTAGTTCTTTTACGTGATCCTGTGATGTGGACATATCCATTTGCCCTCCAGTTTTTCTTGTTTTGGGAACCTGTGCTTCTCTGCATCAAGGTGGTGCAATGGATAGGGTGCCAGGCCTTGAAATCAGGAAGACTTGAGTTCAGACTGGCACTTCTTTGCTCTCTAACCCTGGCCAAGTCACTTCATCCTTTTTGCCTCAGTTTCCTCATCTGTCAAATGAGCTGGAGAAGGAAATGGCAAACCATTCTAGTATCTTTGCCAAGAAAACCCCAAATGGGATCATGAAGAGTCAGACACGACTGAAAAGACTAAACAACAATGACAGAGCTTCTCTATATCATAGACTGTGGACCCAGAAATTTTTCTTGAATTCTTCATAGAACCACAGAATTTGGGAGAGGAGAAGGTGCTGATTGACCATCTACTTCGATTCATTCATGAAAGAGGCCTCCAGTACGGCATGCTGATGAGCAGTAATCCAGCCTTTAGCTTGATCACAGTCCCTCAGAGCCCAGGAATGTTCTCATTGATTCCTGACATGAAGCCCAAGCTTATCTCTTTCTAGCTTCTTCCTGTTGCTCTTGGTTTTGCTCTCTTGTCCAAACAGAACACGGGCAGATTCTCTTCTATGTGAAGATGGCTTGTATGGCCTCTTTAGTCTTCTCCAGCCTAAACATGCCCTCAGCAGATATGCACTCAAGGCTCTTTACCCGCCCCTCTTGCTCTCTGAACTCTTTCCTTCTTCTCAGTGAGCTCATCCAGCTGAGCTTTCCCATCTGAAAAGAATACTCCAATGGCATTAAATATTCCTGGAAGCTCTGCAGCTCTTTATTTAGCACTGGATTGCATTAGATTTTTTTGCTTCCATAACTCAGTAATGGCTAATATGGTGTTTGCCACCCATTAAAAATCTTTTCAGAACAGCTGTTGTCTATCCATGCCTAGCCCTATCTTGTGCTGCTGGTTTGGGTTTTTTTACCCAAATAACAGCTGTCCCCTATCAAATCTCATGTTACTGCATTTGGCCCAGTGCTCTAGCCTTTTTGGATCGTAAATCTAATATTCATTTTATTGTTTTCCTTCCCTTCTTGGGGTTGTCTCCTAATCCAGATCATTAATAAACCTGTACAAGAGCCCAGGGACAAGTGACCAAGCAACTGAAGGCAGCATGCACTTATTAAGCACCCTCTGAGTTCCGGCCACTGTGCTAAAGCACTGGGAATACAAGTGAATACAAGACAGAAACAGTCCCTGCCCTCAAGGAGCTTGCAGTCTCATAGGGAAGACAACATGCAAATGAGAAAGAACACAGAAACTAGACAAAGACAGAATAGGTGGGTGATAAGAACTAGCATTAAGAGGGGCCAGGAGTGGGGCAGCTGGGTGGCGCAGTGGATAGAGCACCAGCCCTGGAGTCAGGAGGACCTGAGTTCAAATCCAGCCTCAGACACTTGACACTAGCTGTGTGACCGTGGGCAAGTCGCTTAACCCCAATTGCCTCAAACCCACCCTCCCCCCCCAAAAAAAAAAAAAGGAACCAGGAAAGACCTTGCAGAAGGTGCCAACTGAGCCAAGACTCAAAGGGAACCAAGACTTAGAGATGAAGAGGGGGAGAATTGGAGGAATGGGAGACAGCGTCTTGTGTGGCCAGTGTCATTGGAGGGGAGTGAGGTATAAAAAGACAGAAAGGGTAGAAGGGAGCCAGGCCATGAAGGGCTTCCTGTTTGCTCCTGGAGGCAGTAGGGAGCTACTGGGGAGGAGTGACGTGGCCGAATTGCAGCACAGACTGGAATGGGGAGAGATTGGAGGCAGAGAGACCAGCTATTGCAGCAGTCTAGGTGTGGGAGGTGATGAGGGCCAGAGGAGAGAAGGGGGCACATAGGAGAAATGTTACAGAGATAGAAAAGCATTGGGGCGTGAGAGTGAGGAGCCAAGGATGACCCCTTGGTCACTGGAACCATGGTGGTGTCCCAGATAGTAACAGGGAAGTTAGGAAGAAATCGGCTGGGGAGGGGGGCTGTCTTGGGGAAAATATGTTCATTTGGGGGCATATTTATTCTGACATGTGTCCAGTTAGTCAGGTGGAGTGCGTGACTGGCAGTCAGGAGAAAGGTTAGGGTTGGCTAGATAAACCTGAGGATCCTGTGTTTGAGGGAAGAATGGATGGAGATGGAGACTGAGAAGGAACAACCACTCAGGTAGCAGCAGATCAAGGAGAGAGCAGTGAATGCGTGATGGTTGCACACAGGCTCCACACACGTCACCAAGGATGAGTGTTAAGAACAGGCCTCAGCACCCATCTATAGGACAGGTGACACAGAACCATTAGCAACAGCTGTGGGAATGTAGCCACCTGATTGCAATACATCTTTCTGTCTTCTCTGCAAGAATTCTTTTTTTTTTTTTTAAGTGAGACAATTGGGGTTAAGTGACTTTCCCAGGGTCACACAGCTAGTAAGTGTTAAGTGTCTGAGGCCGGATTTGAACTCAGGTCCTCCTGATTCCAGGGCCAGTGCTCTATCTACCACACCACCTAGCTGCCCCTTAAGTACTTTTAAAAACTTCAAACATCATTTTGTTGAGGACCTACTTTTAGTTTTTTATTTTATAGGAAGTGAGAAAAGGCATTTCTTTCTCTATCCTGTTGATCACATATTTTCTCTAGGAAAGCCCACTGAACAGTGGTCACCGGGTGTTTTAGTGCAGACAGACGGGCACCCACACTTTTTTTTTTTTTTTTGGTGAGGCAGTTGGGTTAAGTGACTTGCCCAGGATCACACAGCTAGTAAGTGTTAAATGTCTGAGGCCAGATTTGAACTCAGGTCCTCCTGACTCCAGGGCCAGTGCTCTATCCACTGCACCACCTAGCTGCCCCAACCCACACTCTAGTATGAGAGCCCCAGGCTTGCAATAACCTGCTCAGTGACACCCCTCCCCACCCCCTACATTCTGTCTCCCCCTGCTTGTCTCGGTAGGTAGGGGGTTATTCATCTGGTATTTCTTTGCAGTGTGGAGATGTTGGTATCAAACTGCTCAACAGACACACAAGAGTCTGGCAAATTGCACCAAAAATCATTGGCACAAGAACAAAAACAATATCGAGGTCCTTTTCAGGGTTTTCTTTTGTTTTTGTCCTTTCTAGTGAAGAATAAGCCTCTCAGGAAGCCAAATGGTTAGCACACCTTCTCAGTCAATGGAACTGGCCCAGGGTTACCTGCCTGCTTCTTTAGTCTTTCAGTAAAGTTAGTATCTTTTCCAGACATAACTAGAGGTAGAAAACCAGACACAAAACTGGCATTATTGTCATCTTGTTTATTTGGAAATGTCTTCTGATCCTTGTTCCCAGAGAACCAGGTGCAATTTCTGGTCACTTAGTGCAGATATGCACAAGGTCCCTTTTCTGACCTTGTTTCCTTTGCCCAAAATTGCAGCTCAGGAGCTTTTCTCAGATTTCTTGGGATTTTGTCCTTCATGGTTTGGTGACTTGGCAGTTTCTCTTTATTTTATTCTTCCTGGCCTCTTCTGGATCAGCATTAACTTTTGGGCCTTCAATGTGTATCAGTAAATCAATTTATGAATTAAAAATGAGACTTGGTCTGTGCTGCTGATTAATGATCTTGCCTCATTTGCACTTTTCCACACTAACCCGTGATGGATTTTGGATCTCTTTGGAAACTCCTAAAAATAATGCCTTGCATTTTAATAGTACTGCACAATGTATGGAGCACTTTTCTATCCATTTTCCCCCCAATTTTATCTCTTAAAAGCTTTGTGAAGTAAGCAGAGCAGATGTGTCCCTTCCTTCCTTCCCTCGCTCCCTCCCTCCCTCCCTTCTTTCCTCCCTTCCTTTATTCCTTCCTCCTTCCCTCTTTTCCTTCTTCGCTTTTAATAAACTGAAGCATGTCCAAAGACCCTGTATCATCTGGCAGCTAAGTGACCTAGCCTAGTGTACTGCCCATATTTTCTAATTATCCATTGCTCTTTTCACCTTGCTTTATGATGTGTTGATAAGTTTTCAAAAACAGGATACTCTATCAGATGTAAAACTCACAACCTAATGATGAGAAAAAGTTACTAATCTCCAAGCCTGATAAGGAATGAAGAGGATAGGAGTTGAAATTGATGAGACTCTCAGTGCCATGTCTCACCATCCATCCACAATAGCCATGAATGGCTTAATGCCGAACAGAAAAGAGCCTAGGGACTCCAGACTGGGGTTTGAGCATCTAGATGACTGGAAGTTTATCCAGGCCCAGCCTTTGGGTTCCATAAGCATTCCCCCGCCCCCAACAGTGGTGAGGCTGATTCTTGAGATCTAAGGTGTCCATGACTTCTTGTTTCTCCTTGAAGTGGTCTAAACTGCAGCTGCGGGTTTGTTGTGGAACAGACAAAACAAGGTGTCCAGGTGTTGTGGCATGGTGGTTTATGCTTTGTGTGGTCTGCAGGGTATCTAACAGGCTTTCTGCTGTGGAAACAAAATGTGATCAAAAAGAATTAATTCAAGAAGGTGGTATTAAAGAAGGTTCATTTTCTTTTTCTTCTTCTCGCCTTTATTTCCCAAGTTTGGGAGCCTCTGGTGGGGCGAGTACTTCTGATTCCTGCAGTGACCATTTCACCATTGAAACGTGCAAGGAGACAGATATGCTGAACTACCTCATCGAATGTTTTGACAGAGTTGGAATAGAGGAAAGGAAAGCACCAAAGGTAGGCTGGAGTTTGCTGGCAGAAGAGCCAAGCACTGGAGATTTCTGATAGGGAACAAAACATGCTCTTTTGGCGTGGGGGGGGGGGTGTCAAGTGACTTGTCCAGGGTCACACAGCTAGTAAGTGCCAAGTGTCTAAGGCCGGATTTGAACTCAGGTACTCCTGAATCCAGGGCTGGCGCTTTATCCACTGTGCCACCTAGCTGCCCCACAAAACGTGCTCTTCATAAACATTAGGTGGTTGTCCCCACCTCCTTGGGCCCCTCAGATCTAGTGGTTGGCACAGCATGGGGAAAGCTCTCTCCAAGCTAACATGTGGAAGAGTGGTTAGATTGTTTTGTTTCAGCTGGGGGGACCCAGCTCCGGGAAATCAATAGAAGTGATGCTGATAGGAGAGCTGCCCAAGACATCCCTCAGGATGGAGTTTCTCTCCTTGTCTGTTTTATATTGGGGATTCTTGTCCAAGGGTTGGTGAGATTCTTTAAGGGAATTCCCATTTTGGATATGCCTTCTATGCCCCTCCCACTTTTAAATTGCAAAAAAAAAAAATTCGTTGTTGCTACACTGGCTTCATACCCACAGAAGGGCCCAGTGGAATGTGATATCCATGGGTCTGCTCTGTCACAGAGGTCATTTCTAGCTCTACATATGCCCAGGACTGGGGGACGCTAGGTTAAATGACTAGCTCTGCTTTTTATTTCAAGAGCTTTTTAATACCACCTCATGGTTATTAAGAGCACGTTTTGTTCTTGCCCTGGCAATAAGCATCAGAACAGCAAGAAATCCTGTCACCAGAGGAGATTTGATTACAGAATGTTTTCCTTTGACTCTGAATAGGGGAGAGAGAAAATTCCCTTTCTGTGAGCATTTTTCTGGAGACAGTTTTCGGCATAGGAAAGGATTTCCTTTGTCTCTGCCATGACACCCTCCACCTTTCTTTTTCAGATGTGCAGCCAACCGGCGGTCAGCCAGTTACTGAGCAACATCCGCTCACAGTGCATATCCCATGCTGCGTTAGTGTTACAGGGCTCATTAACGCAACCAAGGTATGGAGCATTGGGGAATTCGTGGAGCTTTATCAGGGAGAGAATTATCGCCTTTGAAATTGCATAATTTGCACCGTTTGGGGAATCGATGTGCTGTTGTAACTGTAAGCCCTAGTAAGCCAGCAATCTCACTGAGTTCTAACGTTTTTTCCCTCTGTAAGTGGAAAGCACCTATCCATCTCTAAAATCCTGGGATTCCTGGATTTTATTTTATGGCTTTCCTTTCTTTCCCCTCACCCCCAGGTCCCCTGCCCCCCATGCTTTGTGGCATATGTGAAATAAAGATTGAAATAAATTAAAATTTGTTTTATTTTATTATTTTTGTTTGGTTTTGTGGGGTAGTGAGGGTTGTTAAGTGACTTGCCCAGGGTCACACAGCTAGTAAGTGTCAAGTGTCTGAGGCCGGATTTGAACTCAGGTTCTCCTGAATCCAGAACCAGTGATTTATCCACTGTACCACCTAGCTGCCCCCAATTCATTTTTTTTAATACTCTCTTAAGATAACAGGTCAAGCTTTGTGGAATATATCAGAATCATTGAGTCAATTAAAAAAAACAAACAAACAAAAGCACCAGGGTTTAAAAACAAAACAACCCATCAGGATGAGCATGGATTAAATAGTAATCTGGTAATCAAACCCACAGACTACTTTTTGTGGATGCAGGCTAGATCAGCTTTTGGTTATCAGTAATAGAGAAGAGTGAGGGCCAGAATGGGCCAAAGGATTAAGTTATCTTCAAATTAGTTACACCTGGTTCTGTAATACAGTTGCCGCCGTGCCCCCCCCCCCCCATCACCTACCTATCCTTCTATCTCATATTTTGCTTTAGACTGTGGTTCAAAGTAGCTCACATTCCCTAAGTAACAGTTACAGTAGCAGAAGTTGAAGTGTTATCATCATCTGTCCTGGGAGGGCCTGTAGAGCACACGGTGTCAGGAGGGGTCTTAAAGATTTGCTAAGTGTCTGTTCCCCTCCCCTATTTTCAGATGAGGGTTGAGAGAGTCCATGCTTGCTTTTTGCTAGTAAAACTTTCTTGCCTTCTCCTTTCCTGCATTCCTTTGTTTGGCATTCCTCTTAACTCTTCCTATCAGCCCCTTCCCTTTTTCCCCCCTTCCCTTTCCTGGAGGGAGAGGACACCATGGTTTTGAAAACCCTTGTTATGCTTCACCAAAAAGGCCACAGAGAGGTTTGTAGGTATACAGGTAGGAAATAGGTTTTCCTTCAGCCCTCTTGTAAATGACTAACACAGAATATCCAAATAATTTTAGCACCTAACAACTCAAGTCTGTTGCTTTTAATGTAAGATTCTGTAGTTTTCTTTGGGTTGGATAGTAACGAGTGGCTTTCATTGTTTTTGCTTTCTCTGTAAATAAAGGTCCATGCAGCAGCAGTCTCTCTTGGTACCCTATATGCTGTGTAGGAACCTCCCATTTGGTTTCATCCAAGAGCTGGTGAGAACAACCCACCAGGATGAAGAAGTGTTCAAACAGGTAAGAGGCTTTTGGCCTCTCAGTCACTCAGGCTGCTGAGTGAAGGGATATTGGGAGATGGGGCTTGTGCTGCATTTCCAAATATGCAGTAACTAGTAGTTTCCCTTCATGTGAAGGAGGAAAATCATGTGGTTTTTGTCCAAAAAGAATTTTTACCAGTTATTCCTTCCATTGGGAAGGAAGGACATTTTAATTTTTTTTACATAAACAATAAAACTTAAAGGATATAGAAATATGGATTTCATATAATATTCATTTCATTAAAGATTATTCTTCATTTGCACTTTTTTTCAACTATTTAAAAAATGTAAAAGCCATTCTTAGCTCATGGACAGTAGGAGGATGTATTTGACCCCTAGGATACAGCAAAAGACATTTTCATATTAGATTAGGATTTGGGGGGGCAGGGCAATGAGGGTTAAGTGACTTGCCTAGGGTCACACAGCTAGTAAGTGTCAAGTGTCTGAGGCTGGGTTTGAACTCAGGTCCTCTGAATCCAGGGCCAGTGCTTTATCCACTGCGCCACCTAGCTGCCCCCTAGATTAGGATTTTTAAAATACTCTTCTCCTTTGAGAGGTCTCTTTCTCTCTCCCCAGCTGTGAGGAATCATTCTTTGCTCCTCCTTGTTTGTCCTTATCATGCTCTACCTGTATTTTCTCTTCCCCTTTTAGGTGACAGGTCTCTTTTTCTCCATCTCTCTCTTCCCAGTATCCAGCAGGTGCTTTGTAAATGTTTATTGAATTGTGAGCTTGATTAGGCAGTCCACAAATTTGCTTTGAAAAGTGTCACCTCCCCCAGTCCCACTGAGTGATTCCAAGAAGCATCATGGTAGAATAAAAAGTGCATCTGACAAATGGCTGAGCATTGCCTCACTGTGCCCCTTGGGAGTGGGGACAAGTCACTGAAGATCCCTGGGAATGAGTTTCCTCTTCTGCAAAATGATCTCGAATTCAATAATTCATCCCATACTTATTATTTTGTTTTTTGAAGGACAATGAGCTTTAAGTGACCTGCCCAGGGTCAGACAGCTAGTAAGTGTCGAGTGTCTGAGTCCATATTTGAACTCAGGTCCTCCTAAATCCAGGACCAGTGCTTTATCCACTGCACCACCTAGCTGCCCCCAAGATTTGATTTTTGATTATAAGTATTAGCTCGCCATTTTAGATGATTACAAAAATCTGTTCCTTCTACTCTAGCTGGTTCAATTATAGCTACTGAGCTAAACAGTTCCACTGCAGCTTGTGCTCCATTCATCTCAAAATCACTTAGAGAAAGAGCCAACCAGAGGAGCCTTTGTCAAGCTCTGCTTTTTAAAAGCAGAGGGTGGAGAGTGTTTTCACCAGTCTTTAGGCCTGAGGCTGTGGATCACCACCAATTCAGTTTTAGACCTGAGTCAGTCAATAAGGATTGTTAAAAAAAAAAAAAGTAATCCCAGGGCAGCTAGGTGGCACAGTGTATAAAGCACCGGCCCTGGATTCAGGAGGACCTGAGTTCAAATCTAGCCTCAGACACTTAACACTTACTAGCTGTGTTACAATGGGCAAGTCACTTAACCCTCATTGCCCTGCCAAAAAAAAAAAAAAAAAAAAAGGACCTGAGGGCAAGATGTGATGAACAAACTTTGTAGTGGCCATATGCCCAGAGTATTATAGGGACATATTTTTAAAATTTGTGTAGCCCCCAAAACAGTTATCTGGTGACCGTCTTGATGAAAGCAGGCTGTCTTTTTGTTATGTTTTGTTATGCTGTATATCTCTTTGGACTGGACTGTTTGAACTAATAGAATAGATCTGGTTTTGATTTTGATGTTCCTCTCCCCAAATTGAGTAAGAAATTTTCCCCCCTAAATGCACGAGTCTGAGGACATGTGGAGAAAACAGCTTTGATTTCATCACACATGTCTTAAACAGGGGACCTTCTAGAGAGGAACTTACCAGCTGGCTCTTTGGTGAGGTTGTCAGGGGAGGGAATCTGCCCTCCCCTGGAAGGCCCACTTAAAGGGCATTGAGGCCACAAGGTCTTCCATCCTTCCATTCAACAAACGTATACTTGCCAAGCACCTGGAAGGGTCTGATGAGGTCTGAATTCCACGAGAGTCTGTTGAGCCCCTGGGTCCTTCGGGGACTCAGAGGTTGCTGGGCTATGGTCCCTTCTCAAGGACTTTTGGAGCAAAAGGAATAAAACTAGAGTAAGATACAGAAATTGGCTGGGCCTTGATCCTTCAGTGCTTGCCCTGTCAGAAGAGAGCCTTGAGCATCACTCACGTGGGTGGGCTCCCACATGTATTGCTCCTTATCTGTGTGCTCTAAGGACCATGGCCAGAAAGGGGCTTGATTGAATGCAGCTGCTTCCGAAGTTTGACTTATCCTAACATTGTGCTTTTTTCTTTGTTTTCTTTTCAGATCTTTACCCCGATTTTACAAGGTTTGGCTCTTGCTGCCAAAGAGTGCTCCCTTGACAGTGACTACTTTAAATATCCCCTTATGGTAAAGCTTTATTTTTTAACTCTTTTCCTAGAGATTTTGTTTTCCTAGAGATTATGTTTAGCATTACCAACTCCCTCCTTGTTTTCCTTAGTTTAAAATTATAACTTGAAATGATTCAATATGGGTTTTCAGAATGTCTGGTGTACAGTGAGGTGAATGATGGGGGCATATTAGCAGCCCAGAAGATAGTGCCTTGCTTGTGTCCCCCACCCCCATCTGGAAATGTTTTAAGAGTTGGGAAATTACTTGAAACGTATCTCCTCATAAGAGAAAAATAAGCAACTTAAAATCCTGAAGTCACCTCGTAATGAACATAAGGTTTGGAAGGCAAATTTAGTATTAAAAGCAATTGTAAGCACAAATTAAAGTAAATGATCATTTTAATTAGAGAATATCTCCATTTCGTATTTATATAGTATCTCCTCAGAACAACTCTCTGGGCCACCTTTATTTGTGACTTGACACTGTAACCCTTGTATTCAGACTTTATTTCCGGAGCAGAGAACTTGACCTTTCTACTGTATTTCTGCACAGCTCTTAGAAAGTATTGTGCAACCTGGACAGGGCTGTCAGTGAAGTCCTCATCTACTTCTGTTTGACGATAAGTGGTGGTACTGGAAAGAGGAGAGCCAGATTCCCAGTCTTTGAATTTGTGGAAGAAAAATTCTTTGATATGTGCAATTGAATCTTTTTTGTAATAGACAGATTTGAAAAGATAGAAATATAGAGTCAATATCCTTTACAAACAACTTATTTATTAAAATATTTCAACAGAGGCATTTAATAGAAAAGCTTTGTCTTATATACATAAAAAGGCTTCTTTCCCCGCTTGTTCTGTTGTCCTCTTACTAAATTGTGTCTCATGCTTCTAAAGGAACCCAATGGATCTAGTGGGAAAAGGACTAAATTGGGGGGGGGGTTCAGAAAAGCAGGGTTCAGAGCTTTACTTCCCTATATGTATGGTCTGGGGGAAACCTCTCAGGCCTCAGTTTTCTCCTACAAATTGAGGAGTTAAGATGAAATGCTCTGGGTCTGTGAGACCCCTTCTGGGAAGTAAACAACAGAAATGTCATTTTAAAGACTACAATTTGGACCGGATCATATGATGAGAGAAACTGTCTTTGTGTTAAGGACCACCCCCACTTCCGATGCAGTGTGGTTCTGTCCAATCGCGTTACTTACCATTGGACATGCTGTATCGTTGAGGCTGTTATTGGGGTTAAAGAGTACAAGACAAGGAGTCGTTCATGTCACGTGGAGTTCAGGGTGGAAGTGTCTTTTCATTCCCTTTTAAAAATTACATGAACATTTCCTCCCGAAAAGAGAGCTGTTCTTTTTTTTTTTTCTTTAACTGTTTCATCGATCTAAGCTCACTTGCTGTCTCCAATGAGATTTTTTGGTGTTAAATATCAGCAGAATGTCCTGTCTTGATCAGAAGACAAAAAGCCTCTGTTCCCCAGGGACAATAGTGTGATGAGGTGCCATCATTGATGCCATCATTGACCAGGGGAGGGCATGGCCTTGGCTGGCGTGCAACTTGTGAGGATCATCTTAGTGGTCACTGTGACTGCGTGTGTGCTCTGTTAAGGCTGCTCTGGCCACAACCCCTTAAAGCTTCGACTGGCTTCATTTTCGTCAGCATGGGGACACTGTGACATCAGGACACCTAATATGGCTCAGCTAGCCATGTTAAGTGACCCCTGGAATCCCATAACACAGAGGAAGCAAGCTTCTATGGAAGTACAACTGCAGATTTAAAGCAGAATTTGCTAGTCAGTGTATCTTTTCTTGCCATAACAATGCTTTTGGCAGAATCATGGCTTTATGCAGGTCAAGTACAACTGAGCTTTAGTAGCTCCTTGTACAAATTTTATATACCTTTGTGGAGCAGTCGCCACTCTAACATCTAAACTATGGGGAGGGAATTTATTAGCTAGGATCAATATGCATTACTCCTTAATGCTTGGTAAAGATATAAACAAGGGGAAAGTAACTTGTGTTTTTTGATTGGCAGCTGTTTATGCATGTTAGGTGAACCATATTTGACGAAATCTTTCTTATTTTACTTGTAGGCATTAGGTGAACTCTGTGAAATTAAGTTTGGGAAAACCCACCCCATTTGTAGTTTGGTAAGTGTTGGTTGCTTTTTTTCCCCCAACAACCATAGCACAAATTTAAAACTTTTCTTTAAATAATGATATTGGAAGCATTGGCTACTTAGAAGTAAAGCATTTTACTAAACATTGAACAATGTGAGCTACAGTTATTAAAAACAGCATTTATAAGTAATCTGTTAAAAAACAAAATGCACTTTTTCTTGAGTATTAAATATTCAGAAATTATAAAATTTTTTGTAATAATGCTATGTTACTATGTACTGTGTACCTACTATGTTAGGCATTAGGAATACAAACCAAAAAATGAATCTCTACTCCAAAGAACCTCCGATTCTAATAGGAAAGACAAGCACCTATAGAAGAAATGAGAGAAATACAAATAAATTCAAAGTGGTTATGTTTCAAGGTATTTCAGAATAGAGAACATTCATTAATTATTAATAAGTAGCTTCTGCAGAAGAGAAATTCCTTGAATCTTTTGGCAGAGTGAATTCATTTGATTCAAAATACTTGCTTTGGAATTTGAAAGTTGAAGTCCTGTCCAACAGGGATGAATGAAATCTGGGGCTGAGACGAGAAAACATCCCAGACTTCAGCACAATAGCCTGATGTTTTCCTGAGATAGAAGCCGTTTGGATGCATGTTACCAACACAGGGGACTGGCTGTTGAACATGGGTCCTGCTGACCTCTGTATCTTTGTAGGTCGCCTCTTTGCCTTTGTGGCTGCCGAAGTCCTTAAGCCCGGGTTCTGGGCGGGAGTTGCAAAGACTCTCTTATTTGGGGGCCTTCTTCAGTCTCTCCGTCTTTGCTGAGGATGATGTGAGTACCTGACCGTTGACTCTGAATTTCTCACCTCCACATTGACCTGCTTCTTCAAATGTTACTCTGTGGAGCTTGACTATGTTCTTTCTCTTCTAGGTAAAGGTGGTTGAAAAGTATTTCTCAGGGCCTGCCATTACCCTAGAGAACACTCGAGTGGTCAGCCAGTCACTACAGCATTATTTGGAGTCAGCCAGAGTAAGTTTTCAGCCACGTGAGGTTTTTTTTACAAAAGAGCCACAGTTTCTTTTTTTGTTTTGTTTTAAAATTTATTTTAATTATTTTTCCAATTACATGTAAAGATTTTTTTTTTTGTCTTCCAGATTTTTCTTCCACCCTCCCTCCCCTCTCTCCTTCTGAGGACAGCAAACAATTTGATATAGGTTATACATTATAATCATGTTAAATATATTTCCACATTAGTCATGTTGAAAATCAGAACAAAAGGTGGGGGGAAGCTACAAGAAAGAATAAACAAGAACAATAACCAAAAAGTAACAACAAAAGTGAAAATAGGGGCAACTAGGTGGTGCAGTGGATAGAGCACCGGCCCTGGAGTCAGGAGTACCTGAGTTCAAATCCAGCCTCAGATACTTAACACATACTTACTAGCTGTGTGACCCTGGGCAAGTCACTTAACCCCAATTGCCTCACTAAAAAAAAAAATGAAAATAGTATGCTTCAATCTGCATTCAGACTCGAGTTCTTTTTCTGAATGTGAAGAGCATTTTCTACCATAAGTGTTTTGGCATTGTCTTGGATCATTGCATTGTTGAGAATGTCACACTGTCACACTTGATCATCACACAATGTTGGTGATACTGTGTACGATATTCTCTTGGTTCTGCTCATTTCACTCAGCATCAATTCATGTGTAGGTCTTTCCAAGTTTTTCTGAAATTCATCTGCTTATCATTTCTTATAGCACAATATAGTGTTCCATTACCATCATATACCACCCATATACCACAACTTGTTTAGCCATTCCCCAACTGATGGGCATCCCCTCAATTTCTAATTCTTTGCTACCACAGAAAGAGCAGCTATAAATATTTTTGTACATGTGGGTCGTTTTGCCTTTTTTATGTATGATCTCTTTGGGATATAGACCTATATAGACCTGGTGTTGCTGTAGCAAAGAGCCGTTTGTGAATGATTCATAATGGTTGGATCGCTTCATAGCTCCACCAGCAGTGCACACGGTCTTTCACAAAGTTATTTTGCACATCAATCACTTTGTAGGATATGA
This sequence comes from Dromiciops gliroides, assembly GCF_019393635.1. Taxonomy (NCBI): domain Eukaryota; kingdom Metazoa; phylum Chordata; class Mammalia; order Microbiotheria; family Microbiotheriidae; genus Dromiciops; species Dromiciops gliroides. Next base: position 625,042,902 of record NC_057863.1, on the reverse strand, counting down.
CAACTGTCTAAGTTCTTCCTTAGTCACAGGAATTTAAGTATGATTTCCTTGATTTTAGAAAGCATTAGTCGGGGCAGCTAGGTGGCACAGTGGATAGAGCACCGGCCCTGGAGTCAGGAGTACCTGAGTTCAAATCCGGCCTCAGATACTTAACACACACTTACTAGCTGTGTGACCCTGGGCAAGTCACTTAACCCCAATTGCCTCACTAAAAAAGAAAAAGAAAAAAGAAAGCATTAGTCTTTTTACCTCCCTTCTCTACCTATTTCAGTATATCCTTCATATCATGCCTAAGTTAGTTTCCCATATGCAAAGATTTTATTTGTCACTCTTCTGCTAAATCTCTTTAATGCCTCTGTATTGTCTACAAAACAAAAGTCCACCTTTTATTTTATTTTTTTTTTAAGTGAGGCAATTGGGGTTAAGTGACTTGCCCAGGGTCACACAGCTAGTAAGTGTTAAGTGTCTGAGGCCAGATTTGAACTCAGGTACTCCTGACTCCAGGGCCAGTGCTCTATCCACTGCGCCACCTAGCTGCCCCAAAAGTCAACCCAAAAAAACCCTTTCTAGCCTTATTTCATCCTCATGTTAATCTTTTTTTTTTTTTTTTTTTTTTTTTTTTGGTGAGGCAATTGGGGTTAAGTGACTTGCCCAGGGTCACACAGCTAGTAAGTGTTAAGCGTCTGAGGCCGGATTTGAACTCAGGTCCTCCTGAATCCAGGGCCGGTGCTCTATCCACTGCGCCACCTAGCTGTCCCGCCTTATTTCATCCTAACCCTTCCTATTTTTATTTTTAATAACCTCCAAGACAGTGGTATAAAAACTCCATTCCACAAATAATGGTTGCCTATTCTATGCGAGATACTATGCTATGCCCTGGGGAAACAATATTCCCTGCCCTCAAAGAGCTGGCATTTTCCTGTGCCCTGCACTGCTTGTACCGATGATCTCTTGGAGGACTTGCAGGAAGAGGTGTCTTCCAGTTTTGAGATGTTTTTGTTGAAACATTCATAATCTCTCACCTAGCCTCATTTATGAATTTAGCACAGTGGTGAAAAATACAGGCCTCTAATATGACAAAAAAGGAAAATCCTGCCTCTGACACTCCTCAGCTGTGACCTTGATTTCCCCGAGTTCCTTCCCTTCTCTCAGGCTCAGTATAATTGCACAGGCAAGGATCTTGTCTTATAATAATAACTAACGCATATGGCAATGTATAGTTTGCAAAGCATTTTACAAATATTATCTCATTTACTCTTTACAACAACCCTGGGAAGTAGGTGCTATTATCATACAGTTGAGGAAACTAAGGCAAACAGAAGTTAAGTGACTTTTCCAGGGTCACACATCTAGTAAGTGTCTTGAGGCTGGATTTGAACTCCAGTCTTCCTGACTCCAGGACCAGGGCTCTATCCCCTGAGCCACCTGGCTGCCTCTCTTCAAGATAACAAGGATGTTAGCTGACATTCGTGTAAAGCCTTAAGGATGACAATTTAGGGTTAAGATTTACAACATATGGAGAAGCTGTGGAAAAATTGGAACACTAATGCATTGTTGGTGGATCTGTGAACTGATCCAACCATTCTGGAGAGCCAAAGGGCTATAAAGCTGTGCATACCCTTTGATCCAGCAATACCACTATTAGGTCTTTTTCCCAAAGAGATCATAAAAAAGGGAAAAGGACCTACATGTACAAAAATATTTAGAGCTGCTCTTTTTCTGGTGGCAAGGAATTGGAAATTGAGGGGTTGCCCATTAATTAGGGAATGGCTGAACAAGTTGTGGTATATGAATGTAATGGAATACTGTTGTGCTGTAAGAAATGATGAGCAGGCAGATTTCAGAGAAACTGGGAAGGACTTGCATGAACTGATGCTGAGTGAGAGTAGCCAGAACCAAGAGAACATTGTATACAGTATCATTAACATTATGTGTTGATCAACTGTGATAAACTTGATTCTTCTCAGCAATACAATGGTACAAGATAGTTCCAAAGGACTCATCATGGAAAATGCTCTTCAAATCCAGAAAAAAAACAAAACTGTGGAATATGGATGCACGTTGAACCCTACTGTTTCTTTTGTTTTTGATGCTGTTCTTTGTCTTTTGAGGTTTTTCCTTTTTGCTCTGATTCTTCTTTCACAGCATGACTGATGCAGAAATATGTTTCATATGATTATACATGTATAACCTATATCAGATTACTTGCTGTCTTGGGGTGGGGGGAGGGAGGGAGAAAAAAAACTATAAATCTTATAAAAACAAATGTTAAACTATCTCTACATGTAACTGGAAAATAATAAAATACTTTTATGGGGGGAAAAAACCCAAAAAACAAAAGTGTAGGCCTCCTCCAAAATCTAGACTGAAGCTTTTAGGGTCAAATAGAGTACTCCCAGCCTTGTCTCCGTACTGGTTTGTGTAGATACTTACTTCTTTGTGGGACCAAGCAGGTCGTACAATAGAAACACTCCTTTGTGTGTCCCTCTTCAAAGCTGATGTGTCTGCATTTTCCCGGGCACCCTTAGAGCTAGTTTTATGATGTAGTTGGAGATGGACAGATGTGAGTGTAACTCTTGATACATTCTTATAAGGATTTTAGGTGGGGAATTGTTCATTCTTCAAGGCAACTGATCTGTTCATTCTTATTCCAAATTGCAGCAAGAATTGTTCAAGATTCTGCATAGTATTTTGCTGAATGGTGAAACTCGTGAGGCAGCTCTTAGTTATATGGCAGCTATCGTCAATGCCAACATGAAGAAAGCGCAAATGCAGGTAAAGACATCTGGGGGCCAACTACTGCCCCCTCCTGCACTGGTGAGAAGTTGACATTTCACTCACAACACAGCACAGAGGTAAAAGTTGAGTGCATGACCAGAGAACTTGACTGAATTCCATCCTATTTTGGGAGGATGGTTTTTCAAACATATATGGGGAATAGGGCAGATAGGTGGCACAGTGGATAAAGCACCGGCCCTGGATTCTGGAGGACCTGAGTTTCAAATCCAGCCTCAGACACTTGACACTAACTAGCTGTGTGACCCTGGGCAAGTCACTTAACCCTCAATGCCCCACCAAAAAAAAGGTATATAGGGAATAGTAATGGGAACCTTGAAGTGTCTCTTCTCGTTTCACAGACAGATGATCGGTTGGTGTCTACAGATGGATTTATGCTGAATTTCCTCTGGGTGCTGCAGCAGTTAAGCACAAAGATCAAGCTAGAGACAATAGACCCCACATATATATTCCATCCACGGTGTCGGATTGTTCTTCCAAGTGATGAGACACGAGTGAAAGCAACAATGGAGGAGGTTACTAGCTGGATGACTGAACTTTGTGAGTGTTGGCCATCATACTGGTTTCTTGCCCCCAAGAGGTTGTTAGAACACTCATCTTCTTCTGGTATCACTGATCACATGGCATTTTAATGCTTATTTAATTTCATTTTCTTAAACTTTTCATATCTTCACATTTTCTTAAAATGTTACTTAATTTTCCATTGCCAGGAATACTTTTTGCTGAGTTGGTACATTATCAATAGTTATTTTTTGGAACTTAGCCTGGCAGGAGAGTCTTTCAGTGAAGGGCTGACTATATGACAGACATTGTCAAATTTTTTTTTTTTATTTCCCCAATAGCAGTGAAATTGTAGAGGAAATGGCCTAAAGTATTTAAATACATTTTCATTTTTTAAACTCTCTCTCCACTTTGATGTTTTCCTAGATGGAGATCAGTCTCCGTTTTCTGAGCCGAAATTCCCTACAGAATGCTTCTTCCTTACGCTGCACGCCCATCACCTCTCTATTTTGCCAAGCTGTCGTCGTTATATACGCAGACTCCGGGCCATCAGGGAGCTTAACAGGTTAGAACTTTGCCTGCCCTGTATATTTGTTTCCTTGAACAATACTTACTCAGTATCCAGATCATGTGGCCCCACAGCCAATCCATGTGCCTAATAGCCTTGCATATAGGAAGAATCCATGTTCCAGTGTACTTGTTGGCCACCTGCCTTCAGACTCCGGTAGGACTAAGGGTGACTTAATCATCAGCCAGTGCATTGTGATGTTCTGACAGTCCAAGTTGTTCATAGGTTTCATATTTCTTCTGTTGAATATCCTTGGTTCTCTTTAGAATTTCTGAAAAGAGTATCCAGTGTGCTTCGCTGAGCTGCAAAGTTTGGAAGATATCCTAGATCAACTGAGTTAATGAACTTTGTCTTTTAGTGACCTGCTTTTGAGTGCGTTCTAATTGGTCGTTTTTTGACTTGGGGAAATCTCTATATGGGTTGTTATAAGTTTCCCCCATAAAAATGATAATAATTTGCTTTTTCTTCATGTAACCAATATACCAGAAATGGGATTTGAAAAATAGCACCTAAAATTAGTAAATTGTTACATAGGGAAATTGTAATTTCAGGTAGTCTGCCATTTTAGACACCACATCTGAATTCTCATTCATTTTAGGATACATAGCAAATAAAAGCTCCAGCTGTTTATTTTAAAAAGCATTGGATGGGGGCGGCTAGGTGGCACAGTGGATAAAGCACTGGCCTTGGATTCAGGAGTACCTGAGTTCAAATCCGGCCTCAGACACTTGACTTACTAGCTGTGTGACCCTGGGCAAGTCACTTAACCCCCATTGCCCAGCAAAAAAAAAAAAAAAGCATTGGATGAAATGTGAAGCAAATTTAAGCCTCACAGTATTTCCTCTACCAAAGTGTTTCCCATATATATGATATCACATAAGCTTTCTTAGTATATAACAAGTCAGAAGACATTTTTTTAAAAAAATGAAGATCCTCCTCTCCTTCCGCCCACGTCACCTCCATTGAGAAGACAATAAACATAAAATTTAGCAAAATGCTTTCCCATATTGGCTATATCCAAAATCATATGTCTCGGTGTGCAGTCTGAGGTCATCACTTCTCCCTCAGGAGGCGTGTAGCATGTTTTATCATGACTCCTCTGGAGCCATGGTTAGTCTTTGTATTGATCTGAGTTCACAAGTCTCTCAAAGTTGTTTTTGCAATATTGTTATTTTATAGATTGAATCGAATCACTTCACTCTGTATCAGTTCATCCAAGGCTTCCTAGGCTTCTCTAAAAATCTAAAATCTCTAAAAATCTAAAATCATCCCCTTCATCATTTCTTTTTTCTTTTTCTTGTGTGTGTGTGTGTGTGCGTGTATATTAAATTTAAAAATTTCTGTACAAACCAGAAGCAATGCATCCAAAATTGGAAGGGAGGCAGAAAGCTGGGAAACAATTTTTGAGGCCAGTACTTCTGATAAAGGCCTCATCTCTAAAATATATAGGGAACTAAATCAAATTTATAAGAATCCAAGTCATTCCCCAGTTGAGAAATGGTCAAAGGATATGAACAGGCAGTTTTCTGATGAAGAAACCAAAGCTATCTATTCCCATATGAAAAAATGCTCTAAATCTCTAATGATTAGAGAGATGCAAATTAAAACAAATCTGAGGTACCACCTGACACCTATCAGATTGGCTAAAATGACAAAAAAGGAAAATAATAAATGTTGGAGAAGCTGTGGGAAAATTGGAACACTAATGCATTGTTGGTGGAGCTGTGAAATGATCCAACCATTCTGGAGAGCAATTTGGAATTATGCCCAAAGGGCGATAAAGCTGTGCATACCCTTTGACCCAGCAATCCCACTTTTGGGTCTTTTTCCCAAAGAGATCATGGAAGGGGGAAAGGGACCCACATGTACAAAAATATTTATAGCTGCTCTTTACGGGGTAGCAAGGAATTGAAAATTGAGGGGGTGTCCATCAATTGGGGAATGGCTGGACAAGCGGTATATGAATACAATGGAATACTATTGTGCTGTAAGAAATGATGAGCAGGAGGAGTTCAGAGAAACCTGGAGGGTCTTACGTGAGCTGATGATGAGTGAGATGAGCAGAACCAGAAGAACATTGTACACAGTATCATCAACATTGAGTGTTGACCTACTGTGATGGACTATATTCTTCTCACCAATGCAATGGTACAGAAGAGTTCCAGGGAACTCATGATAGAAGAGGATCTCCAAATCCAAGGGGAAAAAAAAAAAAGAACTGTGGAGTATAGATGCTGATTGAACCATACTATTTCTTTTGTTTTGGGTGCTATTGTTTTTTTTTTCTATTTTGAGGTTTTGCATTACTGCTCTGATTTTTTCTCTTATAACAGGATTAATGCAGAAATAGGATTAATGTTATTATGTGTATATATGTGTGTATAGATATATATATATATGTATATGTATATAGATATATACATATAACCTATATCAGATTACCTGCTGTCTAGGGGAGGGGGGAGAGAGGGGAGGGAGAAAAATCTGAAATTGTAAAGCTTGTATAAACAAAAGTTGAGAACTATCTTTACATGTAACGGAAAAAATAAAATACCTTATATGTAAAAAAAAAAAAAAGATACCTATTAGCTGTGTGACCCTGGACAAGTCACTTAACCCTCATTGCCTCCAAAAGAAAAAAATAGATGAGGCATTCTTTGACTCAGAAGGCCAGTATGTTGCCTTGCTTTGCTTAATTATATTTTGTCCCAAGGGAGGCTTCTACTTAGGGAACTATTATTTGGTGATTAAAAAAATCAATAAAACATTTTTTAAAAGTTAAAAAAAAAATGTTCAGTTCCTTCATTTTCCTCTGGGATTAAATGAGTACACTCTCCTCACTCTGACATTTAAGACCCTGTAAAGTCTAGCTCTTGACTGACTTTACAGACTCAATTTCCTTCCCTCTCTCCCCACTCTGTGACTTTGCACAAGCCTTGCCCTGAGCCTGGCACATGCTCCTTCCTCACTTTGGGGTTTTCTTCAGGACTCAGCTCAGCAGCCGCCTTCCTGACCCCTTGCTTAGTTCTTAGTGCTCTCCCTCATTTAAAATAGCTTTTTCTATTTATATGGCATATTCCCCTAGTAGAGTAAGCTCCTACATTGCAGGAACTACCTACCACAGGGCCTTTCAGGTAATAGGTGCTTAAGAAATGCTGTGGATGGATCAGGGTTCTTTTTTGGTGAGGCAGTTGGGATTAAGTGAATGGTCCATATGACCATTTTGGAGGGAGATGTCTCTAAATCTGTGCATCTCACATTTCTTTCTTTCTTTCTTTCTTTCTTTTTTTTTTTAGTGAGGCAATTGGGGTTAAGTAACTTGCCCAGGGTCAAGCGTCTGAGGCCAAATTTGAACTCAGGTCCTCCTGAATCCAGGACTAGTGTTCTATCCACTGTGCCACCTAGCTGCCCCTGATCAGGGTTCTTAATGAGGCATAAGGCAGGGGGGTTTTTGTGCCCTGGAAACATTTTCTGTCAGGTAGAGCAGAGGTGTCAGATTCACACCAGATTAATATATCACTAGGAAATATTTAATAAAAATACACTATCATATAGGTAATGTTGATTTGTAGTTTTCTAAGTCAATATGTGGCCACCAGGGATTTGTTTCTTTGTGAGTTTGACACCCTGAAGTGTAGAGTGTTCAGCTCTGAGTCCAAAGGGGAAAAGGATTCCCTCTAGGTGACAGTGATATCATCCCTCCCTGTTCATAGCGAACTTTGATCTTTTTCCAGCCCTCTTAATATTTCCGAATCTTAGTGAGATGTAGAGTAACTCAAGAGTGTGTCTAAGCCCACAGAAGAGAAGCCACATGGGAGACAAAATAACTCAGTCAGTGCAATGACTGATGGGTGAGGAAATAGGCCTCCTTCCTTCCTGTTTGTAGAGAATGGCTCTTTGCAGGTGTCTGATGTTGTCACTCATGGCCAGTGAGTCAGTTTGCTTTGTTCAACCACTCCCTTGTTTGAAAGGAGGGCTTTCTTTGGGGGAAGTTGGTATTATTTGGAACTGACAGTGTTAATTTTTTTAAAGTATCTATAATACATTTTTAAAAAAGGAAAGTAGCACAAGAGGCAAAGACATTTATGACTAGAAAAGATTTGTATCATGCGAGAGCAAGAAATAATTGACGAGATACTGCACATTCTATTGGTTCCACATAATGTTGGGAAATCCAGAGGAATGCTCTGGGATGGTTAGTTCCCCTCCTGAGGCAGCTTGGGGGTTGCACAGGGCTCCCAGTCTACTCCTTGCCAGCAGTTTGCACATCAGTGAGGCCATAGATACATTTAAGTGTTCACATATTTTTCATGATCCCTTAGTTTTTCATTCCTTTTTTGAAAAAAGAGAATTCTCCCTCTTAGCCTCCTGTACTCAGATAAACTGCCCATCTCAGCTCAGAGTGTTTAGAGCTTTTATTTAATAACTAAGGTAATAAAGAAGGAAATAATTCTCTTGAAAACACAGTCTTTTGATTTGGGCAAGTAAATAAGTCGCAGAACCTTAATGTTTGATGAAAGAAATCTTTTCATCCTAAGAAGATAAATAAGGAAATTGAATGCTTGTGGTCCAGAATATCTACCACCTACCCCCCCCACACACACACACACACTCTCTCTCTCTCTCTTTCACACACACACACACACACTCTCTATCTCTCTCTCTCTTTCACACACACACACTCTCTCTCTCTCTCTTTCACACACACACACACACACACACACACACACACTCTCTCTCTCTCTTTCACACACACACACACTCTCTCTATCTCTCTCTCTCTTTCACACACACACACACACACACACTCTCTCTCTCTCTCTTTCACACACACACACACACACACACACACTCTCTCTCTTTCACACACACACACACTCTCTCTCTCTCTTTCACACACACACACACACACACTCTCTATCTCTCTCTCTCTTTCACACACACACACACACACACACACTCTCTCTCTCTCTCTTTCACACACACACACACACACACTCTCTCTCTCTTTCACACACACACACACACACACACACACACACACACACACCATATCACCATAAGAAAAGATAAACTGCCACTTTCTTCCCATACAGTAGTTCAGATTGAATAGATGAAATGAATGCACTTCCCTCTGTTTGATTTTTTTGCTTTTTCTTTGATTACAGAACTGTGGAAGACCTTAAAAACAATGAAAGTCAGTGGAAAGATTCCCCACTGGCAACTAGACATCGGGAAATGTTGAAACGTTGCAAAACTCAGCTCAAGGTTTGAACTATTTAATTGATATGATTCTGCAGTGACATGTTTTTCTTCAGACCAGAGTGTGACCATCACTTTATGATGGTCCTTCTGTAGAGTGGATAGGATTTTTCTTCTGTTTCATCATAGTGAATTTTTAAAATCCACTTTTTCTTGCCCCATATCTTAATGTGGTCAGAGTCCCATGGAGATGTTCCTCTAGAAAGTGAACACACTCTCCCCATATGCATGCAGGCTCCCTGGACAGAGTGGGCGCAACCTTAACCTGCATGTGCTCCCAGCTCCTGGATGCTAGAAGTCATTTCTTCTACTAGTACTACTCCCAAAGTTTGTCTTTGCCATGTGTCTCAGCTCACGGTTGTATATGTTGCCAGCAGCCCCCACGCTCTAGGAGCATTGCTTTTCAAGTTGATGGGAACTCCAGATTGTGTGACCTTTCCACATTCACATGATCATCATCTGGTCAAGGGGAGGCAAGGTAGAGAGAAAATTCTCTCTTCCCCCAAAAGATAAATTCTTCTTCCCTGGAGTCCCTTAGAGCTGTTTTTATACATACCCCCTATGGAGCACAATTCTTTCATTTAGCCAATCACAAGGTATTTCTTTTTGGCTTCTTCTGCTTTCATCTACCACAAACTCCTTGGGTCCTTTCCGAGTTAATTGAGGGCCTATTCACAGGCAACCAAGCCTGTGAGAACTGGTTCCCTTACGCTCTCGCCTTTTGACCCCCTCTGGTAAAGTCAAACTTGCCTAGCCTCAGTAGCTAAGAACATAGACTTAATAAGGCCTGAAGAATGGGGCTTTTGGAAGCCTGTGAAGGTTGCTTCAGGCCCTGGCTTCCGTCTTTCCCTGCCTTCTCTTTAGCCCCCAAGGTCCCTAAGACATCAGAGGACTAAATAACCTGTGTGCTGGGACCTCAACAAAGACAACGGCTCCTATTTCTCATGAGTAGAAACATGCATTTTATTGTAGTCCCAGAGGTGGTCAGGGTGCACAGTTCTGGGGACAAGTCTTTTCTCTGGGGACCTGTGTTCTTGTCAGTAAACCGGCCCTATGTTGTCGTTCTTCCCAGTCTGCAAACAAATGGCTTTTTGCATCCAGGTCCTCTGGAAAGGTGACACATGGGGCCACGCTGGAGAGCTCTATTGGAGGGGAGAACAAAGGTTTTTTTGAGGGCCAGAAGCAAATGTTGGCTAATGTAGAAGGGAACAATCATTGTTAATGAATTGTTCTATTTATAGAGACATACATATATACATGTATGTATGTGGTTTTTTGATTTAGCTATTTGTAGAAGGATTCACCTGAGTCCACAGGCATGTAAATCTCCCCTCTCAATCAGCCCACTGTGCACCCTCTTAATGTAGTTTAATCTGTAACCTGACTTAGTTTACCTACAGAGTCTGTTTATCTGGGTTTGTTTCCATAGGGCATATGATATTACGATTCTTTTAAACCAAGTTTGTTCAACTTTTATGGTCTGAGAGGATATAGGAGATTACAATATGTAAAAGAATTCTCTTTCTCTCTGGGGTAATTCTGTCTCTAAAATACCTCATTTAGCTTCTTATAGCTGGGGAATGTCAAAAATCTGCCCATAAATTTATCACTCCAGGAGTCAGGTTATTAACAGTAAACAGTCAGACAAATACGAGAAATGGCATACGAAAATGTAATAAAAGGAAATGGAAAAATTTCCGTCACAATAAAAAGCTGACAATGGAGCATATAACAAAAGACCTGATCTTTGTGATTGATTCTTTCTCTCTCTCTCTCTCTCTCTCTCTCTCTCTCTCTCTCTCTCTCTCTCTCTCTCTCCACCTCCCTCACTTTCTATCTTTTCTTTCTGTCTCTTCTTTTCTATCTGCCCATCCCTCTCTCTATGTGTGTGTGTGTGTATGTATATGTGTATATATATACACATACACACGTACATATATTTATACATATATACATGTATGTATGTTTTTGTATACTTCCATGTTAAATATTATTTGTATTTATTCACTTTATTTAGCTTATTAATTGTCTGTTTGAACTAAAGCCTGAGTAGTTAACCAGACAGATTTTTTTTTAGACATTTGTTTGAAGATTATGAAGTTGGATAACTGATAAATTTCACAGTCAGACTTCTTTAACTGTCATCATGAAGTGATCATGGTTTTAGCCAGAATGCACACACTGCATAGAAGCAACTCCATTGGCCAGATGTTCAAACCTCCTTCCTTTAGATGGTCTTCCTCCACAAATGCATCCCAGCAGCACGGAGATAATATAGTGAATATTTGTCAGAGCAAGATTTTTAAAAAGGGGTGAAATGTAGGGCTCACAGTTACATAAACAGTTAGACCTTCTGTCATTTTGTAAACTTTTCAGCCGTTTTCAGTCTTGTGCATTTTATACTCCTAAACGGACTAGATGAGGTCACCAGGGCAGATCGCTCATTTATAGACTTAGAATACTGAATCCCCAGAGATTGTGACAGTGGCCAGGGGCATACAGCTTGTTAGTTGGGGGGGGGGGGGTCGGCGTTGAAAGCTGCCCCTCTCCCTCAGTGATCTGTGCCAGTGATGTCCAATTCAAATAGAAATGGACACGGCTTCTTAGTGACTTAGAAAACCACACGTTAACATTCTCTAGGTTGTATTTTTATTTTGTTAAACATCTCCCAGTTCCATTTTACTCTGGTTCAGGCCATGCCTGGTTTGATCTTTGGCCTAAGCCATCCTGTGTCGCCATGTGTATGTGGGCACTGTACTCAATGGGCCGTTTCCTCCTTGTTTCTGCAGAAATTGGTGCGATGCAAAGCCTGTGCTGATGCAGGTTTGCTGGACGAAAACTTCCTGCGGAGATGTCTGAATTTCTATGGCATCGTAATCCAGCTACTGCTGCGCATCCTTGACCCTGCCTATCCTCAGTGAGTCCGCCCTTGTGGCAGATCTCTTTTTGCCCTTTTGTCTTTAGCAGCCTGACTGCCCTGACTTGTTAGTGCTTAGAGACCCTGGAAGTCCATGGCATCAGACCTCCCTTGCTTCACTTAATGTGCCTAGATGAAGGACAGCCCAGGCAGTACATTTAAATACAGTTTCTTTGCTTTGGCGCCTTTATATCCCCTGGAAGCATGTCAAGACACACCCTAAGTTAGCACCCAGAGTGTCCCAAGATGTCGTGTCCTTGCCTGTGTTCTGGACTCCACGACACCTGGCTGATTTGGAGCACAAGACACAGTTGTCCATGACAGTCATCAAACCTGCCGCTCTTAAAGCAGTTGAGTCGACAGCTCCTGGTGCTGAGATGTCAGGGGGAAGAAGGGCATGGGTCCTGGGCAGCTTTCTCGGAGTCACCTCCATGAAGAGTATGACTTTTGTATTAGCAAGACTGTCAAAGCTGACTGCCTGGAAAGTCCGAGCCATTTCCGTCTCTTGGCCTAAGCTATCCATGGTTTGCTTGAAGTTGTGTTTTCTTTCCTTCACAGTATCACACTGCCTTTAAATCCAGATGTCCCTAAGGTGTTTGCAGCATTGCCTGAGTTTTACGTGGAAGATGTTGCTGAATTTTTATTTTTTATTGTACAGTAAGTAAATCCCATTTCTGGCCTTAGTGATGCTCAGATTGTTGTAGCCCTTGTCCATTTGCCAGACGTGCTCCTTAGGGCAGCCTGCTGACCCCAACCACTTTACAGAGCAGTCTTTCCCAGATGACGTATTTGTGCTGGATCCCACAGCGGTGACGGAACAGAAAAGGGGCCCACCTCAGCTCTATTTGCCCAGTCCCATATGGGCCCCAATTGTAACCCATTCCACACCCACAGAATATACAGCATTCAGTGAGCAGTACTGCAGGCTTCAGTTTTGACTCCTCCTTATGCTTAACTGCTGCTGTCTTGAGAGGGACTGGAAACGATTCCAGCCCTGGTGTTAGAGCTGTCTCTAGCAAGGACTCTGAGGGCAGTGACAGGGGCGTGGTTGTATTTGGGAGAAATGGAGTAGATTGGATGAGAGTGAATGTCTAGTCAGGGGTGGGGATGGACAGAGGGTGACAGGGATAAGAAATGCCCTTGGAGCAGAGGCCTGGGAACCAGAAACACTTCAGTCCTTGGTTTTGCGCAATATAGCAGCTTCTCCTTAACAAACCTCCCCACATGTAAAAGGAAAGAGAACGTCTTGTTTTTAATGGTCCTTTTGCCGGTGAGGAGCACCTGGGTCATTCTCTTTACCTAATTTCCTCATAAATTGGCTTTGTTGCCATCATGTTTTGGCAAATAGAATCTTCAGATTTTCAGCTGTCCCATAATACTGCCCCTCCCTCACCTCTGTCTAGCACCGCAGCTGGTCAGCAGTGGCGGCTTCAGTGGCCATCTCTCTTTTCTCTCTGCTAAGATACTCACCTCAGGTGCTGTATGAGCCCTGCACTCAGGATATCGCCATGTTCCTTGTTGTGATGCTCTGCAACCAGAACTACATCCGGAACCCATACCTGGTGGCCAAATTGGTGGAGGTCATGTTCATGACCAACCCTTCTGTCCAGCCGCGGACCCAGAAGTTTTTTGAAATGATAGAGAACCACCCTCTTTCCACCAAGCTGCTAGTCCCCTCCCTGATGAAGTTTTATACAGGTGAGGGGCTCTGGGGTTCTCTAGTGGGGTTACTTGGTGGTGGTCACAGTCAACTTCATCTCGAGTGTTTTTTGTTGCTTTGTGTCTAATAATAGCTAACATTTGTACAGTACCTGCTACGTGCTAGGTACTGTGCTAAGCACAGCTCTGGGATGTAGGTATTATGTTTATCCTTATTTTTACAGGTAAAGAACCTGAGGCAAACAAACAAGATGAAGTAACTTTCCCAGGGTCACATAACTGGTACATGTCTGGGGTTGAATTTGAACTCAGGTCTCCCTGCCTCCAGGCCCAGTGCTCTATCCATTCTCATGCCACCTCGCTGTCCTTCATTTGGGAAAATTTTATCGCTACTTGAAGGGCATTTGTACCATGTTGCTTTTCCAGTCATGACAATGTTTTTGCCCTAAGTAATGCACTGGACTCCCCAATCCTCTTGTAATCCCACCATGCACATTTACAGTCATCTCTCTTCAGTTGGAATCTAGCTTGTGGTTACAGCTGATAGTCTTCTCATAAAACTAACTGGTTTATTTAGGCTTTGAACCTGCAGTGTGGTCTATATTTGTACTGTATCCCAAGGTCATTGAGCCAAATAAGACCAAAGACGTGACAGAGCTAAAACAAAGTCCATGAGAAGAGAGGGCTTGGGAAGTCATTAGGTGATTGGGGTCACATGGGAAACATGGGAGGAGTTAGAAGTTGAGGTTGTAAGCCTGAGTGACCATTCAAAGAAATGGAGGCCAATCCAAAGCATGGTGGGTGTTGGGGAAAGATCGCAGGTTTGGTTTTGGACGTGTTATATTGGTGATTCCTGTAAAACATTCAGGCTGAACGTGTCCAGAAGGCAACAAGTGATGTGGGATTAGATTGCAGGAGCAAGACTCAGCCTAGATAATGATGAAGAGAAGAGGTCCCAGAACAGAGTCCTGGAGTACAGTTCAACCTAAGGGATGGAATATGGATGCCAGCAAGAGAGACTGAGAAGGAAGGGCCAAACATTAGAGAAAATAGAAATACAGAGAGCTGAAGATGCTTTTCCAAGGTGTCATGCGCAGCAAGTTAGTGATTAAGCCATGGTTGGGATGTCTCATCTCTGAGTCCAGTGTTCTTTCCACTGCAATGCGCTTGCGGGCAGCTAGGTGGCTCAGTGGATAGAGCACCGGCCCTGGAGTCCGGAGGGCCTGAGTTCAAATACGGCCTCAGACACTTAATACTTACTGGCTGTGTGACCCTGGGTGAGTCACTTAACCCCAGTTGCCTCACAAAAAAAAACAAACAAACAAAAAAAACCACTACAATGGGCTCATTATAGATAGCAAAATTATATAGATAGCCTGCAATGGGTAGCATGAAACCTGACTCAGTCTTTACTTAGGACATGGCTTAGGTTGGCCAAATAAAATGACGCTTCAAAAATATAATTTAGATCCACATGTACAAAAATATTTTTAGCAGCTTTCTTTGTGGTGGGAAAGAATTGGAAATTCAGGGGATGCCCATCAGTTGGGGAATGGAATGGCAGAACAAGTTATGGTATGTGGATGTGATGGAGTACTGTTGTGCTGTAAGAAATGATGAGCAGAGGAGGGAGGGAGAAAAATCTGAAATTGGAAAGCTTGTATAAACAAAAGTTGAGAACTATCTTTACATGTAATGGGAAAAAATAAAATACTTTATTAAAAAAAATGATGAGCAGACAGATTTCAGAATAAACTGGAACGTCTTAGTGGACTGGTGCTGAGTATAGTGGGCAGAACCTGGAGAACATTGTACATAGTAACAGCAACATTGTTCAATGGTCAACTGTGATAGACTTGGTTCTTCTCAGTAAGACAATGATCCAAAACAATTCCAAGGGACTCATAATGGAAAATGTTCTCCACATCCAGAAAAAAGAACTGTGGAATCTGAATGCAGATTGAACTATACTATTTCTACTTTTTTGATGTTTATTTTTTCTTTTCTGAGGTTTTTCCCTCTTGTTCTGATTCTTCTTTTTCACAACATGACTAATTTAGAAATATGTTAAAGTGATTGTACGTATATAACCTAGATCAGCTTGCTTTCTATCTTAGGGAGGGGGGGGGGGAGAGAGAAAAATTTGGAACTCAAAATCTTATAAAAACAAATGTTCAAAACTGTCTTTACATGCAATTGGAAAAAATATATGGTTTAATTTATCTTAAAATGATAAGTAGTATCTGTCTAAAACCATCAGTAACCATCATCTATAATGGGGATAAGCTAGAAGTGGCCATCTTGATTCTCATGAGTCTTTCTGGTGGAGACTTTGTTGGAGTCCCCAGGCTAGCCCAACCCTTGATAAAGTACATCCATCTGTATCCTTCTTGTAGGTGTTATTTATATAAAAGTACCTTTAGACCTTCATATCAGAGGTATTGATATGTCATTCTGTTTTATGGTTTTTCCTTTCTTTTAAACAGTTTTCCTTAACTCCAGCAGTTATACTTTGTCTTTGTCTTTTCATTTAATTGCTTTCATTTCTGAATATATCCCTCCTTCCCCTACTAAATGAACCATTTCTTTTGTAACAAAGATTTTAAAAGAAAGGTGGGGGAGGGAGGAAAAGGGGCAATTGAGGTCTTACAGTATATGTGATACTTCACACCTGTCATCCTGTTCTCCCCTCCTCCCCTGCAATAAAAGGAATGAGGTATATTTTCACAACTAGTTTTTGGTTTTTCTTTGTATAGCCTCTTAAACATTGTGTGCTCCTATATCACTTCACTGCCTCTTGTGCTCCAGCAATATTTGTGTGCCATGATTGGTTAGGTCATTCCCTCCTTGATTGTCATCTACTTTGCCCAGTTCTGAGCTGCCACCAAAAAGTCACAAGTATGGTATTAAAAAAAAGCCAAGTCATAATCTAATCTCTACTTGAATTGCTTATGTAATTTTTTTAAGAAGGTGCGGGAGTAAGGAAAAAGTTTAGTTTCTAGCTGTTGCTAAGTTATTTTTATCTAGATGAAACCAAATTGTCGTTGTTGTCATTGATTTAATTTTCCTAAGCTGTTCTGATTTGTTTTGTTTTGTTTTGAACAGATATGGGTCTGATGGATAAACTTGCTGGCTATTTCTCCTAAAATAAAGCCAAATTGGGATAGCCTTTTGGCAGATTTGTATCATTCAGGTCTCAAGTGGTAGCAGCCCTAATTTATTTTACAAATATGTGGTCTTGACTGCTCCTTCCCTGTTTCCTCTCTAGATGTTGAGCACACTGGAGCCACCAGCGAGTTCTATGACAAATTCACAATACGATATCATATCAGCACCATTTTTAAAAGTCTTTGGCAAAACATAGCCCACCATGGAACCTTTATGGAAGAGTTCAAGTGAGTATTGGATTTCCAGAATTACAACTTTTACTTTTGTGAAACCTTGGCTAGGAATTCTCTTGGGACTGATCTTCATCTGGCAACACTTGTGGGGCTCTCAGATGATACAGTTTTCTGGGTGTTATTGCTGAATTTGGACTTGATTGTTAGACAACTATAAAGCCATTTGAAATCAGATTTTAAAGTGGTTTCTTTGCATAGAGTTCTTTGGGGTGCTGGGAAGAGGCAGCTTTGATAAGAAAGAGTATCTGGGAGGCAGCTAGCTGGCACAGTGGATAAAGCACTGGCCCTGGATTCAGGAGGACCTGAGTTCAAGTCCAGACTCAGACACTTGACAATTACTAGCTGTGTGACCCTGGGCAAGTCACTTAACTGTCATTGCCCCACCAAAAAAAAGGAAAAGGAAAAGAAAAAAGAAAGTATCTGTTGTCATGGAATATACAGTCTTTGAGGTTTTACCCCATACAAACAGCTATAACAAAGATATTAGAGAGGTATAAAACAAACTAAAATGGGTAGTTTGGGACTCAGAAGATCTGGGAAGATTTACTACAGGGGGAGATCTTTTCATTGGGTTTTAAAGTGTAGGTAGGAATTTAGGAAGTGAATAGAAGTATGGGAGGACAGGACCTTTGAGAGTCAGTGAAGTGCATGAGTCCAGAGAGGCCACAGGAAACCCCTGGGTGTAGTTTATCTGGGGAGTGGGCGCGGTGGAGCTGAGGCAGTAGGGCCAGAAGGGTGCAGCAGGATCAGAATATGGAGCTTCCTGTTAACCAGTCACAGAAATCCTCGTCATCTAAGGGAATGCAATCCGAGAAGTATTTATGAAGGGTCTGCTTCGTGCCAGGCACACAGCAGCTAACACGGTCTGGCGTGCAGGACCGAGGCGATGCTGCTTCTGTTATCTGCCTTTATCAGAACACATGCTTGGTCCCACTTCTGAGGGAAGGCCTCTGTTAAGCTGGAGAACACTCAGAAGACCAAGACCAGCATCCTTTGTGAGGGCCCATGGGAGACTCGGGGAGAACATGACAGATCATTAACCCAGGACAGCTCTAACTTGGTCTTTATGAGTGAAGAAAGAGACCAATGGCTAGATTGCAGAGGCAGCTTTAGGCTGGGTGTCACGAAGAGCTCTCTAGCCATTAAAGCTTATTACAGGGGCAGCTAGGTGGTGCAGTGGATGGAGCACCGGCCCTAGATTCAGGAGGACCTGAGTTCACACTAGCTGTGTGACCCTGAGCAAGTCACTTAACCCTCATTGCCCTGGGCCCACCCCACCCCACCCCCCAAAAAAGCTTATTACAATAGTAGGGTCTTAAGGTAGGAGTGGGATGAGCTTTCATTAGTTGTGTTGTAGCAGGTAATGGGGGGAGGTGGCCTGGTCTAGAGGATCACTCAGGTTCCTTCTCACTGAAATTCTGCACTTGAACTTTATTCAATAGGAATAGTAAACTTATGAAGATTTTGGAGCAGAGAAGTGACGTGATCAGATGTCTTTATAAAATCAGATTGGTCTGGCATCAGTATTCATCCAGTCAGAGTCTACTCTGAGTAGAGGAATGCAAAGTAGCTTAAATCTGCTTCCCATCCTCATGGAGCCTACAATAATCGGGGGATCAAAGCCAAACGCATAGAGGTGTGGTGACCAATATGGGATGGTGCAGTAGACAGTTAAAAAAGTCATTTGTGAGGTCTAAGGGGGAAGGTTCTTCTCAACTGCGGGCATCAGGAAAGGCTTAATGAAGGAAGTGGCTTCTGAAATTTGACAGTCAAAGAAGGGGGGAAATAAATGCCAACTGATATAAAGGCAAAAGAGCACACAATTCTTGGTGAGTGGAGTAACAGAAGATTGTGGAAGATCTTAAATGCCAGGGACGGAAAGAAAGGCTAAAGGGAGCCCTCGAAATTTGGGCACAGAAGTGAAAGTATAAAATCATACCTGGATTTTTCATGGAATTTCTCTTTCTACCAGAAATACAAAAGCCCTTATGTCTTTTTTTTTTTTTTTTTTGGTGAGGCAATTGGGGTTAAGTGACTTTCCCAGGGTCACACAGCTAGTAAGTGCCAAGTGTCTGAGGCTGGATTTGAACTCAGGTCCTCCTGAATCCAGGGCCGATGCTCTATCCACTGCGCCACCTAGGCTACCCCGCTTATGTCTTACCATGATGTGGAAGTGGTTTTACATTTTGAAGACTTTGCCACCAGATTGTAAGCTCTGACAATTTGTACAGAGCTAGAAAAGCCCTGAGTACAGTCCTGATGACTGAATGTTTTATTACAGAACTAGCTCAAAAAGCATCACTAGTAGGTCAAACCACTAGGCTAGAGTTGGCATTGCCATTCCTGAAACATAGAAAAATACAAAATGACCGTCATCCCTGTGCAGTCCTCTTCCACTTCAGTAGTGTTAATTGTGAGTTGGCAATATTGGGACAGAATACTAAGTATTACACAGTTTTTATATTTTTCCCTAACATAAATATTTGAAACCCTCAATGTGAACTATTTGCTGCTTGAAAAACAAGTTGATGCATTATTGAAAGAAATGAACCGTAGATAGATCGATAAATTGCTTGATGGATAGGTAGGTGGATGGATGGGCGGACGGATGGACAGACAAGTTGATATGCTCATCAAAATGGAAGTCATAAGACATAAAGAAGGTATAACCAAATGGAAGAATGACTCAGGTTCTCCTCAGAGTATCAAATAAAGGAGTTGGCAGCGTTGGTTCATTGTGTGCCCTAGAATAAGGAGAATTATTGGTTCATTGTGTGCCCTAGAATAAGGAGAATTATTTGATGGGACACTTGGTCATCCTCCTTTGTAGTGCTCATAATGAGAGTAGGTGGGAGGTCCATCATAAAGATAATGGCAGCAAGCATCTGTTGTTCAGGATGAAGAAGTGGCCAGGAATGTCAGAATGTGTCAATCCAGGATTTTTGCAGGGATCAACAGAGAATGATGGTTCATGATTAAGGAATAAATGATACCTTAGATTTATAGATTATTCAGAAGCCTCCTTCCCATCAATGATGAATGTTTTATTCAAGAAGAGAATTTGGCAACTGGATTGGCATGCACCGAACAAAATCCCTAAGAGGGAATGGACTGTGTATTAGTGGACATGTCTGCATCAGCTGTGCAGTTTGATCATCAGCTGAGTAGTACAGAAACCAAAACTCACCAAACTAGAAGGAAACAAGATGCTGCGTGAAATGACAGAATCTCCAGTCTAGCCTGTTTCAATAAGCTGGCGACTACAAAAAATGGCTAATTGGCCAGTCCTCTCAAAGAAACGACAACGCTACGAGGGGAGGCCAGAAGAGTCCAGAAGCTGCATCATAAGCAGGTTCTCCTGCTAAGCAGAGGATAATAGTGATTGAGACAAGCTCATTTACAAAACACCACAAAGAAGATGATGGAAGAATACAAGTAGAAGTCTATAAAATAATACAAAACTGACAGAGGGAAAATGACACTGCAGAAAGTAAGACGTGGAAGCCAACTAAGCTCTAACATCCTGAGCATTGGCAGATAAAACTGCATATAGGATAGGAAGTAGCTCTGAAATGGAACAAATCTGCCAGCATTTCTAGACTGATCTATTTCCATTGGCAATGACGGTGTCACTACCACATTGGAACACCAAACTCTAGTACCTGTTAGAGTGGACCTGAATACATTTGTAGAAGAAATCTGTTGTGGAGGCAGCACAGTACTCAGATTGCTTTTGAAGCTGTCTTGAAGATTCCAAAAGGATGGAAAGGATTATGGATGATAATATCAAGTTTCCCCAAAAAAATTGTTCTTTAAATCAAAAAGACATTGATAATTTGCGACCTGTATACCTACCTTCTTTATAAAATCTTGTATGCACAGATTAAAATAAAAATAGGAGCAAAGAACAGGCAGGCTTTGTTTGTTCATTTGTTCATTTCTCTTTTGAGACTCAGTTCCTTTCATCCAGGCTGGAAATGCAGTGGCCTCTCACAGCCTGATCCCACTAATTGACATGAGAGCTTTGATCCATTCCATTTCTGACCCAAGTTGGTTCCCCACTCCCAGAAACCCACTTAGGCATCCTGGTGCTACCAGGTGCACCCCCTTCCCAGGAGTTGGCATTGGTGCCAGCTCTGGTGCAGCCTCCCGAGAGCCCACTGCAGTTCAGAACCCTCAAATTTAAAGGATCCGTCAGGCTCAGCCTCCTCTATAACACCTAGCAGCAGGCATTATAGACATATCTAACCATGCCCCCTTGAACAGGCAATCTGTAACAAATCACTATAGCATTCTCAGTCAGCCATTTGATTGATAGAGACAGCAAAAATGAAATCCTAGGATTTATTGTTTTGTTGGTTACAAATGAATATATATATATATGTATATGTATACACATATATATGTGCACAAACATTTAACTTCATTGAGCAAAATGCATTCTTAAAGGCCTTCCTCCAACATTGTGTCTACAAATGTGCCAACTTGAAGATCATGTAAGATTCCTTGATAGATGCAGCAACAGAGATAATTTTGTTCTGCCAGCTTTTGATCATCAGTATATGTGTGCCAAAGGTACTTGGGCTTGTGGAGAGGATGTCCTATGAAAATTCTCAGTGAAAAAGGAATTCCCTTGTGATGAATGGTAAAATTCTCCAGATCATGGGAGAGACCTACCATGTTATTTCTTGGTAGGTAACCTTGTTTTGTTGCATCTAGTCTCACGATAGATATTCTAGGCCTTCAGTGGGTTCCAGTCATTCGAAAGGGAATAATAATACACATAGAAAAAATCCAAAAGGATGAAAGTTCATATTGTCCAGACTGACATGCATTTGGATAGGCAGCCCACAGAATTAATTTTGAACCTGATCTATAGCTGAGTAATAAACTGGACTAAGAATTGAATAGAGTTAGGAGAGTAAGTGCTTTTTTTTTTGGCGGGGCACTGGGGGTTAAGTGACTTTCCCAGGGTCACACAGCTAGTAAGCGTCAAGTGTCTGAGGCTGGATTTGAACTCAGGTACTCCTGAATCCAGGGCCGGCACTTTATCCACTGCGCCACCTAGCCGCCCCAGAGTTGTTAAGTGCTTTTGATCAGCCTGGCCCCCCAGTGCCACTCTTCTAGTGATCTGACATGGCTGTGAGCAAATGAATGAAAAGGCATTCCTTAAAAACAGCATTGAGGAGCAGCTAGGTGGCACTGCAGTGGATAAAGCACCGGCCCTGGATTCAGGAGGACCTGTGTTCAAATGTGGCCTCAGACATTTGACACTTTACTAGCTGTGTGACCCTGGGCAAGTCACTTAACCCTCATTGCTCCACCACCCCACCCCACCCCCAAAAAAGAAAACAGCATTGGGCATACAAAAAGCAAAGACAGTGTCTACATTGGAGGAGATGCCATTCTTTTTTTTTAATTAATAAAGTATTTTATTTTTTTTCCATTACATGTAAAGATAGTTCTCAACCTTTGTTTATACAAGCTTTACAATTTCAGATTTTTCTCCCTCCCTCCCCTCCCTCCCCCCTCCCCTAGACAGCAGGCAATCTGATATAGGTTATATATATATATATATAACATTAATCCTATTTCTGCATTAGTCATGTTATAAGAGAAAAAAATCAGCAATGATGGAAAACCTCAAAATAGAAAAAAAACAACAGCATCAAAAACGAAAGAAATAGTATGGTTCATTTAGCATCTATACTCCTCAGTTCTTTTTTTTTTTTCCCCCTGGATTTGGAGATCCTCTTACATCACAAGTTCCCTGGAACTCTTCTGTGCCATTGCATTGGTGAGAAGAATATAGTCCATCACAGTAGATCAACACTCAATGTTGATGTTACTGTGTACAATGTTCTAGTTCTGCTCAAGGAGATGCCATTCTAATGGAGTCAGCAGCACATGTGGGGGAGCACTGACCAATGTGTGGGGCACTATGTTCAGAAAGTTACAGGGCTTACAAGTGTTGGATCCAGAGGAGAATAGATTTAACAGAAGGAAATTTGAGAAGAATCCAAATAGTAGGTAATCTCGAGAGCATGTTAGGTATGAGTAGCTGACAGTGTATCATCAGCAACGACGTTCAAATGAAGTGGTATAGAATATATCATTAAGGAAATGTATAATTTGAAAAGACCGGTCATGTAATGAGTTTGAAGGGTAATAAATGGACAAACTTAATATTGCACTAATATCCATTGAATCTATTACATGAGGTGAAAGGTCCTAAGTGGTTATGAACTACAATAGTGAATCTCCTCCTGGGGGAGGCCACATGCTTCTAAGCATGCAGGGGAGAATGTTTTGGCAGCAGGATAAAGGCGTAAATGGGCGGAAGAAAGAGTGCTCTGAGACCTGCTAAAAGGGCATTGAAATCGTTTTCATGGGCGGTAAAGCATTGGCACTTGTGAGAATAGATAGAGAAAAAAATGGCTTAAGTAGAATCAACAGGACTTGGGAAGCAATGTGTGATGTAAAAGGTGTCATCTTTGCCTAAGGTGTGGTATGGGTTTGTAAGAGATGAAACAAACCTGAATCATTTTACATTTTACATTTGCGTTTCTATGAGTGTGAGTCGAAGCATTCTTTCATACAGTTGTTGATAGTTTGTATTTCTTCTAGAATCAGCTAGGTGGCGTAGTGGATAGAGGCCAAGTCTGGGAGCCAGGAGGACCAAAGATCAAATCTGGTCTCATTTACTATCTGGGTGACCCATGGCATGTCACTTAACCTCAGTTTCCTCAGCTGTCAAATGAGGATAATAATTGCACCTTCCTTCCAGCACTGTCACCATCAGATAAGAATATTTGTAAAGCACTTAGCACTATGCCTGGCACACAGCCGGTGCTTAATAAATGCTTATTCCTGTCCTTTTCTTTCCCTTCTTAGGATTATCTGTCTTAGGTTTAGAATTCTACCCCTCTCTTTGTGAATTGATTCAGAGTGAAATGAGCAGAAGCAGAAGAGGAGGTTCCCCAGTAAACTGACAGTGGAAATGCAAGGGCACGCTCCAAGTAATTAGAAAAGCCAGTGGTGGTTCTAGAAAACAGACTATGAAACCTTCTTCCAAAACGGATGGGGGCAGTCTCAGGGTAGTACAGCGTAGACGGTGTCAGATACAGTCTCACTCTACTTGTTTTTCCATAACCATTTGTCTTTGTGAAAAGGGAGGGGTCAATAATTCTGCCGTACATTGACTGATTTATAAAAGCAAAAGGCATCAATAAAGCTTGTTTTTTAAAAAGTAATTCTCTCACTTGTCATAAAGCTGTTTGAGGTACTTTTCTTTTTCTATGTGACCTTTTATATTTACCTGAAGTTTGTTGTGGTTGTAATATAAGATATTGATCTAAACAGTTTCTGCCAAACTTCTCTCCACTTTTCCCAGCATTCTTCTCAAATAAGGAGTCCTGAATCTAGTTAGCATGCTTGGGTTTATGAAACACTCTAATGCTGTGTTCACTTGTTAATAGGTCCCGCTCATCTACTTTGTTCTATTGATAAACTTGTTTATTTTCCAGCAAATACCAAATAGTTGAGATGAATACTTCCTTAAGATATAGCATGAGATCTGATAATGCCAATGGTCCTTGCATTCCTGCTATTGTCATTACATCCTTTGGAGTAACTTTTTGTTCCTCCAAATGAATTGTTTTTTCAAGTTATATAAAGCACTTGGCACGTTGATGGAGCACTGAATCTGTAAAATAATATAGACGGAATTACTGTTTTTATTAGATTGTCCTGGCCAAACCACAAGTGAATGTTTCCAATTACTTAAGAGTTTATTTCTGTAGTAAAGTGTATTTGTACTTGTATAACCCCAGAGTGGAAGGTTAATGGTGGATATTTTATGCATTTTTTAGTTATTTAAATGAAATTTCTTTCTGTTCCTCTTTGTTTTTGTTAGCACTGTATAGAGACAGGTGAATTTTGTGTCTTACAACTTCATTGAACCTACTAATCACTTTGGTTGGTTTCTTTGCTGATTATCTAAGGTTTCTATTATCCTGTGTATAACTATTAGTGTGCCCTCATATGTCTTCTCTTCCTTTTGGGCCTCAGTTGAGTCTTTTTTTTTTTTTTTTTTTTTTGTGAGGCAGTTGGGGTTAAGTGACTTGCCCGGGGTCACACAGCTAGTAAGTGTTAAGTGTCTGAGGCCGGATTTGAACTCAAGTACTCCTGAATCCAGGGCTGAGTGCTTTATCCACTGTGCCATCTAGCTGCCCCTTCAGTTGAGTCTTAACATGTCTTCAATCCCAAACTTAAGAGTTATGTCTTCTGCAGCAAGCATTTTGGGTCAGGTGTTAGTTATGTATTTAAGAAAAGGAGGAACAGAGATCTGAGGAAGCAATTGATCTGTGATCTGTGTGAAGAATAACTGATATTATTGATTGTCTAGGTAGTCATTCATGTTCTTCTGGAGGACATCTATTCTGCTTTTGCAAAGCCTTTTTTTTTTTCTTGGGGGTGATACATAAACACGTATGCATTTTGCTTGCTTTTCCAGTTCTGGGAAACAGTTTGTTCGGTACATAAACATGCTGATAAATGACACAACGTTTTTGTTGGATGAGAGTCTGGAGTCCTTGAAGCGGATCCACGAAGTGCAAGAAGAAATGAAGAACAAAGAACAGTGGGACCTGTTGCCCCGGGTGAGGATGTATCCCCAAAGGACCCTGTAGCCTTTCTTTGAACTTGTCTTTTGGAGACCTTGTGGGTCTTCTCTGTGGATGATGCACTGATTTCCCTCATCTAATCATTTGGAAGGTCACCACCTGTTAGTATGAGTCTATTACAGATTAGAAATAGGTTTAGAGGTGAAAAATATTTTCCTATTTGGTGTGTAACTGAGCATAGGCTGATTTGGCTTTTGAAATCTCTCAGAATGCATCCTGAAAACTTTACCCCCATCTTAGTTTTTAAAGAGCTCTACTGGAGAAAAGCTTTTATTGTTTGGTTTATATTTGGTAAGGAAACTTGGATTCTTTTTGCTGGTGAGGAATGTGATGCTTTTTCCGGCTTGTCTCAATGTGTCTAAAATATTCAGTGTTATGGTGGTAATTCAAAATGGATGATGGGTCAGGGGGGCAGCTAGGTGGCGCAGTGGATAGAGCACCGGTCCTGGAGTCAGGAGGACCTGAGTTCAAATCCGGCCTCAGACCCTTGACACTTACTAGCTGTGTGACCTTGGGCAAGTCACTTAACCCCAATTGCCTCACCAAAAAAAAAAAGAAGTCATCAAAATGGATGGGTCTTTGTTTCAGATTAAGGTAATAATGGGAAAGGGCTCTGTTTTCCCACTGCTGTGTAGAAGCCAAATTGATGCAGTGACTCTGTCTCTTCCCAGCATCATGGGCTTCACTTCTTTTGACCTAGGTTTGATTAAGTCACGGAGGTAGTATAATTGTTCTCATGTAATGATCTGAACAAGTGCGCCCCCAAAGCCATTGGGTAGTGGTCCCCATCAAAACCTGAAATTGGGTTCTCAGTGGAATCAAGACTTTTGTCCAGAATTGGACTTCCCTCCTGGTATGAAAGTGGAGACATCTGGTAAATCTTCATCTGTAAAGCTTTCTGTGAATGAAGATGAAGAATTCTACTGTGACAAAGCCAAATTCTGAGAGTTTGTGGCAAAAGGAGACAAGGGTTTTTCAGTCAAAGTTTTGTAGGCATGATGGGATCAGAGTATGTAGTTGGTGTTATTTGAATGTTTCCCCCCAACGGAATGATACCTTTTGAATAATAAGGGAACGGGGAAGCAGCTTAGCATTTTTTGCTTTTGTATGAGTTCCTTTTGAGGTCATCCTCCTTTTTTAGACATAGCTGGACTCTCCCTAGCTGATTTCCCCGCCTCATCACTTTACTTTCTGACTGTCCTCTGTAGTTCTTCCAGTTGCTCTTTTCAACATGTCATTCTCCCACCTAAAACTTTCATTGGCTCCCCATTTCATCTGGGTTAATATACTATAAGCTCATCAGTCTGATTTTTCCAGAGCCTCCGTGACATAGCTCCAGCCTTATCTCCAACCGACTTTCGACAGGTACCTCTAGTCTAGCCTATGGGCACTACTTGCCAGGCATACGTCACACTTTCAGCCTCTATACCTTAGAATGCAACTCTCCTCCTCCTTTCTTCCAGTTAGAACAAATATATGCATTCTCTCACCCACTCCTTCCCTTATCCAAGTCCTCCCTCCCAGACATGCCTCCACAGTGGCTTGCCTCATCACTCCCATTTAGAAGCAGTCTCTCCTTCCTTTGCACTCCTCTAGCATTTCCTTTGGGACAAGCATTTAACACAGATGTAACTTTACTATTATAGATATTTATACATATTGTTAATAGATTGTACATGCTCTGAGAGCAGGGACATTTTCTTGTGTCCCATTCAACAGTAACACAGGAGTATCTTGCACATAGTAAGTGTACAATAAATCCTTGTTGAATGAATGCAAATAATTTAAGCATTTAATTATCTGTGCTGGTGGAAGAAATGATAGTTCTGCTAAGTAAAAGCTATTAGAAATAACACGTATGTCATTTTAGTCGGACACAACCCTAATATGTATAAATCCTTTGGCATTTCCATATCTCTCCCAGTTCAGTTTCTCAGTTATTGTCCTAAAATTTGGATGAATGGGAGGAGAGGGACTTCCATGACCTCAAAGTGAGACTTTTCTTCATTAGTAAAAGGGGAGGGGGTGATGGTAATTTTATTGCCTACCTCCTCTTTTGATGGCTGGAGGGAAGTACTTGGTGAACTTTGCAAGCCCCATACAAATGTGATTAATTGTTTTGATTATGGCGGACAGTGAGAGGCAGAAGAACATCATGGCAGCAGAGCTGGGTGTGAGTTTGGCTTTGTGACCTTTCTGAGCCCCAGGCTCTAAGGCTAGAAACTGAAGATCAGACCTTGGCTTAAGGAAAATGATTTCAGCAGCTACATACTGAAGAATGGAGGCCAAAAGAGGAGATGATTGCAATAGTTCAGGCAAGAATTTATTTGGTTTGAAATGTCTAATTAGCAGTTAGTGATTCAGGAATGACGCTCATAAAGGAAACTGGGCCTGGATATATAGATGGAGGAGTCATCTTCATAGAGATGTGAGCTGATGAGGTCAGCAGAACACAAGTATAGAGAGGACCCCAGAGAGAGCCTTGAGAATACCCAGCATTAAATGAGTGATCTTGATCATGAGCCATCAGAGCACTCTGAGGAGAGCTGGAAGGAAAGCCGGCAGAGAGTAGAGGGAGAAGAGAACCCAGAAGCACGAAGTTTGGAAAAAACAATGGCATCTGACGATGAAGAGATCTCCAGGAACTGTAGAGACAGTATAGCCGAGGCGTGAGCTGGGAAGCCAGCCTGCTGAAGACTGACGTGGGGACAGGAGGAGAGGGTTTGAAGCCTTCCAAGTACAGGCAGCTTTTTCTAAGCTGACAGTGGAAGGGGTCAGAAGAGTCGCGTGAATCTGTGTAAGGCTGGAGAAAGATGTTTGGAACAAGAGCTAAGAAAGCTGTCAGAAGAGAGCGGGTGATTGTATAGGAGAAGCTGTAAGGGAACAGGGCCAAGGAGACGATAGCAAGGAAAAGGACTACCTCCTTATTGCAGCCCCAAGGAAAGGGAGAGAGTATCAGGGAGGGGAAAGGCTCAAGGGCCTTACATCAGCTCACCTCCATTTTCTTGTAAAGGAGGCGGCAGGCCTCAGTTGAGAAAGGACAGGGGAGAGTATGGGAGTCTTGAGGAGAGGGAAAAAGGTTTGTAATCCCTTCTTGGGGAGGAATTAGATGAGAAATCCATTAGGGAGGAGTGGGAGGATTGCTTTGCTACAGGGAGTGCCCAGTCAGAGTCATATACTTTATTCATAGAAAGAACCCTGTCAGTCCCCAGTCAGGGCCTATGTACTCTTTATGCAAAATTCCAAAAAGCCATTACTTCACTCAGAGCAGGCTATGAGGACCAGTTTGGAAAATGCAAGAAGGTTATTCCAGTCAGACACCCTGATGAGATAAGGGAGGGAAAAGAAAAGCCATAGAAAGCAAACATAAAAATTAATGTCCATGTAGAGGGGTGAATGGTCTCTATCCCTGCATCCTGTGTTCTCGCGACTTCATTTTCATATCTGAGACTTAATTTTTGTGAGAAACCCCATTTAAAAACTTCTGGGACTCAGTGTTGGAGAAGTATCAAAGGCCTTTACTCATACATTCGCTCGAGAATGGGCCAGCTCCCTAATGGAAATGGCAGGAAGCTTGGGAGCCTTTTTATCTCAATGGGCTGTCCCCTCCCTTCTTCCTCAGTTACAATTTGTGAGCCAAGACACTGGCGCCAAATGCTAGCCAATTGGAGTGCAGTATAATCAAAGGGGCAGCCCTCTAAACTCCTCCCCATGTGACCAGCCTTGGGTCTCCCTCATCATGTGATCCTGATTGCTGGGGAGGGGAGAGGAAAGGAGCCATTAGTAAGCACCCTTCTCCCAGCTGAAATTCACCTCCCAGACATTCCCCAGACAACTTCAATCAGCTTTTATGGGGGGCCCATATTTTCCCACAATTTTCATAACTAAGTTATTAATGAAAAGTTATATTTTGTTTCATGCTACATCTTCCAAAATGGTTAAAGTAAACTTTTGTCATTTTTGTTATCTGTAAAATGGGTCCTCATTTGCCTTTGGGATTTCGGTGAGTAGCAAAGGGAAGCTGCTTATACTTTGTTTGACATTGGTTGCCTGTTCCTAGGACCAGCAGCAGGCTCGTCAGTCTCAGCTCGCTCAGGACGAGCGTGTTTCTCGCTCGTATCTTGCACTAGCCACAGAAACAGTGGATATGTTTCATATTCTCACCAAGCAAGTCCAGAAGCCTTTCCTCCGACCTGTGAGTGAAGATGCTTTGTTGGCTATGTTCATTTCCCTGTCTGCTCTCTCTGCAGTCACCATTTGATGGTCGTGGTTGGAGGTTTTCTCCACAGTACCCTTGCTACATTCATTGGGAATTGCAAATTGCTTTGTCTCTTTCCAGCTTCCGGGTGGAGTGGGGGAGGGGAAGTAAAGGGATTG
This sequence comes from Dromiciops gliroides, assembly GCF_019393635.1. Classification (NCBI taxonomy): domain Eukaryota; kingdom Metazoa; phylum Chordata; class Mammalia; order Microbiotheria; family Microbiotheriidae; genus Dromiciops; species Dromiciops gliroides. The sequence continues at coordinate 625,012,737 of NC_057863.1, read as the reverse complement.
AGGGGAATGGGTGCTGTCCTAAGGGTAGTGTAAGAGTAATGTTATTCCTGCTGCATAAATTCAGAAGAGCTCTTTTTTTCTCCCTTGGGTGTCCCATGACTCAGCACTACATCAGTTTCTCTTTTACTTTGTGGTTCTCTAGGAACTTGGACCACGCCTGGCTGCTATGCTGAATTTTAATCTTCAGCAACTCTGTGGCCCCAAGTGCCGTGACCTGAAAGTGGAAAACCCAGAGAAATATGGATTTGAACCAAAGAAGCTCTTGGACCAATTGACAGATATTTACCTGCAGCTAGACTGTGCCCGCTTCGCTAAGGCCATTGCGGATGACCAGGTGAGTGCTGCAGGCTAAAGCCCAGCTCTTGACTCAAGGTTCACCACTTGTTTCTTGGCTGATGATGTATAGATCACTTGTTCTTTTCTGGTGGTTTTCCACCTAAAAATGAGAGAAGCTGGATTTTAAAGTGACATTTTGGCAAAATGGTACCATGTAAATAAATATAATGATGAGTCACACAGACACATAGTCATGGGTTGATTCCCATATATGTTACGGAATGAGTCACAGAATCTTAGAATTTGAAAATACATCAGAGGTCACCTAACCCATCCTCTGCTTTAAAAAGAATCTATTCTACAATTGATCGCTTCTTTTTATAGTTTATGGGATGGAGAAATTCCTCACCGCCTCCTAGAACTGCTTGTTTTGGTAAAAGAATGAGAGAAAAGCCCTGTGACATAGGCATTATGTTAGACTCTTTTTACTTTTTTTCCACAAAAAAAAAAAAATCAGCTAGAAGAGATTGGGGTTTTTCATGTTGTTGCAAGTAAAAGACCTCACAGAAGAAAGACGTGGAATATGGATTCGTTAATACTGTCTGTACCCAAAACTGAAGCAGAGGCGTCATCTCCTCCTTAACCTCTCATTGAGCCTCCTTTTTTCTCCCTTTTGCAATCATTTTCATCATTCCCCACATTTCCACTTTTTGAATCTTCATTTTTACTTCAGAATGAGGTTAGGAGACCTCAGTGGTTGCATAGACCATTCTGTCTAGTAAACAAAAATCCCCCTGATCCTAAACTTTTTGTGTAATAATCCGGTTGAAGCCTACAGTGTTCTCAGAATGTTTTTAAAGGCATAAAATTACAAAAGGAAGTAATTGCATTAAAATCCAGTTATAGACCTCCATATCTTTTGACACAGATTTCCATCACTGGGTTTATACACCATGGAAATGAGATAGACTCAAATGTCTAACATACACTGAAATATTCAAAGTAGTACGCAGTACATTTGTGGTAGTAAAGAATTGGAAATAAACTGCCTGCCCATAATTGGGGGGTGGGGCATGAATGTAATCAAGCATTAAGAGAGTAAGATGATGGGTGTGAGGAATTCAGAGAATGTTCAATTTGTATGAACTCAGGCAGAGGGAGGAAGAGGATCAAGGCAACAATATACACAGTGACTACAATGTAAATGAAAAGATCATTAAAAGCAAATCAAGTTCATATAGAAAAGCCAGTGATGCCAATGAGCAGGTGAGTTTGCAGTGAAGAAACACAGATTGTCCATAAATATATGGGGGGAAAAAAAAATGCTCCAGCTCACTCCACTCTGCATCTGCTGCCCTGCCTGATCTCAGCTCCACAGAACAAGAGACCCCCATGGTCCTCCCTCTGCACCCAACTCCTGTCCTCCTCCTCAGCCCGCCCCCCTCCCCCTATTAGATTGTAAGCTCCTTGAGGGCAAGGACTATTTTCAATAATTGTATCCCCAGTGTCTGGACATAGTAGGAGTTTGCTATGTTTTTATTGGAATTGGAATGATGATAATGGGAGTGTAAATTCAGAGAATTCTCCAGTTCCACTCAGGGTTGTAGGAGAGGACAGATGTACTAGTGTGGTATTGGTGGAACTCTTAATTCATTCTGTGATTCTGTAGAGCACTTTAGGACTGTGCCTCCAAAGGTCACTGGCTGAACTGTTAATGCTCTTTACTCAGTAATAACTCTACTGGGCATATAGTTCTAGAAGATCACGGGGCGGCTGGGTGGCGCAGTGGGTAGAGCACCAGCCCTGACCAGAGTCAGGAGGACCTGAGTTCAAATCCAGCCTCAGACACTTGATGCTTTCTAGCTGTGTGACCCTGGGCAAGTCACTTAACCCCACTTGATTCACACACACACACACAAAAAAAATCAAAGATAAAAGGAAGGGACTTGTGCATATGAAAGTATCTAAACACTATACCTGGCTGAGTTCTTGGATTCATGATCTCTAGAAACTCATCTTCTGCAAGACTAAATTCACTCTGAAACTCACATCCCGTCCATTACCCCAGACCTTGGTCCCTCCCTCTCTCATTGGAGAGGGTAAAGGCTGAGGACACTGGAGAGTTCCTCCAGGGCCGGTGCTCTATCCACTGCGCCACCTAGCTGCCCCCACAATTTAGATTTTAAACATCACAGTTTAAATGCTACCATTTAAAGAGGATGCTGAGGAAATTCACATCATTTCCTACTGGGCTGACCTCTTGGATTTCATGATCTCCAGAAAGTTTTAATTCTGCAAGAATTAAAGAAATTACTTCATTTCCCACCCTAGCTACAGGACTTAATCATGCCCCTATACCCTTTCCTGGCCTATACTATCTTATGTCTTTATTGGCATCTCCAGTGCTTAGCACAGTGCATGGCTCATAGGAGGCATTTAATAGTCAACAAACATTTGTGAAATGACGTTTATTTATACTTTTGAGTTCCAAATTTTATCCCTCCTTCCCTTACCCCCCTCCCTGAGGCAGTAAGCAATCATATGTGGATTATACATGTGCAATTATGTAAAACATTACCATACTAGTCATTTTGTACAAGAAACATGAATAAAAGAAAAAATGAAAAAAATGTGGAAAATAGCATGCTTCATATCAGTTCTTTCTTTGGGATTCATCATTAGTCCTTTGGGATTGTTTTGGATCCTTGTATTGCTGCGAATAATTAAGTCATTCACGGTTTCTTCATCAAACAATGTTGCTGTCACTGCACAACATTCTTTTGATTCTGCTCGCTTCACTATACATCAGTTCATACAGAAGCATCCTACTTGTCATTTCTTATAGCACAATAATATTCCATCACCATCCTATACCACAGCTTGTTTAGCCATTCCCCAATTGATGGGCATCCCTTTGATTTCCAATTCTTAGCCACCACAGAAAGAGCTACTATATATATATATTTTTGTACAAATAGATCTTTTTCTCTCTCGGGGGATGAGATGTAGGTTTTCAAACATGACTAATGTGCATAAATCATTATTGTAGCCCCTACCCACCACTAGGTATGCAGGGAGGTGTCTTCGTCTCTTGGGGGAGGGATGGATGTTTATTCTTTGTAATTTTGTGTTTATTGTTAATTGTCTTGTGGTTCTCCCCTTTTACGTCGTTGTAGCCATTGTTTATATTGTTTCTTTGTATCTGTTCATAAAAGTCTTTCCATACAGTTCTGTATACAGCATATAGAACATACAAATAGAGAAACAGACCATGGGAGGAGAAATGAAATAATTACAGTCACACAACTTTTAAATTGCAGGGATTTCCATGCGTAACTTCTGACCACAGATGCAAGGCTCTTTGAAACTTCCTTTAATTAATAACTTGAATTACTGTGCCAGTCAAACTATTGATGGAATACTTTACAGCACTCAAATTTTAAAATTCATTTGAAGGAACTAATTATCTAGAATATCACAGGAAATAATGGAAAAGGTCAGAATGAAGGGGAAATAATAGCACTTTTTAGGCTTCAAGCCGTCTTAGAAAGAAGTGGTTCTGAAAACCATTTGATACTGATTTTAAAAATAGAAAAGTGGATCAATGGGTGACTAGACACAGACTCCATGGTTCAATAAACCAATGATTTCTTGAGGTCAAAGCCAAAAGCTTCTGAACTTAGATTGTTTTCCCAAAAGTTCATAATAAGAGTTTCACATCTGAGCCTATTTTCAGTTTAAACCCATGGAAGGATTTTAGTTACATTCTTATTAGGTAGCATAAAGAGAAGACAACAAGGAACTGGGCAGTATAAGGTTTTTCAGAAGGAAACTTGGAAAACGGAGCACATGCTGGGGCTCTTAGAAAAGAGATTCAGAGAGCATTTTTAATCCACACTCCCAAGTTTAGTGTCACCACCCTGAAGCTAAGCACGGACTGCTTTTTCTTGAGAATATGCACTATAGTTTGGTTTGCTCCCTTTTATTTATTTATTTCTTGGTCAGGAAAGAAAAAGGAAAATGCTTTTTAAAAAATTGATTTATGCTGCCTTTGGGGACTGCAGAATTTTCTGAGTGGATCTGGCTTCCTGCAATTTGCTGCAGCAAACTGGCTGCTTCCCAACATTCTTCCTGCTGCATGCTTGCTAATTTTGCAGCAAGATGTTTAGCTCCCAGGGGGAGAAACAGATGTATGCCTCCTCCTTCCCACAATAAGGGTGGTGTCATAGGAATAAACAAGTGAGTTGTCACAGAGATTAGTTCATCTCTGCCTGGTGCAGCCACTCTTGCCTGTTAGCCATTGAGTACAGATAGTCTTTTGGTGTAAAGCCATTCTGAATGTCTCAGTGCCATTGCCTGGTTAGATGCCATCTGAAGTGCTTCTCAGGCAGGGTTGCCCTGGCCTTTAAAGCTCCTAAATTTATTACTTTTACCCTTGTAGTCTGATGTCACCAAATTACGGCCTGAATTTTATGTGGTTAAATTAAAGCAATTAACAAAACCAAAAAAGCCAGTGAGTGGTTTTTGATGTGCAGATTTCTTTTGGTTTGTTATTTGTTATTTCCCTCAGCCAGTCCATCTGCCTGATTCGAGCCTTCCCAAATCAAGAGAAACTATATGAGCCAAAGCACCTTCAATAGGAATTGATTGTGAATGGGAAAGAATGGCCCCTTCCAGTATCCGAGCATTTCTTTTTGTGAATACTTCTTGAATCTAGTACCCTACATTGGACTGAATCTGCTTTATCTCTTACTTGAAAACTTTTCCTTTTCAGAGATCATATAGCAAGGAGCTATTTGAAGAGGTAATTTTGAAGATGCGCAAAGCAGGAATAAAGTCCACAATAGCAATAGAGAAGTTTAAGCTGTTGGCAGAGAAGGTGGAGGAAATAGTGGCCAAGAACGCCCGGGCTGAAATTGATTACAGTGATGCTCCAGATGAATTCAGAGGCAAGCTGATTACTTTTCTTTTGAAAGCAAAGTTATTTGTTGTAGAATTGTGTGACCTTTACAAATATTTTATGGTTTTTAATTGCAGTATTTCTCTTTGAAGCATTGCTTCTTTAGCATTAAATGTGTTTTTCCTTTCCTTATGTGCCAGTTTTAAGTTCCTTAGTCTTATTTCACAGACTGACAGTTGAAAGGGACGTGCCTATATCTGAAATGAAACAAACTGTGATCCATGACAAAGGAGCATTCAGCCTTTGCTTAGATACCTTCAGTGAGAGGGGAACCCCACTTCATCCTGAACTCGACCTTTACATATGGGGATAGCCCGAGTTGTTAGGGAGTTGTTCATTCCATCACCTCTAAACTGACCTCTTTCCAACATCCACCAAAGCTCCCTAGTGTTTCACCCTTTGGGTCCAGAGAAAAATTAACTTTAAGATTAACCAAATAGCCTTTATAAAAATTAGAATCCCACTTTTTTGGGGGGAGGGACAAGGCAATGAGGCTTAAGAATCAGTGCTTTATCCACTGAGCCACCTAACTGCCCCCCAGAATCCCACTTTTTAAAAGAAAAATTCTGGGGCAGCTAGGTGGTGCAGTGGATAGAGTACCATCCCTGAATTCAGGAAGACCTGAGTTCAAATGCAGCCTCAGACACTTGACACTTACTAGTGACCTCGGGCAAGTCACTTAACCCTCATTGCCCTGCCCCCCCCCCAAAATTCCAAGAATTCCTAAGATGATGAAGATCCTTTCCTATTATCTTTATTGCAAAGCCTTGGAGAGTCTGACATTGTCTCTTTTCCCTTCTTCCCTGCAGCAGCTGTCAAAAGATTAGTTTTCTTCTCCCAAGAGCCAGGCACATGGCCTGATCCAGTTCTTCTCTTCCTACAAAACTGGATGAATTATCAGAGACTTAGGTTTAAATTGATTTCCTTCTGAAGTTTGTTTTTCCAGTGTCTGAGAAAGAATCTTTGCCTTGCTTATGCCCTGCGCCGCTAGGCACAGGTTTTTAATGGCAGTATCATTATTTTCTCAGACCCATTAATGGACACCCTAATGACTGACCCTGTGAGGTTGCCCTCTGGCACCATCATGGACCGTTCGATCATTCTTCGGCACCTGCTGAATTCTCCCACTGACCCCTTCAATCGACAGATGCTGACAGAGAGCATGCTGGAGCCAGGTACTGCACCGGGCAGTTTGGGGTGTAGAGTTGACACCATGTTGAGCCCCTTCTACCTATTGACTTCAAAAAGATCACCACAGAAGTCCCATCTAAAATACAGATTAATCAGATCTACCAGCTCCACAAACTCTTCAGTGTCTGGTCTCATTAAACCATGCAAAGGACATCAAAATGCCTGTTGTTCTTCTCTGCCACATAATGCCTCTTTCTTCTTTCCTTCCCAGCCCTGTTTTTTCCTCCCTAGTACTTTCACCAAACAGTCCATCAAAAGAATGGCCTCTTCTTCCCAATTTTGAGGGAAGAAAGGCCCATAGGTATATCATTCCTTAAGAGAGAAAATCCTCTCCTTTGGAGCATTAATCCTTCTTTCCTTTTTTTTTTTTTCCCTACTTCAGTGCCAGAATTGAAAGAGCAAATCCAAGCCTGGATGCGAGACAAACAGAACACTGATCACTAGGTTGCCCTGCTTCCCCCAGTGTGAAACAGCCAGGCCTCTTGAGGTAGCAGGAGCAACCTTGGCAGCAGTGATGCTGGTTAATCATTGAAGGATGGAGGTGTGGTGCAGGATGCAGAGGACCCACCAGCAGTAACTTACCGCAGAGATCTGGAAGGACATCAGTGAGAGGAAGCGCCTAATTCTTGTACATATATTTAAGTGAGAAAGATGGTCAATAGCTTGGGGGACATATTAGGAGGTGGCTCATGTTGCAAAACATGTCCTTCAGTGTCACGATTGGGGTTTTTGCAGCTGTAACATTTTTAGCAATGACGAATGGATCTGGGCAGCATCCCTTCAACTTTATTTTTTACAAACAGATATCCGTTGATTTGATTGTGATTAGAACTTTGGACATTTTGCTGCTAAAGAATCTTATTTTCTCCTTTTCCCTGCCCCCCACTTGCACTGCTGTTTGGTTGTTTTTTGTTTTTTTTTTTAAGTGATGCAAAAAAAAAAAAAATGAGAAAATAAACTCCCCTTCCCCCTGGCCCTCTAAACACATATATTCTATGAAATAACTGTGCCTGCAACAAAGTGTTAATCCTGGAATCGTATTTTTATATCATATTCACATATTTGGGTTTTGTTTTGTTTTGTTTTTTTTTAATTGGTGTTAGGTGACATGTGATTTTTAAAAAGGGCAAAATATTTTCAGGATTTGGATTTTTTTTTTTCCTTTTGAAATGTCCCTTTTAAAAATTTTTTTTATCGTGAACTAAATGAAGAGAATGTTGTTGCTCTGGTCCTTTTAACAAGCCCTGAAATGGGAATCTAAGAAAACAGCTGCAGAAAAGGAGATGTTTGAGATATCAGGACTTAAATGACATGTTGTTGGGGTTTTTGTTTTTTTTTTTTAATTTTAAAACTGGTGATGTACTATGCTAAGGGAGAGTTCCTTTCCTATTTACCTCCAGGAAGGGTAAATAAATTCCTCAACTCTTGAGTTTGGGAGCAGGGGTCATTTTTATGTTGAAAATGAGTTTGTGTCCATAGCTTGGCCTTACCAAAGCAGAAAGAGTGTGGGAAATGTTAAAAGCGTGTTTTTCTGAACAGCAACACATGCAAGAAGATTTTGTATTACTGCCCCTGCATACAATACTTGAATTCTTGAATTTCCTTTGGGGGGAAAAAAGGATTTTGAAACCACGAAGTGTTTTAAAGAAATTAAGCCTGTTTAAAAATTTTTGTTTTTCTTTTCCTATTTCTTTTTTTCTCCACTGACAGTGTCCTCTGTTCAATTCCTGACTCTTGAACTACAATAAATGGTGATCTTACATTCACAAGGAACCTTCTTAGAGTCTCCTCTTTTCTTTCAGAAGGGATAAAGGGGCGGGTGAAGAAATTGAACAAGGGCCATCAATTGTTGGTGCAATTGAGAGCTTCTGAATGTAGGATGCTCTCATTTGTGGTCTGTTATAATTTGACCTTTAGTTCTCGTTATTGCCTCGGTCACACAGTGGACTGAAGGGTGAAGAAAAGGCAAGATCAAAAAGAAAAAAAAACAAAACAAAAAAACCCCGAAAAGGCAAGATCCCACTATGTTTTGTTCTCTTGGTTTTTTGATTCAGTAGAGCAAAGTGTGGTGTTAAGACTTACCAAGGTGTTTGCCATATACTTGTTAAATTCTTCACATTCCCTATTAGACGCTACAGTAGAAAGAATTTTGCTTAACAATCCTCCAATTTTTTCTATCTGACAAGGCACAAAACAAGGGAGATGTATTCAGCAGAGTTATTTGCCACCATCTTGAATGATGTCCTACACAGAGTTTAGTTGGAAGAGGGATTCCCAGATTTTCTATTTTTTAGCTGGCATTGTACTGACTGCATCAAGTCCTGGAATACTACAGAGCCTTTCAAATAAGACACACCACCTCTCAAAAGAGTTTAGTCTAATAATCCAGACAGGAAAAACCAAGGAGATGAAGAATGCCTGTGATCCAGACTGATAAGCATCTAGATGGACAATCCTTTGAGCTCATGTATTGTATGTACAGTCCTCCTGATTGACACTACAGATGAACAATGAGCTGGGTTGAGAGACTGGCCTGTATTGCATTTGAGATTTGGCACAATCCTATCTTTGAAAACACCAGTCTTCTCAGGATGAGGCTATCTGGTTCATGGAACACCCTTAACCTTTCAGGAATCAAAATGGTGGATGACCCAGAGAGAAATGGAGAGATGTATGGTAGATGTAAATAGGGGCTGCCATATAGCCAGAAATGGCATAGAGGATATCATCGATGAGCTTTGTGAAAAGAAGGTGGCCTAGACTTGTAATGAGAGCAAGCAGCAGCACTCAAGTCTGCATCATGTTAAGCCAAGCTCCCCTTGAGACCTTAGAGGAGAACATGGACTATAGTCTACACACAGGATGAGATGGTATGGATAGGTTGTCACCTGGTTCTGGTGGAGATTCTAGCCACATCAAAGAGCACAGATGCCAACTACAGTGACAGGAAGCTTGGCTTTCTATCAAGCTCGTTCCTGAAATTGTATGTTCCTTCTTCCTGCTACCTTACCAATATACAAGGAAAACATACATTTATACAGGGTTTTAAGCTTTACCATGCTATTCCTTGCTCTCTTCAAGACACTGTCTTCCGTGGGTTTTTGTGACCACCTAGTGTTCTGCTCCTCCATTTCTTTTTTCTTTTTTTTTTTTTTTTTTTTTTGGTGGGGCAATGAGGGTTAAGTGACTTGCCCAGGGTCACACAGCTAGTAAGTGTCAAGTGTCTGAGGCCAGATTTGAACTCAGATCCTCCTGAATCCAAGACCTGTGCTTTATCTACTGCACCACCTAGCTGCCCTCCTCCATTTCTTTTAGTGGATCATTATCCTTGTCCTGCCTTTTGTGCATGGGTGTACCTAAGCTCTTTATCTTGGGCCATCTTTTTCTTTCCCTTCACACTCATTATCTGTGATTTCATCAGCTCCCATGAGTTAGTATCCCTATTGTGATCTAACCAGGGCAAAATATAGCAGACCATGCCACTTTCTTCTTTGAAGACATTACTGTGACTTAAAACTGTATTAGGTTTTTTCATAGCCATAACACACTCTTGATTTGTTTTGACTTTATAGCCCACAAAAACTTTCATATCTCTTTTACATGAATTGTTTACCCATGTTTTAAACCCCATTATTTACTTGTGGTTGGTTTAAAAAAAATAATAATGTATAGGACTTGACGTTTATCCCCATCATTCTAATCTGTCAATATCTTTTTGGATCCTAAGTCAGGCCACCACCACTTCAGTCGTTTGTCCTTTATTAATCTACTTGTAAGGGCTAAAATTCTAGCTATACTTTCTAAAATATCTAATGAGTGGTCGCCAATAAATTATAAGCTTTAGCAAGAGTTAGACTTTTAAGCATTTATTGAGGAGAATAAGAATTTGGTAAAGACAGAGAGAAAGGCCTAGATTCATTTATCTATTAAAGGGAGAGCGCATTTCTAGCTCCCTTCTCCACCAGAGTCCTCAGGAAAAAGCGAGTCAGAGCGCCAGCCTCCCCCTTCTACCTCCCACCAGCCAAAGTCACTTCCTGATGCCAAAGAAAAGCCACATGGTCCTGCCCTCAGAGGCCCTCTCCTCATGTTGGAGCTTTTCTACAGTAAGTCTCCAGCAGGTGGCATCATTCCAATCATTACATACTTAAATCTGTGCCTTTGATATGTCCCCCCAAAAGGTAAACTTATGGAGGGCAGAAGTTATCTTGGTATTGTCTACATCACCCATTGCCTTATACATAGTGTAGAGGCTACATAAATGTGTTAAATTGAACCACAGAGGGAGTTGAGTTTCTACTTATACTGCTTCTGCAGTTGATGCATTTTTGCTTTAAATTTGAGAGGTATATAACCATATGACAGTTCTCTAAATAACTAATAATTAGAGGGATGCAAATAAGAACAATTCTGAGGTGCCACATTGGCTAAGATGACCAAAAAATGGAAAATGACAGATGCTGAAGGGATGGTAGGAAAACAAGTACACCGAAACCCTGTTGGTGGAGCTGTGATCTATCTGGCCAGCCATTCTGGAGAGCAACTATACCCAAAAAGCTATTAAACTTTGACCCAGCAATACTAAATCCCAAAGAGATCCAAGAAAAAAAGTGGGCGGGGGGGGGATCCATAAGTATAAAAATCTATATAGCTCTTTTGTGGTGGCAAAGAATTGGAAATTATGCAGATGCCCATTAATTGAGGAATGATGGAACAAGTTGTGATATATAAATGTGATGGAATATTATTATCCTGTAAGAAATAATGAATGATATGGTTTCCGGGAAACCTGAGAAGACTTTTGATATGAACTGATATATGAATATGAACTGATGCAAAGTGAAATGAGCAGAACCAGAAGAACAACTTATATACAATAGCAGCACTGTTGTTAAGATAAACAACTTTGACAGACTTAGGAACTCTGAGCAACACAATGACTAACCATGTTCCGCAGGGCTCGTTATGAAACATGGTGCCCACCTCCAAAAAAGAGAACTGTTGGACTCAGTGCAGATTAAAGCATATTTTCTTCTCTTTTTTCTATTTTTTGGACATAGCTAATGCAAGAATGTTTTCATGGATATACATATTTGTAAGGAGTTTTGTTTTTCTTGCCTTCTCAATGGGCAGGAGAGAGGGGGAGGGCTCAGGGAAAGAATTTAGAACTAAAAACAATTGAGTTATTAAATAGAAAAAATTAATTTTTAAGGTATATTGCTGCTCTTTTACTGAATACACTGGTTATTTTGAATCTTTCAAGCAGAGTCATTGCTATATTTTAAAGAAACTTAAGGGTAGACTTTGTCCAAAAGGAGGTTGGTGGATGAAATGAGCAGGAAAATTCTAGAAGCAGATTGAAAACTTACTCTAGAGATTGGCAGGTTAGAGATGAATGATGTCGATGTCAGACCAGGCGTCTTGTTTGTCTTGACTCGTCTTTAGGAGGAGACTTCAAGGGGCAGCTAGGTGGCGCAGTGGATAAAGCACCGGCCTTGGATTCAGGAGAACCTGAGTTCAAATCTGGCCTCAGACACTTGCCTTACTAGTTGTGTGACCCTAGGCAAGTCACTTAACCCCCATTGCCCAGGAAAAAGAAAAAAAAAGGAGGAGACTTCAAAATCTCTATTGGAAATACTGCTTAACTCTTTGTCTCTTATTTCAAAATGTATTACTTTTCTATTTGAAGCATCAAATAGCATGCTTCCGTGTCATTATTGAAGTGTTTGACATAGACTTGCCCCATCTGACTTGGTAAAATAAGACCTAATTATATTCATATGCAAATTAAACCAATTTTATTGTCTGATAAAATATGCAAACTACAGTATCTGTGTGTGAACCAAGAGGTGTAATGTGCCAGTACTGCACTGAAAATAACCATCCTTTACTTGTTAATTAAAACTTTTTTTTTTTTTAACCAGGCTCTGGTGCCTAAAGGATACAAAAACAAAAGCAGTCACTGCCTTCAAGGAACCTACATTCTGTTTAGGGGTAGAAGGTGGGAATGTGACATCCATAACAAAAAGGAAATAACAAAGGCATCTCATGAGGGAGTTAACATCAGGGTAGGCTTCACACAGCTGAGATTTGAAGGCGTATAAAGACTCTAAGAGGCAGAAGTGAGGAATGAGTGTTCCAGGCAGGGGAAGGGGAGAAAGGAAGTAATGTTGCCTTTGGGTGGCATCTTCCAGTTTGCCTAGAACCTGTAGTACAGGAAGGATGGGGGTGGGAGAGAGTCTTGTGAAGCAGGAGTAGAAAGGTCATTGGGGGACCAGATTGTGTAGGGTCTTAAGTGCCCAGATGAATTTGTATTTTGTCCTAGAGCGCATAGGAAAACACTGAAGGTATTTTGTTGGTTTTTAGGGAATTAACTGGGCATACCTATGTATGGAGGATTGCTTACAAGGGAGAAGAGACTAGGAACAGAGCTCTTTGCAGAGATGCAGGCAAGGGGTTGTAAAGGCTTGAGCAGCGGTGGTGCCTGTGGGAATGGGGAGAAGGGGATATTTTCTAGAGTTGCATTGGTAGAATCTACAAGGTTTAGTCATCAATCAGATAATGGCATAGGGTGAGGATGATGGATGATGAGAAAAGGATGCTCACATTGGTGACTGGGGAAGTTTGGAAGAAGAGGGGGGCCCATTGAAGAGGAAAGATAATTTTCATTTTGGATGTGTTGACTTTAAGGTGCCAGTGTGTATTTCTAATAGTGATGTCCATTCAGCAGTTGGCAATATGGAACCACCATTTTAAGAGAGTAGATCTCATGGAGATCTTGGTCAATCAGAAATGCAATAGTTATTTCGCATTTGTTCCAGCCTTCTGTGAGGATGAGCCAAAGGTAAACTGAGACCATGTAATGTGTAGCCACCCTTCTTAAACATCACTAGGTAGAAGCATATAGTTGCATTTTTTAAAAAGTGATGAGATTTTTTCTCGAGAGGTGATCTCTAAGTGAAAGCAGCTGCTTTCCTCCAGGGTCCAGGGTTCCATGGTGGTGCTGTCAAAGAGAGAAATCTTCCCTTCACTGGCAGAGGAAAGAGAAATGAATAGTGATGGTTGGTGACTCCCTACTGAAGATTTCTGAGATGCCCAGTGACAGAAAGGTCTGCTCTCTTCCTGCGGCATGCCATCTATTTCCCATACATCCCTAAGCCACACTGGCTTCCTCCTCCCACCAAAACTCTTGCCCCTGCCACCCTGGGCTCTGATTGGTGAGCTTTCATCTTCTCTGGCTGGGACCCAGGCCCACCGTGTGATTCCCCAGTTACCTCCAAAATATTCTGCCTCCACTCCAGATTCTCCCCATGAGAATTCAGACTCCTGGTCTTAGACCCTGGGCTCTGACTTTATCTTGCCTGGACCTGGGTTCTCCATACTACTTCCTGACCATATCTAGACGTGCTGTTACATTTATATACTCCCATGCGTTCCTTCCTTTCCAAATCTAGAAAGACATGTTGTCTTTTCCTCTTTGTATTGTTTCCAATATCGCAGTGTGTGAAGTATAGTAAATGTTTAATAAGTACATTTTTCATTCATTCATTCTTGTGATCCATGTGGTCACAAACTATGCTACTGAAAAAACCTAGAAAACGTTGCTCAAAGATTACAATCTCAGGCAGGAAATAGGAAAACCTTAGTAGTGCAGGTGGTGCTTCCATCTCTGCAGCCCACGGAAAACAAGGGCTTCTTAAAACAGAGAAATTCGGGGAGTGAACAACTGGTTAAAAAGATGGTACCTGGGAAGAGGCTTTGTATTTCTAGACCATGATTTAAAATAGAGGCAGGAGTGCACCAAAGGATAGCTGGTGAGAATGCGTTTGCTCAGAGACTTGGAAATAAGATTCGAAGGGCTCGAATCTGAAAAAGAAATGAGAAAGGTGAAAATCCCTCAAGTACATGCACCAAGTTAGATAGGCTAAGGAAAAGAACTACGGCATAGAATAAAGAATGACATGCTAGAGGCCTTGAAATGCACAGGAGACCATATCCAAGAGTGGAAGCTGGATAAACGCTCAGGAATGCCTCAGCTGCTGTCAGTATATAAATGTATCATGCATCAGCAGGATGAACTGGGGATCCTAACCCAAGGAGGAAAGTAGACTTAGAGAGACCACCGCCTGCTTCCGAAAGAGCAGGATAGTAGGATGTGTTGGGAAAGCCAACACATGAGTAGCAGTGGGTATTTTTTCATTCTTTGGAGAAAATAACAATAATAATAATAAAAGCCAGTGGGGGGCAGCTAGGTGGCGCAGTGGATAAAGCACCGGCCCTGGATTCAGGAAGACCTGAGTTCAAATCCAGCCTCAGACACTTGACACTGACTAGCTGTGTGACCCTGGGCAAGTCACTTTTAACCCAAATTGCCTCACCAAAAAAAGAAAAAAAAATACATTGTCTTCCCTCTGACATGACTTTCCAGTTTATCGATGTCTACACTTTGTTTGCACATAGCTGTTAGCATGTTGTCTTACCCATTAGAATGTGGACTCCCTGAGGGCAGGGCCTGCTTTGGCCTTTCTTTATATCTGCAGTACTTTAGCATAATACCAGTAACAAATACTTAGTCAGTAAACATTAAGCGCCTTCTATATGCCAGGCACTGTGCTGAGTGCTAGGAATTCAAAATGAGGCAAAAGATGGCCCCTGCCCACAATCAAATGGGGGAGCTATATGCAGGATTAATAGGATACAATCAAAAGAGGGAAGACACTGGAATTAAGAGGGGTCAAGAAAGGCTTCCTATAGAAGGTGGAGTTTTAGTTGGGACTTGAAGGAAGCCAGAGAAGAGAGCAGACATGAGGAATGGGAGCATGCCAGGCAAAGGGGACAGCCAGAAAAAATGTCACGAGCTGAAAAATGTGTTGTTAGATGGACAGCCAGAAGGCCAGTGTCACTGGATCAAAGAATGCATGGGGTGGGGGTGGCGTGAGAGGTATTAGATGGCTGTAAAGATCGGGGGACTTAGGTTATGAAGCACTCTGAAAGCCAAATAAGATTTGGTATTTGATCCTGTAGGTGATAGGGAACCACTGGAGTTTATCGAGTTAGGGGAGTCACAGGAACGTCTGTGTTTTAGGAAAATCACATTGTTGGCTGAAAGAGGATGAATTTGAGTCAGGAGACATGAGGCAGGCAGAAATGTTGATTCACTAAACTCCATCTAGAATCCGTTCTTTTCTATAAAACTCTCTTAAGTGAAAACCTAATGATGTGTTTCCTCACCTTCCCTCAGCCCTAGATGCTAGTGTCCTGTAAATTTATCCTATATCTATTTTGTAGCATCTACTCCCCTGCCCCAAACCCTAGGGTTTAAGTTACTTGGAGGCAGGTAAAGTTTATATTTATGTATTCCCTAGTACTTAGATGTGGCACATAGTAATCCCTTAAATGCTTCTTGATTGTAAAAGGCCAAAGTAGTCATGCTTATCACATTTGCCCAATTACAGAAAATTAGGAGGTATAGTTAACAAGTTGAGAAATAGCCAAGCTTCCCACCTCCCACACCCTCCTCACCCCTAAATCTTGGCTACTAGAAATCAAGGCCAAAGCTAATCAGGTGAAATTTATAATAGAATAGTAAAAAAAATCTTAAAATCCACCTCCCAAGTACAAGATGGTGGGGAAGGGGTGGCCAGACAGGAGCTTCTCCACATAATCACAGAATATAAGAGGGACCTCTACAGCCATCAAATCCATCAACATACTTGAATTGGCTGTAAATTCAGTGTGTCAATAATGTGACAGTATGACATGTCAGACCTCACGTAGCCTGCATGAGGGTTCAGGACTGGAGAGGGGATCGTCCCCCTGTATATATTCTTCCCTGCTCAGAGCCTGCCTACTATCATGTTCACTTCTTGGGTGACATAGTTTAGGGCAGGATCATGAGTAGCTAGAGAGAGTCAAGAGGAGGGTGACCAGCAATGGGCAAGTTCTGGTTGACCATCTGAAGGGACATGGGCTGTTTAACCTGGACATAAGATTTAAGGAAGTGGGAAGGGGGCAACAGGCTGTTTGCATGTACCTGGCATTATTCTGCTTGTCCCCATAGCCAGGGGCACCAAGTGGAATTTGTAAAGAGGTCAATTTCAGCATGACCTAAGGAAGAATATCCTAATGATTAGTTAGTGCTCTCCAGAAATGGAATGGGCTTTCCCCCGCAACAGAGGCCTTCAAGGAAAGGCTCCATAAACCCTTGTAGGTAATGTTAACACTGAGGGTTCTCATTCAGCTCTGGGTTGGATAAGATGACCTCTGAGCCCCTCCCCTGCCCTGAATTCCTTTGATTCACCCTCCCAAGAATTAAGCAAATGCTTTCCCTATATTTCTGTCTTCCTTTCCCCTTCTTGGCTTGTTAAATTCTCACCCGTTTTTAAAAGTTCATCTGAAATTCACCTTCTGGGAAGCCTTCCTAGATCCCATTGATTAGTGGTGACCTTACTCCTCCCAAAATACTTTGTTTTGTATCTCTGAGACACTTGGGACGCAGTATTGCCTCATCAGTCTGTGTTGTACATCTGTGCCATGGGTATAGCCCCTCTACCAGAGTATAAACCACTCAAGGGCAAGAGGAGCAGTGTGTTGTCTATTCTTTGAGCTGCTGAAATGTCTGGTTTTGCTCTTTCCTTTGTCCCACAACAAGAACAGGATTCGGGCATGAGAAATGCTTTCCAGAGAGCCTGCTTCATTTAGTCATAAATCAGATGTGATGAATCGCTAGAATGTTTTTAAAAGCTCTATTCATCATAACTTTGGGAGATGAAATAGAAGGCTCATGAATTACCACAAAAACAACAGCCCAGATATGTTGTAAAACTTTGTTCAGGAGATAGATGCTTTTTTTTTCTTCCAAAAATACTTGTGCATGTTTATTTTGCTTCTGCCCTGTTGCTGCAGTTTCTCTGAAATCAGCAGGAAAGATGTGACTCTCCTGAGAACCAGAGGCGGCTTCTTTCTCCCAGCTCCAGCTCAGCTCTGTTCTGTCCCATCTCAGGCCCCTCTATTTCTTTGTGAAATGGTCAAAGCACATCACCAGTTCTTGTTCCACTCGTTTGTTTTCTTGTGACAGATCCTCATGATCTCTTGGAGAGTTTTGTATTTGAAGGCTGGAGCTTGAGGAATTGCCATTGTTGGTCCTCTGTTGAAATTGACGGAAAATATTTTGTTATGTATGTATGCAAGCACCTCTCACAAGAGGAAGAGATGGGGTAGCAATGGACTTCCTTCAAGGCTTAACTCAGATCCTAGATCCTGAAAGAATTCTTTCTGGATCCTCCCCATTTGTTATACATGTATTTATCTGTGTACCCATTTTTTTCACCCTGATGCTCTGCTCTTTGAGGGCAGGATTATTTTTGTCTTTACATCTCCGGCATCTAATAAATTTGCTGGCAGTCTGTCAACAAGTATGAATTAGTTTATTTATTAAGCACTTAACTATGTGTAAGTCTCTTCTTCCAAGCTCTCACAAAGACTCCACACAGGCAGGCAGGCTTGAGTCAGAAATCCCTCCACCAATTGGGAGAGTGTCCTGCAAAATGCTCCAGGCTTATATAGAATCTTAGGGTTCATCAAATGAACAAACATGAACCACACATCATATACTAAGCACTGAGTACACAAAGACAAGAAATGAAATTGTCCCTCAACGAGCCAATATTCCACTGGGCAGATACACGTGTGCACAAAAAGGCAAAGACAAAATACATATACGGTCCTTGCCAATTAGCTTTGAGAATTGAATGCTGACTGGGGTGGCCAGAAAAGGCCTTGTAAAGGAGTTAGAAGAGCTGAAGATTCTATGAAGTTGAAGTGAGAAAGGGGTGCATTTGAGACATCGAAGACCATTCATGTTAAGAGATAGAAGAAAAAAGGGGGGATGCAGCTAGATGGTGCAGTGGATAAAGCACCAGCCCTGGATTCAGGAGGACATGAGTTCAAATCTGACCTCAGACACTTGACACTTACTAGCTGTGTGACCTTGGGAAAGGCACTTTTTTGTGTGGGGGGGGCAATGGGGGTTAAGTGACTTGCCCAGGGTCACACAGCTAGTAAGTGTCAAATGTCTATGGTCGGATTTGAACTCAGGTCCTCCTGAATCCAGGGCTGGTGCTTTATCCACTGCACCCCCTAGCTGCTCCTGGGCAAGGCACTTAACCCTTATTGCCACACACACACACACACAAGAGATAGAAGAAATGGGAGATGGAATGTCAGCAGGCCATTTTGTCTAGGGATATTTGGGCATATCCCTGATTTCTAGTTTGCTTCCCAAGAAACTTTGGGTAGGTGAGCAAAATAAAATAAGATCTGAAGGATTATGGAAGGTAAATCAAGGAAAGCTATAAGATTGTGAGTACAAGATTGGTGGTGGCATCAGTAGAATTGGGAAGGTTTGGAAGAAGGGCAGTTTTTTGTTTGTTTTTTTGGCGGGGCAATGAGGGTTAAGTGACTTGCCCAAGGTCACACAGCTAATAAGTGTCAAGTATCTGAGATCAGATTTGAACTCAGATCCTACTGAATCTGGGCCGGTGCTTTATCCACTGTGCCATGTAGCTGCCCCAGAACGGCAGTTATAAGTAATAAAGATGATGTTTGCTTGTGTTAGGTTTGGAAACAGATGGAAATATCCAGGAACCAGTTGAAAGTGCCAGATTGGAGTTTAGGAGAGTAATTAAGGCTGGAGATTTGAGAGTCTTTAGCATAGAGAATAATCAGTCAATCAGTAAGCAGTTATTGAGTGCTTTTTTTGTGACAGATACTTTGCTAAACATTGAGGATAAAAGACAAAAAGTAAAATATCCCCTCTCAAAAGAACTTTCATTCTGTTGGGGAAAACAACATGTACACTTATAAGTATGCACATAATAGACGCAAAATGAAGATGAGCTAATATTGGAAAGGAGGGCAAGGCACTAGCAACTCGACGAATCTGGAAAAGCTTTGGGGATAAGCACTGGATCTGAGTTTGGAAGGAAACCAAACCAGCAGCTAAAGAATTGGAAGGCAAAGGAATGCCCATCAGTTGGGGAATGGCTAAACAAGTTGTGGTATATAATGCTGATGGAATATTATTGTACTATAGGAAATGACAAAAAGGATGATTTCAGAAAGACTTACATGAACTGATGCATAGTGAAGTGATCAGAACCAGGAGAACATTGTGCACAGTGACAGCAATATTGTTTGATGAAGAACTATGAAATGACTTTGCTATTCTTAGTAATACAATGATCTAAGACAATCCCAGAGGACTAATGGTGAAGCATACTATCCACCTCTAGAGAAAGAACTGATATTAACTAAACAGACTGAAACATAATATTTTTCACTTTATTTCTTTAATTTTTTTTCACTTAACCGTCATTGCCCCACCCCCACCCCCCCCTCAAAAAAGGGAGCCAGTCAATAGGGACAGGTTTTGAGAGAGAATGTTTAAGCTTTGGAAGGTTCCTGGAGGAGGAGGGTTGGAATTAAGACCACAAGTATAGGGATTAGCCTTGGCAAGGAGAAGAATCACTTCTCCCTTAGAGATTGAAGCCAAGGAGCAGACTGGGTATTGAAGAAGAGTAGTTTTGAGTCAGTGGAGAGCTAGAAAAGGGTTGCTTTCACGGTAGGTGGCCTCCTCCTCAGAAAAGCAGGAGGGAGTTCTTCCTATGTTTCCCATTTGGTAAAATGATCACGTTTCCTTTCAACATCATGGGGGCAGAGGAAGATTAATGAAGTAATGGTTTTTAAAAGCTTGACGTTCTTCGGAAGAAAAACACATTATAAATACTTGGTGCTATTTTAAGTTCTCATAAACACATGGTCAGCTGTTTGAATATACAGACACAAATAAAGGAGCATCTTACTCAGAATTCTTCTCTTTCTTGGAAGGTTCAGCTTTATTTCTTTTCTGTACCAAGATGAACAGTATACATAGTACATAAGGCCATTGGCAATACTGAAAACATTCTCCATTTCCAATTGATTTTTTTAGGACTCTTGGGAAATGTAGATGGAGCAAAGACAGGATCCAAGCCTCTGCTTGGGATTATCTCAATTTTTACTGTCTTGCAATCTGTGAGTCTGGGACAACCTTTCATTTGAAATCCCAAAGGCTCCCATTCTCCAATTATGACTCTTTATCTGTGGTTCTAATTACTGACAATACCTCAGTCTTGGGAAGGAGCCTTGGGGTATAGTGGAGGCAAGTAGGTGGTGTAGGATGGTGGTGTCCAATTCAAACAGAAACAAAGACCATTAAACCATGCATAAGCAGGCAGCTAGGTGGCCCGGCCCTGGATTCAGGAGGACCTGAGTTCAAATTTGGCCTCAGACACTTGACACTTAATAGTTGTGTGACCCTGGGCAAGTCACTTAATCCCTATTGCCTCACCAAAAAACAACAACAACAACAAACAAACATACATAAGGATCCCCACTACTGATTTACTTTTAAAATGTAATACTATCTATGTTTTATTGTATTTTTATTTATTTTGTTAAATACTTCCTGATTGCATTTGAATCTGGTGCACTTGGCAATGTTGTGAGCCATATGCAACCTGCAGGCCGTGTATTTGGCACCTCTGGTGTAGGGGATCCAGTATGGGCCTTGGGGTCCAGAAGACCTGAGTCTCTACCTAACTTCAGACCCTTACCAGCTGTGTAATTTTGGGCAAGTCATTTCATCTCTTATCAGTATCAGTCTCCTTATCTGTAAAATGGGGATAATAATAGCACCTACCTCAGGGTGGATTTGAGGATCAAATGAGATGACAAATGCCAGTTACCAGGGCAACTAGGTGGCACTACAGTGGATAAAGCACTGGCCCTGGATTCAGGAGGACCTGAGTTCAAATCCAGCCTCAGACACTTGACATTTACTAGCTGTGTGACCCTGGGCAAGTCACTTAACCCTCATTGCCCCCCAAAAAATAAAAATAAACTATCAAACTTGGAATCAAAAAATCAGCATCATCAGTACAAGTTGGGGGATGCCCAGCTAGACAGTAGCTCATCCAAAGAGCATATGAGGATTTTGGTGGAACCAAAGAGGATATTTAATTCAGGGCTCCTCTGATTAGATTCTGACTGGAGGGCAGAGATAAGAGCTCTGTCCACTGCACCACTTAGCTGTCTTCCAGTATTAGATTGTAAGTTCCTTGAGGGCAGGGACGATGTTTTGTTTTTAATTTGTATTTGTGTCTCTTAGCACAGCATCTGGCATTTAGAAGGTACTTAATTAATGTTTGGGTCACCTAGATGGTACAATGGATAGAGTGCTGGGCCTGGAGTCAGGAAGACTCCTTTCCGAATTCAAATACAGCCTCAGGCACTTACTAGCTGTGTCACCCTGGACAAGTCACTTCACCCTGTTTTCCTCACTTCCCTCATCTATAAAATGAGCTCAAGAAGGAAATGGCAAACCATTCCAGTATCTCTGACAAGAAAACCCCAAACAAGGTCATGAAATATTGGACACCACTGTAAATGACTGAACAACAATGATAAATGCTTATTGACTTACAATTGATTATAGAGTTCATTTCTAGAAATATCTTATTCTTTTACATCTGGAATATTTTATCCAAGCTTAAAAGATATTGATGAGTGCCCAAGAGGTGAGTAACCAGGATGATAAGCCTTCAGGTCATGCCATATGAAGATTGGTTGAAAAAACCGAAGAGCTTTAACTTGAAAAAGACTTGGCAGACACATAATTGTCAGCAAGTATTTGAAGTATTGTCGTGTGGAAAGGATTAGATTTCTTCTTTTTCATACTAGAAGATGGACCCAAAGGTGAAGTTACAAAGAGTAACGTTCAGTCTTTTTTGATTGTTGTTTTTGTTTTTGTTTGCACTTGATTATAAAATCAAGTACCCATTTGTTATTGTTGTTCAGTTGGGTTCTACTCTTCATGACACCATGGAACTTCTGTCCTCTACTGTCTCTTGAAGAATGTCCAGATTTACATTCCTTGTTTCCATGATACTATCCATCTATCTCATCCTCTTCCTTTTCCTTTTGCCAACATCACCTTTCCCAACAATAGGGTCTTTTCCAGTAAGTCTTTACTTCTCATTATGTGGCCACAGTATTTAAGCTTCATCTTCAGTATTTGGCCTTCCAGTGAATAGTCTAAATCAATGTCTATACCTTGTGACTTTCAAAAATAAATTGGGCCTGGATGTAGAGAAAAGGAGGCAAGAAAACTTTATGAAGATAGAATGTTAGAACTAGAAGATTCCTTGATTATCACTTAGTTTAAGTTCCCTCATTTTATAGATAAGGAAACTAAGGGCCAGGAAGGACAAAGTGACTTGTTAGTGGCACTAGTCAGTGGCAGAACCATTGTCTATGTATCATTGCAGTCAGGGAGGTGACTTATATTATGATCCATTATTTGTCTTTAGGGAAACTGGTCACACCACAAATCAGGAAGGGTCGGGGGTGTAGAACCCAAGACTCATGACTTCATTCTAGTTGTTCATGGCTTGTTTTTCTCTTCCAGATGAGGTATTTTTCTGTTTATTCAGCGACACTGGCCTGCTGGCTGCTTCTCAAATAAGACAATCCATCTGTCTTTTGGCTCCTGGCATTTTTTTCTGGCTGTCTCCCATGCCTGGAACATTCTTGCTCCTCTGCTCTAACTACTGACCGCCCTGGCTTCCTTTAAGCCCCAACTAAAATCCCACTTTCTACAGGAAGCCTTCATCGACCTCTCTTAATTCCAGTGCCTTCCCTCTATTCATTATTTCCTTTTTATATAGCTTGCTTTGTATATATTTATTTGCTCTATTTTCTTCCACTAGGTAATAAACTTATTGAAGGCAGAAACTGTCCTTTTGCCTCTTTTTGTATCCCCAGGGCTTAGCACAGTGCCTGGAACTTAATAAATGTTGATTTATTGATAAAATAGATGTTTTCTCTAATACTTCAAAAATCTGTGACCTCATGGGCGTAGGTACTCCTGTTGGCACAAATCATCATGTGCACATGCACATACAGATACACACATACCCCCTACAATTTGAGAGGTAGCTGAGTCCCTCAATTTTGTAGGCTCTTCCTCTAATAACAAATGTACCAGTCTGGTATTTCCAGAGCCATGTTAAAATCCATTTTGGAACCTGTAAGAGCCTTTAAGTAACCTGGCAACATGGAGCACCACAGAAAGGGTGCTGTATCTGGTGTCAAACACTCAGGATCTGAATCCCAGCTCTGCTAATTCTTTTCCTGAGTCACCTTGGGGCAAGTCACTTATCTACCCTGGATCTTGGTTTCCTCCTCTGAAGAATAAGAGGGTGGGACCAAATCGCTTTTAAGGAGCCTTCTGGTGTTAAATCTATGATCCATATGTGGGGAGGCATATTTGAAAAACAAACCTCATTTTTAGTTTCTCTGGAAATATTAGAAATAATATTATCCATGAAAGCCTTTTCCAGACTCCTGGGAAAAAAGCCCCTTCAAGAGAAAGATGGAGGACATAAAAAAAAAAGTCTTTCATTAGGTGATTAGATTAAAGGGCACTCTCCTTTCTTTGTGCCCTGAAGGGATTAGACTGGGGTGCAACTCCAGGAAGTGCCATCTTCCACTCAGTGGGAGGCTCTGTCTCTCAGCCTTTTATGTCTGCTATTCAATTTAGAATCTTGATATAAATCTCTGGTAGAGACCTTAGAGGGAGTGGTCCAGAAAGAATGGGAGAGTGACTCTTTCTGGAATGTCGACCTAGTCTATATTTAAAACAATTTTTCCTAGTTGAAGATTCCTGTAAATGTTACCTGAAACTTTCCTGCAATTGAGCCATGTCAGAAAGCATGGAGAACTCTACCAGTTTAAACATCTCAAGCTAGAGATGACTTGGATAAGGCTACAGGGAGCAGCTAAGTGGCACACTGGATAAAGCACCAGCCCTAGATTCAAGAGGACCTGAGTTCAAATCTGAACTCAGACACTTGAACTTACTAGTTGTGTGACCCTGGGCAAGTCACTTAACCCTCATTGCCCCCCCCCCAAAAAAAGAATAAGGCTATATTACACAAATCTGTTTCTGGCTGACTGGTGCCTAAATGAAGAATATAGTATTAGTATTAATACTTTTTCTTCAAACTAGGGATTCTTTACCTAAGGTCCATGGATAGATATTAGTGAGTTGATGAACTTGGATGGGAAAAAAATTACATCTCTATTTCTACTAACCCTCAACTGAAATTTATCTTTTCTTTTAGTTATTAATATAGACAACAAACATGATTCTGAGAAGGGGTGCATAGGCTTCACCAGGTTGCCAAAAGGGGACCATGATACCAAAATAGCTAAAAGGCCCAATCTAAACGCTCTATACCAAAATGAAACATTGCAGTGAAATAAAAGTGGAAGTGATGGAAGGAGTGGGGAATGGATAAAGAGGGAAAAAGAGAAAGGAGGAAGTAGAGAAGTAGGTAGATTAATGGAGAGATAGTGATGGGCAGATAGATAGGTAAAATGATAGAAATAATTAAAAAGCATTTATTAAGCACTTACTATGTACCAGGCCCTGGGCTAAGCACTAGGGATACAAAGAAAGGCAAAAGACAATTTTTTTGTTTTTGTTTTTGTAGGGCAATGGGGGTTAAGTGACTTGTCCAGGGTCACACAGCTAGTAAGTGTCTGAGGCTGGGTTTGAACTCAGGTCCTCCTGAATCCAAGGCTAGTGCCTTATCCACTGTGCCACCTAGCTGCCCCCTCAACTTAATGTTAATTAAGCATTCATTTCTTGAGTACCTACTATGTGATGAAATGATGCTAGCCAAAAATTAAATAATCCTTGCCCTTAAAAAGCTTACACTCTGTTGGAACGGGAGGAAAGGAGACAATGCATATGTGAAAATATATTCAAAAATCCAAATGCGGAAAGTATTTGGGGAGGGGACAGGAGAGCCCTCATGGCTGGGGGAATCAGGAAGGGCTTCATCCAGGAAGCGACACATGTGTTGTTTTTCTGAAGGAAAATAGAGATTCTCCAAGGTAGAAATAAGGCCTGGGGGGAACAGCGTGGGTAAAGAGCAGTCCAAAGGCAGACAGTGGGGTGTTGTGTGTTGGGAACAGTAGGTAGAGCCATTTAGCTGAAAGATAGTTTGCATGTTTGATGGGGGGGGGTGGAGGTGGACTAGATTGGGGCTAGGTTATAAAGGGCTTTAAATTTCCAGGTAGAGGGTTTTGTATTTTATCCTGTAAGCAACAGAGAGACACCAAAGCTTCTTGATGAAAGAGGTGATATCAATGAAGGAGCATTTCTTCCCATACTCTATAGGCTCCAGGAATACAAAGACCTGAAAAGTGAAACAACTTATACATGTAACTTGAGCAGAAAGGTAGTAGCAGGAGGGGGTCAGGAAAGTCCTGTAGAGGAGGAGGCATTTGAGCTGAGCTCTGAAGGAAATTCAGGATTCTAAGAGGCAGAAATGAAAAAGGGAATGGGGTGAGGGGAGCAGCTTAGGCAAGGGCACAGAGAAGAGTATCGTAGGCCAGTTTGGCTGAACCACATAGATTGGACCTCAGGGATTGTGAATGGCTTTGAATGCCAAACAGAAAGGTTTGGAGATATGGTCAGACCTGTTCTTTTTTTTTTTTCTTTTTTTCTTTTCAGGGCAATGAGGGTTAAGTGACTTGCCCAGGGTCACATAGCTAGTAAGTGTCAAGTGTCTGAGGCTGGATTTGAACTCAGGTCCTCCTGAGTCCAAGGCCAGTGCTTTATCCACTGCACCACCTAGCTGCCCCAAGACCTGTTCTTTTTTTTTTTTTTTTTTTGGTGAGGCAATTGGAGTTAAATGACTTGCCCAGGGTCACAGAGCTAGTAAGTGTTAAGTGTCTGAGGCCAGATTTCAACTCAGGTACTCCTGACTCTAGGGTCAGTGCTCTATCCACTGCGCCATCTAGCTGCCCCCAGACCTGTTCTTTTTAAAGTCTATATCATATATTTGTTTTAAATATTTTATTGTTCAGTCATTGCGGTCATATCCAACTCTTTGTGACCATATTTGGGTTTTTTTTTTTAAAAGATACTGGAGGGCAGCTAGGTGGCGCAGTGGATAGAGCACCGGCCCTGGATTCAGGAGGACCTGAGTTCAAATCCGGCCTCAGACACTTAACTTAGCTGTGTGACCCTAGGCAAGTCACTTAACCCCAACTGCCTCACCAAAAAAAAAAAAAAAAAAAAGATACTGGAGTGGGGCAGCTAGGTGGCGCAGTGGATAAAGCACTGGCCATGGAGTCAAGAGTACCTGAGTTCAAATCCAGCCTCAGACACTTAACACTTACTAGCTATGTGACCCTGGGCAAGTCACTTAACCCCAACTGCCTCACTAAAAAAAAAAAAAAAGATACTGGAGTGGTTTGTTCTTTCCTTCTCCACCTCATTTTATACATGAGGAAACTGAGGCAAACAGGGTGAAGTGACTTGCCCAGGGTCATACTGAGGCCAGATTTGAACTCAGGAAGACGAGTCTTCCTGACTTGAGGCCCAGCGCTCTATCCACTAAGCCACTGAGCTGCCCTATGTTTTAAATATACATACTCAAAATATACCATGTTAGATATTGTATATATCTAATAAGCAAATATAATCATATTTTTGTTTTAGATTTATATACTCAAGAGCAAATATAATGTCAATACAAAATACAGTCAATCTGTTACTAGAAAGAGCACAAAAGTTTAAAGGTAAATATTGATACATTGATAGGTTCAATGTATCAATATTTACCTTTAGGTTCCCACAACCACCAAAATCTGCAATCTTTTGTCAGAGATTGCTGAAAACACACTTTTTTTTTTTTAGTGAGGCAATGGGGGTTAAGTGACTTGCCCAGGATCACACAGCTAGTAAGTGTTAAGTGTCTGAGGCCAGATGTGAACTCAGGTCCTCCTGACTCCAGGGCCGGTGCTCTATCCATTGCACCACCTAGCTGCCCCGAAAACACACTTTTCTACAAATGGTTCTTTATAACAAAATATCAGTTCTGATAATCTGCACTTTTCATAACACAGTAACTATGAAATAACCTCTAAAATGTAGTACACAAAATAAAATCGATAACGTGCAAAACTTTTCTCACTAGTCATCCTTTAGAATTCTGTAACCTTTTGAGCTAACATCTTTATAATAAACATTTTATTTCAGACCATATTCATTTTCATAACACATGAAATCTAAAGTACCATACTCTACAGCAAATAAAATTCTTAAAACTAAAACATTTTTTAACTAATATATGCTTTATTACTGTAAAACCTTGGGTCAGCTAGGTGGCGCTTCACAAAAAACAAACAAACGAAAAACCTCTTCACCTTGGACACCTTCTGAAAATCGAGGGAGAGGCTGTTGGGTCTTTAGTTGCTGCTGTCAGAAGACTTGGAGTTCTTGACATCACCTCCAGCACTGTTCTTCACAGCTGTTGGATGACATTGGAGATGGTGAAGGACGCACCAGCTTGAAATAACCTGCCAGAGATGTCTGCTTTGTGGGCCAATTGAGATCCTGAAGGATCTCCCAGCCAACAGCAGCTGCAGACATTCCAGCACGAAATTTATCTAACACCTTTATTTTCTCACTAATCCACATTGTTGACTTTGCACACTTGGGCTTAGAGCCCAAAGGACTTGCACTGTGCTTTGGGGGCATAATTGCAACACAAAACTTGAGTTTTTAAAGATGATAATGAAAATAGGCAAGGAATACATGGTGGGGTTGGAGGGGGGCTCTTTACAACAGTGGGGTGAATAAGACCAGTGAAGCACCTAGTAGAATACCAGCCACTCCACAAACTTGTACCCACTGTGTCTCTCATTTTTTCCCCCTCTTCTCCACATACCCATGAATATGCATAGTTGCCAATGGAAAAGTGAAAATAAAGCTAATATAAATAAATAAATTTTAAAAATTATAAAAATAAATTTAAAAATGAAATCATGGGAATGCTTGAAGTCACAAAAGTTAAATGTTGAGGATTGACTATACCCAGCAGGTATCATCAGAAAAGTTGGGTGTTTTAAGTGTCTACCTTAGGCTTGGGTCTTAGAGTTTGGGGAAATGAGAGATGTGGATATTATGTGAAATGTCATTGTGTGGTGGGCCTTGTTCCTTTGCAAATGATTCTTCCCATGCCCTCCATTTTGACTGGAATATTCTTCTTTTACAACCTTGCCTGTTTGCGTCTATCTCCTCCTATGAAGAATGGATGGATGCTTAGTGGCAATTTAGCCTTGTCTGTGGATTTGGGGGTAAGCCTATTTCAAGCACCATCTATCTATCTCCTCCTGCCCATGTATTCTGAAACCATCTGTCACTGATATAGCAATTCCTATAAACAACAATTTGGGTTCTTTAATCATGGTTTTAAGACCCAAGTTAATTGATATGAGGTTGTCCCTAATTAGTGAAAATGCCTGTTACAGAAAGATGATGCATGAGCTGCAGTTCACAGGAGACACAGTGTGCAAAGCCTTCTCATCAGACAAATTACATACCTCCACCACAGCTCAGGAAAGCAGTGGGATGGGGACGCCTGGTCCAAGTGCTGACAGTGCTTAGAAGATGCCATTATTGGAGTCCCAGAATATAAATTAGAGCCAAAATCTGATGCAGATCTTATATTTAGCATTAGATCGTCAACATTTAAAGCTTCTATGGGAAGAAAGTGTGGGAGGTGAAGAGAGAAAGCCAACTGAACCATTTTTGTTATCCTTACAAAAGGGTTCCTACATTTGGCATTTGATTTATGATTTCTGGAGAAAAGGTTTCTCAATGTGTGGTTTCTCCCCAGAGCCAAGTTGATTGAATTGATTGTGCTAATCTAAAGGGTGGTGTGTAGATTAATTGGCAAGAACATATTCATTTAAATATCAATCAACATTGCAGGGGAAGGAAAAAATGACATAAGTGGTGTAAGTTTATTTTCCTGCTGCCTTTGAGGTATTTTAAGAAAATGTGCTCCAAGTAAGAATATATAAATACTTTTTCCACTGAAGTCCTCCTTAATGCCTCATCATAGCATGGAGGTGACCCTGGGCTCTCAAAGGCTCTGCTAAAGAGGCCCAAGGGATCTCTGGCGGGTCCCTCCAAGACGTGAAAGCCTTTGAATTCAGGATTTGCTGCATGTTCATGTAGAAATATATCTTGTACATGGCAGTATTTATTGCATGTACATTTAGAGATATATATTGTACATGGTGTATTTACAAGGTGATGAGATTGAACTTTTTTTTTTTTTATACGAACACAGCAGAACTTGGAAATCCATGTTAGTTGTACCCTGAGTTTAAACTACCTTCGGGCATTTTGGACTTGTTCATTTCTGGAGCTTCTCTGAGGGAAATGCCTTTAAGTTGTATGGCAAAAATTTTAGAACATCCTTAATGGTGGCAAATCTTCATGCTTGTGGAGTTCATCTGCTTTTTGGAAAGAGCCAGAAGTTACTCAGAGCCAAATGGACCTGGACTCCTGTGCATTTATTTCCCGTTGTGACTTGCTGTTATTTCCTGCTGTTCTCTACAACTCCCAACTTTATAATTTCCTGCTTCTAATATTCAAACCAGAGAACCAAGCTTGTTAACATTTCATGTAAAACGAGTGAATAAAGATATGGGGATCTTGGAGAAGAGAAAACAGTGGGGCATGATAAGGATGAAGTGTATAAAGGGTTGTCAAATGGAAGAAGAATCAGGCTTATTCTGCTAGTTTTAGAGGGTAGAATTAGGAGCAAGGAGCAGAAGCTGAAAAGAGGAAGAATGTAGTTTAGATATTAGGAAAAACTTTCTAATAATCAGAGCTAGAATGAAGTGACTGGGGAAGTAGTGAGTCCTCCTTTCCTTGTGGTCTTCAGTCAATTGTTGATTATATTATAGCGGTTATTCATTTTCAGGTGCAAGTTGGACTGACGGCCCTTGAGTTAACTTCTAATTCTGACATTTGGTGATTGTAACTGTGATTGTAACCCTCAACTCCCAAAGAGGAAGTAGTAACATCAACATGCTCCTTTATTCAAAGTGAATGGTGAATAAATGGTGACTGACTGGGTGTAAAGCAAATGATGAGGCTCCAGTTTAAGATAAAGAGTTTCCAGAACACTCCATTATACATTGTTAACTTTTGGAGTATTAGTTATGTTATGTCACAGACAAAGCATAAATTTTAAGTTTCAGACTAAATAATTCATTGCCAAGTTCAGAATTAGCTCATTTTATTTGTGATTTCTGCTAGAGCACTGGAGAGCCTTTCTCAACTTTATAGGATAATAATGATACTTGACGTTATAATTATACATATTATAGCTGAATATTATGTTGTATCTAATACAGAACTAAACTCAGCCCAAACTGTTTGTTTGTTTGCTTTTCTCTTGAACTGGAACTAGATTGTATTTTATTTTGATGTTACTACTGCTACTTAATGTTTGTTTGGAATCGTATAATAACAATAATAAAGATAATAGCTTATATGTACTGTTGTAACAGTTCTCCAATGTGAACCTTCCAGAGAGCATGTGAAGTACAGAGCAGGAAATGCAGTGTTTATATACATGATTCTGATACAAAGCATTCTGCTCAGTTTATTGAGTATGTAGAGGTTTTTACATTTCCCCTTTCCCTTTTATAAGCCTGAGTGGGAAGGTTGTATAACTGGGTTAGATGGGTGGATGGGAATCCACTTCTCATTTCCAGTTAGGAAGATTCTTTGTGCACTTTTTTCACATTTGTCTTAGTAGTGCTGGCCCTTGCCTAGCACTGTGTACTGGAGATTGTGCATGCCTGCCATGCTAATGACCATGGGTTGTTGTATGCACTGTTGGCTCAGGGGCCATTCAGCTGCTCTGATGTTTTCAATGTTTTCCCACATCAGTGCTCCTTTAGAATGGGGATTCCTAATTGGTAGAGAGTCGATCTAATCATGTCTGTGTCAGGGAAATGCAGTAGAATGTCCAGCCATGATTAAAGAATGAAAACTAACCAGTTTTTTTTTTTGTTTGGTTTGTTTTGGTTTGTTTTGTTTTTTTAGTGAGGATGACAGGGATTCAGACTTAGGAAACTAGAGGAAATAGGTTATTTCTCTCCCTGCCTACCTGCTAATTATCAGCTTTGGGAAAAAACAAAGACTCTTATTAAGGCTCCTTTGTATTTTATAACATAGTTTCATGTTCACAGCAGAGAAACCAGAAAACACATGATGGTTTACTCTCCCAAGCAGGGCATAAGTGATTTGGGATCAGGAACCTTATTTTATGCTATTTTTTTTTATAGCCTCCCCAGTACTTAATATGACATTGGGTATATAATATTCTGCCACTACATACGTGTTTTCACAAATTCAGAAATTCCTCATCTTTCTTTTTCCTTAAACGCCATTTTTGTCATATCACCTATCTGTCCCACCCTCTAAACAAAAATTGCTCCCTGCTACCCATTGTAGAGAACCTAAACTTTGATTTGTTTGCAAGGCTTTCCATTATCTGACTTTTCCCTGCTTGTCCCGCCCTATTTCCCACCATTCCCTAGCAGCCTTCATCTGGTCCAAAGATTATGGTCTCTTTTTGTCTCCTGATTATACCACCCTGAATCTCTGCTTTGTTCAGGCTGACAATTACTTCACCTTTTTCCTTCCCTCCCCCTCCCACAAATGCCTTACCATTCAAATCCTCCCTATTCTTCAAGGCCCTGGTCATGTTTATTTCCCACCAGGGATTCTTCCCCACCAACTGGAATCCCCATTGTTCTCTTCCCTATCTGAACACATAGTCAGAGAATCACAGATTTTCTGGAGAAAGGAACTTTCACAGTTCAGCCTGTACCTGAACAGGAATCTTCAGGAAAATATACCTAACAGCTGAGGCACTTAATTCTACTTTTAAATAGCTTTGATGATTAGGAAGTTCTTTCTTTTTGTTTTGTTTTTTTTAGTG
This sequence comes from Dromiciops gliroides, assembly GCF_019393635.1. Lineage (NCBI taxonomy): Eukaryota > Metazoa > Chordata > Mammalia > Microbiotheria > Microbiotheriidae > Dromiciops > Dromiciops gliroides. The sequence goes on along the minus strand of NC_057863.1, from coordinate 624,980,382 downwards.
AGGCAATTGGGGTTAAGTGACTTGCCCAGGGTCACACAGCTAGTAAGTGTTAAGTGTCTGAGGCTGGATTTGAACTCAGGTCCTCCTGACTCCAAGGCCGGTGCTCTATCCACTGCGCCACCTAGCTGCCCCAGGAAGTTCTTTCTTACTTTGATCTCAGGTAGAAAGTGGTTACAACTTCTACTAACCAGGTTTGATTATCTCCCTTCTTCTCCCCCAGACACTGAAAATGTCCAACCCTCTTCCATATATTAGTTCTTTAAATACTTAGACAGTGATCACTTCCCAAACCCATCTCCCTCTATCCCTCATGCTCCATTTTTTCTCCTGCAGGTTAAACATTCTCCTTTCCCTCAATCATCATATAACATTATATAAATGACACTCACATCTACTTAGCCAGCCTTGATTTCTCTCCTGAATTCATCTTGAATCTCCAAACAGACTTTTAGACATCTTAAAATGAATGTCCCATAGAAATCTTGAATTCAACAAGCCCAAAACAAAAGTCATCATCCTCTTCCTAATTTCCCTCTGACTGTCAAGGCAATATCTACCAGTCACCTGGATTTGCAGCCTTGGTGTCATGCTTAGGCTCTTACTCTTTCTCACTCTCCACATTCAGTCAGTTGTCAAGTCTTGTTGCTACCTCTGTCACATCTCACAGAGCCCTAACCCTAATAACTTTTCCTTCCTCTGACATTGCTACTACCCTGGTGCAGGCTTTCATTGCCTCATGCCTGCTGGTTGGTCTTCCTGCCTCAAGTCTCTCCCCATTCCAGTCCCTTCTCCCACCAGCTGTCAAATGGATCTTCCTAAAGTATGGGTCTGACCATGTCACCCACCTATGCAATAAACTCTAGTGCTCTAAAATCCTTTATTAGGTTTTGAAGGTCCTTCATATCCTGACCCCTTTCTTGCCTTTTCAGTCTTCTAACCCCTTTCATGAACACTGTGACCCAGTCACACTGGGCTCCTTGTTTTTCTTCCATTCAGACACTCCATGTCCTACCACCATGCATTTTCACCAGCTGTTCCCCATGCTTGGAGCACTCCCCCTCCTCATTTATGCTTCCAGGCTTTCCCTGGCTTCCTTCAGGTCTCAGCTAAAATCCTACTTGAATCTTCAGGAAGCCTTTCAAAGGCCTCCTTAATCTTGGTGCCATTCCTCTGTTGATCATCTCCAACTTACTCTGTCTAACCTGTTTGTGCACAGTTGTTTTCATATTCCCTCCCCCCCATTAGACTTTGAGCTTCTTGAGAGCAGTGATCATCTTTTTAACCTTTCTTTCTATTCCCAGACCTTCACACCATGCCTGGTACATGAGAGGTGCTTACCAAGTATTAGTTGACTGACCCTCCTCCAGCTTATCAATATCCTTCTTAAATTGTGGCTCTAGGATGCCATCAGAAAAACCTGGAAAGACTTACATGAACTGATGCAAAGTGAAATGTATTGTATACCAAATAACAGCAATAGTGTAAGATGATCTGCTATGAATGACTTAGTTATTTTCAGCAATGTAATCCAAGACAACTCTGAAGGTCTTATGAAAAAGGCAGTCCATCCTATATTCTTCTCACCAATGCAATGGTACAGAAGAGTTCCAGGGAACTCATGATGGAGGAGGATCTCCAAATCCAGGAAAAAAAAAAACTGTGGAATATAGATGCTGCATGAACCATACTATTTCTTTTGGTTTTGGCGCTGTTGTTTTTCTATTTTGAGGTTTTTCGTCATTGCTCTGATTTTTCTCTTATAACATGACTAATGCAGAAATATGTTTAATGTTTTTATGTGCATGTATATATACATATACATACATACATACACATATATATACATACATACATACATACATATATATATATATATATACATATATATATATATATATATATATATATATATATATATATATATATATATATATAACCTATGTCAGATTGCCTGCTGTCCAGGGGAGGGAGGAGGGAGGGAGAAAAATCTGAAATTGGAAACTTGTATGGACAAAAGTTGAGAACTATCTTTACATGTAACAGGGAAAAAAAATACTTTATTAATTAAAAAAAAAAAGGTAGTCCATCTACAGAGAAAGAACTGATGGTACCTGAATATAGATGGAAGTATATTTTGCTGCTGCTGTTGTTGTTAGTTCCTTTTTCTAAAGTTTTTTATCTTCTATGTTTGTATAACATATTGAATTGCTTGAGTTCTTAAGGAGGGATAGGGAGGAAGGAAGAAAATTTGGAACACGAAGTGGTTTTTTTTTTAGTTTTCAACATTTATTTTTATAAGATTTCCAATTTCCAATTTTTCTCCTTCCCTCTCCTCCCTACTCCCCTCCCCAAGACAGCAGGTAATCTGATATAGGTTATATATGTATAATAACATTAAACATATTTCTGCATTAGTCATGTTATAAGAGAAGAATCAGAGCAAAAAGGAAAAACCTCAACAAAAGAAAAACAACAGCACCCAAACCAAAAGAAATAGTATGGTTCAATCAGCATCCATATTCCACAGTTGTTGTTTTTCTGGCTTTGGAGAGCTTTTTCCATCATGAGTCCTTTGGAACTTTCTTGTACCATTGTACTGGTAAGAAGAATCTAGTCTATCACAGTTGATCAACACATAATGTTGATGATTCTGTGTACAATGTTCTCCTGGTTCTGCTCATCTCACTCATCATCAGTTCATGCAAGTCCTTCCAGATTTCTCTGAATTCTTCCTGCTCATCATTTCTTACAGAACAATAGAATTCCATTACATTCATATACCACAATTTGTTCAGCCATTCCCCAATTGATGGGCAGCCCCTCAATTTCCAATTCCTTGCCACCACAAAAAGAGCAGCTATAAATATTTTTGTACATGTAGGTCCTTTTCCCTTTTTTATGATCTCTTTGGGAAAAAGACCCAAAAGTGGTATTGCTGGGTCAAAGGGTATGCACAGCTTTATAGCCCTTTGGGCATAATTCCAAATTTCTCTCCAGAATGATTGGATCAGTTCACTGCTCCACCAACAATGCATTAGTGTGGAACACAAAGTTTTAAAAATCAATGTTACAATTTGTTTTTACATGTAAGGTGGGGGAAAATTTGAAACAAATAAACAAATGAATGAACTAACAAACGAATAAATAAATAAATTGTGGCTCTCAGAATCCAATGAGATTCTCTCTTCCTCATTCTGGACCTTCCACTTATCCTAAAAGAACCCAAGATCACCTTAGCCTTCTATACTGACATGTCATACTCATAGTGACTTTTTGCTCCTCTAAACCCCATCCCCCGCAAATAATTTTCCCCTAAGTGGTTGTCATCATACATCCTTCATTTTCTTAGTAGATTCCTTAAGCCTAAATAGAGGTTTATACATTCATCCTTGTTGGATCTCCCCCTTCTTGGATTGCACCCATTGTTCAGTCATGTGGAGATTCCTTTGGATCTTGCCTCTGTCATCCAAAATGACAGCCAGCTTTCCAAGCTTTGTGTCATCTGAAAATCTGTCAAGGATGCCATTTATGCCTTCATCCAAATCGCCAGTAAAAAATGATGACCAGCACAAGGCCAAGGATGGATTCCTGAATCTGTTCCAATATAGATCCCTCCCTCCAACTTGATGTTAATCAGCTTATGATGACTCTCTGGACCCAGTCATCCGGCAGTTCTGAATCCATTTATATGGACTCCATTCTAACTTACAAGCCTCCATTTGTCCACAAGGATCCCATGAGATACTTTGCCAAATACCTTGGTGAAATATCTACTGTATCCCCTTGCTCTGCCAATCTAGTGCCTGTCAAAAAAGGCAAATGATATTAGTCTGACATGATTGGTTCTTCATGAGACCATTCTGGCTCTTGATCACCATTATCCTTTCTAAATGCTTAGAAACTGTGCCTTGGATAATATGTTCTTGAATTTTCCAGGAACTGAAGCCAGACTCATTGGCCAAAGTCCAGTACTTAGCACAGAGCCTGGCATGTAGTTAGCAATTAATAAATGCTTATTGATTGATCATTTGGACTATAGTTTAAAGACTTCCCCATCCTACCTTTTTGGAAAATTGAACCTTTTGCCTTTCTCCATATCTGAGGCACCTCCTTTGTTATACATTTTTTGTTGTTGTTGTTTGTTTGTTTGTTTGTTTGTTTGTTTTTGCGGGACAATGAGGGTTAAGTGATTTGCCCAGAGTCACATAGCTAGTAAGTGTCAAGTGACTTAGGCCGGATTTGAACTCAGGTCCTCCTGAATCCACTGTGCTACCTAGCTGCCTCCACCATAGTTTTTATTGTTGGCTCTGATATTCTTTTTTTTTTTAATGCTAAATCAATTCTTCTATGTGGTATTTGACTTGGCAGTTAAGTGGGACAAGTGTTTCCTTCCTTTCCCCCAACATTTTCTGTTTTGAGTCCTTTTGATTGGGTTTACAATACTAAAAGAAAATGTAATTTTTCTTTCTCCCTAGCTAAGAATCCGTCATTCTATCCATTTAAACCTTAGTCTAAATTTATGATTTTCAGATCTCATCTGAGAAGAATGTTGCTTCTTTTCAGATACCATTTCCTTAGTCTGATATTTATTTCTCAAATCTTCATTTCTCTTTATCTCCCTGTCTTTCATTGGCTGAGCTGAGAAAAATATTCCTTTTGCCCCCATGAGTTTCATTTTTTTTTCTTTGGCCTAGGACTTCATAGTTGTTTTTTTTTTTTTTTTTTAGGGAGGCAATTGGGGTTAAGTGACTTGCCCAGGGTCACACAGCTAGCAAGTGTTAAGTGTCTGAGGCCAGATTTGAACTCAGGTACTCCTGACTCTATCCACTGCACCACCTAGCTGCCCCCTTCATAGTTCTTAATAATGTGTTCAAGGTTTCTTTTAGTGTTAGCATTTGTTGTCATGGAAATGGCCAGAAGTAGGTAGAAATTGTCATTTTAAATAGTTCTTGTGAGTGTCTACTATGTGCAAGGAAAAATAAGAGGTTGATCCTGTGGAGGCAACACACTCAAATTCTTTCAGCAAACATTAATCACCTAATATATGTAAGAAAACATGCCAAGCATAGGGATGTAAAGCTAAAAAAGCAACAGACCCTGTCTGCAGAACTTATAATTTAAAAGGGGGTATGAAAAATGCAAAAGTAAATATGATGCAACAGAATATAATCATGGAAAATCCAGAATGCTTTAAGAAATCTAGCAGCGGGAGAAATTGCTTGTACTTGGGGAATGATTCATGGAGGATATGAATCCTGAGCTGGACCCTGAGAGAAAAAAAAAAGATTTCAACTGACAGAAATGAGGGGGGAATGCATGACAGACATAGAATAAATGACTTGTGCAAATGTATGGTAGTAGGAGAAAGCAAAATGAGATATTAGAACAGCTAGGTTCCCTCCCGCTTGGTTGGAACATAGCTAGTATTTAGGGGAATAACGTGAAACAAGTCTGGACACTTTCCAAAGTGTAAGTTGGAGTTAGACTATACAGGACCTTCACTGCCAGGAGATAATTTTTTTTCCTTTAGGTAATAGTTTATTATCAAAGGTTTATGAGTAGGAGAATAACACAGTTGAACTATAAATTAGAGTAACTATTTTGGCAACCTGCAAAAGAGAAGGGAGAGACTGGAGGTAAGATGACCCATTAGGAGGTAATTCAATTCAACAAATATTTATTAAACACCTTCCATATGAAAAAGCACTGGGTTTAGTGCTAAAGAAGGAAACCAACCATATCTTCAAGGACAATGTACAATGTGATTGTACATATATAACTTACATCAGATTGCTTTCTGTCTTGGGGAGGGGGGAGGGAATAGAGGGAGGGAGAAAAATTTGGAACTAAAAATCTTATGAAAACAAATGTTGACGGGGGCAGCTAGGTGGCGTACTGGATAAAGCACTGGCCCTGGATTCAGGAGAATCTGAGTTCAAGTCTGACCTCAGACACTTGATACTTACAAGCTGTGTGACCCTGGGCAAGTCACTTAACCCTCATTGCCCTACCCCCCCCCCCCAAAAAAAAAGTATCAGGAAAACAAGTGTTGAAAACTATTTTGACATGTTACTAGAAAATAATAAAATATTTTTATGATGAAAAAATAAGGGTAGAATTGCATTGTCAATCAATCACCCCAATCCCAACTTGAAGAAACTCCCAAACTATTCTAGCCTTGATACCTTTATCAGGTGAAAACACCTCTATTAAATCAACCAATTAATCAAAGGCACTTAACTAATATATGTCTACATGTTCCATCTTGTGTGTCTTCTATGAAATAGCAAACCAAGTTGGAACCCAGTGTTGGAGCATCCGGCAGGCTAGAGGAAAGATCAGTTCAAGCTAAGCCTGAAAGTAGGAATCACTTTGTAGGGGAGAAGTTGAGCCTCTTTCTCCCCTCCCCACCAGTTTCAGAGGATCGGAGGATTTGGACTTCTCATCAGTATCCTAGAAGCATCCTCAGAACAGCAGCATGACTGGCAGCAGGGAGGACTGGGAGCCAAGAACAAACGTGACACACCAAGGAAAGTTAGCTTTTAGGACTCTACAAAGGGCCCAACTGAAAGCTACAATCGAGCCCAAGGGGAATTTTGTGAAGACTCCATGGAGAGGAGAAAAGTACTTCCCGGAGCTGTAAGTTACTCCCTTTGCCATATTGAGCTTCCTTTTCCCTGGACTTTGTATATACTTGTAAATGTGTCCCTAGGGCAGCTAGGTGGTGCAGTGGATAGAGCACCGGCCCTAGATTCAGGAGGACCTGAGTTCAAATCTGGCATCAGACACTTGACACTTACTAGCTGTGTGACCCTGGGCAAGTCACTTAACCCTCATTGCCTGCCCCGCCCCCAAATGTGTCCCTAGTTGGGGGGAGCAGGAGGAAAGGTACCATACCAGTTGTTCTGACTATACCAACTTAGTAAATACCCCTTTTAAAAAGCTAATTAAATCTGGCTGAGTTAAATGATATTAACTGATAAATGAGAAAACACACTGGTGGGGGCTCATGAGCTATAGTAATAAAAAAACAAGACAGAAAAACAACTCCAAAAGCCTTAAGGATTACCCTCAGAGCTTTGTGGGAGTGGTAGCCAGACACACACTCTGGAGACCTAGCTTTCAAGTACAAGTGGGAGATTGTTTTATTTAAATTATTGGGGGACTAGGCTGGGTTTTTATAAAATATTACTAAATTATATATTAATGGATATTTCATCAGTTTGGGCAGTAAGCATTTATTATTAATTAACATCACATATTATTAAAACATTGACCAAGTGTCTCCCTGACTTCCCCACTAGTCACAGGCTTACAAGCCAAAAAGTTCCTGAACTGAACTTTCCAAAGTAGGGCGGGAGAAAGTGTCCCCCCTAAACCCCATTATTAATAATTGTTTTCCTCACAAAATAGAGGAGTATCTGCAGCCCACATAGTGTAAAAAGAAAGGAATGGAGCTAGGTGGCACAGTGGATAAAGCACTGACCCTGGTGTCAGAGGATCTGAGTTCAAATTTGACTTCTGATACTTACTAGCTGTGTGACCCTGAGCAAATCACTTAACTCCAATTAACACCCCCCTACCCCCCCTCCCCCCAGCCAAAAAAAAGGCATGGAGGTGGTGAAAGTAATACCTTACGTCTCCTAAATCTATTCTCGTCTTACTGTGGCCTTTAATCCTTCCACTACTTGCTACTTTCCCTAGCCATCACTTCTCCTGGTTTCCTAGTCTCAAACCCTTAGTGAACTGGTTCAGTTTTATACTATCCTTTACTCTCAAATCCCTTGTATCCTTGTTCTAGCAGCACTCAGACTTTTCAGAATCCCAAGTGTTGATTGTTTATACATCTCCCTCCTCTTCTGTGCCTCTGGGCAGAGATGAAGATGGTGCTGATTGGCTCCATTACAAATTAGCTATTCCCTCTGGACCCTTGCAATAAAAGTAGAAAGCAATCTTTCTACTGCCTCCTAATTGATTCTCTGTCCTGCTCACCACAGCATCAGTTTTAAACCTTCTCTACTTTCCTCAAGCCTGTGACAGCACCTCCTCCCCTTCTCAGCCAAGAACCTATACTACTCACAATTTGCTTGGGGGTGGAGGGGGAAGGGGGGGCGGGAATGTGTGCCATTTGCTATGATTTCCCTCTTCTCCCTTTCTATTAATTTCACAACCCCTTTATATCATCACCTACTATTGATTCCTTTACTCCAGGCTGATAATGAGGTGGCCTTTCTCTTCACCAAGACCAGCTCCTCTTTATGTACCCTTGATTCATCCTCTTCCATTTTCTTCAGCAGATTACCTATAATTCCGTTCTCCAATCTTGTATCTAGTTACTAGTACAAGTAATAATAAGGGGCAGCTAGGTGGCGCAGTGGATAGAGCACCGGCCCTGGAGTCAGGAGTACCTGGGTTCAAATCCGGCCTCAGACACTTAACACTTACTAGCTGTGTGACCCTGGGCAAGTCACTTAACCCCAATTGCCTCACTAAAAAACAAAACAAAACAAAAAACAAGTAATAATAAATGAGTAACCTAATTTACTAGTTCTTTCCCTGCTGCCTACAAACACATCCACATCTCCCCTATTCTTTTTTTTTTTTTGCAGGGCAATGAGGGTTAAGTGACTTGCTTAGGGTCACACAACTAGTGAGTATCGAGTGTCTGAGGCTGGGTTTGAACTCAGGTCCTCTTGAATTCAGGGCCGGTGCTTTATCAACTGAGCCACCTAGCTGCCCCCTCCCCTATTCTTTTTTTTTTTTTTTAAGTGAGGCAATTGGGGTTAAGTGACTTGCCCAGGGTCACACAGCTAGTAAGTATCAAGTGTCTGAGGCCGGATTTGAACTCAGGTACTCCTGAATCCAGGGCTGGTGCTCTATCCACTGCGCCACCTAGCTGCCCCTCCCCTATTCTTTTTTTTTTTTTTTTTTTTTTGCGGGGCAATGGGGGTTAAGTGACTTGCCCAGGGTCACACAGCTAGTAAGTGTTAAGTGTCTGAGGCCGGATTTGAACTCAGGTACTCCTGAATCCAAGGCCGGTGCTTTAACCACTGCGCCATCTAGCTGCCCCCTCCCCTATTCTTTTAAAAGAAAAAATCTTCACTAGGTTCTGTTATCCCTACTAGATATTATCCTATATCTTTACTCTCTTTCTTCTCCAAACATCTTGGAGAACCCATCTACACTCATTACCTCTACTTTCTATCTTCTCTGTCTTCTAAACTCTTAAATCTGCATAGATCTAACTATCCAGTCCTAGTCTCTTTCTTGGCTCCAGTCCTAAACCACCAATGGCCTATTGTTTGTTTTTTCCCCCAGAGCTTCCAAGCATATTGATTTATTATTTTCATTATTTAAAAATTTTTTAAATATTTTTGGGGCAGCTAGGTGGCACAGTGGATAGAGCACCGGCCCTGGATTCAGGAGGACCTGAGTTCAAATCTGGCTCAAACACTTGACACTTCCTAGCTGTGTGACCCTGGGCAAGTCACTTAACCCTCATTGCCCTGCCTCCCTCCCCAATTTAATATTTTTATTTAAAGCTTTGAGTTCCAAATCCTATCCCTCTCTCCATCCTTCCTATCACCCTCCCTGAGACAGTAAACAAATTCGATATAGGTTATACATATGCAATTACATAAAACATTTCCATATTAGTCATTATGTACAAGAATCGAACGAAAGAAAAAATGAAGGAAAGGGAGAAATAGCATGTTTCATCTGTATTCAGTCAATACCATTTCTCTCTCTGGAGGCAGATAGTATGCTTCATTACTTATTGGCTTTTTAAAACTGGATGTCCCATAAACATCACAAACTCAATGTGTCCAGAACAACTCATCTTTCCTCCCAAACCCTTCTGAATTTCCCTATTTCTATGGAAGCCACCCGCCATCCTTCCAGTTAGCTAGATTACCAACCTTGCTGTCATCCTCAACCACTCATTTTCATTTACTCCATACAAGTCACTTGCTACGCCTTGTTATCACTATCTCCACAACATTCCTTCCATATCTCCCCTTCTTTCCACTTACACAGCCATTTTGGTTCAGGTCCTCATCATCTTCTGCCTGGACTACTATAATAGACCATATTTTGGTCTCCCTCTCTCACCTCTTCCCACTTCAGTCCATGAGGTCCTTTCAACTTGGCTCAACTGCCAAGCATTCTACTGAAGAGAGTGCAATTCTGATGGGCTGGTCACATTGTTCAAATGCCAAACATTCATTTGCCTAAAAGACTATTTTATGGAGAACTCACACAAGGCAAACACTTACATGGAGGTCAGAAGAAGCAGGACAAAGACACTCTCAAGGTCTCTGAAGAACTTTGTTATTGATTGTGAGACATGGGAGGCACTGGCACAGGACCATCAAGCATGGTGTGCCTTTATCATAGAAGGTGCTGTACTCTATGAGCAAAGCAGAATTTCAGTAGCTCAAAAGAAATGTGAGGGGCAGCTAGGTGGCACAGTGGATAGAGCACCGGCCCTGGAGTCAGGAGTACCTGAGTTCAAATCTGGCCTCAGACACTTAACACTTACTAGCTGTGTGACCCTGGGCAAGTCACTTAACCCCAATTGCCTCACTAAAAAAAAAAAAAAAAGAAAGAAAGAAATGTGAGATGCACAGATTTAGAGACATCTCCCTCCAAAATGGTCATATGGACTATTCTTGCCCAACCTGTGGTAGAGTCTTTCAAGCTCTACTCCTGGTAGAGGTAATGAGGGCTGAACTAGAGTGGTAGCCCAGTGAATGAGGAGAAGCAGATAGATGCACAAGATGCGACCGAGGCAAAACCAACCAGATGTGGTGACTGATAGGATTGTTTTTATGGGGAGAGGGAGAGAATGAATCTAAGTTTGCCATAGAGGTGACTTGAAGGATGATGGTTTCATCAACAGAAATGTGGAAGTTTGGAGAAGAAATCTGGATTTTGGAGCCCTGTGACTCCCTAATGAATCATCACTGGCAGCCTCTGGATACTGTTGCTTCTAAAATCCCAAGTAATCCCCAGTAACCTCCAGGAGTAACTCATAACAAATACAAAGTAGTTCTGATCAAAGTGCTATCCAATGACTATATTGGTACTTTGGGGGATGGGTCAGAAGTTACATTTTGTTTTGTTACAGAAGTATACTGGCATTTGCTTGAATATAACTGTTGGGAGGATTGGAGCACAGTGAAGTAATTGGGAATTGCTTCCATAAAAAATAAAGGTACTTAAATAAAAATAAAAAATGGATTTGGGTTTGGAGAAGTTGGAGGAAATAAAAAGAATCCTCTTTTGGATGTTTTGAGGTACATATGCCCACAGCCACCTATGTCCATGGCACATGCAGGTGGTGATTTCTGGAAGATAATTGAGAGTGAAGAGGGGGCAGCTAGGTGGCGAAGTGGATTGAGCACCGGCTCTGGAGTCAGGAGGACCTGAGTTCAAATCCGGCCTCAGACACTTAACACTTACTAGCTGTGTGACCCTGGGCAAGTCACTTAACCCCCATTGCCCTGCAAAAAAAAAAAAGAGAGTGAAGGACTAGAGTTCAGGAGAGCTTTAGAGCAGGATAGAGATCTGGGAGTCATTTACATAGAGATCATTGAATCCATAGGGACTGATGATACCAGCTAAGGGCAGTGGGTCAGGAGAAAAGAGTCCCCTGGATAGATCCAAGGAGGTCTGTCTACACTGAGTTGTCTGGATCAGGTGAGATGCCATGTGGACCTGAACTAAAATGGAAGCAGGATGAATGGAAAGGAGGAGCCAAATTCATGAGAGATTGGAAAGGTAAAATCAGTAGGACTTGGCAACTTATTGAATATGGGTGGAGAGGGAGAAAGAAAAGTGAAAGATGACCAAGGTTTTGAAAGTTCCCTAAATGGGAAGATGAAGGAAGCTGATTTACTATCTTTTTTTTTTTTTTTTGGTGAGGCAGTTGGGGTTAAGTGACTTGCCCAGGGTCACACAGCTAGTAAGTGTCAAGGATCTGAGGTCACATTTGAATTCAGGTCCTCCTGAATCCAGGGCTGGTGCTTTATCCACTGCGCCACCTAGCTGCCCCTTCTGATTTACTATCAATAAAAATACGGTATTTTGGAGGAGGGGGTAGGTTTGAGATGGAAGATGCTATATTAAATTTTGAGTATACTGAGGTGCTGGTGGTATATATTAGTGGAAAGGCGTGGTCTGTAGTTGAAATTGCAGGCCTGGAGTTCCAGGATGAGCAACTGGGGCTGGATTTACAAACTGGGGAGGTGCCTGCCATGGAATGGATGAGATCACTGCAACAGAATGCAGAGGGCTAAGGCCAGAATCTTGAGGGACACCCACACTTCTGGGGCAGGTGGAGGAAGATGAATCAGTGAGGAAGAAGTGGTTAGACAGGTAGGAGAACCAGGAGAGAGCAGTGGCATAGAAACCAAGAAGGGAAAAAGCATCCAGTGGGAGAGCATTGTTATGAGTGTCAAATCCTGCAGTGAGGTCAAGGAGGAGGAGGAGGAGTAATACTGAGAATAGGTCATTATATTTGGCAATTAATTAAGAAAGAAGTTTCAGTATAGTGATTGTGGGAAGCCCATTAACAAGGATTGAAGTGAGTGGTGAAGCAATGAGTAGAGATTTCTCTTTTTTGGAAGTTTAGCAGTGAAGAAGGAGAGAGGGAGAAGGAAAGGGGTGAGGGAAGGGATGGATGGAGAGAGAGACAGAGACAGAGAGAGAACAATGTGTGAGAGTATAGCAGGGTCAAGAGAGTGTCAGTTTGTGGGTTATTATTATTTTTTGGAGGGGGGTTGAGTAGACCTTTGTGTGTTTGTCAGGTGTGGGAAAGGAGGTAGGAGAGGGAGAAGAGGAGGAGGGGATGAAGATAAAAGAGTTCCTGAAGAGATGGGGTCAAGGATACAAGTGAAGGTATCAGCCCTGGCAAAGAGGAGTGCCACCTTATCTTCTAAGATAAGATAGGAGATGATCTAGGGGTAGTTGAGACTATCTGGTATTATTAAATGCTCTGCTCTTTGAGGGAAAGGACCATGTCTTATTTTTGTCTATTTGTTGTATGAAACCATGAATTATATTCTAAATGTTTCTTGTGCATGTCTTATTGATGCAAATAAACAACTCCCCCAAAGACTGAGATTGTGTTTTTTTTTTGTTTGTTTTTGCAGGGCAATGGGGGTTAAGTGACTTGCCCAGGGTCACACAGCTAGTAAGTGTCAAGTGTCTGAGGCTGGATTTGAACTCAGGTCCTCCTGAATCCAGGACCAGTGCTTTATCCACTGTGCCACCTAGCTGCCCCAAGATTGTGTTTTAATATTGCCTTTGTGAGAAAATAATTAATAATAATGGATTTCTTGGGAGACCCAAAGTTCAGTTTCTCAGTCTTCCTCTCCCCCCTCCAGAAAGTCCAGGTCTAGATCTGAAACAAAAGAAATGGAGATAGGGAGCAGAGAAGTTAGGGAGACTAGTAGTCAATCCTTTATTGGTATTATATTAATAAATTAATATGTGCTTACCCAAAACTGATTTAAAAAACACACCTTAGCAACTATTTCAGGACAAACCTATTCATAACCTTTTCCATTTTCTTTACACTTTACAAACTCCAATCCAGTGACACTTGCCTCCTTGTCGTTTCTTTAATAAGGCGCTCCCATCACCAAATACTCTGAATTTCAACTGGTTGTTTCCCATGCCTGGAATTCACTCCCTCATCATCCTTACCTCCCGGCTTCCTTCAAGTCCCAGCTGAAGTTCCACCTTAGACAAGAATCCTTTCCTCGTCCTCCTTAATTCTAGTGTTTTCCCTCTCTTGATTACCTCCAATTTATCCTGCATACAGCTTGTTTGCACATAGTTGTTTGCATGCTGTCTTTCCCAATTAGACTGTGAGCTCCTTGAGAGCTTTTTAAAAAAAACAAAAAAAAAAAAACCCCAAGATCCATTTATTTAGTATTCTCAGAGATTTTAGATTCACTTATTTAAAACAAATTTAAAGAAATCTTAAGGTCCCAAAGTAGGAAACATTATATAATCCAAGGACACCAGGTGATCTTTCAACATTTTGTTTTCATTTCACGAACAGTTTCTACAACAGACCATGAGAAACTCTATACGAACTGAGGTTTGGTAATAAATCCTTTTGCATCCCCACCCCCACCCCGTCCCCTGCTGAGCTAGATTAGCTTCCTTTGCCTTCCTCTGTATCCCCAGGGTTTAGCACTGTGCCTGGCATCTTAAAGGCGCTTAATAGATATTTTATCCACTAACTGGCTTAACGAATATTTTGATTGTTAGATCTGGGTAGGAATGATGGACTTGGAAAAGAGAAAACTTGGGGTTAGGGGACGGCGACAAGAGAACGGTCTGCGGGTCAGGGAAGGGCTGTCCTCCAGGAGAGGGGGGCTAGAGTGGCCGGCCCTCGAGGGCAGAGGTAGGAGCCAAGGATAGAAGAAGTCGCAAAGATGCGGATTTGGGTTGGATGTCCAGCGAAACCAAGCGGCCTCCGGGCCGGGCAGCCGGGACAATAGCCTTCATTACAAGTCTGCAAGCAGACGCGCGCCTACGGGTTAGGCGTGTTAAAGAGGAGGACTCGCGGTAGGGCCTGCAATGGCTCTGGATGTCCTGCCAAGCCCCCGGCCCCGGCTTTGGGAGCCTGATTCCTCTCAGGGCCCCGTGACTCAGGACTGGGAGCCCGCCCTCCCTTCCTCCCTCGCCCTGGAGCAGGGCCTGGCTGCCAACCGGCCACCGAGCGCCCGGGTATTCCAGAGGCCGGCTCGTGGGTCTGACTGCATGGACGAGATGACCTTTAGCAAGGGCCCAACAAATCCCCCTCCCCCTTGGTACCCTCCCCGCCAGCTCGGGCCCCTGGGCCACCAGGGTGCGCTGTGTGGGTGTCCCCGAGAATTCTCGCCCCTTCTCCGGGCCCCCACCCCTCCTCCGGTCCGCCTTTGCTCCCATAGGCTCAGAGTGCCTCGGACTCTGCCTTCTTATTGGCTGGTGGCAGTGCCAGTTTCTCGGGCAGGGAGGCGGGTCCCGTGACGCACCGAGGGGGCGAGGGCGGCGCCTGCGGCTCGAGGGAGCGGGGGCGGGGCGGGGCTTGGGGCGGATCCGCCGCTGTCGCCTTCGCTGCCCGCCGCCGCCGCCGCCGCCTCAGCCGGGCCAGTGTGACCGCGGCCGTCGTGGGAGTCGCAGCCAGCCCCGGAGCCGCGTCCCTGCTTTGCTCGCTTCCCTCATCGCCCCTGGGATGCGGGGCCGCGCCTCGCCATGACGGGCTCGGGGCGTCCCGCTCTCCGGCTCCGGCTCCAGCCCCAGGCGGCGGCTCCTCTCGGGGTGGTGCTGCGGCGCGCCGCCGCTGTCCGACCCGGCGCCTGCTGACTGCGGCTCCCGCTCCTCCTTCTCCTTCTCCTCCGCCGCGCCCACGCCCCGGCTCGGCGCTGGGTCCTGAGGTGAGGCCGGGGAGGAGGGCCCGGAGTGGGGGGGGGCCGTTGGGGGCCGGGGGAGAAGGGAGGGAGGGGCCGCTGCCAAAGGACGCTGCGGGGGGGGGGGCGCTGCTGGCGGGTCGGGGAGGGGGTGGAGGAGAGAGGAGGGGGCGCGCGGCCCCGGGGGAGTGAAGGGAAGAGGAGGGGGCGCGCGGCCGCGGGCAGGCTTGGGGAGAGGGCGGGGAGGAGGGGGAGCGCCGAGAAAGGATTGAGGGCGGGGGAGGGAGGCGGGAGGGCGGGGGACGCATTAGTGGCGATTGACAGGAGAGCGAGGGCCAGGAATTTGGGCGAGCTCTCCCTAACCCCGAGTCTGCCAAACGGCACCCCCCCAGCTCCACCCCTTCCCCCGATTTTTAGGGGATCGGGAGGGAGGCGTGAAACTGGGGAGGTGCCCCCCCCTTGGAGGAGGGGGGGGTGGAATCAGGGAAGCTTCTGGGCATCCTTTCACCTTCTGACAGCTGGTATCGCAGGGCGGATAGCAAATGGACCCTGGTTCCTTCTCCCCCTCTCCCCTTCTCCCCTTCTTCACTCCTCCCTCTCCGCCCCCCTCCCGCCCGTTTTCCCCCTCTCCCTCCTCTTTCCCTTCCCTTCCTCACTCCTTCTCCCTCTCGCCACCCCTCCATGGCCCCCTCTCTCCCTCTCCTTTCTCTGCGCTCTCTTCACCTCCCTCCCCACAGAAGGAAAGGTTTATTATTTCCCCTGATGAGTTGTTGGGCTGCTGCCCCTCCTCATAGTGGTTCTTTGCCTAGGCTAGCAACTTAGGGTTCTGATTGTGGATCTGATCACCTTTCCCTTGTTTCCCCTCCACTTCTTGCAAGACGCCAGGCCAACTGTGTTCTTGCTGCTCCAGCCTCCAAGGTGCTGATGTGTGTTAACCTGATCTCTAGGCAGTTGGATGCCAGGATTCTCCTGGTGGTTCCTTCCAGTGGCTCATGGACAAGCTGGTTAATTTATTTTCAGAGACTGGCGAGGTTCGTTCTGAGCAATGTCGACCCTTTCCATGTATTTCTCTTTTAATTTTCAAGTGTTTGCTGGTGTTCAAGGCTTTCGGTTCAGAATATCATGATTCCCTTTTTTGCGACCGATGAAGTAAGAGACACATAATGGGACTGGAAAAATTGAAGGTTTGAAGGCTAGAAAGAGGATAGAAGCTGAGAAGGTAGGGGCTTATTCCGCGATGTCCAGATGTGGTAAAGGCTGTATGTAGTCACTGTATTCACAGGACAGAATTACCATGGCAGCCATATTGGGAGGATGATCTGACAGTCCTTTAGGAGCCAAGTCCAGGCTGCTGGAAGGTACAGAATGACAGCCCTGGCTGCTTTCAGGGTGACTGGTTGCATTAGAGGCCAAGTTGTGGGGGCTGGGAGGCTGCTAGAGTAGGCTAGTCATTGTTCATAGAAAACAAAACAATACATTCCATTTCTTAAAAGCAGAATTGAGCTTCCAGGTCATATTTTTTCACCGGTGAATTGTAAAATTGGCTTCAAATCTGAACTGCCCTCAAGATTGCTCTTTTCTCTTAGCAGGAGATATGATGTGTTACTGAATTTACCCACAGTGGCCTTGCCTCAAGGTATTATATTATGTATGGGCAAATAGGATTTGTGCTCAGGTTAATCCTGGTAGGTACTTGATTCAGCACATTTCCCATATCTTTAAGAGATCTATAACTGTGAATGTTAAATAAAAAAAAATAATGGAGGCTATGTCCACCTTTATAACTAAGGTCACTGCCTATTTTTATGAAATCTTTAGTAAGACTCACAGATTTAGGTGGCCACTTCACTGATTACACACGACACTTTGTGTCATAGTATGTTTCTGAGTACCTGTCATATCTTTAAATGGAAGTGCAGTGTTTAGCATATGGCAGCCTTTAAGAGATGTATCATCATCGATTTTAGGGAAAGGGTGCCATTTTGTTCCTTTAGCATAATTCTAACTTAAATCTTTTCTCAGCATTACTTCCGATAAACAGAAAAAGCCTGACATGTTTCCTGTTTTAGTTGGAATAATAGTTGATTATCTAAAGAAAATCAGATTGCCAATTGATCATATTGTGGAAGGGCAGTCAGTCTTCACATTATCAGAGTCCTTTATATTATCTCAGTTTAAGTTGAGAACTCAACACCTAGTGTTATCTACAGTCACAGGGTTGGAATGGGATCTTGAGACATCAGCTTCCAGCCTTTGTGTTCTTTATTAGGAAAAAAATTGAAACTTCTTAAAACCAGTTAAATGAACTCAACTTAAAAGTTTATTTTATGAAAATAATAAATACAGCCTTAATAATTTTGGTTTTGAGCCTTCCTTTTAAAGATTTGGAAGTTCCTGTGTAATACTGTAGTTCAAAGCACATTGACACTAAATTGTTTTCAAACTGAATTAAGCTATGACAACTTGAAATTTTCTATATAATTTTGTTTCCCCTAATTACAAAGTTATTAATAAAAATAGATTGGTTTTTTAAAAAACACATGGATTGGAGAATTCTATCTAAATAGGTTTTCAATATTTTTTTTTATGTGAGATCTGATTAACTGAATTGTGAGTCAAATATCTTAGGTATTTGTGAAAGTCTATCCCTTAACAAATACTTTGCTAGAATTTATCCAGTTGATTACAATGTCCAAGTTTTAGAACTGTTTTTTTCCTTTGCAAGACTAGTTATGAATCCAGTTTCTCTTTCCTTTCTTTCATGTTTCCCAGTTTGAATCTATGTAATGAATAAATACCTAAGAATGGTCTGGCAACAAAGTGTTTCCAAGGCAAAGTGGTTCACTCTAGCTTATTTTCCTGGTTGTAGTTTTAACCTATACAAAAATAAAGAATTGGACTTATGTGTTCTCTCTTATATGACCCTTCCCAAGGCTGCTGACTCCAGCAGGTGTTTTTCTGAAAGAAATATATCTTGTTATTTGACATGGTTCATTTTCTGATAGATTTGAAATTAATGACATTTCCAGTCTACATTCTGTAACTGTCTCTTTGAAAAATTAGTCTTGTTTAATGGACGGTAGTGAATTTTTACAATTCTTTTGGGAATGTGAGCAGGGTGAAACAGTTCTTATAGAACCTCTTTTTTTTTTTTTAATTAAGCTGATAGAAAAATTTGAAAAAAGTGATACCAGCATGGTTATCATTCAGAAAGTCTACAAAAATGTGCCCTTGACTTTTTCCTGAAGTAAAATTTCTTATTGTGAACGAGTGATCTTTTTAGTTTTTTCTCTAGAATCATTATTGATTAATATTGGTTGCCTAAATAGAGGCTTCAAGGTGTAACGATTGGAATGACACCACCTGCTGGAGACTTACTGTAGAAATGAGGCGAACATCTCTGAGGGCAAGACCGTGCGTCTTTTCTAGGGGGAGCTGGGCGCTCTGCCTCTCACTCTTTTCCTGGGGATGCTGGTGGAGAAGGGAGCTAGAAATGCTCTCTTCCTTTTAATAGATAGGAATCTAGGCCTTTTCTTTTCTCTTTACCAAATTCTTATTCTCCTTAATAAATGCTAAAAAGCCTAACTCTTGCTAAAGCTTATAATTTATTGGCAACCACTCATTAGATATTTTAGACAGAATAGCTAGAATTTTAGCCCTTAACAAAGGTATTTAGAAACTGCCATTTTGAAGGTATTCTGAAGTGGCCAAAATTACTCTTTTTTATTCTATTTTCTGCAACAACTAAGATTTTTTTTTACCCTTACCACTCCCATCAACCAGCCAAGTGATCCAAATTCCAGTAATATTTGTTACCTATATCTAAGTCTTATCTTCCAACTAGACTGTGAGCCTCTGGAGGATAGGGGGCAGTGTTTTGTACTGTTTCTGTGGCCTCTACAATGCTTAATGATTTAGATTATGCTTCATATTTAAATTAAACATAAAGATATTTAAACTTACAAAAGGTATAAAATATGGAATAGATTTGTTATGTGTTACTTGAAGACCCCCTGTGGAGGATTTATGGGACATCATGACCAACAATCCTGTTGGTAAGAAGTTATAAATGGATTGAAATTTATACCATTGTAGGGAATTTGTGGTTTGTGGTGGTGGTGTTTAATCATGTCTGCTCTCCATGGGGTTTTCTTAGGAAAGATACTAGAGTGGTTTGCCATTTCCTTCTTCTGTGGATTAAGGTAAACAGAGGTTAAGTGACTTGCTTCCAGGAGTGTCAGAGACAGGATTTGAACTCAGATCTTCCTGACACTGGACACAGAGATCTATTCACTGAATCACCTAGCTCCCTTAATATCCATGTGGACTAGATCACAAATTCATTGAAGTATGGAAATGTTTGACTATTTGCCTGTATGGAAGTTTTAGATCCTCTTGGCCATGTGTTCCAATAAATAAGCTCTTTTATTAGTTTGTTTGCTTTGGCATTTTGAATAATTTTCTTTAGCTCCTCAGTTCAAATTAACTTGATGTCTGCAATCCAAGAAGCTTCCACCTCATGCTTAGAAGTGATTTGAGCAGCACTGAATAGAGATTCATCCTGTTGTGCTCTAGAATATTGTGGTTGCTAGAAGCAGAATAGCATCTTAATTAGTTTGTTAAGCTTATCAGACCTTTAACCCAAGGATGGATCTTCAGCAACAAAAAATGAATGACAAAATAGGATGCAACAGAACAATTTGCCTTATAGTCTTTCCCCCCCAGGAATACTTAAAAAAAAAAGTCAGATGTACCTGTAGTTAGGATTTGATAAGAATCTTTTCACAAGAGAATGAAATTACTATGTAGTTGACTCTCTTTTTCATAGCAGTGTTTATTTTGCTAAATCTCTATTATTGTGTAGCCATCCTCATCTTATTCAATGATATTCTTGTCCATAGCCCCCTGGAAATCCTTCATAGGAGCTCCCTCCGTTCTACTGGCAGTGGGAGTGGGTGGGTGAAGCCTTCCTTTTTTACATCTCTTGGTTTGGAGTGCATTTGTTCAAGGGTGCTCCAATGGGACACAGGGCTTTCCCTCCATCAGTTATTCTTTGTGCTGCATGACCAACCAATCCGCTATTCTATTGGTGGTGCTTATGGCTGTAAAGCATAGAATACTACAGTCTCTAAATATTTAAAGTTCTAGGTTACCCAAAGGGTACAGGAGTAGACTAGTATTACTCTTGAACAATTATACAGGATAAACATCATCAATGTTATTAGCAAAGCAGTATAAAATCAGAAAGGAATGTGTCAGTTTTTGTTATTGTTAAATAAAATAAACTTAGAAAAAGGAAAGTGCTTTTCTTTAAGTAAGAGATTTTCTTGCAAAAATTTCTATAATGGACTCTTTTCTTTGGATAGGGGAACTATTTAAAACTGCATTGAATTGTTGATATTTATTTGCCCACATCTCAACCTCTGGCCAGTCTAGTTTACTGCATTTTCTTTTTGGAATTAAAAAGAACATGGTTTTTATTATTATAAATATCATCACAATTATCAATTTAATTGTTAACAAAGACTACATAATAGGGAATAAAATTTTAACACCCTCAGTTAACAAAGTAGAATCAACCAACTGAAATGATAGTGGTGAACAAAAAAAAAAAGCTTTTGCTCCAAATTTCTAAGTCCATCTGAAATTCTGTCTACTTCCTTTGGCTTTGTATTTTTTAAAACATGCTTTTATTGATATAGCAAATAACATTTTTAAGACAAAGAAGAGGGAAAAATCAGCATAATTGGCGAATACATCAAAAAAGTCTGAAAATATGTGCAATGTACATCCCTTGTGGACTTCACATCTCTGAAAAGTAGTAGGGTAGATATAATTTCTCATATTATTTCTTTAGAGCCATGCTTATTCTTCATCATTTTGCAAAGTTCATTTACAAAAAATTTTTGATTCTTTCCATTTACTTTGTTGTAGTCATCGTATAGTTTTCTTGGCAGTTTCATTCTGCATCAGTTCATGTAGACTTTTTCATGGTTCTCTAAATTAAACTCATTCATCATTACTTTTATTTATTTATTTATTTAAAAAAAATTTTTTTGGCGAGGCAATTGGGGTTAAGTGACTTGCCCAGGGTCACACAGCTAGTAAGTGTTAAGTGTCTGAGGCCGCATTTGAACTCAGGTCCTCCTGAATCCAGGGCTGGTGCTTTAGCCACTGCGCCACCTAGCTGCCCCCATCATTACTTTCAACCTTGTAATATTCCATTACACTCATGTGCAACAATTTGCTTAGTCATTCCCCAATTGATGGACTTGTATTTTGTCTCCAGTTCTTTGCAATCACAAAGAAATACTGCTATAAATATTTTGGTGTATATAGGGATTTTATTATTTCTTATTGGCCTCCTTGGGCTTTAAGCTAAGTAATATAATCTCTGGGTCAAAGGGTATAGAGATTTTAGTTACTTTATTTGCATAATTTCAAATTACTTTCCAGAATTATTGTACTGATTTACAGTTCCATCCAACATTTACTATCCCAATCTTTTGTCAGTTTTCTCGTTAGGTGAAACTCAGGGCATTTTGGTTTGCATTTCCCTTACTGACTTGGAGCATTCTGTCATTAACAATTTGCAACTCTTTGGAGAAGTCTGTATGCATATATATAAACAATTAACAGATACACACATATGTACATACATACATACACTAAAAAACCTTTCCTCAGTAGGGAAGTGGGATGTGTGTGTAAATTTGTTAATTGTCTATATATCTTGGGTACTACATCCTTATCAGAGAAATTTGATACAAAGATTGCCCCCCTCCCCATTTTACCACTTTGCTTTATCTTAGGTGAATGAATCTTGTCTGTGCAGGAGCTTTTTAGTTTCATATAATCAAAGTGATCTATTTTATCTTTTGTGATTGACTGTATCCCTTGTTTGATTTAAGAATGCATCTTCTGCTCAAACCTGTGAGAGGTATATGCTATGTTTCTCTTCTAATTTTTTTTTAGTTGTATGATCAAAGGTAGTATAGAGGGCTTTGAGAAAGGAAGATCTGGGTTCAAGTCCTCTTTGATACCTAATAGCTATATGACTATAGGCAAGTAATTTATTATCTGAGACCTATTCACTGGCCTGTATTGGGGAAAAGCAGGAGAGAAATAGATATGGTGCAGTAGAAATAGTGATAGTTGTAGAGTGAGAGGACTTGGGTTTCAACTTGTGACTTTTGTTACTGTATATCCGTTGGTTGTTGTCCTTAGTTCTCAACCTCTTTTTTTTTTTTTTTTTGGTGAGGCAATTGGGGTTAAGTGACTTGCCCAGGGTCACACAGCTAGTAAGTGTTAAGTGTCTGAGGCCGGATTTGAACTCAGGTACTCCTGAATCCAGGGCTGGTGCTTTATCCACTGTGCCATCTAGCTGCCCCCTTAGTTCTCAAAGTGGACCAAAATGACATCACTTTTTGGAGTCAAGTTACAGTGTGTCTGACTGTGGCTGACCAGACCAATATTAACTTGAAATGCTTTACCACAGGTTAGGGACAAATAGTCCAAATGAACATTTGGGATGTATACCATATGTATAACTGTGGGCAAGTCACTTTACCTATCAGGGCCTCCATTGCTTATGATAAGCAAGATGAAAAGAGTGGACTAGATCAGTGATTCTCAATTTTTTGTTCTGTGAACTTTCAACAACAAAAATGTGTTGCGAATTCCCAGAATACCTTAATACACTGCTCATAATTTCTTCATTCCCTAAGTGCTTTTTATAGTTTCAGTGCATTTGCCCCCACTCCAAACTCCAAATTAAAATTTACATTATATGATTCTAATCATAAAATACAAAATTTTATTCTACAGGCCAGCAAAGTGGTAAAGTGAATAGAGTATTGAGCCTAGAGTTAAGAAGGCTCGTCCTTAGATGCTCTTTGTGACCTTGAGCAAGTCACTTAACTGATATTTGCCTCAGTTTCCTCATCTGTAAAATGGGGATAATAGCACCTACCTTCCAGGGTTATTGTGAGGATCATATGAGACAATATTTGTAAAGTGCTTAGCATAGTGTAAGTGCTATATTTTCAGCTATTGTGATTACCATTATAATTATAGTTATATGAACTAAATGTATAATTATAGACTATATAAAATAATTAGGAATATTTAATGTGGGGCATCCAGTAAGACCTTATATGCTCACTATTATCTGTAAATCTTGTTATTAAATTTTGTTATTTTACAAATATTGTTAAATACAAGTAATATTTTAATGAAAAATTACAACTTGGAAAACATTTAATATAAAATAATAATCATATACATTTAATTTCAGTGTTGTCTTTTTTGTTTGAACAAAAGTTTGCCATATTTGGGCCAACATCAAACACAGCCTTGAATATGGTTCACAGGAAAAATATTTTTGTAACATAATTAGGCAATTATTTACTGCTTATGGAGTTAAAGTATTTTTAGCATGAACCCCTTGGACCATAGATAGTCATGACCCACCCACCTCCAGACTAGATAGTCTTTACAGTTTCTTCTAGTTCTAACTCTGTGATCTTGTCTTGTTTGGTTGTCAGTTTCTGTAGGGTTCTAGTTTTTCTGATGTCACTTTCAATTACTTTGAAAAAGTCTCTCTACCTTTCCTTGCATTCTTCATAGGGATAGAGACTAGACCTGTGATGTCCTTGATATAGGCAAGTGAACTCCCTTTACTAGTGCAGGTCAGCACTTTCCCTGCCTTATCAATCAATCACCATTTATTAAGTACCTACTATGTGCTAGGCACTGTGATAAGCCATGGGAATACAAAAAGAGTCAAAATCCAGTCAACAAACTCCCTCAAGGAGTTGAAAATGTAATGAGAGAGGCAACATGCAAAGAAATATATGCAAAACAAGCTATATACAGGATAAATAGGAAATAATGAACAGAGGGGAAGGCATGGGTATTAGGAGGGATTGGAGAAGCCTTCCTGTAGAAGGTGGGAGTTTAGTGGGACTTAAATGAAGTCAGGAAAGACAGTAGTTGGAGTGGAGGAGGGAGAGCATTCCAGACATGGGAGACAGAGAGAATGTCTTAGAGCTGAGGGGGCAGTGTGGAACATCTAGGAGGCCTGTGTCACTGGATTGAAGAGGACATGTCAGGGAGCTAGGTTATGAAGGGCTTTGAATGTCAAACAGAGCATTTTGTATTCGATCCTAGAGGCACTAGGAAGCAACTGGAGTTTATTGAAGTGTGTGTGTTTGGGAGAGAGGGAGGGAGGGAGAGAAAGATAGAGAGAATGAATGATCAGACCCACTTTAGGAAAATCACTTTAGTGCCTGATTGAAGGATGGATTGCAGTGGGGAGAGATTTGAGGCAAGCACATTAGAGATCAAAGTCACTAGGTTTGCTGCCGGTAATACCTCAGCCTGAACTAAATTAAAATGTAATTGGGAAATATTTAACAAAATAAATAAATATGAAATAAAAACTTAGATAACATTTTCAAACTAAGTCATTATACAGTCTGCAGAGATCCTTTTGTATAGATTTGGGACCCTCTCTTTCTATTTGAGTTTAGCCCCACTGCTCTAGAGAGTTGCCTAGAACACTTAGACACGAATTGCCCAGGGTCACAGGAACTTATGCATGGGAAGTAGAACCTGAACCTAGGTTCTGGCTCTGAGGCCTGCTCACTGTTTACTATGTCATGCTACCTTTCATATTTATAATTTTGGTGGCACAAAATGCCATGACCGAGTCAACCTTTTCCCAAACATTACACCTTTCCTATCTATGTTTTAAGGACTCGATAAGTCCAGATCTTTCTGAGACCAAAGGGTCAGAATCAGGGGAGAGGGTAAAAGCTAAAGGATCAGAGGAAGACCCAATGACATTTTGATTTCTTATGGATTCTTATGATATAGGTCAGGAAACTGGTCAAAGTAGCAGTGAACTGAATTGAGAATGCACATGTAGGTGGTGAAATAAGTGGTTATATTGACCATTCCTTTGAAACACTAGGAAATTGTGTGTGCGCATGCACGCACATACTATTATATAGGGATTACTTGTCATTCCATTTGCCTTCCTCAGCTCTTGTGTTGATCTTCTTGCTTAGTTGGATTTGCATCTTTAAGGGTTTTTTGTTTTTGTTTTTCTTTAGGAGCAGGGAGTTTTATGTCTGTAATTCCTGGTCTACTTCTACTCTATCTAGAGAGAGAAACCTTGTAAAACCTTGTAACTTTTCAACTGACTAATATAAATAGTAATTTCTTCAAGTTCTTACCATACTATCTTACCATCAAAGAATAAATAAGTTCTTACTATAGTATCTTATCCCTATATACATTTTTAATACATATTTGAAGATGAGTAATTTCATTATATGTCAGTTAAGTGAAAAAAAATAGTATTAATGATAAATTGGCAAAAATAAATTTGCATTCCTTTAAAAATAATTTAAAGCTCAAGATTTTTCTTACTTGCTATTCCCTGTCCTTTTGATCAGATGGTTCATGTCTCACTTCTCTAGATTTTTATTAGTCCTTTCCAATACCTAAAGTACTTCACATTAATGCCAAGAAACTCTTATATTTGTGCAGTACTTTACAGTTTGTACAACTTCTTTATAATTCATCATGTCATTTGTTCTTTATGTCAACCCTTCCCTTCCAACTCCCATAGAGATGATTATCACTGATTTTGCAAGTTTGAAAATGGATTCAGGGAAGTTGAGCAGTTTGCCTAAAGTCATACATAGATTGATGTAGATATAAATATTGATTAGAAGCCAATTTAGTGTCTTTTCAACTATATCCAACTTGTTAATTGTGAAATAATCTCCATGAAGGTTATGTGGCAAATATATTAGGTTTTAGATATGTTAGCATTAGGATCCAATATTATGAATACGTAGTGTATCTAGATCAGAAACAGGACAGTCAACCTTCCAGTTGTGAAAACTGGAAAACTATCAAAATTACAAAAATAATCAACTATCTAAGACACTATGGGAAATCTAAAATATATACTATATGGACTAGTTTATATTGGGCAGATTAGACTTATGCACAATGAAATTATTATTATTATTTTTTTTTTTTAGTGAGGCAATTGGGGTTAAGTGACTTGCCCAGGGTCACACAGCTAGTAAGTGTTAAATGTCTGAGGCTGGATTTGAACTCAGGTACTCCTGAGTCCAGGGCCGGTGCTCTATCCACTGCGCCACCTAGCTGCCCCCACAATGAAATTATTAAAGGAAAATAAAAGATGGCATAGAGACCAAGCCTTAGACTCCAGAAGTCTTGGGTTCCAGTCTTACTTGTAATACATACAAGCTGGGTGGACTAGGGATTGTGGTATAGTGGAAAGATAGAGACTCTGGAGTCAAAAGACTTGGATTTAAATTATATCTCTGGCGCTTACTACCTGGATGATCTTGAACAAATTACTTAACCTCCCCAGGTTCTCAGTTTCCTCATTTGTAAAGTAAAAGGATTGAATTAGATGGTCTCTTACAACTCCAAATCTGTGATTCTACTTAAAATCTTAGTGTTGTAGGCAACTTTTTTTTTGGCAGGACAATGGGGGTTAAGTGACTTGCCCAGGATCACACAGCTAGTAAGTGTCAAGTGTCTGAGGCTGGATTTGAACTCAGGTACTCCTGAATCCAGGGCCAGTGCTCTATCTACTGCGCCACCTAGCTGCTCCCAAATGGAATGCAAGCTATTTGAAAATAGGGATTGCATTTATTTATTTATTTATTTTGGTGAGGCAATTGGGATTAAGTGACTTGCCCAGGGTCACACAGCTAGTGTTTAGTGTCTGAGGTCAGATTTGAACTCAGGTCCTCCTGACTCCAGAGCTGGTGCTCTATCCATTGTGTCACCTAGCTGTCCCTGTAGGCAACTTTTTTAGATTCTAAGATACAGAAGAGGTATAGACATACACTGGTAGAGGAGATTTCCTTTATCTGGAGATACTCTCACTAAAAATGTGCCCCCAAACAATCTTAAATTCCTTTTAAGTGCCATTTTGGGCCAGATATGTGAGATTGAACTGGATTTGCTTCTTATTTGGGCACATGAATAGATTTTCCCATTAGTTTTTTTATTTCAAGTCTTATTTTTAAAAAATGATTGTGACTATAGATTACAATATTATTTACCCGCTTTGAGAATGCCACAAAAATCCCACTTGTAGGTCTCATTGTGGGATGGAGAAAATATCTGTTCTCAAAGTCAATGCCAATGGAACACAAATTCTGGCAGGTTGTATGTATTTGGCTAAAAATGTTCAGAAGATGGTTTCAGAGATGGCCCTGTATATTTTTTGCCCAGAGACCAACCTGAGGTAAATTTATGGAGGTTCATTGCCAACCTGGTCAAGAGTGGGGAATTCTTTGACAATAGTGATTCCCAAAGCATTTCTACCCATTGAACTCCCCAGAGTAACCATTCTAAACCTTCTCTTGAAGCCTTGTTTACCACCCTTTCCCCCCATTCTTTGTATTTTTTTTTTTTTTTAGTGAGGGAATTGGGGTTAAGTGACTTGCCCAGGGTCACACAGCTAGTAAGTATGTAAAGTGTCTGAGGCCGGGTTTGAACTCAGGTCCTCCTGAATCCAGGGCTGGTGCTCTATCCACTGTGCCACCTAGCTCCCCGCCCCCCCATTCTTTGTTGAAGTTCTCATCTCAGACTTAGAGGCCATTCATCCTAATACCAAATGTTCCCATTCTTTAGTCTGATGAAAATGTGGTTCTTTTTGGCACCAAGGCCTACTCCTTGTTCCCATAGCCTCTGGAAGATTGCCCCCATAATTTTCCTTCCATTTCTCTCTCCATTTCCCCCCATCTATTGATTGGTTCATGCAAAATACAGGGTAAGAGCTCTGGACTTGGAGTCAGGAATATATGTGTTCAAATCCAACCTCAAACACTTACTAGCTCTGTGACCCTAGGCAAGTCACTTAACTTCTTTGTGCCTCAGTTTCCTCATCTGTAAAATGGAGATAATAATAGCACCTATTTCACAGGGTTGCAAGGATAAAATTGAGATAACATAAGGAGAGCACATTGTAAACCTTAAAGGCTACATAAATGCTAGTTTTTATCTTTTTTTTTTTTTGGATACTTATTTACTCATCACTGGGAATCTGGCTTCAGGCTTCATTCCCTAATTGAAACTACAATCAAATGTGAGAGCATCTTTTCTGTCTTATTGATTTTTCTGAAGACTCGGACACTGAAGACCACTGTTTCCTGAATACTTTGTCCTCTCTGGGTTTTTCCTGACTTGGCTAACATAGTACTTTAAGGTTTTGCAAAGCATTTCCCTTGAATAATTTGTTGTGGAGTTTTTCCAGGAATCAAAGTTTACTAGCCTGGAGTTTGAAGACTACCATTTCTCCCTTTTAAAAAAGCAGAGACATTTGCCTTGCTCTCCTATTGACTCCAGTATTTTAAATAATACTGCCTGTGGCTCATCTTCCAGTTCTCCTGGTACCTTGGAATGTAGGTCATCTCTGCCTAATGAATTGAATTTATCAGGAGCAGTTAAGTGTTCTCTCACTTATCTGCTTACTTATTTTGACTTTTAACTCCTTTTTATTTATATTTATATATATATAAATATATATATAAAATTGGGGGGGGGCAGGGGCAATAAGGGTTAAATGACTTGCCCAAGGTCACATAGCTAGTAAGTGTCAAGTGTCTGAGGCCATATTTGAACTCAGGTCCTCCTGAATTCAGGGCTGGCGCTTTATCCAAGGCGCTACCTAGCTGCCCCCTATTAACTTTTTATTAGCTATTTTCATTCTGTCCAAAGTCCATCTTCCTTGGCAGAAAAATTAAAACCTAAATAATATTTAAGCATTTCTACATTCTCACTATCTTTTGTCCTCATTATCCCATCCAACCTCAGCAGTGGGTGGTTTTGCCTCTTTTAAATTCTCTTCTCTCCTGCTTAAACAACAACAACCACAACCACAACAACCACCCAACAAAAAACAAGCACTCAGATCCCTACTTTTTGTTGACTTTAGCTTTCCTCTTAACTCATACTGTTCTTAAGCAGTCGTGACACTGTTCGTTTAGGACCCTGCAGAGTTTCAGATTTATCCTTTATTACCTGATCCTACCTCTGTCTTTTTTTAAAAATTACACATATATATTTCAATCAGTGAGAATTAGCTTCTCTTTCTCTCCTCTATCCTTCCCAATTGAAAATGAAAGAAAAACTAAACTCTTGTTCCAAACATATAGTCAAAGACAACAGATTTCTCTGTTCACCATGTTGAAAAGATATATGTTGCATTCTAAATTGTCAATCCTTCATGTCTTTATCAGGAAGTGGGTTAGCATATTTCATCATTGGTTCTCTGGAATTATAGTTTGTCCTTACTTGAATCCTAGTTCCAAAATCTTGAAGAGGAGGTGAGGGAGAGCCAGCCAGAGAAGAGAGAGAGAGAGAGAGAGAGAGAGAGAGAGAGAGAGAGAGAGAGAGAGAGAGAGAGAGAGAGAGAGAGAGAGAATTTGTGTTTGGGGAGCGGGGTGTAAGTTGTAAGAAGACTGGAAAGGTACTGGTAGCAAGCAATTCCCTTTGCTGTTTCCTTTATCTTCTGAAGACATTATTGGCTGCTTTGCTTTTTTTGTTTTGTTTTGTTTTGGTTTTTTTGTGAGGTAATTGGGGTTAAGTGATTTGCCCAGGGTTACACAACTAGTAAGTGTCAAGGGTCTGAGGCCAGATTTGAACTCAGGTCCTCCTGAATCCAGGGCTGGTGCTCTATCCACTGCTCCACCTAGCTGCCCCCTGTATTATTATTATTATTTCTTTATTTTTTTTAGTGAGGCAGTTGGGGTTAAGTGACTTGCCCAGGGTCAAACAACTAGTAAGTGTCAACGGTCTGAGGCCGGATTTGAACTCAGGTCCTCCTGAATCCAGGGCTGGTGTTCTATCCACTGTGCCACCTAGCTGCCCCGGCTGCTTTGCTTTTTACAGAGAAAGCTTTCCATCATATAGCTAGATCATTGAATACTTTTCTTAGTATCATATTGGGCCTTTGTTCCAGGTTCATTCTCTGGTTCTCTAAATCCTCATCTATTTCTTCTTGTTGTCCATGAGCTCTATAATGTACTTAGTATTGCTTGTTTCTGCCTTTATTGATCATCATATTTCCTCCTCTGTTCCTGGATTTCTTCATATGAATATATCTTCTTAGTATGTAGTGTTGAATGTGCTTACTTCTTTTACCCCCTTTCTTACCCTTTCGTACTAATCCTATTTCTTCTGAATAAGGTATCTGCTTCCAGAGTCATATTTCACATGTGAATCTTATTCCATAAATGTTAGTGAGTGATATCCATAAAGTCAAATTTGCTTCCTCACATTCACATTTCTGCTTTACCATGCTCATTAATTATAAAATATGAATTTTTTTTGCCATTTTCTGCTTAAAATGTGGCATGTGGCTAGGTGGCACAGTGAATAGGCTCAGAATTTGGAGTCAGTAGGATATGAGTTCAAATATGACATCAGACAATTTTTAGCTGTGTGATCCTGGTCAAGTCACTTAATGTCTTTGTGCTTCAGTTATTTAATCTAAATAGTGAGGTTAATAATAGTACTTGCTTCACGAGAGCATTGTGAAGTTCCTTAGCCTACTCACTTCCCATGAGCCATTCCTCTCTACCTTAGCCACACAGAAAGATGCTCATGCTCTTGATCTTGTCATCACCTAGAAATGTACCACCTCTGTGTTCAAGGATTCTGAAGCCCCCGTCCAACCATAACCCATTGGTTTTTCACCTCTCTGCCTTCCTGTACAAAATCCTACTCTTTTGTCCATACTGTGACCTCTAATCCCTTGACCCCTAAATTCTCTCCTAGGCCATCTCCCCTGTACTACCCTTTTTTCTTTTCCCCATCTTGACCCATTGGTGAGCCAATTCAACTCTATATTGTCCTCCTCTCTTGAATCCCTAGCTCATTTATTTTATCATTGATTGTGCTCAGCCATGCTTGAGCCTTAGAGCAGTCTCACCATCACTGCCTATGCTCCTACATGCATACTGCTGAATGAAGATGGAGAAGATCATGCAACAATTCTGACTGGGTCCACTACAAATTTATGTTAACCTCAACTGGGCCCTCATTGCTGTTAGTCAACCCTACTTTTTATCTCCCTCATCAACTCACCGTCCCATTCTCTACATTGGCTCTTCCAAAACTTTTCATCTCTTCAAACTTTCCATGCTTCTTCCCCTATTCTCTCAGCTGACAACCTTGCCTCATGTTTTACAGATAAAATTGAGGCCATTCGCCACGAGCTCCCTCTTCTCCCTTCTTCTTCATCTTCTTTCACTTTTATGCCTTCTGCCACTATTTCTTCCTTCACCCCTGTCTCACATGATGAAGTGGCCTTAACCCTCACCAAGACTAACCTTTCTATTTGTTCAAGTGATTCTATTCAATAGCTTATTCCTTCAGTAGATTACCCTCTCTGCCACCCCCACTTTTTTCATTTAACGTCAGTCATTCCCTCTCAACTGGTTTATTTCCTTCTGCTTTCAACATGCCCCTGTCTTTCCCATACTGAAAAAAGCCCTCATTTGATCCTTCCTTCCCTGCTATCATCCTGTATCTTCTGCCCTTTGTAGCTAAACTCCTTGAAAAGCATCTAAAGTAGGTACCTCCCCTTTCACTCTTCAGACTCTCTTCTTAATTCTGTTATAGTCCAGCTTCCATCTTTATTATTCCACTGAAACTGCTCTCTCCATACTTACAAATGATTTTAGTTGCCAGATCCAATGGCCTTTTCTCTATCCTCATTCTCCTTGAGTTCATTGTAGCCTTTGACACTATTGATCACTCTCTTCTCCTTGATATTCTCTTTCTAGGTTTTGGGGATACCACTCTCTCCTGTTGCTCCTCTGTCTCCTTTCCTCAATCCTCCAGATCACTCCCTCTAACTGCAGGCAACCCTCAGGGTCTATCCTGAGCCCTCTTCTCTCTCCGTTAAGTAATCTCACCAGTTCCTATCCATTTAACTACTATCTCTATGCTGATGATTCTCAGATTTACCTATCCTGCCCTAACCTCTCTGCTGACCTTCAATTTGCCATCTCTAACCGGATATCCTGTAGCATGTTCAACTCAGCATGTCCAAAACTGCACATATAGACATAAGTCTTCTTCCCCATATAATTTCTCTATCAAGGGTAGTGCAATCCTCCCAGTCCCTCAGGCTCACAACCTAGATGATGTCTTTTTCTCCTATCTGTTGTCAAGGCCTGTTGAATTCACCGCTGCAACATCTCTTGAATAAGCCTCCTTTCCTCTGACACTGCCACCACTCTAGTGCAGGCCCTCATCACCTCATGCCTGAATTATTATCATAGCCTGCTGGAAAGCCTCAAGTTTCTCCCTTTTCCAGTCTATACCACCGTGCCTCCCTGTTGCAATGTTCTGGCATTCAAAGTGCTTTATAGCCTAGCCCTCTCTACCTTTCTAGTTGTCTTACATCTAATTCTCCAACATGTACCCTTTGACCCCGTAACATTGGCCCGCTGGCTCTTCCACAAACAAGATATTCAATCTTTTAGCTTGTGGGGACCAATTTTTAATTGGGGAGTGTTAGCTAAGCGGCTCACTCCCCACCACAATATTGGGGTAAGGAAGGAGACCAGCACCCTTCCTCCAAACAGAGCAGGATTTATTTGAACAAGAATGAACTTAAAAAAAAAAACAAACAAACCACAAACAGGATCAGTAGGATTAAGGGAAAGGAAATAAAATGGGGAAAGGGAAATTATACAACCTGAAAAAACACCACTGCCCAGGAATCAGCTGAGAATACACCGCAGCCTCTTCCAGCATCTTCCAGCTTCCAGCTAGAATGCTGGGAAAAAAAAAAACCCTCCCTTCTCCCAGCACCCCCACACAGTCCCCAGTCAATTGGCTGGCCGCTTTGAAAGTCACATGATTGCCCTCACTAGGCTTCCAATCATTATAGTTTTGCCAGACCCATGTAGGCATCCTTGAGTGGTGATGATGTGAGGTGCCAGCGCCATGGCAACAGCTACAACCAGTGGGTGAACACCATGTGGTTTTTCGGAGCCCCAGGCCAGTGTTTGCCTTGTTTTTCTTTTAAATTCTAGCCAAAAGATGGGGGTCATAAAAACCTCAAATAACAATTAATTCTTTATAGGCTCCAGGCATTTCTCTGGCTTCCCTGATGCCTGGAACATTCCCCTTCCTCATCTCTTTTTACTGATTTCCCTGGCTTCTTTTAATTCCCCACTAAAATATTACCCTTTTTATAGTGTAAACCTTTCTCACCCCCTCTAATTTTAGTGTCTTCCCTCTGCTAATTACTTCCTACTTATGTATAGCTTGCTCTGTATATATTTGTTTGCATGTTGTTTCCCCCATTAGATTGTAAGCTTCTAGGGGGCAGGAAATGTCTTTTACCTTTTTTGTATCCTAAGTGCTTAGCATAGCACCTGGAAAATAGGCACTTAATGAATGTTTCTTGATTAATTATTGAAGATCAAATAAGATAAAATAGAGAAAGTAAATGGTAGATCTTTATATGAATGCTAGTTATTCTATGTGGGGGGGAAATTGTATTGACATTTCCAACAATTATTTAAGGTAGGATCATAATCTTTTTACCTTGTCAAAAGCTTTCCCTAGTTCTAAATATCTTCTGGATTTGTTTTTTCTTAAAGGAAATTTGAACATAACTTTGAAAGAAGACTTCTTTCTCAATATTTGAACTACATATAACAAGGCCGTCAGAATGTCAGGAGCCTCAGTGAAGGTGGCTGTTCGGGTCAGGCCCTTCAATTCCCGAGAGACCAGCAAAGAATCCAAATGCATCATTCAGATGCAAGGCAATTCAACCAGTAAGTACCGCATTCTATTTTGTAATTATACAAAATGTATCTTCTCTCTACTTTTGCATCCTTTCCCACGAGCCCCGCCTGCTGTGAGTACTGGTATTC
Organism: Dromiciops gliroides; assembly: GCF_019393635.1. Taxonomy (NCBI): domain Eukaryota; kingdom Metazoa; phylum Chordata; class Mammalia; order Microbiotheria; family Microbiotheriidae; genus Dromiciops; species Dromiciops gliroides. The sequence continues at coordinate 624,946,010 of NC_057863.1, read as the reverse complement.
TCTCACTTTGAACAGTCTTTTGAGTTAGCCAATGAGGGACAGGGAGACAACCTGTAGCATGTTTAAATACAAGCCATTTGGAAAAGGCAGGTGGGAAAGTACTTGGCCATCTGGATTAGCCTCACTAGGGTTATTAAAAGATGACTAAAGTGATAAGCAGGCACGGTGTTTGAGTGCTGCAGTTCAGAGAAGATCACCACACACTTCATGAGCCACTTTGCCAGCCCCTCTGCTGGGGTCTGGGGATACAGAAACAAAAGGACGGCAATCCCTGTGCTCTCATGAGGCTTCCATGGTACATATTTTGATTTCCCTGTACAAATTATTTTTCATTTGCACTTTCACATAGCAAAGAGCCTTGGCCTAAGTTTTATCAGCTTTCAGATGTCGATGCTTAAAACTGATTATTCCTCCACAATAGTTTTATGAGTTCAACAGTTCAACTCAACAAACTTTGAAAAGCGTTGAATAGGTCTGTGCTTTCAGGAAGATAATGACATCTAAATAAGAGCAATAGGGGCAAATGACAATGAAGTCATGACGACATGATATCTAAGTTCATTAGAGAAGTATAAAATAAGTGCTTTATGATGTTTGGTGGGGGAAAGGTCATATAGTTATTATTTGTAATAGGCTTCTAAAATTTTACCAGAATTATCAAATTATCTCTACTCGATCTCTCTTCGTCTACTTGTTCCTATCCCGATATCCACGAACTGCATAAGTCTCCCCCATCTTTAAAAAGTCCTCACTAGTTCCTTCCATTCCATTAATTATCGTCTGGTACAGCAGTGTCAAACATGTGGCCTCCAGGAATCCCTGGTCAGCATATTAAAATGTAATTGAGAGGGGTAGCTAGATGGTGTAGTGGATAGAGCACCAGCCCTGGAGTCAGGAGGACCTGAGTTCAAATCCAGCCTTAGACACTTAACACTTACTAGCTGTGTGACTCTGGGCAAGTCACTTAACCCCAATTGCCTCACCAAAAAAAAAAAGTAATTGAGAAAAATTTAACAAAAATACAATAGAATGTTGTTGTTCAGTAATTTTTTCAGTCATGTGTGACTTTTTGTGACCCCATTTGGGGTTTTCTTGGCAGAGATGCTGGTGTGGTTTGCCATTTCTTTCTCTAGCTCATTTTCCAGATGAGGAAACTGAGGCCAACAGGGTGAATGACTTGCCCAGAGTCACACAGCTAGTAACTGTGACTGGATTTGAACTCAGGAAGAGTCTTCCTGACTCCAGGCCTGACTCTCTATCCACTGTGCCACCTAGCCGCCCTTCATAGAAAATGTTAATATCTGACTTTCTAAAGTCAGTATATTGCCTGTGGGGATTTTTGTCTATGGTTAATGTATCCCCCCAAACCTCTCCCCCTTTCTTTTTGAGTTTGTCACCCACTGCTCTGGTATGTATCCTCCCCTTCTCAGCTAAACTCCATGAAAAGGTCATCTACACCCTATGCCTGTACTTCTCTCCTCTCATTCTCCAACCTTCCCCAGTCCAGCTTCTGATTTCATCGTCCACAGAAGCTGTTCTCTCCAATTTTCCCAGTAATCTCTTAATTTTTAAATCTAATAGTCTATTTTTAATCTGAATCCTTTTTGATCTCTGGACCACATTTGATATTGCCTGATCTCATCTTGTTCTCTTCTTATCTCTTTGATCACTCTTCTGTCTTCTTAGTGGGTCTTCATTCAGCTCCTGAATACCCCGAAAAGAAGATTTGTGTCATCAGAGCTCTTGCCACTCTCAAGTGGTTCAACTTCAGAAACAGATAAGATTTTATTAGTGGAAGTGACATTAAAGAAGATGTATTACCATCTGCTTTGTCCCCGGACCCCAAGGAGCATAAGACTTGCCAATTAAATCTCATATTTGTTGTCTTCTCCATTAAAATGTAAGCTCTTTCAGTCATTCTTCAATGGACAGACGCTTTGTTTCCATTTCTTTACTACTTCAAAGAGTGCTGCTATTAATATTTTGTTAACTTACTAAACCCCTTTGGGGCCAGTTTGTGGCAGTAGGGTGTCAAAGAATATGGTCAGTTGAGTCACCTCTTCTCAGAAGAGCTGGTCACTTTGCAGCTTCATCAGTAGAATAGTGTTCCTATCTTCCTATAGTCACGTCAGCACTTGCCTTTTTTTGTTTGGTCATCTTTGCCAATTTGTATTTTGTCATAATTGTTTCAATTTGTATTTTCCCTACTATTATTAATTAGGAAACATTTTTGATATCATTTACAATTAGCAATTCCTATTTTAAACAATTATTTCCTTGGCTTCTTTTCTATTGGGGAAATGGCTTTATGTAGCTCTTTCCAGGATCAATAGCTAGAATTTGGATTAAGGCACATTTTTAACTTTCTAAGTTAAAAAAAAAATCTCCTGGAATGTGCAGTATGGAAATCAATCCTTATTGAAGTTAAAAATTCAAAGTAAACTATTTCAGTCAGGGTTTTATTAATTATTTACAATAGATAGAAAGTTAATTGTATCTACATAGAAGGTCAGTAATAAAGTGAATTCAGTCTTGATCATTTGCATCTTTTTTTATGGACTGGAATTTGAACTCAGTCTCTGATAGTCATAAGCTGTAAAAATGAAACAGGTACATTTTCACATAACTAACAAATAGTTTTAACTAATCTTATACTTTGTTTCTGCTTATTTGAATTAACTTGAAATCTTAGGGTCAGTGACCAAAGCATAATTATCAACATTCTTTTCTTTTACTTTCCTCCCACTTCCATTTTCCCCCTTTCCCCTAATAGCATGCAAAAGAACCTTGGCCAATTTCTTCTAAAAAGCTGTTAATTCCAGAGGTGTCCTGTTGGTCCTTTTACTCATAATTTTCACATAACTGTTTATTCTACCCTTTTCACATTTGGAAATCATGCTTCCTTTCTGAAGATGGACACCAAATAAGAGCTGTGATTCAGCCTTTTATTTTAGAGTGTTGTACAGTCATCCTCAAACAGCAAACCTGTCTGTCCTTTTCTTCTCATTTTTCTTGTCCTGAGCATATCTATTATTTTTTTAAATTTTTTAAAAATTCTTTGAATTTTTTTTTTTTTTGGTGAGGCAATTGGGGTTAAGTGACTTGCCCAGGGTCACACAGCTAGTAAGTGTTAAGTGTCTGAGGCCAGATTTGAACTCAGGTCCTCCCGATTCCAGGGCCAGTACTCTATCCACTGTACCACCTAGCTGGCCCCCTGAGCATATCTTTAAAAGTCTCATTTTTCCTTTTCTCTAGCATCAATATCTAACTTTGAGATCTTTTCAAACCAACCTAATTTTCTTGCCTTCCTTATCTCTGTCAGTAGGATGATCATTATCCAGTTTTCTAGTACTTGAATCTTTGGTTTCATACTCATATCTTCCTCTTGGTTTCGTATTCATATCTTCCTCTTTGGTGTGGTGAAGCAGAAGGAGTGCCTAACTTGGGAAGTTGCAAGACTCGGGTTCTAATTCTGGGCCTGCTCCCTTTTACTTCTGTGATTTTGCACAAATCACTGTGACTTGAGACATCATATAGTCTAGCAACCAAATTTTACCAATGAGGAATGTGTTCTCTTTCTGTTACTCCACTCCTATTTTTAGATATTCTGTTATTAGGCATAAGATGGCTTAGATAGTAAATAAGGTGTATCACCATTACTATTCTTTTTATGAATATATTATTATTTTATGGGGGTCAGGGGCATATAACTCTTATCTCTAATTAAGGTGGCTGTGCCTTTAAATGCTCAACACAACACATGGACTTGAAAAGTCATTAGGAGATGTAGCTGTCAAACACATCTAGTTGGAGAGAAAGCCCAACATGTAGAAAAGAGAAAGAAGAACAGCTTTAGCTAGACCAGGTCTAACCAAAATGTTTTGAATTTTTTCTTTTGTTATCTTTATGAAAACTTCCGTTTCTTTTGTATTTTTTTTAACATTTGATTTTTCTAAAATTTTAGTTACGGGTCCAGTTTATTGATTTGTTCTTTTTGTTGATGAAAGCATTTAGAGATAATGCATTTTCCCCCTGAATACTGCTTTAGCTGCATCCCATAAAATGTCTTGTATATTATCATTGTCTTTGATGAAATTTTCTGTTTCTATAATTTTTCTCATTGATTCACTAATTCTTTTTGTAAAAATTTTTTTTTAGTGAGGCAATTGGGGTTAAGTGACTTGCCCAGGGTCACACAGCTACTAAGTGTGTTAAGTGTCTGAGGCTGGAGTTGAACTCAGGTACTCCTGACTCCAGGGCCAGTATTCTATCCACTGTGCCACCTAGCTGCCCCCACTAATTCTTTAGGATTAATTTATTTAATCCCCAATAATGTTTTAATTATTTTTTTTCAAAAATCCTTTTATGGAATGTAGTTTTAATTATATTCTGTTATCAGGTCCTCAGTTTCTTTTCTTTTTCTGGGGGGGGGGTGGTGAGGCAATTGGGGTTGTGCCTTGCCCAAGGTCACACAGCTAGTAAGTGTCAAGTATCTGAGGCCATATTTGAACTCAGGTCCTCCTGACTCCAGGGCTGGTGCTCTATCCACTGTGCCACCTAGCTGCCCCCTCTTTTTTTTTTTCTTTTAAAATCTTGTTAGATTTGTCTAGATCTGAAAGGAGCACATTGAGGCATCATACTATTATAGTTTTACTATCTATTTCTCCCTGCAACTAGATTATCTTTTTAAAAAAGTATTTAGTGCTTTGCTTTTTGGTGCACATATATTAAATATTGATATTGATTCATTATTTGTGGTGACAAGCATAATGTAGTTTCCCTACCTATCTCTTTTGTATATTTTTAAATGTAGCATTATGTAAATCATGATTGCTGCACTCCCTTTTTTGACTTCACTATAAATAGTTCTGCTTCAGTCTTACATTTTAACTCTTGTGATCTTTCTAAGTATATTTATTTATTTATTTATTTATTTATTTTTTTAAAGTATATTATTTAAAAAACCTGTTGTTCTATAGTTAAATTCCTTTGCTTAATGATTGCTACTAATTAACATATGAACATAAAATATACTGATTAAACATTTTTAAAAGGAATGATTATTTAATAAATGGAGTATGCATTAATCTAATAATTTTAAAAAACTATTGGTGGATTTTACTCTAATCTATTCTGATGCCTTCTGTTTTATGGAGGAGTTCATTCCATTCATATGCACAGTTATGATTGTTAATGTGTATTTATTTCCTTCCATCCTGTCCTTTTGTGTTTTTTTCTTTTTTAGTCCCCACTCTTTACAAAGAAGAAAGTAGTGAAAAAGGAGTTTACCTAACACTTGTGATCTATACATTGCTTGATCTGTTTCTACTTCATCGAATCTTTTCTCTTTCCCTTGCCTTATCCCCAATTCCCCAATCAGAGGTGTGCTCTGCTCTATCTCACTTCTCCCTCCTTCGCCTCTTGTTTTTGTTTAGAACTACTTTCTCACCTAGCCTAGTCTCCCTCTTAAACACTTTTCTCCCTGCCTCTGTTGCTTTTTCTTTCTTTCTTCTTTTTTTGGTGAGGCAATTGGGGTTTAAGTGACTTGCCCAGGGTCACACAGCTAGTAAGTGTTCCACTGCGCCACCTAGCTGCCTCTTTTATTTTTGTTTTTAACATTACTCTGTATGTGAGGTATTTGATTTTAATTCTTCTGGTTCAGATCACAGTGGTATTTGTGGGATATCATTCTTTCTGGCCCTTCTCCCATGTTTGTATATATTTCTCATCTTGTGTACCCTTATTAGGTGGAATCGGATAGTGAGTTCCCCTCCTCCTTCTTTCTTTTCAAGTATATGGTGCTCTCTCTCCCACTTCCTTTTTCTATACCATGGGAATAAACAAAAACATCCTCTGTCCTTTTTCCTATCTTAACTTTTTCAGTCACCCTTCAAAACATTAGAGTTGTGAGAGGATACTTGTTTCTTCTCTTCCTATTAGCATGTAAACAACTGATCCTCTGCCAGTTTATCAACGTTGTGTACCTTTCTATATTTCTCCTAACTCCTGTGTTTTCATTTCCATTTCCATATTCTGTCATTTCTTGCCTTTTTCATCAGGAATGTTTGGAAATCCTTAATTTCGTTTTAAAGGTTGCATTCCACCCACCCTCTATAGGATTATACTTCTTTTTGCCAGCTAGGCTATCTTGGTTACCAGTCTTTACCTTTTGTCTTTTGGAATATTGTATTTCAAACTCTCTTCTTCTTTATAGTGGCAGCTGCTACATATTGTGCTATCCTGGCTGTGGTTTGAGCTCTTTCTTTTTTGGCTGCTTGCAATATATTTTTTTCCTTTGACCAAGAGGCTCTGGATTTTGGTTATGACATTCCTGGGAGTTTTCATTTTGAGGCTTATTTCAAGAGGTGACTGGTGCCTTTTTTCCCCCTCTGGTTAGAAGAAATCTGAGCAGTTTTGCTTTTTTTTTGGTTTTGTTTTTTGTTTTTAATTTTTGCAGGGCAATTGAGAGAGTTAAGTGACTTGCTCACGGTCACACAGCTAGTTAAGTGCAAGTATCTGAGACTGGATTTTAACTCAGGTCTCCTGAATCCAAGGCCAGTGCTTTATCCACTGCGCCACCTAGCTGCCCCCAGTTTGCTTTTAAGATTTCTTGAAATAGCATGTTTAGGCTCTTTTTTATTTTTTTGGCCTTTGCTTTCAGGTCGTCCAATGATTCTTAAATTTTCTCTATTTTCCAGGGTCACAAAATTTTTTAGTCTGAATATGAACTAGAGTCTTCTTGATTCCAGGTCCAGCACTCTAGCAATCTTCATTGCTGAAACCTCAACCTCACTGCTAAAACTTCTCAGAATTTTCTATTTGCATATTTTCTGCCATTCTAGATAACAATTCCTTAGGTTGCTTGGCTAATGGTAAATGGAATACTACTTTTTAAATGGTGGAAGATCTTTGGGTGAATGGGTTTCTATTTTTTAAATGTTGTCTAGTTATAAAAACTGGGTGTTTAGGGATTAGGAAAGTATATATATGAACCTCGAAGGCCAACACAAGTTCCATGCATTAACTGCATTAAGATCTTGCTGTGTTGGCAGGAGGCCTGGGTTGCTTACAGAGATCATAGCTGATTGCAGATGGAATGCAGCTGAGTGTTCTTGCCATTAGGCCTCTTATGAAAAAGGAGATGGGGGTGAAGAGCTCTTTGGGAGAGGTGCCAATGTCTGAAAACTGAGAAGTTGCAAAATTTCATTGAAGCACTTTTTTGGTCTCATAGGGAATATTTTCCATAGCTGTGCTTATGGCAAGGATAAATGGTACACCATGACATTTTGGGTACCAGACAGCATAAAAGTGGCTTTGTTTAATAATATGCCATTGTATCTTAAGTTTCTTCTACTCAGGAAGTATTCCTAATGATCTGGTTATTTTTAAAAGGAAATTGGGGCTAAGTTCTTGGCTTAAATTATCAGGGTAACAAATCCATAAGGAAAATATTGGCTCTGTGACACTGGGCAAGTCCCTTAACCTTTCAGTGTCCTAGGCAACTCTTTTAAGATTATAAATGACATAAGAAGGTGCTGAGCTCAGTTCCTCATCTGGAGTGGATGAATCACAGTTTCCTGGAAGAAGATGAACTGTCTGAAACTGTGACTGAAGTTATGTTAATGAAATATATGCTCCTTTCTATTTGTTTCTGCTTGTTTTGTGACATTTAGTTTGTCTCTTCAAACAAAGCTTAAGTTCTTTTTCCTTTTGATATTTGTGCCCCTTTATTTATCAACTTGACTGCTCTTAGCCTAATGGAGTTAGAATGATTTCCTATCTGTTGTTTATTGCTTATATTTTATTATATTTGCCTAAAAGCTTTGTTTTTTAATTCGTACCCATAAACTTCTCAGTTTTATTTTGACATACTTGAATTGGGGAGGGGAGGATTTCAGGCAATAATGAAAATTGATGTGCATGTCCTATAGGAAATAACAAAGGTGGAAGGATAGAGAGGTAGTGGGCCTTTGAAAAGAGTACATTTGATATATTAAAATGATTGTATATATAACAACTTATTTTGGATTGGTTGCTGTCTTGTTGGGGGGGAAGGGAAGTAGGGAGAAAAATTTGGAAATCAAAATATTATAAAATTGAATGTTGAAAACTATCTTTACATAATTGGAAAAAACACAACCAAGAAAAATAAAATAAATAAACAAATTTTTAAAAGAATACATTTGGCTCATAATGGGGAGGAGAAAGAGGAGTTAATAACAACTGAGCTACCATTTTGGGCTCTTATTAGATATTAGAAGTTCTACTGAACCTGAAGTAAATGATGGAGAGGGGGAAGATTCCAGTTTGGAAGAGGTATAACAGCCTGAGGGGGAGGGTTGTGTATTGATTGAGCCAGGGATTATAGGTGAGTGGGATGGGAAGTACACCCACTGACCCCTGTAATAGAGTTCAAGGAGAAAGGAGGCCAAAGCATTGATTTATTTCTTTCGAAAGAAAGGTGCACCACACTCACTGGGACAACCAGGAGGTGTGACACACCGGGAATTAGGAAACCAAGCAGTTTTTATACTCTTTACAGATATCTAATTTGAGCACAATGTGGTAATTGGTTCAGCAATAAATCATTCTCCTGGAATGTTCAGTGATAAGTCTCTCTCCTGGGTTGTTAGATTACTTTGTAAAATTTTCTGTTTCTGCAACAATGTATCATGTCTACATAATGTCTCATTGCAGACTCTATGAAGCAATTTTTAAGTTGATATGCCTATATTTAGAAAGGGGGATAGTAGCTTCCCATTATTGCTCTCTCTAGAGAAAAAAACAGACGAGAGACATAGGGGGCTCTAAGGGGCTTTAAGACTTTAAGATCAGATCACTAGGCGGGAAGGGGGGTGGACACTTTCCATCTCAGTGGAGGGTCATATCCCCTATGTCCCTCTCATAGGGGAAGATATTTGGGAATGAAAGACCTATGCAGACATGAATATAGGGAGGTGGAAGTGGTGTATTGTTATTAGTAGAGGTTACAGATGCAACCCCCTCTTGACCTAGCTACATGCATGGGAATGGGAGGTGCCGGAAAGGAGTTTCAGTGTAGCAGAGATGTTTTACTCAATTTATAAGGATCCATGGTGTTTGAGCTTGGGTTGGAAGAGGACACTGGGGAAAATGAGGACATGGAGAATTGATCTTGACTGAGCCAGCAGAGAAGAGGGAGGGGACTAGGGGGGTTGAGAAGGACAAGAGAAACATCCTTGATGCTCTACCCCTGCTTCTAGAGCTGTGATGATGAGATGATGAGAGTTGGGAAACTGAACTAGAGAAAATGCTGAGAGCTGATGGGACAGGGCACTGAAGCCTCTGAATTATGCCCAGGGGGCTGGTGAGCCACCATAAAAGGCCACCTGGGCCAGTTTCAGTGTTCCTGTGGAGCATCTCTCTATTTGCTTTTGGTGTTTCAGTCAAGGGAAGCAGGAAGTGGGGAGGGGTAGCCCTACTTGTTCCCTACTTTTCCCATTGTATTATTATAGTCGTTGTATATATTGTTTCCTCAGTTTTGCTTAATTCATTCCACTTCTCCATTTATCAAAGTCTTCCTAAGGCTCTGTTTCCCGTTTCTCACCCTTTTCCACTCAAAGAACATCCCCTTTCATTAAAAACAAACAAACAAAAAACACAACAGAGTGAAGGGGGTAGCTAGAGTGGTGCATTGGATAAAGCACTGGCCCTGGATTCAGGAGGACTAGAGTTCAAATCCAGCCCAGACACTTGATACTTATTAACTCTGTGACCCTGGGCCAAATCACTTAACTCTTATTTCACCCCTCCCAAAAGAGTGAAAACAAAAGCAAGATTAGTAAAGGTAACCAACCTATCAACCAAATGCAACATTTGTTGCAGTGTTCCAAACCCATTAGCCTCATATACCTGATATTGGTTTTTTTTGGGGGGGCAGGGTGGAGCAATGAGGGTTAAGTGACTTGCCCAGGGTCACACAGCTAGCATCAAGTGTCTGAGGCCGGATTTGAACTCAGGTCCTACTGAATCCAGGACCCATGCTTTATGACTGCGCCATCTAGCTGCTCCCCCCCTTTTTTTTAAAGTTCATGACCCTCAGGACACCCTGGCCTAGGATCTTTTTTTTTTTTTTGGTGGGGCAATGAGGGTTAAGTGACTTGCCCAGGGTCACACAGCTAGTAAGTGTCAAGTGTCTCAGGTTGGATTTGAACTCAAGTCCTCCTGAATCCAAGGCTGGTGCTTTATCCACTGCACCACCTAGCTGCCCCCGCCTCATAAACCTGAAAGAAGAATGGGAGCACATTCTCTTATCTCTTTGGGACCAATTATAATAATTATAATTGCAGTGTTTAGTTTTGATTTTTTTTATTGGTGTTCTCATTTACACTATTGTAGTCATTTTGACATGTTATTTTCCTGGTTCTGCTTATTTCATTTCTATCGGTTCATATAAACCTTCCTGTGCTTCTATAATTCTTCATATTTAGCATTTCTTATAATACAATGATCCCGCACTGTATACATTTATCTATTTATCTATTTTAAGTCAATCAACAAGTATTTATTAAGCTTCTACTACTATATGCCAGGTACCACGTTAAGCATTAGGGATTCAGATATTAAGAATGAAGAAACTCCTGCTCTCAAGAAGCTTACATACTATTGGTAGAGTCAAATACTTATGTAAGTAGATAGATAGATAGAAAGAAGATAGATAGATAGATTGAATGTATGTATGTATGTATATGTGTATATATATATATATATATATATATAGACAGAGAGAGAGAGAGAATGAATAAATGCAAAGTGAGGAGAATACTGGCAGTTGGGAAGATCAGGAAGGTTTCATGGAGCAGGATGTTCTTGAATTTCATCTTGAAGGAAGTGAAAGATTCTAGGAGGAGAGAGTGCATTGCAGGTATGTGGGACAGCTACGACAAAGACATGGACATGGACAGTGGAGCCCTGTTTGTGAGGAACAGAGAGAAGGCAACAGGGCTTGGCTGGATCATAGAGTGCAGGGGGTGGAGGGTGTAATATGCAATTGCTGCTCATTTACCACATTTCCAGTTCTTTGAGTTAAAAACTACCTGGTAGTTCTTTTACACTACAAAAAAAAAATCTGCCCATAAATATTTGGGTATTTTTTGCGTTTCTTTCTATCTTTGACTCCTTTGGGTATATGCCAACAGTGAGAATCCCTGGTTTCAAGGATGTGAACGTTAGTCATTTCATAGCATAATTCCACACTTGTTCCAGAGTAGTTGGACTACTTGAAGCTCCGTAAACAGGTGTGTTTGTGCCTCTGTCTTCACCGCTCCTCCTTCATAACTATTCCCATTTTGCCATCTTTGCAATTTATGGGATGTGAAGTAAAATCTAAAGTTGTTTTGATTTCAGTTTTTGGATTTGGGGAACCTTTCATATGACTGTTAATAGTTTGCAATTCTTCTGAGAACTACTTCTATCCTTCCAGTATATAATAAGAATGGCTTTTTGGTTTTAAATATTTGTCAATTTGCTATTTGTCTTGCGGATCAGACTCTACCAAACATACTGATGCAAAGATTTTTTTTGGGCAGTTGACTGCTTCTTTTGTCTTAATTTCAGTGATTTTGTAATATAGAATCTTTCCACTTTTTCTAGATGAGAACTCCATATTACCTGTTTTACCTTCAGTGACCATCTCTGTCCCTTTTTTGGTTAAAAACTATTTAGCCATGGTTGTGAAGGGTACCAGATCTGATTTTCTAGTAATTCTTTTGCTGTATGACCTTTATTATTCTGGTCATATATCCATTTTGAACTTATTGAAGTTCATAGTATAAAAGGTTGGTCTAAATCTAATTTTTATCAAACTACTTTCCATTTTCCCCAGAGATTTTTGGTTCATATGCTTACTGAGCTCAGTTTATTGAGTTCAGTTATTTCTTATTCTTGGGTGTTTCACCGATCTACTTTTTTTTTTTTTTTTTTTAGTGAGGCAATTGGGGTTAAGCGACTTGCCCAGGGTCACACAGCTAGTAAGTGTTAAGTGTCTGAGGCCGGATTTGAACTCAGGTCCTCCTGAATCCAGGGCCGGTGCTCTATCCACTGCGCCACTTAGCTGCCCCTACCGATCTACTTTTATGACCTGGGTGCTTGAAAGGTTATGTTAGTAAATGAAAGTTTTGGAAGATCTGACCAAACTGGAAAGACTTTGAGTAGATAGGCCCAACAGTTAACAATATCACTCAAAGACCAGTCTCGCTAAACAGAGCCATCACCAGATTTGCCATAGCATGGATTTTTCAGCTACAGCTCGTGAAGACCATATATTAAAGCACAGAGAGATTGTGATTTGTGTCTTTGGAAGAAAGTATCCACACTGATGAAGTAATAGATTGTTGAAATATTGTTACTGCTGAGATACTAAAAGAGCATATGCTTTTTAACAGATAACTCCTTGGGCAAAGTCCACTGGCCTACAGGCTCCACAAGCAGCAGCTGCGGAGAGTGTATTTATAGCAACTGAATCTGTTAGAGGCAGCTGAGGGTGATAGGCTTACCATTAGCTCTGTGAAAAAAGTCCTTGGCTTAGATGTTATTCTGCAACCATATTTTCATCCCTTCTGTAGTCATTTTAAAAATTCTACAGAAGTACTACAGAATGCCTGAATTGATCTTTATCTACTCTTTATACCAGTGGTGTCAAACACAATAGGGGGAGTGGGGAGAAGGACCAGACTAAGATATAATCAGAAAATATTTAATAAAAATACAATAAAACATATAACATTACATTTAAAACTTAAGTCTAGGCATCCTTACATATGGATTAGTGGCCCCAGGTTTCTATTTGAGTTTGACGCTACTACTTTTTTTTTTGGTAAAGCATTCAGGGTTAGGTGAGTCAGTGTCAAATGTCTGAGACTGAATTTTAACTAAGGTCCTCCTGACTATAGGGGTGATGCTTTATCCACTGTGCCATCAAGTTGCCCTACACAACTACTTTTTATACCCTAGGGACATCTTAGTGTATCCTTTTTACTCTTTAGCCAATGTATTGTTTTCTTTAAAATATCTATAGATTTTCACCCCCCCCCCTCCACTGGTTCAAACTAGTTCATATATATCTAATTGATATATTTGTAGAAGTTATTGAGTCATCTTCGAGTAGTAGGTATGTGATGCCTCTTGTTAGGAAAAGTTGGATTGGGTTTGCTTCTTTTAAAAAATTATTTATTTATTTATTTTCGGGGCAGTGGGGGTTAAGTGACTTGCCCAGGGTCACACAGCTAATAAGTGTCAAGTGTCTGAGTCTGGATTTGAACTCAGGTACTCCTGAATCCAAGGCCGGTGCTTTATCCACTGCGCCACCTAGCTGCATACTGCCGCCCCCCCCCTTTACTTCTAATAGGAAAGTGGTAAAGCATTTGTGCTAATAATTGTGGATGTTATCTGTCCCTGCCACTTTCCAGTTTTTCAGAGAATCTAATGTTAGTCAACTCCATTGATGTATTGTTCTGCTATTTATTATTTTAATGTTGTTCAGACATTCTATTTCTCCTTTGATCTAACCTTGTATTTTTGTTGTATTGGACTTGCAACAATCCAGATGACCAAAATTTTTCCATATCCTTTATTTTCAGAAGTTCTCTTTTCTTTGCTTCTCATGCCTTATATATGAAGTTGTGGAGTTTTTAAATACTGAATTGTTTTGTTGTTTGCCTTTTATTATTTTAACCACTTTTACTTAATTCTTTTAATTGCTGATTAAAGAAATCTAGACTTTCTGTTAGCCTTTGGTTTTCTGGATCCCATTTTGCCTGATTATTTTTTTGTTTTTAATTGAGTGATAGGGCATTTGAATTTTTTGCTCTGTCTACCCACTAGATGTAGTGTGTTTGGTGAACATCTTCAATCGCCCTCTCATGTCATTTAGGAGATCTGACACCTCTCTTTAATGGTATTATTCCTTCTTTGCACCACCTTTTCTTTATGGTTCTTAGTATGGTAGTGACTGCCAATATACACTGTTGTATGCAGGTCCTGAAATGTTTTTACAGTTTTTGTCAAATATGATGGGAGAATTTGTTTATTCTGATAGTTCTAACAATCCAAGCCTTTGTGAATAACTGTTTTGTAGATTTGTCTGCTAGTTGAATTTAAATGATCAAACTTAAAAAGAACTTTTTGAAATTCCTGTCTAACTATGTCTGTTTCTTTTTCAAAATTATTTGAGGCATTAGTACTGTTTTGTTGACTTTTGTTAGTAGGTATAATCTTTGCAATTTGTGTTAAAAGTGAAGATTTTTCAGTGACCTTAGGTTTTAAACTTTTCTTTCTTATTTTAATAGCTCTTCAATTTCATCTTTTTGTCTAAACCTAGACTTAGGGATGAATTAATTACTCCTTAAGAATTGCTGTCCTTGACAGTACTATTGATAGAAAAAACAGTATGACCTCTGCCTATCTATAGCTGGTATGTTGTTTTCAGTTCTCTTATGATATAGTCCATGTGTATCATGAAAGTACTCTTGTCAAAACATTTCATGTGTACATGTGGTTAGCTCACTTTAATTATTGACTCCATTGGCACCAAAGCATTTCCAGCAGGTAGTATTTTGGTTTTTCTGATTTGGTCTAGTGTCCCTTGCCTTCTTTTGGTATGAAGGAGCACAGCTCTGTTGTCCTCTCCACTGGACTGATCATCATGATTTCGAGTAGTAGCATCCTTCAATATATGCCACTATTTCTTTGACTCTTAGTTAGCAGTTGCATATACTGATGAGTGCTAACCCAATCAGGGATGTTAGCAGAGGTAAATCTGCCAGTGTTTCAGGGTTCTTGGAAGACCTTCTTAAACTACCCTGATGATTTTAGGTCTTTTCATGTTTTTGCTGTACATCATTCTGGCTGTTCCTCATGGCATGGGTAATGGGTTTGGACTTTGGAAAGTTATTATTCTTATTAATGATGTTGTCATCACCACCTCCCTATTCTTATATTTTTCTTTTTAAATTTAGTGTAGATTTATTTTTATATCGTATTCAATGTTAAGTTCAGGTCCATCTATTCTCTCTCCTTCTCTCATCAAGAGAAACCCATCTCTTTTCAGTGAGGGTAAGAGTGAAGTAGTCTTGAGAAAAGTCACTATTCTATTAATATTATTCTTTTATATTTAATATTCTATGGCCTCTTACACAACTGGATAAAATAGCTGCTTTTTGTAGTTGAATAAAAGAATTGGTGTGTGTGTGTGTGTGTGTGTGTGTGTGTGTGTGTGTTTGGGATATATAAGTTCATCTTCTATAAGCTTACTGAAAACTGTGCTAGTGCCAACTAACTCCAGACAGGACAGCAGGATTAGAAATAGACCCTTGTGGAGAGCTGCACATTCTTCGTCTTCTGAGAAAACAGGCAGAGCTATTTCAAGAAGATCATCTGACCTCTGTCAGGACTCTAAAGTGTCTTGGCTACAGTGGCCCAGCAGTACCCTGTGTGTGAATAGTTTGTTTTGAGCACAAGATGGTTAGACAGATTGCCCCAGACCTATTCTCCTGCACAGGATATACCTAACATGAAGAGCAGTCACTTTGCTGAGAAAAGAACACTTTCAGTACTAAGAAGATTTATTTCTCTTGTCATATTAATAAAATTAGCCTTCTGATTTGATGACTTTATTTTTATCATGTTGATGAAGTAGGAAATTTAATTTAAATGGAGTTGCAGTGCAGCATTAGAAGCATGAAATGTCTAAGAAAATGTTACCTGGTGCTTATTTGTTCATGCATGCCTCATATAGTGATAATAGTCTTTGTGGTCTAATATAGTCTGAACCCAATATAAGCCATGCATCTAAAAACTAGATGTTGTCGAAGAGAAAATAATATATGGATGTTGTGAGTGTGGCTGGAAAAAAATACCACTGATCATAGGCCCAATCAGGTTTTAGGGACCCCAGACTAGGAGGGCCACATAGTGCCTGCTTTTTGAACCCATATGAGGAGGCATTGGCAGGGTGTAGTGGATACGAGTGGTTGACATGGGGACCTGCAAGATCTAGTTCAAACATAGCCTCTCATCCATAAAAGCCGGGTCACTCTGGGGAATTGGGGCAGGTCCCAACCTCCTGCTCTCCCACCCAGCCTTTCCTGGCATTCCTATTACATGGACTTAGCCACTACTTGAAGCTCCTCCAACCACTAGTCCCCAAGCGTCTCAACTCTTTGTACATAATACTTCATATATTTATTAAGAATTAATTCCCATAACATAGCATTTTAAAGTCTGTATACATTATCTTATTTGGTCCTCACAATAGCCATATGGAGTAGGTACCACAGATAGTGTCCTCATTTTACCAATGAAGAAGCTGAGGTTCATGAGTTATCCAAAGTCTCCTAGCCAGCAAATATCAGTGGCAGGATTTGAGCATGAATCTTCCTACTAGAATTAATTCTAGCTCTTTGTTAGGACTTTCTGAGTACAGAATCTTCTAAGCTACTCCAGTCTCTCATTCTATCACTCTCTATTTCTTTTTTAAAATTTTTTAAAAATTTGCTCATCTTCAGTCTTCTGTAATATATCTAATTAAATAAGCAAAACCAAAAAAGTCTCCATAATTAATTGATGTTTGCCACTAGTTGTTTCACACTCACATTCTTTTGGAAATCATTTGTTAAGACCTGGAGAGTTCACCTCATTGAAAGTTGCTAGATGCTCTTATTATCTTTTCATTTATCTTAGTGGTCTTTCCTAAGAATGTTTCTTCCTTTTCTATTCAGAAAAATGGTATCTTTTACTAAGGAACAGCTATTCAGAGTCAGGGTTGAAGAAATTCGGCTTTTACTCTCACTCAAAAACTAAAAATCCTATTCAATTCAATTTAAAGAACATTTATCAAATGCTTACTATGTCACAGCTGTAAAATTATATCATTTTCCTAAAGCATTAGGTCTGTCCCCTCCTTGTTCTTGTCCAGAGCAGAGCAAAATCCTTATTTGATTTAATATTTTTATAGGCCTTAGCTCATTCTAAGATTTATCTTCCTTGATGGTTTTCATAACTGAAATAGCATGTTATAGTGGTTAGAGTTCAAGTTTGGGAGTTAAGAAGTCCTGGATTCAAATCAGCTTTTGAGATTTCTCAAATAAATGGTTATGTTTCCTACCTGTAAAAAAACCAGGCATACCTGATTTTATTGAGCTTTGCTTTATTGCACTCTGCATATATTGCATTTATTACAAATTGAAGGTTTGTGGCAACTGTGTATTGAACTACTCTATCAGCGTCATTTTTCCAACAGCATGTGCTCACATTGTATCTCTATGTTACATTTTGGTAATTCTTGCAAAATTGTAAACTTTTTCATTATTATTATACTTGCAAATGTGATCTGTGATCAGTGATATTTGATCTTACTATTATAATTGTTTTGGGATACCACGAACTGCACCCATCTTAATTGTTATATGTTGTGTGTGTGTGTGTGTGTGTGTGTGTGTGTGTGTGTGTGTGTGTGTTCTGACCGGTCGCTCCATCAACCAGCTGTTCTATCTCTCTCCCTCGCTTGCTATTCCCTGAGACCCAATGATATTGAAATTAGGCCAGTTAATAACCCCATAATGGCTTCTAAGTGTTCAAGTGAAAGGAAGAGTCAATCTATGTAGCAGATTTAGCATCAGGAGGCACAAAGCTGTTCTAGGAGTTGATGCATTCAGCACAGGGGTATCTATAAACAAGATCTGTAAGATGGGGCTGTTATTGTGTACAATCTCCACTACAAAGAGTAGAAGTCCTGATAGCTCTTGTAACATTTCCAAAGTTATGTTCCATTATGTGTCCTGGAACCCTCAGGGCATTATTTGGCTGGGGGGAAAATCACCTGTTTTTACCACAGAATGTTGGGAGGTTCCCCTCTGAATTATGACCCATGTGCAAGTCATGTTATTTCATCATATGGATTTCCATATATCCCAATGCCCAGGTTGAGATCTCATCTTTCAGGGGTCTTCATATGTGAGCCTAAAATGGGTGATATCAGGTCTATATATTTATTTTTTCTCCAAATATTTTTGTGGCATATCTGGGTAACCCCAGCTATGTTTTGTGGTCCTAGCTTCTTTCTCCTCAGTTATGCATACACAGACTCTGTCCAGAACTAGAATGAATTCTACTATGGAAGTTCATCCTTTAGAGTTCATGTACTTATCTTGCCCAGATTCCTGTGAATACTAAACCATACATAGCTTGCCTTTTCATTTCTAAGATCTCTAAAAATTCTTGTATCACCTTGATATAATTCAAATCTTTCTCAGACATGATGATATAAAGAACTCTCCAATGACAGAAGAAATTTACCTGTACTCAAGCAGTAGTAACAATAGTAAGATTGGTGATAATAATAACTAATATTTATAAAATGCTTTACATGTTATCACAATTTATCCTTGCAAAAATCATATGAAGGTAGGTGCTATTATTATCCTCATTTTACATATTGGGAAACTGAGGCTAAGAGAGGTTAAGTGACTTCCCCAGGGTTGCACAGATAGTGTCAGGACACTCCTGATACATTCTCCTTCCTTCTACCCACCCATTCAAGAATATACCACCCTTAATAGAAATCATAATAATTGCAGCTGACATTTATATAATATTTTAAAGTTTATAAACTACCTTTACATAGTTTATTTAGCTTGATAACTTGTCAAGATGGGTACTATAGTTATTATTCTCATTTTACTGATAAAGAACAGTCTCAGAGTGCTTAATTTACTCACACAGTCATATAGCCTAATAAGTATCAGGGTTGGGAATTCAGACTCAAGTTTTTGTGACTTTTGTTGTTGGTCAGTCATGTACTACTCTTTGTGATCCCATTTGTGGTTTTCTTGGCAAAGATTCTAGGTTGGCTTGCCATTTCCTTCTCCAGCTCATTTGAGAGATGAGGAACCTGAGGCAAACAGGGTGAAGTGACTTGTCTAGGGTCACATAGCTAGTAAGTGTCTGAGGCCACATTTGAACTCAGGAAGAGGAGTCTTCCTGTCTTCAGGCTGGTATTCTATCTACTGTGCCACCCAGTTGCCCCTCTTTGTGACTTACAAGTCCAGTGTTCTATTGACTATGCCATACTGCCTCACTGGAAACTTTTTCTCATCTTGGGCTTTGGAGAGGAGGTCATATTAATCTCTTGGGCCTAGTTTCAATGCTTGCCCTGCTGTAGCTAGTACATGGACCTAAAGGAAGGGCTATATTGATCAAATACCAACTAATGAAACATTTTGTTCTCACTCTTCCACCTTAAGTCAAGCTACCAAACAGCCTCTGGGCTATGCAAAACAATTCTGTCCAGGTGTGGCTATGAACCTCAATGGGTTGTAGATATCTAAGAGGCAGTTCTCTCCTTTCTTTGGGAATATCTAGCATACTGTATCATTTGTTCCAGTATTCTGTGATCCATGATCTTGTTCTCAGTGGTGGTTCAGCCTCCTTGGGACTGGGGTAAAGCTCCTTAGCTGAAGATGGAGTTCTTCCTCTTGCCATTCATCAGGCTGGCCTCCCAACCCACTAGCTGTCAGTGCTGACCATCCCTTCCACACTTTAAGAATAGCTTTTGGGAGAGAATCCCTCTATTCATCATAGCTAAGTGACTCTCTTCCATTGACCTCCATTCATGCCTTATTATCCTCACATTTTTCAGGTCTGGTAATCCTCCATTTAGTGCTTATGTCTCTAGAATGTTGTTTTAGGACTGTATTACTCTAGTTTCAGTCCACTTGAAAGTTGACCTGTCAGATTCTCCTCTTGACACCTAAAAAAATAGTTTGTACATTCAAGTGATTTGAAATTTCATCTCATATTAGTCTCTCTATTTGTGCTCACCATCCATCCCTGAACTGGCCCAATGAGAATACTGATGAATGAATCCAGAAGGAAGCATCAATCATCTAACACCTGTTCTGCTACTTCGCAGATACAGTGGTCCCAAATTCCTTCCCTCAATAACTGTCATTGCATTTTGGATGCAAGTATCCAAATAATTTGCATGAAATACTTGAATACTTCCTGTTTATATTCTACAATTTGCCAGGCATAGTGGATTCCTCTGTAAAGAATAATATCATATTGAGTGTGTACAAGTGGCATACTTTTTTTCTTTTTTAAAAAATCTTAATAGTATATTTTTTCCAGTTTTATGTAAAGATAGTTTTCAGTCTTTTTGGGGGGGGCAGGGCAATGAGGGTTAAGTGACTTGCCCAGGGTCACACAGCTAGTAAGTGTCAAGTGTCTGAAGCTGGATTTGAACTCAGGTTCTCCTGAATCCAGGACCAGTGCTCTATCCACTATACCACCTAGCTGTCCCCTAGGTCTTCTTTCAGTCTTACTAATTAATTAATTAATTAATTTTGGTGGTAAAGATAGTTTTCAACATTTGTTTTTATAAGATTTTGAGTTCCAAATTTTTCTCCCTCCGTCCTTCCTTTCCCTTCCCCCACCCCAAGACAGCAACAAATCTGATATAGATTATATATGTACAATTATGTTAAAAATATTTCCACTTTAGTCATGTTGTAACAGAAGAATCAGAACAAAAGGGAAAAACTTCCAGAACAAAAAAACCAAAACAAAACAAAAGTGAAAATAGTATGCTTCAATCTATATTCAGATTCCACAGTTATTTTTCTGGATGCATATAGCATTTTCCATAAGTCTTTTGGAGTTGTCTTGGATCATTATATTGCTGAGAAGAGCTAAGTCTATCACAGCTGATCATCACACAATGTTGCTGTTACTGTGTACAGTGTTCTCCTGGTTGTGCCCACTTCACTCAGCATCAGTTCATCTAAGTCTTTTCAGGTTTGTTTTTTTTCTGAGCTCTGCCTGCTCATAATTTCTTACAGTACAATAGTACTCCATTGCATTCATATAAGCACAATTTTTTCAGCCATTGATGGGCATCAAGTTGATGGGCATTGCCTCAGCTTCCAGTTATTTGCCACCACGAAAAGAGCTGCTATAAATACTTTTGTACATGTGGGTCCCTTTTTCCTTTTTTATGATCTCTTTGGGGTATAGACCTAGTAGTGGTATTGCTGGGTCAAAGGGTATACAAAGTCCCATAGCCCTTTGGGTATAGTTCCAAATTGCTCTCCAGAATGGTTGGATCAGTTCACAACAATGCATTAGTATTCCAATTTCCCTAAATCTTCTCCAACATTTATCATTTTCCTCTTTTGTCATATTAGCCCATCTGATAGGTGTAAGGTGGTACCTTAGAGTTGTTTTAATTTGCATTCCTCTAATCAATACTGATTTAGAACATTTTTTCATATGACTATATAGATAGCTTTAATTTCTTCATCTGAAAACTGCTTGTTCATATCCTTTGACCATTTTTCCACTTGGGAATGACTATATATCTTTGAAGTGATAATGCCTTTATCAGAAACACTGACTGTAAAAATAGTTTCCTAGCTTTCTGCTTTCCTTCTAATATTGGTTGTGTTGGTTTTGTTTGTGCAAAAACTTTTTTTTTTTAGTGAGGCAGTTGGGGTTAAGTGACTTGCCCAGGGTCACACAGCTAGTAAGTGTTAAGTGTCTAAGGCCGGATTTGAACTCAGGTACTCCTGAGTCCAGGGCCGGTGCTCTATCCACTGCGCCATCTAGCTGCCCCTTGTGCAAAAACTTTTAATGTAATCAAATTGATACATTTTGCACTTCATAATGTTCTCTGTCTCTTGTTTGGTCATAAATTCTTTCCCTCTTCACGAATCTGAGAGATAAAGTATTCCTTCCTCTCCTAATTTGCCTATGGTATCACCCTTTATGTCTAAATCATGTACCCATTTTGACATTATTTTGCTATATGGTGTAAGATGTTGGTCTATGCCTAGTTTCTGCCATACTCTTTTCTAGTTTTCCCAGTAGTTTTTGTTAAGTAGTGAGTTCTTTTTTTTTTTTTTAAGGTGAGGCAATTGGGGTTAAGTGACTTGCCCAGGGTCACATAGCTAGTAAGTGTTAAGTGTCTGAGGCTGGATTTGAACTCAGGTACTCCTGACTCCAGGGCCGGTGCTCTATCCACTGCGCCATCTAGCTGCCCCAAGTAGTGAGTTCTTATCCCAGAAGCTGGAGTCTTTGGGTTTATCAAACAGTAGATTAACAAGCTGCATACTTGTGAAGGATGTAATGCTCTTCCTTCAACAATTGCAATCCATCCATCATGCCATTAAGAATCCATTTTCAACCTCAAATTTTTAAATTGTTTTAATTCAATTCTCATAAAACCCCTTTTCTATCCAAACTATTACTTTCATGCTTTCACAGCTTAAGGAAAGACACCAGGTTTCCAGTATTTTTTCCCCATATGGTAAGATTCTTCCTATTTAGTTAGTTGCTGGGCTTTTAGAGCCCACTGTATATAACTGTCCCAGTCATAGTTACAACAGTGACATGCCTTATTACTAGTTAACTTTTTTATTCCTTTGATTTCTTATATCCTAAATTCCCAGTGACCTCCATAATCACCTTCAGTGACTTTAAGTCCTTTGCTCACTTAAACTTAAACTTTATGTTCATGCTCTCCACCCTCACTCTCCTCCAAGTCTTACCCAGGACCTGCTCTTTCTAGTATTTTGTCTCAGAGATGCTGAACTTCCATCCATATGTCCCCATAGGGATTTCCCTCGCCATATCCCTTCAAAAATAAGGATTCCAAGTAATCTTCCCCAAAATCTTTCTCAAAGGCAAATGACACATCATTGGGAAGGATACCTCACGTAGTAGATGACAAAGGCAGGATCCAAACGAAGCCTTGACAGGCTAGAATAAGGGTTGACAAAGTGGCCCACAGGCCAAGTGAGATTTCCCTGAATGGATCTTTCACTGTCCCGTTTACTCTTTAAAAGTGTTTATTAAATTAAACATGATTGCAACAAAATTGCCATTTGTATATATCCCCTTCTGACCTTCCTCTGCTCTTTTCTGTATACTTGTTAG
Organism: Dromiciops gliroides; assembly: GCF_019393635.1. Classification (NCBI taxonomy): domain Eukaryota; kingdom Metazoa; phylum Chordata; class Mammalia; order Microbiotheria; family Microbiotheriidae; genus Dromiciops; species Dromiciops gliroides. The sequence goes on along the minus strand of NC_057863.1, from coordinate 624,923,042 downwards.
TGTTTTGTTAATACTTTTTTCTCTTTTCTAAATATCACTATCATTATTCACCAAGTTCTCCTCGTCTCTGCCCTCATTAGCCTTCTCTGTTCCTACTGACAACCACTTGAAAATGTCCCAATACATGGGACAGGTTCCTAGTAATTTGAAAATGATCTCTGGTACTTTAAGTGTCAGTGGTATAAAAATAACTTCCATTTCAGCCTTCGGTTCGTGCTTTTCTTTGGGTCTCCAACGGCAAGACTAGGGGTATCTTGCATTATGACCAGTTTTCACTGGTATTCCTGCTCCTGTCTCCTGTCCCCTGCTTATAAACACATTTAAATTGCACCCACAGCACTAGGGAATAAAAAATTCCAGAGTAGTCATCTCTAGATCTTAGTTGTCCCATTTCTGTTAAAAGGATAGAATTGGTTCTCCATGAAAAGAGTACAGTCTAAGAACTTTTTTTTTTATTCACTTGTAACTTCATATCCCATTTTAAAATGCTTACTTGGAAGAAATTTGCATGTAGGGTTATATTGTAAGATTTGTATGTTCTCTTTACTCTGCTTACTTCACTTATCATCTATTCTTTGGTGCTTCTCTGTATTCTTCATATTCAACATTTCTTATGGCAAATTATTTTCATTACACTCGTCAGTCAGGTGGTAAACAATGGTTCGGTGCCTACTATGCGCCTGGCACCATGCTAAGTACTGAGAATAAAAAACAATGCAAAAGACAGTCCCTGCCCTTAAGGAGCTCACAGTCCAAAGGAGAAGACAACATACAAACAAATATGTACGAACAAGCTACATAGAGGAGAAATAGGAAATAATTAACAGAAGGACACTAGAATTAAAGGGGGTTGGCGGGGCGGCTATGTGATGCAGTGGATAAAGCACCGGCTCTGGATTCAGGAGTATCTGAGTTCAAATCCCGCTTCAGACACTTGACGCTTACTAGCTGTGTGACCCTGGGCAAGGCAGGTAAGCCTCATTACCCCTCAAAAAAAAAGGGAGGGGGGTTAGGGAAGATTTCCTGAGAAAGGTCAGATTTTAGCTGGGTCTTGAAGGAAGCCAGGGAAAGCAGGAAGTAAAGATGAGAGGGGAGGACTTTCCGAGCATGGGAGACAGAGAAAATGTTCAAAGCTGAGCTATGGAAGCTCTTATTCATGGAACAATGAGGAGGGCAGTGACACTAAATCACAGAGGAAGGGAAATAAAATTTTAAAGATAGGGGCGGGCAGGTTACAAGGGCTTTGAACACTGAAAAGAGGGTTTTGTATTTGATCCTGAAGGTGTTAGGGAGTCACTGGAGTTTATGAGTCCAGGATTGGGGGTGACAGGGTCAGAATTGCACTTAAGGATGATCTTTTTAATTGCTGAGTAGAGGAAGTACTAGAGTGGGGAGAAACTCGTGTCAGGGAAACTAACTAGCAGCTTTGGAGTCGTCTAGGTGTGAGGTGATGGAGGACTGCACCAGGGTCAGGGCAGTGTCAGGAGCAAAGGACGTATATCCTAGAGATACTAGGAAGCTGAAATCTACAGACTTTGGCAACAGACAGGATGGAGGAGTGAGGAGTGGAAGCCGAAACCTCAATTAGAAGCCTTGGGTGACTGGGAGGATGGTAGTATACTTTTAGTAGTAATAAGGAAGAGGACAGGGACTAGAACGAGGGGAAGGTTTTGGGGGCACAGATAATAATGATGACAGCAAACATGGATATAGCACTTACTAAGAACTAGGTATTGTCTTAAGTACTTTGCAATTATTATCTCATATGATCCTGACAACAACCCAGAGGGGGGGGGGGGACGGGAATGCTGTTGTTATCCTCACTTTATAGATAATAACTGAGACAAATGGAGGTTAAGTGACTTGCCCAGGGTGACACAACTAGTAAGTGTCTGAGATCAAGTTTAAATTCACATTTTCTTGACTTCAAGCCCAATACTCTATCTACTGTAGCAACAAGCTGCCCCTGAAAGGTAATGCACCTCAATTTTTTGTTTCCTAATTTTCATGGGGGAGATAGGTGGTGGGGGTCCTCACTCTCTCCACTGTGCCTCTTACTTCCTTAAAATTTAATTTCAGAATATTGAAAAAAATGTCCAGTTTAAAAAAACAACACAACAAACAGGCACTTTGTAGGGTAATGAATATGACACAGAGGAAGCATAGGAAAATGTGCACAGTCATTTCTTAGGAAACAGCAGGGATGTAGGAATAATACAGCCTCCGAAGTCTATTTACCAAAGTGCATAATGTGGATAATAGTGATCCTGATACTACAAGGGTGTTATGTGACTGGTATGTTTGGAGGTGGAATGGTATACTTAACTTTTGTATCAGACACTTCCTCCTGATACAGGGTCCAAGCACACTTTAGGGACTTCTAACCTCTGATACATTCCCTCACCCAAATGGCTGGAAAACTCAGCCACTTTAATATCTGGTCTTCACCTGAGAATAATCACCCTGCTTGTAGTACAAAATACAGATACAGAATTAACCAAACCACAAATTCAAAGATTCTATAAGCCCCAAGAGAGCCCCAAAGCACCTTCAGTGGGATCCTCCCCCCTCCCCTCACTCTTGTACTGTTTCCATGATTTCTAGTCTTAGTCTGGGACAGACCCCCAGGAAGGGGAGAGGTTGCATTGATTCTGCGTCTACACTGCATTGTTCTTTGGCCAGCATCTTTTGGTCACTGCTTCCATTTGGTGCTTTCCTGCTCCTCCATTCAATCCTATTTGTTTATCCCACCTGTGATTTCCTCTGTGTAAGTAGTTTCCCACGAAGACCTCCATCTACTAATATCCCTTCCTTAGTCCTAAGAAAGGTGCCTTGGACCTAGAAAGGTTAAGCGACTCCCCAGGGCCACACAGCTCTCTACCCATTAGGCCACCCTGTCCGCTTCTAGGAATCCTTTTATGCCAGCAGTGCTTAAAACCTGGAGTTTATGGAACCCTAAGGGTTCTATTCAAATAAAAATATTTTGATATAATTCCCTTGTAATCCTATACATTATTCAGAAAAGGGGTCCATTAGCTTCACCACACTTCCTGAGGGTCCATGCCCCACAAGAGGCTTAGAACATCCCCTCCCCCTGCCTTTTGCTTCCCAGTTATCTCTGTCCTACACTGCCATTGCTGCTTCTCTCTTTGTTGATTTCGCTCCTTTACCTTCTCCTGCAGCAGATGGTGCTTGAGAGCTCCTTGCCAGGCCAACAGCTCTGTCAGCTTGAGATTCCCCTGGTGTCTTAGCTAATAGAGCTTTTGTGGCTCTTGAACCTAGTATCTTTCTTTGTTGTTTTTATTTTTAACCTTTGGTGGTTGTTTTAAACCCAGACACCATAGCTCAGTTTCCTCTTTGTGCTGCTCAAATCCCTATTTTCTGTTCTAGGTTGGCTTGTGGGTGAATCAGTCCCATTTGGTCCCTCCCTCCCTTAGTGCCTGGCTCGTGTGTACTTACCTCTTACTGAGTCTTGGAGTTCAGAGGAGTACTCCTATTTTCTTTTTCACTCGTCTTTCTGTATCCCTTCTTCATCCAAGCCAGCTGGGCAGAGTAGGGAACATAGAAGTCCCTCAAACCATCTGGTCCACCTTCCCCCATTATATAGATCAGGAACCTGAGGCCCAGAGAAGTGAAGAGATTTACACAGGGTCCCAAAGCTAGCTAGTCTGAGACCAGATTCAAGCCTAGGTCTCCATGTATCCAGGCCCAGCATCCTATTTACAGGTGCTTGACTCAAAGGGAATGGCAGTGTGTGTGTGTGTGTGTGTGTGTGTGTGTGTGTGTGAGAGAGAGAGAGAGAGAGAGAGAGAGAGAGAGAGAGAGAGAGAGAGAAGCATTTTTATTAAGAAAGGATGTACTGGGACAGCTAGGTGGAGCACTGGCCCTGGAGTCAGGAGGACCTGAGTTCAAATCTGGTTTCAGACACTTAACACATACTAGCTGTGTGACCCTGGGCAAGTCACTTAACTCCAATTGCCTCACCCCCCCCCCCAAAAAAAAAGGAACTGGGGAATATGGATGCTGATTGGACCATACTATTTCTTTTGGTTTTGGTGCTGTTGGTTTTCTGTTTTGAGGTTTTTCCTTTTTGCTCTGATTCTTCTTTTTTAACATGACTAATACAAAAATATGTTTAATGTTATTATGTATATATAACCTATATCAGATTACCTGCTGTGGGGGGGAGGGAGGGAGAAAAATTTGAAATTGGAAATCTTATATAAACAAATATTGAAAACTTTTTACATGTAACTGGAAAATAATAAAATACTTTTATTTTTTTTTTTAAAAAGGATGTACATCACTATATCAACAACATTGTGTTTTGATCAACTGTGATGATATACTTGACTCTTCTCAGCAATACAATGGTCCAAGATAGTTCTAAAAGACTCATGATGGAAAATGCTTTCCATATCCAGAAAAAAGAACTGTGGAATCTAGATGCAGATTGAACCATACTGTTTCTTTTTTTTTTTCTTTTTTGAGGTTTTTCCCTTTTGTTCTGATTCTTCTTTCACAGCATGACTAATGCAGAAATATGTTTGATGTGATTGTTTATATAACCTGTTATCAGTTTGCTTGCTGTCTTGGGGAGGGGGGAGGGAGAAAAATTTGGAACTAGAAATCTTATAAAAACAAATTTTGAAAACTAAAAAAGAAAAAAGAAAGGATGTACATGTATGAATATTTGTGAACTTGAGAGTAGCACTATGGGAAAGGAACATTTGGGTGAAAAAGGGAGGTCTTTGTGTTGGGATGGGGAGAGAAAATTGACCTATCACAGCTCCTTTCTTCTACTCTTCACTCCTCTAGTTGTTAAAATGAGATTCCCTAGATTTTCTTCATTACTCTCGTCACAACTTCTCATTGTTTGCATCCTAGCTCTTCACAACTCCTTCCTCCTCTCCTTCCCCACTCAACAGCTTCTTTCCTACTCCTCACTGAACAGCCACTGCCTGGCCTCTTTACTCCACACTGCTGCTCCTCCTGTTGCATGCTGTGAGCTTCATCCAGGCTAATGCTACTGACACTGAAGGTCAGCATTATTACTGCAAGGGCTGCCTCTGCCATTCCAAGTTTAATACTTATTCCCATGGAGATACCGTTTTTTTCTAATGGTTAGTTTGTATAGTATTTTAGAAAGTGTATTGATAAAGCCTACGACTTGGAGTCAGGAAGACCTGAGTTTAAATCTGCCCTCAGACACTTAGCTGTGTGACCTTGGGAAAGTCATTTAATCTCTCAGCTTCAGTTTCTTCATCCTTAAAATGGGGATAATGATACACCCTACCAGGATTGTTATGCTATGTAAATACTAGCCATTATAATTCTTAAGGGCAGGTAGGTGGCACAGTGGATAGACCCGAGTTCAAATTTGGTCTCAGACATTTACTAGCTATGTCACCTGGGCAAGTCACTTAACCCTGCTTGCCTCAGTTTCCTCTGAGAAATGAGCTGGAGAAGGAAATGGCAAACCACTCCAGTATCTTTGTCAAGAAAACCCCAAATAGGGTCATGAAGAGTTGGACACAAATGAAGTGACTGAACAACAAAATAATTTTTGAATGTCTGGGCTCATAAAGTGGTAATTATTTTTATGTCTTGGTGGCAAAGTGTTGGAGCTTGATGAATTTGCTCAGTCAGTCTACTAGCAAATGTTTACCAAGAGTCTGCTGCATGTCGGGCACATTACTAGGTGCTAAGGATACAAAACAAGTGAGATACTTTTGCAAGGACCCCCTTTATGTTATGTTGTTACAGTGTATGAAGTATTGCAGAATGTCAACATTAGAAGAGACCTCTCAGAAGTTATCCGTTCTCAAAAAGCAGTCATCTCAGCCTGTAAACTTCTTCTTCTTCTTCTTCTTTTTTTTTTTTTTTTTTGCGGGGCAGTGGGGGTTAAGTGACTTGCCCAGGATTGCACAGCTAGTAAGTGTCAAGTGTCCGAGGCTGGATTTGAACTCAGGTACTCCTGAATCCAGGGCTGGTGCTTTATCCACTATGCTATCTAGCCGCCCCCAGCCTGTAAACTTCTAAGGGAGCACATAGCACTTTTCAATAATTCTAGTTGTTAGAAAAGTTTACATTTAAGTGAATTTTGTCTCTCTCCAGCTTCTGCCTTATTTCTAGTTTTACCTTCCAAGGGCAAACAGAGTAAGATCACAGCCTTTCAAAGATACTTGAAATTGCAGAGTGAGGACATGCTGGGTTCCAGTGGAGCTTCTGACACATCCTGGCTCTGTGACTGATCAAGTGTATGGGTTGGGCTCAATGACTGATGAGGTGTCCATTCCAACTCTATGATTCAAGGATTTTGTGAAACTATTGGGAGTAACATATATAACAGAACTGGGAGTTCCATGTGCCAACAAAACCACCAAATCTGGACCAAAAAATAGAAGACGTATCCAAGTTGTATTTATGTGCTATGTATTTACTTTGTGTAATCAATGTGTGCAGTACAGTTATGCCTATGCTATAGAATGTGGGGTAAAATTGTCAGAGGTTTAGACTTGTGTCTTTTGTTTGTTTGATTTGTTTGCTGCTCAATCATTGGTCAGGAAGGCAAACACATGTAATAACATTGCTCTTATAGGAATATTCTTTGTTTCAGTTTTGACACTGCTATGCCACACAATTTTTAGGCACATATTTAGTGTAATGATCCTCAGAAAGTTCTACCTTTTAAAAATTCATCGTGTGTATGTGGGGGGGGGGCAGCTAGGTGGCACAGTGGATAGAGCACTGGCCCTGGATTCAGGAGGACCTGAGTTCAAATCCGGCTTCAGACACTTGACACTTACTAGCTGTGTGACCCTGGGCACGTCACTTAACCCCCATTGCCCTGCAAAAAAAAAAAAAAAAGAAAGAAAGGAAGAAAAAGTTTTGGAAGAGCCAGTGTGGCAAGAGTAGGATGGTGAGTTGATAAGGGAGATAAAAATAGGGTTGACTAGCAGCAATGAGGGCCCAGTTGAGATTAACATAAATTTGTGACTCTGGGCAAGTTACTTAACTCTCATTGCTCTGCCTCCCCCTGCCCCAATTCATTGGTCTTCAAATATAAGAGTTTTTATTTTGTATATATTTTTTCTCATTTGTGGATATACAGGGAGCTTTTGGAAGAAAGATTCTGCTGAAGGTATTGCTATTGAGCTTGCTAATGAAAGGCTAAAAACATTTTCTTAGAAAAGTTAATCTTAAATTACACCATTATCATGCTGATAGACTAATTATAGTTGTCTACAAATTTTTTAGTATTAGTTTGCCAACAACAGTTTAATTGCCACACTGGGACTTTGTTCTCAAAAATAAAAGGGCCTTTAAATGTAAACCCTGTTGTGATTGTCCTCTTCATTTTCTAGGGCTCTATAATCAAAACATTATCTGTGTATGTCTTATAGTGAAGTAGCAGATGAAATGTATGATAGAAGGAGAAAAGTTATTTCTACAAATCTCTGTATGGTTAATTCTGATCCTTGACTGCATGTGCAAGTGGTATCACTATGCATGAGAAGAGAGGACTGCAGTAAAGAAAAATTTAGTGGTAATTGGGTAGTTAAGAGTTAGTGCTATAGGGGCAGCTAGGTGGCGCAATGGATAGAGCACTGGCCCTGGAGTCAGGAGGACCTGAGTTCAAATCCGACCTCAGACACTTAACACTTACTAGCTGTGTGACCTTGGGCAAGTCACTTAACCCCAATTGCCTCACTAAAAAAACCCACAAAAACAAAACAAAAAAAAAGAGTTGGTGGTATAGATAGAACACAAAAAAAGCCACCTTTGAATTGTTTATTGTTCATGGAATGATAGAATGCTAGCACTCAAAGGGATCATTTAGTTTGACCTTCTCATTTTACAAATGAAGAAACTGAGGCCCAGAGAGGAAAAGTGACCTGATCAGGCAGAACCAGGATTTGAATCCATATCTCCTGACTTTTACCTAGTCCAATACTCTTTGAAATGGATCATGTTGCCTTGATTGCCATTGAGGGGTTGGGGAACTATAAATAACTTAGTGTGTTCAAGTATATAAAATCCTAGCTTAAAAAAGATGATGACCAGTTAGCCTCAATTTCCACTGATAACGTGTTATGAGTGATAGACAAAACAGTAAGTATTGTCTGAAAGCATACTAGACATCCTTACAGCTTTATTCTTTCCTACAAAACTTGAACTCTTGTTTTCCCCTAGCTATGACATCAACCTCTGATATTCCCAGTTCTGGCCATTGCTAACTAACCTTACCTTGTTCCTGCGTACATTCATGTTTGACTAGGAAGATGCCACAGGCAGTGTTGCCTTTTTAAAAAAATGTAACTTTTTTTCAAACAACAAAATTGACCTTGTCTTCTTCCTACCCTTCCAACCTATGGTTAAGAACAAAAGACAAGCAAACCTCCTGTTACTCAAGCAAAATTTCTGCATTTGCCATGTCCAAAATAGGATATGTGTATATTTGCATGTACATATATGTGTGTGTGTGTGTGTGTGTGTGTATATATATATATATATGCATGCATAAGTCTCATTCTGCTCTCTAAGCTTTTCACCTCTTTATCAGGAGGTGGGTAGCGTGTTTCATAATTAGTCCTCTGGAATTGTGATTGGTCATTGTGATCAGAGTTCGGGAGTCCAAAGTTGTTTGTCTTTACAATATTGTTATTATCTAAATTCTTGTTCTGTTTATTTTACTCAGCATCAGTTCATGCAGGTCTTTCCAGGTTTCTCTGAACCCATCCCTTTTTTCATTTCTTCTTTTTTTTTTTTTAAATTTTTTTTTTTTAAGTGAGGCAATTGGGGTTAAGTGACTTGCCCAGGGTCACACAGCTAGTAAGTGTCAAGTGTCTGAGGCTGGATTTGAACTCAGGTACTCCTGACTCCAGGGCCGGTGCTCTATCCACTGTGCCACCTAGCTGCCCCATTTCTTTTTTTTTTTTAAATAACTTTTTTATGAATGTCTTCTGTTTATTAGCATCATCACAATTACCCTAAGTATCCCTCCCCTCCCGGAGAGCTATCCCATATAACAATTAGTATTTTTTAAAGAGGAAAAAAAAAAAGAATCACAATGTTTGATACATTGAAAAAGCTGGAAAACATGTACACTGTTTAAGGCTTATGGACCTCCACAAAGGGGTGAGTTGGGGATGTCAGCTATCTTTCTATTGGGGTCCTACTTGATCTTATAATTTCATTTTATTCCATTCACTTTTGATTTTTTTTTTTAGTATGTACTTCTTTCCATTTATGTTGTCTTAGAGGGAGCCACTGTAGATCACTGAGGAATAGAATTAACATAATGAAAATGGTGCTTGAGGAATAGAATTCTATCAGCTTTGTGTAGGATGAATAGGAATAAGAGGAAGTTGGCTACAGAAGAACTGGGACTTCATTTTACAGATAAATCCAGAAGCTTTTGAAATTATTTAGGCATGAATTAATGTGGAGCGGCAGCATTTGTAGTTGTGGAAATGAAAGAAGAATAGAATAGGTTTTGGTGATGAATTGACTCTAGAATGAAAGAGAGGAGAAGCAAAAAATGGGGCTTGGGGTTTTTGAAAGAAGTCATGGTAGCGACGCTAGTGTTTTGCAACACTGGTGGTACTGTTACAAACTGTCCTCGCTTTTATTCTTAATGTTTTTCCAGAAAAATACTGACCATTTTCATATAAGCTGGCAAAGGGAAAGAGAAGTGAGGCATTAATCTTGTATTTTCAGTGAATGAGTAGAGTAACAAGATGAGATGTGACAAGTAACTATATATAGCTTGCAGTAGGACAATTGTGAAGAGTTACTTGTTTGGCAGGGGAAATGAACTCAGCTTCTGACTTCTTCAGTTTCAGGCGTTAGTTGGTACATTCAGTTGGAGACACCTTACAGGGAGTGCTAGATAAGAAACCAGAGAATGTGAATAAAGTCAGGCTTTTCTAAAATATGCCAGGACAGATTTGCCTAATTGTCTAAGCTGTTTTGTTAATTTTGGCTATTGATGTAAACAGTTTAGATTGCATTTTTTCTCTTTTTAATAGTTTTTTCTAATTACATATAAATACAATTTTTAACATTTATTTTTATAAGATTTTGAGTTTCAAATGGTTCTTCCCTCTTTCCTATTCCTCCTCTCTAAGACAGTAAGCAATTTGATAGAGGTTATATAAATGCAGTCATTTAAAACATATTTACATATTAGTTATGTTGTGAAAAAATAAACAGAACAAAAGGAAAAAGACTACCAAAAAAAGGGGGGGGGGAATAGCTTGCTTTTATTTGCATTCAGACTCCATCAGTTCATTCTCTGGATGTGGATAGCATTTTGCATCATGAGTCCTTTGGAATTGTCTTGGAACATTGTATTGTTGAGGAGAGCCAAGTCTATTACAGCCGATCATCACACAATGTTGCTGGTACTGTGTACAATGTTCTTCTGGTTCTGCTCACTTCACTCAGCATCAGTTCACTTAAGTCTTTCCAGATTTTTCTGAAAGCTTCCTGCTCATCATTTCTTATAGCACCATAGTATCCCATTACATTCATGCACCACAACTTGTTCAGTCATACCCCAATTTATGGGCATCCCCATAGTTTCCAATTCTTTGCCACCACAAAAACAGTTGCTATAAATATATTTGTACATGTAAGTCATTTTCTCTTTTTTATGATCTCTTTGGGATACAGATCTAGTAGTGGTATTACTGAGTCAAAGGGCGTAGATAGCATGTAGTTTTCCATTGATGTGGTATAATGAATGTTGTAAATCTCTCTCTGCCCTATTTTGCACTTGGCATGTCTACTGTTTTAGATATTTGAGTGCCAGTATCTTCATATTTATACTAAAGCCACTATCCTTCACAACTTGGTGTCACTTGGCAGGGAGATTTTTAATGAGAGACATGTTCCACCCCCACTTTTTGTGTCTTAACCTCTGAGTATTGGAAAAAGGCGTGTCAGAGAGTTACCAAGTTGAATCGATTAAATGGAATGGGCATAGTACTAGTTATTTTACATTTCTATGAATCAGTGTATAATTCAGAAGATACTGGGAGATATATATATATATATGGGGATTGTGTGAATATACACACAGATAGATTTAGATATCTACATATATTTTGATATACATATACATTTTTTGAGAAGTGAGCCCAATTTAAAATTCCTATTTCTTTGCATTTTCTTTTTTATTATCTTTTTATGGCTTTCATTTTTGCCATGGCTGAGTTGAGATGCTAACTGAGACCTTGGCTTATCATAAAGAATAAATGTCTTATATCTTGCTGCTTTGCTAAAGTTGGTTGAGTTGATCCATTCTGGAGAATGGTTTGGAACTATACTCAAAGGGATATAAAATTGTGCATACTCTTTGACATAGCAATAGCACTATTAGGTCTGTATCACAAAGAAATCAAAGAAAGTGAAAAAAAAATGCCTATTTGTACAAAAATATTTATAGAAGCTTTTTTGTGGTGGCAATTGAAAATTGAGGAGATGTTCACAAGTTCTGACAAATGATTGTGATGGAATATTCTTGTGTTATAAGAAATGATGAGCAGGATTGTTTCAGAAAAACCTGGAAGACTTAAGTGAACTGAAGCAAAGTGAAGTGAGCAGAACCAGCAAGATATTGTACATAATAAGAGCAATATTGGAACAGTGATCACTTGTGAAAGACTTAGCTATTCTGATCAAGACAATGATCCAAATATTATTGGGGTATAAGAAATAATGAGCAGGCAGATTTCAGAAAAACCTGGAAGGACTTAAGTGGACTGATGCTGACTGGAGTGAGCAGAACCAGGAGAACATTGTACACAGAAACAGCAACATTATGCAATGATCAACTGTGATAGACTTAACTCTTCTCAGCAGTACAGTGATCCAAGACAATTCCAAAGGAATCATGATAGAAAATGCTCTCCACATTCAGAAAAAAGAACTGTGAATCTAGATGTAGATTGAACCATACTGTTGCTACTTTTTTTTTCTTTATTCAGGTTCTTCCCTTTTGTTCTGATTCTTCTTTCACAACATGACTAATGCAGAAATATGTTTAATGTGATTGTACATATATAACCTATATAAGATTGCTTTCTGTTTTGGGGAGGTGGGAGGGGAGGGAGAAAAATTAGAAACTCAAAATCTTATAAAAATAAATGTTGAAAACTATCTTTACATGTAATTGGAAAATAATAAAATACTTTTATGATTAAAACAAAAAGACAATGATCCAAGACAATTCCAAAGGGCCATGACAAAAAAATGCTATCCGCCTCCAGAGAGAGAACTGATGAACTCTGAGTACAGATTGAAGCAGACTTTTACAAAATTTCCTTATTTTTCTTGGAGTTTTTTGTTTTCTTTTGTAACATGGCTAATATGGGAATATTTTGTATGACTTCGCATGTATAATCAATATTGCTTGCCTTAAGGGGCAGGGAAAGAGCAGGAGGAAGGGAGAGAATTTGAAGCTATAAATATTAAAAACTGTTTTACATGTAATTAGGAAATATTTAATGAAATAAATAAAAATATTTTTGAAAAAGAATAAATGTCTAGTTATTTTATAGAATCCTTTGTTGCATATATTTTAAATTTTTCAAGAGGGAGTTTTCTGTATATAACATCCAGATCTTCAAGGCACCTAATTAGTGCATAATATATACTTTTGGTATATTTAATTGGTTTGTGGCCAAAGACAGCTTCAAAATATGATGTAGCCTAAATTTCAGAGAGGTGATGAGATGGGCCTTCGAATAATTTTCTTTGCAAAATCCTAAATTCCATGAAAGTTAATTAGTATGCTATTTGTAATGTTAGATAATTTTGTAGTATTTTCCCTTTGGCTGGAAGCATATTTCATTGCTTAGGTTTTCTTTTGTATGAGTATGTTTTGTTGCTAGCTAGATCAAGTGTGACATGACTGTAATGTGAACCATAGTAATCCTTCATTCTGCATATATGTCAGCATTTGAGGTTGGAATGTTAGATTCTGGCAGTATCATACACAGTGGAATCAAGCAGGAGAAGTACAGTAGCAACTGTTGCTATTTGTGTCCCAAGCAGCTGCATATGGTAGACTTTTTCTATCTCCGTCTCTGATAGCCTTGGATTGTGGCCCTGCCTTAGAAATGCAGCATCTGGTTGAGGGGGGATTCCATGACTCCATGTAGTAAAAGTTTCCTCTCTATATAGAATATGTGGATCTGAAACTTTATATGCACAAAAAAAAGAAAAAAGAAGTTAGGCCGCAGCATTCTCATGCTCTCCGTAAAGAATAATATGACTAATTTACATTAGGAATTACTTCTGGTGGCATAAGCTCATTGAGTCAAAGAAGAATTTCCCCCTATGTTTATAGCATGTAAAGATAGTTGATTATTTATAGTGAATAGCATTTCTTTAGTTCTTTGTGGGAAGGGAGTATTGCAAGCCTTTGGAGCATCAGTTATTGGCAGCAGTGAACTTCAGCCAAATATCAAGTGTAGCTTCCAATGGTGAATACCTTTCTGAAGTAAATAAAAAGAGCTGTGATCGTTTTTAGTTTTTGTTAGATGGTGGTCTTAGTTTTGTTTTTATAATTTCAATGTATTACTTTCTGACCTATCTAAAAGTCTCAAGACCTGCAAAGCTTAGTTTTATCCTTAAGAAATAATAACATGACCCATTTCCAACTTTCTGTTACTGGCTTATATTAGGAGGCCAGCTGCTTTAATATATACATATTTTAAGATTTTTTTTTGTTCCATACATTAACAACTTCATAAAAATGTGTTTGTTTTTCCTGACCAAGGTTCCCTATCAAAATTCACTGGTATGGATGTACTGATCTAATTTTACTTTCTATGTAATACAGTATTACAGAATGGTGGGGGTTTTTTAGATTTGATACTGAGTAAATGTTTAACCAAAGAGTTTTAATGACTGAATGACTTAAGTTTTTTTTTTTAATCACCACATTTTTTTTCTTTTAGGTATTGTAAACCCAAAGAACCCAAAGGAAGCGCCAAAGTCCTTCAGCTTTGACTACTCCTATTGGTCTCACACCTCGGTGAGTGTCCTCATGCCCCCAGAATCCTGGCAATAGCCTTTGAATCTCCTTCTTTCCCCTCATCCAACACTGCCTTCATGTTTTGGGGATAACTCTGTTTTAAGGTAGAAATATATTGAAAACTTTCTATGTTTTTTATTTGTAAGTTGCATTGTTATGGATTTTGTTAATAGTTACGTTTGGGTCACTGGCTTGTAAAGATTTGGAATCCAATAAAATATATTGTATATTTAAATAATACCAATCATAAGTTAACTTACGGAAATCTATAAGGCATTTCAGGATCTTGCAGTATCTCAGAACCATCATTCATTTAATAAATATTGAATGTATATTATATACAGGGCACTGTGCTGGGTGCTTTTGGGGTATAAAGAACAACACAATTTTGCCATAGGTAGATGGAAGTACTAATTAACAGAATGTTAAACAACAACAGTTTGTTATATTTGGCAATAAAATTTTGAGGGACAATAAGGAGACAAGGAATATCAGTAGCTAACCATGAAGTTACCTTTCTGTTCCAGTGGAACCAGTAATATTCTTACATTTTAAAAGAACCCAATTGAGGAACATGAGTTTAGATTTAACTAGTAAAAGCACAGATCTTTTAAAGTTTTGGGAAAAGATTGGGGAAAAGATTTGGGGAAGATGGGGGAAAAATGGGGTCAGGGCTCTAGACTTCCCAATATAAAATCAGAAAAAAACTTAGTAGTGTGAGCACATTCTACTCTTCCAAGAATTGTTCTTAAGCCAATTCAAGCTGGTTTTTCATCACTAAATTCTCTTGTGTTTAAGGCGTTTTGTTGGTGGTGATGATGGTGGTGAATAAGAAGTTTCGTTTTCTAGGATTGGTTGAAAAAACCCATTTGCTAGAGTGAGTTGTCTGAAAAGCTTTTGGAAACAGTTGTCACTGATAATTACTTAACCAGGGATACTTGTGCCAGCCAGTACATATTCTTGTTTTAAAGTTCAAAGCAGTGTCTTTGTATGTGATTAATTTTTAATTTTAATTTTTCCTTTCCTATTCCTAACAATTTAAAACTTCCTGGACCTTTCATGCTTTGAAGTAGTGACAGAGTTTAGGGCTGTATGGCAAATTAAAATTAATTCTGTTGAATAGTTTCACAGAAATGTTCACATATTAAACTGAATTTTCAAAAAGCTACATATCCATTAAAAATGTTAGTGGTAGAAGAAAACAGTTTATTTAGTCTAAACCTTGTGTTTTGTGAGGAAACAGACATAACTTGCTGCATGAGATTTATCACTAGACACTAGTGCTTCTTTAGTTGGGTGCCTAATCTCACTTTTCCTTGTTGAGATTTAATAGAAATAAAAGGGGGAAAAATGTGTAGCGCCTCCTATCTCAAAGTTCATGGAGTACTCTTTGGGTTCCCATGTCTAAAACTATAGTTCTTGAGTCTTCAAGGGTGAGCTTCACTCAAGAGTTGGCCAGTAAACTGAATCACAGCAAAGACATTTACTAAAATGGTGTAGTAAGAACAATAGCTACAAAACATCCCCCTCAGAAACCAGGGATAAGAGGAGCAAATACACCCACTATTCTGAGGGAATGATTGCCACAGACATGAGAGTGAGGCAATACATTGCTTCATGCCTCTGGTAAGGCAGGGACTTAATTTTCTTTCTC
Source organism: Dromiciops gliroides (assembly GCF_019393635.1). Taxonomy (NCBI): domain Eukaryota; kingdom Metazoa; phylum Chordata; class Mammalia; order Microbiotheria; family Microbiotheriidae; genus Dromiciops; species Dromiciops gliroides. The sequence goes on along the minus strand of NC_057863.1, from coordinate 624,907,338 downwards.
TCCCCATGGAGACCTCTCTTCAGGTTGACCCTTGATTGCCAGGGCCATGAGGCCTTGAAATCATGGTTGATTCTCTTTTCTTTGGCCAGGGCTTAGGATCTTTGAAGCTGCTTCCAGATTCAACTTGAATAGCTGTCTCTCCTTGTCTCTGCCTCTCTAGAAATTGTGTATCTACATTCCCTTAATTATACCTCAGACTTTAGAACTGACTTTACCCATAAGCTGTTCTATTGTCTTTGGGGTTTGATTTTGTTTTGTTTTGGTGAGGCAATTGGGATTAAGTGACTTGTCTAGGGTCACACAGCTAGTAAGTGTTAAGTGTCTGAGGTCAAATTTGAACTCAGGTCCTCCTGAATCTAGGGCTGGTGCTCTATCCACTGCACCACCTAGCTGCCCCTGTTCTATTGTCTTTTAACGGCCATCAAAGTGTGAACAATTATTTCTTGGCCAATGACATTGGCGCTTCCATTTCAGTCAAGGAGAAATTTGTAAGGATAAATAAACCAAATAAACTTTCTCCTTACTTTCAGTGACTACTTCATTGGGTTTGGAGGGGTTGTGCAAGAATCAGAGACCAACTAGTTGTCTTACACACTTATAAAAGAATGAAGATAAAACATCCTTGATTCTGTCTTTTTTAATCTTTGTAGCCTGAAGATCCTTGTTTTGCATCTCAGAACCGGGTGTACAATGACATTGGAAAAGAAATGCTCTTACATGCCTTTGAAGGCTACAACGTTTGTATTTTTGCCTATGGACAGACTGGTGCTGGAAAATCCTATACGATGATGGGCAAACAGGAAGAAAGTCAGGCAGGCATCATCCCACAGGTAAAATCAAATCCTATGAGAAACTTGGTTTGCAGTTTTATGTAACCTCTTTTTTTTTTTCTAGGACTGTTAATTATATTGTTAGCTCTTCTTAGTTATGAATTACCCAACCTTATAAATTGAACTTTTCCATTGTGATAACAAATAAATGATCTTATTGTTCCCTTGCTAGCTTAAATCACGTGTAGAATTAAAGACAGGTCTACTCCAGACTGTATTTATTGGTTCCTTTGTTCTTTTGTATGGTTGGTGTTTTGAGTTTAGAATTCAAGGTAATTGGGAGGGGATAAAGATGAAGGAAATTTGATTAGGTTGAAAAACCATCATCCAAAATTAGCAGAGAACATTGTTTTCTGACCATAAGAGACAAGGCTTTGGAGAACAGCAGGAAAATTATGGCTTATTAGTCATCAGAAGATGGGGGAGTAGAGGGGGATTCAATGAGTATCTCCCATCATAATCATCACAGACATGACCTACTTTTTTTATTCCACAGGTTTCACACTTTATTTGGTAGTTTTATTCTGATCTAATATTTGACTGTTTTATGGATGTGTAGAGATTTCTATTTTTGAGGTGCTTTCTGACAAATTTAATAAGTATTTTTTTAAAACCCTATATAAAGCACTTTAATAAATACCCAGTTCCTCTACTTAAGAAGCTTATACCTTAGGAGATTAGACCTATCCATAAATAACTATAATACAAAATGTAATTCATGAGAGAATCTCAGATATAAGCATTATGAAAACCCTGAGGAGGGAAAAGTCACATCTGTTGCTTTTTTCACATAATCTCCTTTGAATTTCACCACAGTGCTGTATTTGCACCATTTTGTAAATGAAGAAATTGAGAACCAAAGATTGTCAAAAAATTCCCTAGTCAGTCAGCTGATAGAATTAGAGCCGGAATCAAGATCTCTTGATTTTTAGTCTTTAGTGGTCTTTTTGCTTTACCAGATATTTCCCTATCATAAATCAAGGGCTAGAAGTAGTATTGAAAACAGTTGCTGTCTTAACAGGAGTTGGGAGATAGAGGTCTCACTCTGTGCATGATGAATCTGACTAAATGTCTTTTATTACCTTCTATGAGGAAGAGCAGCTGCTTCCTTGAAAATGCATCATGGTTGGTATACTTAAGGAATCCTCGAGAATCAAGTCAAAAATTACTTGAAACAATTAACAACTTTAGCAAAGTAGCAGGATATAAAATAAATCCACATAAATCATCAGCATTTCTATACATGACCAACAAAGTCCAGCAGCAAGAGATAGAAAGAGAAATTCCATTTAAAGTAACGGTAGATAATATAAAATACTTGGGAGTCTACTTGCCAAGACAAACCCAGGAACTCTATGAACGCAACTACCAAACACTCTTCACACAAATCAAATCAGATCTAAATAATTGGAAAGATATCAATTGCTCATGGATAGGCAGAGCTAATATAGTAAAAATGACAATACTGCCTAAATTAATTTACTTATTCAGTGCCATACCAATCAGACTACCTAAAAATTATTTTATACAGCTAGAAAAAATAATAACAAAATTCATCTGGAAAAACAAAAAATCAAGAATATCCAGGGAAATAATGAAAAAAAATTCACAGGAAGGTGGGTTAGCGGTACCAAATCAGGAGCTTTACTATAAAGCGGCAGTCATCAAAACTATCTGGTACTGGCTAAAAAATAGAGTGGTAGATCAATGGAATAGGCTAGGCTCAGGAAATGCAGTAGTAAATGACACTAGTAATGTAATGTTTGATAAACCCAAAGACTCCAGCTTCTGGGATAGGAACTCAGTATTTGACAAAAACTGCTGGGAAAACTGGAAGATAGTATGGCAGAAATTAGGCATAGACCAACATCTTACACCTTATACTAAAATAAGGTCAAAATGGATACATGATTTAGACATAAGAGGTGATACCATAGGTAAATTAGGAGAGAAAGGAATAGTGTACCTATCAGATCTTTGGAAAGGAAAACAGTTTTTGACCGAAAATGCATCATGGTGGATTTATAAACACATTAAATGTATTGTCAGTGCTATCATATTGTAATCACTTGAAATTTTCCAGAAATTTCTAAAAGGAGAAAATTGTTGTATTACCGAAATAATTAACACTTTGTGACATAGAACGTGTTGCATTGTGATACAAACTTTTCAGAAAATTTCAAGTGATTTTTAATTAGAGTATTTCTCTTGTATTTAAAAATGATTACATTGCAAAACCTAAATCATACTTCTTTAATCATAATTCATCTTTAATTCATAATGAAGAATAGCAGTAGCTGCTAATGCCATATTTATACTTTTCAGAAAGTTTAGGAAAAGGAGAAAGGAATAGTTTCTAGTTTCCTTTTTTTAAAATACTTAGTCCTCAGACAGAGTAGGAATATATCTTAAAAGTGAGGTCCTTGATGAAGACCGAATGTGTCTTTCTTCAGTTGATATTTTTGACCCTAACAACATTGTAAAAGCAATAGGGGAGGGGCAGCTAGGTGGTGCAGTGGATAAAGCACTGGCCTTGGATTCAGGAGGAGCTGAGTTCAAATCCAGCCTCAGCCACTTGACACTTACTAGCTGTGTGACCCTGGGCAAGTCACTTAACCCTTACTGTCCTGTTTAAAAAAAAAAAAAAAGCAATAGGGGAAAAAACTGTCTAGAAGCACTAGCCAGAGAAATCATTTGGGAAATTAGTTAATCTTTGCCAAATAAGGTATAATTGGAGATCCCCAAAGTGCAAAACTGTTAATTAACCTAGTAGTATATAGCGGCCAGTATCTGGAAGTTTTTGTTAACCTTTATTTCAGGAATTGTTCTCTTCCCTTGGCCTTAAATTATCAGGAATGGGAGCAGGGGGTGGGGTTGCAAGAGCCACATAGCTTCAGAGAGAATGTCTTAGCTTTTTTGAAAACTTGTTCGATTTCACTCTTAACAATTAGATATGCTAGTTGATTTGTAAGGCATTTCTTATTTTAAGACTGGGACACTAACTTTGATTTCAGAGTAAGACAGACGAGTAGTTGCTTTCCCCAGTGTAACATTTATCTACAATTTCCAAAACATTTATATTTGGGGAGATTTTGTTAGGTGTTCTTGTCCCTCAGATCTGTGGAACAAATTATTTCTTTCACTAGCATGAAAGTTCTGAATAAGTAACATTAGGACTGATTTGTCTTGATTGTTCCCCATGAATCTAGATTAGCAAAATTAGTGAAATAAGTTTTGAAAATTTTCCATTTTCTATATTTTTCTTGCTTTCAAAGTTGGATTTTTTAGAGGAGGAGGCATATGAGGAACTGTGATATTTAAAAAGGACATCAATTTGGACAAATTCTGTTTACATAATTAGCATTATTATTTATACTCAAAAGTATCCTCATTAATAGTTTCTGATAGTGGCAAGTCAAATTACAAATAATAATCCCATCTTCAAAATGCAGATATTCTTTTTTGTCCTTTAAATTATTATTGCAAATTGTATGTAACTTTGTTTTATCTTTTTTTCTGATAGTTGGCTTGTATTGCTTTCATATTAAATGAGCTTTTCTTCTCTCTTTAAAAACTGTCATCTTGTAGGGTAAACATTAAACCCTACTTAGACTTATTAGTGGTTATTAATATGTGTAACATTAATTTAATATTGGCTTGATTCTAGAAGCATGGCAAATGGGAGACCATTATAATTTGAGGGTTACTTTAACATAAAAAAAACCCACATTGATTTTATTTTTTTGATTTTCCTACAATTCCACCAATATTTATTGTCAGTCACCTAATGTGACTGTTATCAAACATATTGTGTGGAATTCCTTTTTTATATTCCACCTTCCAACAAGCTCTTTCTTTCTGCACCTTAAAATAGTGGTAAGGTGCAGCCTATGAAGGAAACAGAAGACTAAATGGAAGAATGAAGAAGTCTCATGCTTTAAGACTTTCTCCTTCATTTTCTCCAAAGAAAGAGTGGTGTTCCAAGAGTGCTGTTAGTGTCATACATATTTGGGGAAGAAAAAAAGAGATTGAGGTCAGATTGGTTTTTTAAAATTTTGATTAATAATGACTATATTTGACTCATGACTCTTTTCTTCTGCTTCTATAGTTATGTGAGGAACTCTTTGAGAAAATCAATGATAACAGTAATGAAGAAATGTCTTACTCTGTGGAGGTGAGTAGTATTCAGTGGAGAGCAGAGGGAGGGCTTGGCAGTAGCTACATCCCTGAGCATTTGAAATAAAATCCATTTTCTGCCTTTTTATAATAGTGACCCTCTCTCCTCCCTAGGTATTTTAATCAGGACACTTACAGTCACTATGAATTCATCCGATTTGTTTATTATTTATTAGACATAATGTGATACAATGGAAATTTAGTAGGTCATTAGACGCAGGGTTCTAGTCTTAACTCAATTATTATTTCATTCAGCATTTTTTTATGGAATGTTCTGTGGTGTGTACTGGAGATTCAAAGATAGATTCTGATACTAAGTTGTTGTAAGAACTCAGAAGTCAATTAGCCTTTTCTGTTTTTTTCTCTCCATAAAATGATGGTTTTGACTATTGGTGTGGATTTAGATATCTCTAAGGTAAAACTTCTTATGACTCTAAAATTCTCTAGATGGCAATTACTTTCCTTAGATTTCTAGAACAAAGTATGGAATTAAATAATAGGAATTGTGGAAATTTGCCTTGTTCAGACACTTGGGAAATGTTTTTCACTACTGTTTCAGCCAAAATTAAGAAGACAAGGTTTATTCCTAGAAATAAAGATTATAATTCTTCCCTGGTTCAGAACATGTAGAGCATCTTGTGTCTAACCTGCAAAACTCTGACACTTAGAAATGTTATAATTAAGTAAACTTTATGTCCTTTATCATTTTAAATGTCTGGTTAATATCTGTTTCTGAAGCCAGGAGAAAGAGGCTCTGTGGGATTTTCAGTGAGTGACAAAGTTTATCTTAAGTCACCTGCTGCCAGCTCAGAACCTAAAGCTTATTTTCTCTCCTCGTTTTAGTTCTGAGTTGTCAATATATAGCATGCTGGTCTGCCAAATTGTACGTAAATATGTATTGGAAGTCTTGGTTTTATGGCACGAGGCCATATTTTGGCATTTCCCTGGGACTCATTCTCTGTTCTCTGACTGGCCTGTCATTGTGGAGACACTGCTCTTTGCTCCTGAGGGCAGACAGAAGCATAAGTATCTTTTTAGTTATAATGATTTCTCCCTTTTGGCAAATATGGAGTATTCATGAATTAATTGTAGGGGGAGCTAATATGTGTCCTTTTTTAAAAATGTGGTTCCCTATTATTAGGGACAGGGGAAATAAAAATTGAAGAAAGGATGCAAATATTGCTAAATAATAATGGTTTTGAAGTGTTGGTATACCTTTTGTTCACCAGTCTCTTGGTATTGCTCTTCATTTAAACAATATGCCTGTTTTTGTGCTTTTAGAAAAATGTTGTTTAATTCCCATTATTTTATATTTTAATTGAGGAAGTCACTAAAATCAGTATGATAGGATTAACCTGGCACTCTGAGATATTATACCTTTTTTTTTTTTTCCAAATGAATGCTCTCCTTGTTTATTGTACTGTGGTGCGTCTGAAAGCCTTGCCCAAACTATTGTTGACCTCCTTTTAACTACCCTGGACATTTTCCTCTTACCTATTTGAGTTATGGTAACAGTTGTAAATTTTAAAGAATACAGCTACATAATATTGTATCTAGAAAGGAGGTATATGGTTTTCTACAAATATTTTGAGTAAAAAGTCAGCTTCTAAGTAGTCTAACTTTCCTTATAAGGTTAAAATGATATTTTTTTGGGGAAAGAAACTGTGGCAAATTGCATTTTTCATAATTGATCTTCAGGAATCATGGATAAATTCTGTCCACATAATTTATGGACAGAATTGATGGACTAAATATGGAAAATAAAAATACATTTTTTGGACATTCTCAATGTATGAAATTTGTTTTGTTTGGTATTTGTTGCAAGGGCTTTTTTTTCCTTGTCCTTTTTCTTTTTCCAAGTAGGGTAGGGTGGGATAAGTTGGGGAAGGAGTAGAACAGAAAATGCTAATTAATTTTTAAAATTTAAATAAACAAAATAAATAATATGATAGCCATTTGAATTTACAACTTGAAGCAAAATCTAGTTTTTCTTTTATATTGGACCCCAGTGACCACACTGTGTAATTCTGCTTTTTTTTTTTTGAGGCAACTGGGGTTAAGTGACTTGCCCAGAGGTCACACAGTTGGCATCAAGTGTCTGAGGGTCGGATTTGAACTCAGGGTCCTCCTGACTTCAGGGCCAGTGCTCTAATCCATTGCGCCACCTAGCATGACCCCAACACTGTGTAATTCTGAATGAACTATAGGATTGAATCAGATTATATAGTACTTTAACTATGTGTGTTATTTAATACTGGTTGAAGGTTAAAAGCTGAAATAATAAAGAATTGGCTAATATAGATGACTAGGTAATGGATACAAATGAACTTTTTAAAAAATCAGATTCTTAACACATTAACTTAATAACGATATAAGAATAAGAATAATATTGTGACCCTGGGCAAGTCACTTAACCTCTCCCAGCTTCAATTTCCTTATGTACAAAGTGGGGATAATAATAGCACCTACATTGTTTTAAGGTTATTATTTTAAGGAACAACTGAGAAAACATGTAAAGTGTTTTGCTCCCTAAGTGCCGGGTACTACTATGATAGCTGATGTTTATCCAGTGTTTTAAAGTTGCAAAGCATTTTATTTATATTATCTAATTTGATTCTCACAACCACTTTTTTAGATGGGCCTGTAAACTGAATCTCATAGAGGTTAAGTTAATTGTCCAAGATTAGTGAGAATCTGAGGCAGAAATCTAGCCCATGTGGGAAAAGTAGTTGCTTTTACGGGAGAATGTCTTCACCTTCCTGGTGCCTGTGGCAGCAGGACCATGGGCCAAGTGTGCTGGTTTGACTTGGAGTGTCTTTTAGCGCCTGAAGTCAACTGATTGTAGACCAAAAAGCACATCTGTCAAGGCCATCCATTTAGGACATTTTTGTTAGTACTTGGTGGTGATTTAAAAAACCAGCTTGGTGAGATGAAGTAAACTAAATGGAAGAAAGGCTGAAGAAAGAAAAGTAGGGGCAGCTAGGTGGCGCAGTGGTTAGAGCACCAGCTCTGGATTCAGGAGGACCTGAGTTCAAATCCGACCTCAGACACTTAACACTTATTAGCTGTGTGACCCTGGGCAAGTCACTTAACCCCAATTGCCCCCCCCCCCAAAAAAAAAAAAAAAGAAAGAAAGAAAGTAGATGTAGCATTGAGAGTTCCTTTGCAGACCTCCTGCAAACAAACACGTTTACAAGTTACTGGAAATTTGGCATTAAAAATGACTTTGGAATGGGCCAGCTAGGTGGCGCAGTGGATAGAGCACCGGTCCTGGAATCAGGAGGACCTGAGTTCAAATCCAGCCTCAGACACTTAACACTTACTAGCTGTGTGACCCTGGGCAAGTCACTTAACCCCCATTGCCTCCCCCCCCCTCCAACTCCCCCCCCCCCCAAAAAAAAAAAAGCCTTTGAAGGGGCAGCTAGGTGGCACAGTGGATAAAGCACAGGCCCTGCATTCAGGAGGACCTGAATTCAAATTCGGCCTCAGACACTTGATGCTTACTAGCTGTGTGACTCTGGGCAAGTCACTTAACCCTCATTGCCCTGCCCCCCCCCAAAATGCCTTTGGTGCTGAGGGGACCAAATAGTGATTTTCCCACATGCATATTTTGGGTAATTGGACGGCGGCATGAAGGCTAGTTGCTGTCCTTTACCTCTACTTCCAGCTAGCTTTCACACCATCCAGTGCCACTGTTAAGATACATCTCATCTCGGCAGGGAGTCTTTCTTCCCTTTTGGGAGCACACCAGAAAGTAAGGGAGTAGAACCTTTCATACTTTACTTTTCAAAGGGTCCTAGACCTATTCCTAATGTGAACATAATATTCTTCTAAATTCAGGAGAAGACTCTTTTTAAATTAAATTTTACTTTTAGGTCACATCTTCCTTCCACCTCCCCCTGCCCCAGCAATATCTTTCTTTCAAGTCCTCTAATGGATTTCACTTATTTATTCATAGGTGAGTTACATGGAAATTTACTGTGAGAGGGTACGGGATTTGCTCAATCCAAAAAACAAGGGTAATTTGAGAGTCCGAGAGCATCCTCTTCTTGGACCCTATGTGGAAGACTTATCTAAGCTGGCAGTTACTTCTTATACAGATATTGCAGACCTCATGGATGCTGGGAACAAAGCCAGGTATGGGCAAAGAGTAGGGGTGCAATGGGAATCCCTTTGCTCCCTGCTGAAGAACCAAAAATGTATTCTTGGCTCTGAAATTTGCTTTTATTGTGAAATGTTATTAAAATTGTGAACTCTTGGATCTGCTAGAGAAATTCAGTGTGTTAGTTTACCTTTCTTCACATGAGATAATAAGAGTATAAGCACATAGTTTGGTGGTATGTAAATGCTTATTCTCTTCCTTCCTCCTTCCCATTCACTTATGTAACACATCAGTTCTTTGATTGTATGGCCCTCTTGGACATGTTGTGCATCTAACAGCCTACAGTAAATTTTAGCCATCATCTTGCTCTAATATGGTTGGGAGAATAAATTTTTGAATAAACGAACACTTAATAATCAATAAAGATGACTTGAGTGGTTTATAAGGTGGCATCTAGAGTAGATAAAGTGGCTCGGGTATGTTGTCTGGAGTAGAAGACGATTCTTCGAGTTCAGAGAATAAGCAGCTATCCATGCTGGATTCAATTATTTTAGATTGTTGCTGATAGTGTGAACTCTGCTATTCTTTCTTACTTTCCAAGAACTCCACCCAGTGCTAAGTCTACATCTTCATATTTTCGTCTAGGACGGTGGCAGCTACCAACATGAATGAGACCAGTAGCCGTTCCCATGCTGTATTCACCATTGTATTTACTCAGAAGAAACATGATTCTGAAACCGACCTCTCAACAGAGAAGGTAGGAAGAACAGTAGTGAGTGGGTTTTGAGTTGGGGAACAAAGACAAGAACTACAGAAAATGACAAAATGACTCACCATATGTCCAGTGGAAGAGAAAAGGATTACTGTGTTCACTTTTCCTGAAGTATTTCATTTAGTTACTTCGACTTTTCAAGTCATTTTGATCTTTGGTCATTAGTTCTGAGATGAAATTGGAAGATAGTCAGGAAAGAAGAATCATAACTTGTCATCTCAAAGACTATCAGATGACAGAAAGTGAAGCAAATCCTTTTGAAGAGAAATTTATCAGTCTTCTTGCTTGACATTGACTACTTTATTATCACCTCATTAATTGTTTGGTGTTACAGACCTATTTTATTTGGGGTGTCAAAATGCCACCTTTAAATTTATGTGTCTATACACACGTGTACTATATATGCATATTGTATATATTCGCGCGCACACACACACACATATATGTTGCTAGAAAATAAATGGCTATACACTCATATCATCTCGATGTTGTTTAACAAACCTTTAGCGTCTGTGCCTTCTGTTTTCTCCTTTTCTTATTTCCAAGTGAGATGTCCTTAGATGTCTAAACAATTCAAGTCGAATTCTTTGATGCCTCTCAAGTAGTTAGCTTAACTTAATGACATACTTTTCTTTTTTACTAAAAAGAGGCAACATGAAGTTGAATTTATAGATCCTTAGTTTGTGGCATTCACAGTTATAAAGTATGTTTTGCTTTAAAAGCTGAGGTGTTGGCAGTTTTTTTGGGTAGTGATGTCATTTAAACTGTAATGGTGGACTTTTACCTGGTGTAATTTCTTTTTAAGTACAAAAATTTTTTTTTATGAAATCTCTCTCCACCTGAGGTAATAGTCAGTATACATTTATTAAGCATTTTCTAAGTGCAAGTAATACAAAAAAAAGAGGCAAAAATATAAGCCCTGTGTTCCAGGAGCTCACAGTCTAATGGGGGAGAGACAACAAACAACAGGTTAGATTGGAAATAATTAAGAGAGGTTGGGAAAGATTTTCTGTAGAGAGTAGGATTTTAGTTGGGACTTTAAGGAAACCAGGAAAGCCTGTAGATAGAGATGAGAAGGAGAGCAGGCCTGGGAGGTGGTCAGAGATGCAGCCCTGAGCTGAGAGGTGGCAGGTTTTGTTGGTGGAAGAACAAGGAGGCCAGCATCCCTGGAACAGAGACTGCAAAGGGGGAGGGGCCAGACAGGAAGAGTTTATGGAAGGCTATGGTTAGCCGTTCTGGCACAGCTTCTTCACTTCAGCTTTTCCAGACATTAGCAAGGAGAGAGATTAGGAAAGGTTTCTCCTAGAAAGAAGGGGACACTTGGATTGTGCCCTGCAGGTGGCTAGACAGGGCATGTGTGGGGCATGAAAGAAGGGGGCCTCTGTGCCTGAACTGTAGAGGAGAAGAAGGGAAGTCTTAGTAAGACTGAAAAAGTAGGTTGGAGTCAGCTTGTGGAAGGCTCTAAAGTTAGAGTGATTTATATTCTACTCTAGTTGTAATTGTGGTCAGTCCTTTTAAAAAATGACTTCGGGAGCTGTGAGGAAAATGGATAAAAGAGGGAAAGGATGTGAGAGAGGAAAACCAATTAGCCAGGAAGGTACTTCTTTGGTATGGAGAACTGCCAGGTGAGGCTACTCCTACCAATGTAGGTCAGCACCCTCTTTGCAATGTATGTACTTAGGGAGTAGTCTGAGGCACTGGGTCTTGAGTGGCTTGCCCCCCATAGACAGCTAGTATGTGCCTGAGGCAGGACTTAAGCTTCCTCGACTCCAAGACAAGGGCTTGGTAACACTCTACCATGCTGTCTTTTGTATTGCTGATGACATTCCTATTTAACACTGCTTATGATAAATGGCTTTTATAAATCAAGCACTAGCCTTGGATCCCAAAAGCATAAGCTGCAAAGGGGCAAGATGAGGGAGATGTGATTAGCCAGTAATTGGTATGAAAAACAAGCTGGGCTTTTTAGTGGACTGACAGCAACCTCCATGGGAGCTCCCGGACAGCACAGTTTGAGCTGGAAGAGAGCCCTTGCAGCCACTGATTGCCACTCCCTTTTGTAGGTGAGAAAACAACCTCAGATCATTTGAGGGCTGGCTCTAGGTTAGCCTGGATAAGAACGAATGGGAAAGAATTAGCCCACAAAAGAAAGAGTACAATTTTTCTAATACATTCCAACAGATCGACCTCAAAACAGTTCTGTTAAGTTGTAGAGAGGAAGAGTTCAGCTCCGTTTAAGATACATTTCCTAACAGAATGGTTTAAAAGTTGAAGTGGTCTGTTTTGAAAGATAGGGGTGTCTTGATGTCTAGAATTCTTTAACTGGAAACTTGATGACCACTTGCCAAGGATGTTATAGGGAAGATGCCAGCTATGCTTTGGATTATAAGACTTCTGAGATTCCTTCCAACTCAGAGGATCTGCAATGCTGCCAATAAAATTACTATGCCCAATTTACTCAAATGTTTCCTTTTATGTTTCCTAAAAAATGGCCCTTTTGAGGTTTAAGAATTTTATTATTTGGGGATTTGGTGAATAAATCACTATTTTATCCATGACTTTTTTGATCATTTGCCCTTTCAACTTTCAGCTTTATAGATGGAATCATTTCCCCTTTCAAAAATATTTCTTTCTGTGGAATTGCATCCATTCCCTTACCCTTTAAGTTGCCTTTCTGTAGTCCTCCTATGGATCACTTATGTTGCCAGGGATGATCTTTGTTTCCTTACCAGGTCAGCAAGATCAGTTTGGTGGATCTGGCTGGAAGTGAAAGAGCTGACTCAACTGGTGCCAAAGGGACTCGATTAAAGGTAATTCAATTACTTTAGCAGGCATTTATTATTCTTGTAGTGCCAAAATGAGTGGGTTAGACATGTGTCAGAAAAGTTCAGAGACAGTAACAACCACGTGTTAGAATAGTTGGGAGTCTATCTCATGGAAAGAAAGTGGGATTGGCCTGGAAGGATAGAAAGGATTTAGGCAGGTAGAGAAAAGTGGGAGGGCATTCTTAGGCCACAGCAGGAGCAAATCTATGGAAGATGAAATAAGGAAGGAAGGAAGGAAGGAAGGAAGGAAGGAAGGAAGGAGTTAGGTGCTGTTATTATTCCCATTTTACAGTTGAGGAAACTGAGGCAAATCATGTCACACAGATAGTGTCTGAGTCTGAATTTGAACAACAGGTCTTCCTGACTGCAGGTGTGGTTCTCTATCCACTATGCCACCTCTAAGCTGAGCAGAGTTAATTTGAGGAAATGTAGGAAGACTGTTTACCTAGTGAACTAAATTAATAATGAGAGATTCCATTCGACATTTATTTACCTGTTATACGCAGGGCACTTATTTTGGAAGCTACGGATAAGGACAAACCCTCTTGGCCCTCACCTAAAAACCCCAAAAGCCCAGTCCCTGATCTAAATGAGCTTACACTCTACTGGGGGATTCAATATGTACCCAGATGAGTAAATACAAGGGGAATGGTTGAACAGCTACGCATCCTGCATTTGTTTGTAATACTTTGGGACTCTAATGTGGGCATGAAGTCTCAAGAAGTTGATCTTGTTGTAGACTGATTCCTGGCGCCGATTCTGATAAGTTAACAAATGGAGTAGAGAATAAACTAAGAAAATCAAAATGTCACTTGAATTTCTGGTCCTAAATGCAAATGATTCACCAATTAGTAGCTACATGACTGAAGAAGTCATTTCACTTCTGTGGGCCCCTATCACCTCCTTTCAAGATCCCTCTATTTGGTTTTTTTGTTTGTTTGTTTGTTTTGTTTTGTTTTGTTAGGGCAATGAGGGTTAAGTGACTTGCCCAGGGCCACACGGCTAGTAAGTGTCAAGTGTCTGAGGCTGGATTTGAACTCAGGTCTTCCTGAATCCAAGGCCAGAGCTTTATCCACTGCACCACTTAGCTGCCCCCCTCCATTTGCTTTTTGATGATATGTTGTTATTATCCTATTTTTTATTTATGGGAACTAGTTCTATTTAGATTGTTTCTGTACTTTCAAAAATAGTAGCCTTTGGTAGAACAAATAGTGCCATGTTAAAAGAAATGTTTGTAATATATTGTAATCCACTACTGAGAACGTTATGTAGGAATATCTGAAGTTTCTGATCATAACTTCTGATTTGATGTTTATTTTTTTTTTTTTAGGAAGGAGCAAATATCAATAAATCTCTTACAACTCTGGGAAAAGTCATTTCAGCCTTGGCAGAGGTGGTAAGTTGTTCAGTACTATGTTATAAAGGAAGACTCTGTCTCATGTGCCAACATACATGTTGGTAATGTCATAGTGCTAATTAATGATTCAGTCACTTTGAGGTGCTTGTTCTCTGGGTAACACTGACAGTCTCTTAAGCACCACCCAGATAGCAGTCTTAACAGTAAGATTTAGAAGAGGCTTTTGCAGCATGAAAGAAACCGGACAAGGCAGAATCTCAGACACAACTTCTGGGACTAGCTTGACTTGGATTTCCTTTTCACGCCTTGTATGGAGAATCCTAGAGCCGGGGGTGAAATGGGCCTCATGAGGCCCTCTGCTTAAACTGACTGATATTTCATGGGAGGAAACAGAGTGCCACGGAGAGGCAGTGACTGATCCTCAGTCACAGCAGCAGTCAGCCGGAGGAGCAGGTGCTCGGACTGGTTCTGGGCTCTTTCCTTTACAGGTCTTCTGCCTGCTGTCTTCTCCAGTTGTCACGGAGGTTTTTGGCATGGGGTGGCCTAAAGACTCTTTGGGAAGGCCGGCAGTTTTGAGGGCCGGGTAGAAGTGGAAATGTTTAAGAATCCTTTTGTTCTCCCTTCTCCATCCAGTGCCGTGACAGTGAACCAGTAGACCCACAGCACTGTTCTTATCTGTGTATGCAGCATCTAGAATGAAAAACGAAAACAGCATTAAACTCTTGTAGGCCTTGATCCCTTTGAATATTGCTTTTGAGTCTCAAAGAGAATGTCCCTCATTTGTGAACAAAAAGACAATATTCACTGTAAATTCTTTCCAGGCTTCACAATTAAATTGTTTATGATTTTATAGTCAGAAGCTTATTCTGTTCTTTTTCTCTTCTTTGAATGCTTTCGACTTAAGGATAACTGCACCAGCAAGGTATGGCGGGGCTTGTCGGGGATGAACAGATAGTTGTGAAATCAACTGCTGTGATTCCAGATGCTCCGCGAGGGTGTAGGAAGGTGTGAGTTAGGGATGCTGTCACCTTCAAAAATATTTTGGTTAATTGTTTTCTGATGCTTATACTCAGGATCTCCATTAGGAGTGGCCAAAAATAATGAGACTAAACCCTCAAATCTCAAGTACTATGCTGCACTTAATATTCTTTGAGCTAGAGTTAGAATGGGAAATTACAATTAAAGGGAGAGAAATGTGCAAGAAAGTTTTTGCTTTCTAATGATATGACCTTAGAGAGGTATTTTTGATTCCTAGGAGTGGGGTGACATTTAGATGAGTTTTGTACTTTTAATAATAATACCTTTGGGCAGGGTCGACCATAAATAATTTTGATGATATTTTAACCTGTAACTGTAAATGATAGACCTTCAACTATACTTTTTCACAAATACTGCAGATTTAAAATAAAAAAGAAACTAAGCACGTCTTAATAACCTTTTGTTGATTACAAAAAGATTCAGGATATGGACAACATTTATATTGAAATAAACCATTACATTTTGTTGGTTGTTTTGGGGGGGGGTAGTGAGGCAATTGGGGTTAAGTGACTTGCCCAGGGTCACACAGCTAGTAAGTGTTAAGTGTCTGAGGCTGGATTTGAACTCAGGTACTCCTGACTCCAGGGCCAGTGCTCTATCCACTGTGCCACCTAGCTGCCCCACATTTTGAATTACATAAGTTTATTTGCCCTCTCCCTCCTTCTAAAAACTAACTTCATAAAAGCTGCAGCCATCTTTGTGCAGAGACTTGAAAAACATAGACAAATGTGTTTGCTGCTATGTTTTGTACTGCTGTGTGAATATTTTTTTCAAATTTCTAACCCTGTATCCACTAGGGATGGTTCACATTGGTAAGCATTCACTAACGACCTGCTGTAAGTCAGACCTTGTGTTAGACACTGAAGCTACAAACACAGAGTGAGGCATTCCCTGCTTTCTAGGGCTTCTGTCCTCTAGAGAGGTTGCAGTATGTCTACAGATAAGTAAAAAGAATAGAGACAAAACACATATACGGTGATTTGGGGACATGGTACTAATAATCGATTGGAATTTTGAATGGATTCTTGAAGGAAGTGACCTGGGGGGAGGTGGGGAGAGTCTCAGGGTGCTTAGAGGCAGAAGTTAGGAGGAAGAATATTACAGGCTCGGGGGACAGACAGTGCCAAGACATGGGGGCCCTAGATGGAATGTCATATAGAGAGGCTAGTGAGCAGGCCTATTTGTCTGGAATAGTATGTGGGTAAAGGAAAATGATGCAGCCTTAGCCTGGGGAGGAGAGAATCCAATTGTAAAGTGCATTAAATGCCAAATGGAGGCGTTTTTATATTTTACTCTAAAGGCAGTCAGGCTCCACTAAAGCTTCTTGGACAGCCAATTGACATGGTCAGACCATGCTTTAGGAATATCAGTTTGGTGGCTGTGTTGAGGTGGGTGGCGAGAGACTGGATGCTGTGTGCAGCAGTTAAATGACTGATGATGAGGCCATGAAGTCGGCTGCTTATGGTGAGAAGAGAGAAGGGGACAAGCTGGAGAACTGGGCTAGTGGCAGCAGCAAAACATGAAATATCAGAGGGTGGGTAAGTGAGTGAGGAGAAGAGAGGCCTGAAGAACCCAATGCATAAGGGACAGGTCAAGGTTAATGACTCTGCAGAATCTCAGAGTGGTAGGATGAGAACCACCACAGAGCAGCATCATAAAGTAGCCAGAGGGGGCAGCTGGGTGGCACAGTGAATAGAGCACCAGGAGGACCTGAGTTCAAATCTGGCCTCAGACACTTGACACTTACTAGCTGTGTGACCCTGGGCAAGTCACTTAACCCTCATTGCCCTGCCCCCTCCCAAACAAACAAATAAATAAATAAATAAAGTAGCCAGAGCAGGGGAGTGGGCAGGGGCGTCAAATGCTGCAGAGGCCATGCAGTGTGAGGACTGAAGGAAAAAAGGCCTTGAGGCTTAGTGATTAAAAGATCCATTGACTGCAGGATTCTCAGAAGGGCTTGAGAAAGGAGTGCTAGTCAAGAAAATGGTAGCAGTGGGTGTTTGGTTGTAGGAGGAGAGATAGAAGAAGCTGGAAAGGATAGTAGATGCCATTTAAGGTTCTTTTCTCTTTTAAAGATAAGGAAAATCTTGGACATGTTTGAAGGCATCAGGGAAGGAGCCAGTGGATAAAGAGAGAATGGAAATACAAGGGATAAGGGGGCATAATTGAAGGTAGCAATCTGCCAGAGGAAAAGGGTGGGGAGAGCACAAATAGTGGATGGCATTGACATGAAAAATAGACACCTAATTCTCTAAGACTTAGGATGTGTACATGTATGTGTATGCACATATATTGTATATGCATATGTGTGTATTATATATACATATATGTATATGTGTGTACATATGTATGGCCAATACCAGGAACATGTCAGAGTTGGGAGGCTCTACCTATCATATCACACTACCACTTTCACCCAAAACACACTGCATGTTTTAATTCATTTGAACAAATACACTGTTGTGCTCTTTTAAGACGTTTAAGCGGGCAGCTGGGTGGTGCAGTGGATAGCGCGCTGGCCCTGGATTCAGGTGGACCTGAGTTCAAAACTGGCCTCAGACACTTAACACTTACTAGCTGTGTGACCCTGGACAAATCACTTAACCCCAATTGCCTCACTAAAAAAAAAAAAGTTTAACAACTTGAAAAACTTTTGAACTAAACTATTAAATCTACTTCAGATTATTATTATTGATCCAATATTTTCACAGTTTTTGCATGAAGTGGATTGTAGGGTTCTCTAGTTGTTGGGAGGACGGTTCTCTTCCTTTTGGAAAGAGACTTGTTAAAAGTTTCATTTGGTGATTTATTAACAAATAATTATTGAGAACCTCTTCTCCGCAGGGCACTGTCTTGTGCCTATTTTGTGAAGAACATTTTTCAGAGCTTATGTCTAGTCCTATTTGGTGCTAACATTCTGTTTGGTATGTTCTAGGCACTGGTTCTGTGATAGAGTCTATTTAATCATGGGGAAAAGCTAAGCATCTAGCTTGCCCATTTTATAAATCCTTTACTTTTCAGTGGCTTTGTAAGAGTGTGATTCTTTTTTTTTTTTAATAGAGTAAAAAGAAGAAGAAGACAGATTTTATTCCATACAGAGATTCTGTTCTGACTTGGCTCCTTCGAGAGAATCTAGGTAAGGTTCACGTGATCACGTGCAATGATTAGTCACTTCTCTTTGTAATTTGGTGGGCAGAGGATGATTTTGAGAACCTTACTTGAATGCTTTCAATCATTTTCACCTTCACTTTTATCACATTCGTTGGATTTGCACATTATTATTACTTTTCCCCCACCTTCCATTTTTTAATTTATGTTTGGCAGCCATTTAAAAATTTTTTTTAGTTCCAAGTTCTCTCCCTTTTGCTCCTCCTTCATCCATTGAGAAGGCAAGCAGTATTCCCATTATACATGTGACATTATGCAAAATGAATTTCTATATTAGCCATGTTGAAAAAAAATGGGAAAAATAAGAAAGAAAAACAAAATGCTTCAGCCAACATTCAGCACATTGTTACTCCTTTTAATTGTGGCTGAACTACCTGTGGAGTAAAAGATGACAGTGACATTTGAAAAAAATCCTTTGCCTTCCTAGCATGGTGTGATTTCAGGTAATTGATGGTTCATCTTTCCAGGTGGAAACTCTCGGACTGCAATGGTTGCTGCCCTTAGCCCAGCAGATATCAACTATGATGAAACTCTGAGCACTTTAAGGTATACTAATCTGATAACCATGCTTTTCCATAAATCATTTTAAAGCACCAGGAATTTTTATCCTATTGGTCAGGCTATATCTTCTTTTACATATGACATGGCACACCTCTCATGCAGGAAGATTCTGTAGAACACTTCCTTACTCCCTGATATTAGTATTATAATAGGACTTTACTGTATTTGGTTTTCTTCTTCATGATCAATGACTTTGTACTAATCCATAGTCAGAGTAAAGATTTTTATGTAGATTATGTAAATTTGTCAGATGTTGGTAAATAATTCTCTTGAAATGTTCATTTCTTTACCCTCCCCAAAAAGTATCCCTGTTTATTATTTGCTGTTTGTCATGTCAAAAATACCCAAGTAATGGAAGAGAATGCACATAGGAATGTGTAGAGATTAGAAGAAAAAATTCCTGCGGGAATGAATGGAGCATTATTTTTCATGTATCAATAATCTTCCAGCTTAAATTAATTTGGGCCTTTCTGGACTTACTAGTACTGATAAGATATCAGATAGACTATGTAGAATATTTTATTTTGAAAGAATAGGATTATGCACTTGGGAATTTGAGGGTTTGCAGACCTGGTAAGACAAATAAAATGAGTTTTCATTTTGAATATAGATATGCAGATCGTGCAAAACAGATTAAATGCAATGCTGTCATCAATGAGGATCCCAATGCCAAGCTTGTTCGTGAACTGAAGGAGGAGGTCACAAGACTGAAAGACCTCCTTCGTGCTCAAGGGCTGGGAGATATCATTGATAGTAAGTCCATTGAGAATTATCTTGTGGCGTTCACTCCCTGCCTCTTCAGGGCTGGTGTCTCTGAAGGGCATCCAAGGTCCATTGATTAATTTGGTGGCGGGCAAGGTTTTTGCTGAAAAAGAGATCTGGATTAAATAGTCTGAGACAGAGGATTGGTGGATCTCAACATTATTTGAATGCAGAGGATGCACACAGCAATGTTTATTAGCTGTCATTCGTCCTGTTTTAGGTCTCCAATGAAATGATTGGGTTGGATAAACTCATTTTGTCTATACGAAAGACAGATTCTTTTGAACTTTAAGAAATTGTATTCCCTTCAAATTCGCTTTCCCTGGTACCCGGATTAACCTTAGGCTCATTATTGAAGGTTCCCTTAAGCAAGTTAATGGATTCTTCAGATTTGAAGCCCATTGCTTACCTTTATGGTAAATTCTTGTTTGTTTAGGCATAAAGTTATTTCAAGATTACTTTGTTTACTAATGAATTAAAATTATTTGAATTCTATAAGCCCTCTTCATGTTTAGTTGCTCTTATTGATTAGATTTACCCCATGGATGGATAACATTTGTATGATTGGTTTTATAAGAAGTAGTGTGAAATTTTCATTCTAATCAAATACTATTCTGTTCTCTATCTGTCACCACTGAACATAAACTTTATACTTCTCATATTTTCCCTCCTGCTTACCTTCAGTTGATCCATTGGTCGATGATTACTCTGGAAGTGGAGTCAAATGTGTGTATCATGTGTGTTGGTTCTTTCTAGTGCCCTGACTTGCTAGTATCCCTCTGCTGGGTCAGCTTTAAAATTAGCTTTGCATGCCAGCAATCCTAACAAGGAAATCCCAGACAGAGCATTTAATGTAGAATTAGAAATGATCCTTTAAAAAAAAAATAGCCCATCAAACCAATGTTCAGTTAAGTTTAATTTGTGTCTTGTACAAAGTTGAAAAACCTAATAACCTGTCATCACTGGGCTTGTTTCTTCTCTCACGTTATTACATTTTGACATGTAGTTATAAAATCCTGGGTAATGTGAGATTCTTTTTTATTTTTATCTCAGTGCCTTGTTAGTTAATGTGAAAACCCAGTTCAACTTGTGTAGCTCTGACGGTTAAAAGAACTAAATTTAGCTCCTCCAGTCTGCAGGCTATTCATGCTAAAGCATCATTAAGCATGTTGCTGCAGGGCCCTTTGTGTCCACAGTAAGCTGTTTGGCCACTTCACCCTTTGGTGCCTTGAGCACCAGTGTGATGTAGTAAAAAGATTGGGAGTCAGAAGGCTTCACTTTAGATCCCATCTTGGCTCCTTACTGCTTATGGGACTTTGAGCAAGTCCTTTAATCTTTCTGGTTCTCATTTCCTTGTCTTTAAAATGAGAGGGGGTTGGACATGATGATCAGTAAGTTCCCTGTAAATCTATGATCCTGTGATCATTGTATTCCATGGTTAGAGTCGTTTTCCATTTCTTCTCTTTGAAGAAAGAAAACAAACAAACAAAAGCTGGAGCAAGTCTGTTGTAGTCTAGAAAATAAGTTAAAAAATTTGAAGGGGGAGCATTTTAAGACAGCGTGATTCAGTAGGCTTCATTCATTTCTACCCATTTTGAATGTTGTCTTAGCATAGAGGATTTAAGAAACTGAAGCAGACTAAAGGAGATGAGTAAGGTTTGGTCACTTGTATTAAGGCCCCAATGTTGAGTTGGTTTCTGTGATGTGCTTAAATGCTGACTTTCACATGGTACTCTCATTAGAAAATGAGCATTTTGCTTTTGGGTAGAACCTCTCTGTCTGAGATTTCCAAGCTGAATGATACTGGTGTGATTAAGACTTGATCTGGTCCTTGCTTTTGTGCGTAAGGTGCTTGGCCACCCGCTTTTTGTCTAACTCTTTCCTTGGCAGCGATAGCATTTCTGGAAAGCAATGCATGACTCAGTTTTGATTATATAACAACACATGATTGTAAACCCTAGTCAGTTGCAACTATATCATTTTGGTCCACTCCTGTAATTTGATTTTGGGCGTGTGTGCCTCCACCAGACTTGGCAAATCAAGTTCTTCATGTACTTTTCCACCTGCCTGACTGCTCAGTTGCTCTTTTTCTCCCCCGCTACCCTTTTAAATTGCCTCTTGGCTTGTGTTCTTGTGTCCTGTATTTGTAGATGGCGGTTTTCAAACTGACTTGAAGCAACCTCTTTTTCTTGGGCCTCAGAGATGATTTAAGAGTAAATAGACTTCCAGGGGTTGGGGGTAGTGGTGAGCAGAAATCAGGCCCAAGTTATTTTTATTGTCTAGGACTTATCATAATTCACTACTTTGAAGAAACATATCCAGTTATTTTATTTCATTCTAGGAAAGTCACATATTTTATCAGAATAAATACTAACCTAATTCTTATTTTTATATGAGTTCATATGAACTCATACATGTAGCTTTTTATGTCTAAAACTTGGCTGGCTAGTATTCCATGCAGGAAGAACAAAATAACAGATTCATGAACTGTAGTTTTATTTGTCTGTGTAATATTAGAAATAAAAACAAATTTTATTGTAAAACTTAATAAATGAAAATGTTTCATATCCTTAAGTCCTGCATTTCATACTAGGTAACCTGTTAACAAAATACTTTAAAAATAGACATTCATCCAATTATTCAGGAAACACATGCTATTTGGTATCCTCATTAAATTATTAAGTCCCAGGCTATGTCAGCAATCTATACTCTTGTTCTGTGACTTTTTGTGTCAACCTTTAGGCTAGAAAATACTTTATATAAATATAATAGCAATGATTACACACAGAGATAATAAAAATTATGGCAGATCATTACTCCATCCAATAACTCAAGCATTGCTACTGCAAAGCAGCCCAGCATTGCAAGCCAGCAACAGTTTAAGAGCCTAAAATGAAAGTTTGAACTAGGACCACTCATGTTTGCTTATGCTCTGATGGCAAAGAGCTCATGTAAACTAAGAAATAATTGTCTTTTTAAAAATTTCTTCACAGTTACAAAATTAGAGACTAAACTATAATTTTGGAGTTGCTAATTGCTCTTCTCTGCTGTAGACAATAACCAGAATACTGAGCATCTTAACCTTTATGAGGGTTTATAAAACTTTCATTTTTGGAAATACTTCTCCTTTTTATATAAAATTACATCTAGGAGGTTCCACTGGTGAAGAGTGTGGCATGAAAATACTTTTTCATTCTAAAGCTGTAGATTTTTCACTGCTTCTTATATTTCTTGAACCTTTAAAAAAATTCATACTTTTTTTTCCATTCAGAGGAATTGATGATATGCATATTACCATAGAACAAAGACACTGAGTTCATCTTCCTTCAAGCATTGACCAGATGTCAAAAAGGAATTCTAAGCATGAATAAAAATTTCCTCTTTTAGTTCTGTAGGATACTATGAATCCTAACTGTCTGGGCAGGGAACTGTCTCTGGCAAGAGAGTTTCAAAAAATGTTATTGAAGTTTTAGTCTCTTGAGGTTTTTGTTCAGTTTGAAAATAAAAATATGACTAGGTTTTCTTGGATTTCATAAAATACTATGGGCCAAAATTATATCTTTATCCCATTGTTGACTATATCACTTAATGAGCTTTACTAGGAAGTGTTGATTTATCTGAAAGACTAAGATCTTAAACCAAATTATAGTTCTTAACTCCAGAATTTTGGTATTCAAGACAGACCTGTTTCAGAACTGCCATCTAAAATCATTAAACTTGTCTTCGTATTGGCGCTTTAATGCTCTCCTTTCTTACACTGGTGTTCCTTCCTTTTTTTCCTTTTCCTCTGCTCCTTTTCCTCTTTTGTCTCCTTTTCCTATTTCTCTGCCTTCCTTTCTTTCTATCTATCTCTCAGATCTGAAAGATTTTCAGAACAATAAGCATAGGTACTTGCTAGCCTCTGAGAATCAACGCCCTGGCAATTTTTCCACAGCATCCATGGGCTCCCTTACAACATCTCCATCTTCCTGCTCACTAAATAGTCAGGTGGGCTTATCATCTGTGACCAGCATTCAGGAGAGGATCATGTCTACTCCTGGAGGAGAAGAGGCCATTGAACGTCTTAAGGTAGGTGGCACTTTAAACTGAATAGGCTATCTTGAGAGGTAGTGTGGCCTTGAAGTTAGGAGAACCAGTGTTCAAAGCTTGACACTGACACTTCTGACTCTGTGACCCTGGACAAGTCACTTACTATCTCACTGAACCTGTTAACTCTCTGTAGCTCTAAGTTAGAGATACGTTGCCAGGCTGTATTGTTTTATTTATCATTTAGGATCACAGATTCTGACCTTGGGGGGCATTTGGTTCACGTTTTCATTTTATATGTATGGAAATGGAGGCTGAGAGAGGATACATGACTAACCTGGACCTGTCCTGGCAGTGAGGGAGGTCATGTCCTTCCTGGTGAAATGCCATGAGGTTTGTAGGGAAGGACTGGAGTTTAGGAGATCTGGTTTGGGAGATGCAGTTACAGGTTCTTTATAGAACCTCACTTAGGGAGAGTCAGTAAACACATGTATGACTAAGTATGAATTTATGCACCTCAGCCTTTTGTTAGTTGTGTCCTTAGACTCATTCCAGTACATGTGACATAATATCCTTTGGAAAATTCTAATATCATCAGAGAGATTTCCTTTTTGCCTGAATAGTTACTATTGGCATTCAAGAGCCCAAACCGTATCATATCATCTGATGCTGAATTCAGCACATGTCAGCAGATTAACTGAGGGAAATGCCTGTCTCTTGCATCTTGCCTTATTTTTCATCCTGCGCTGACTGTAGCACTTTCCTTTTTAATATTCAGTGTACAGAAAGCAAGAGAGCAACGAATCCTGCTTAGAAATTCTTCTCCCTTAGTTTTTGAGACAAACATAGGAACAGAAAATGAAGCCCCACTGCCTCTAGACTGAGCTGTGCATTTGTCCATCCACTGAGATGCTAAACAAATTCCGTGCTGCTGTAGGGAAAAGGAATTTGCTTCAGTCAGTCTTCTTTCCCCTTCGCGTCCCCAGGAAGAAAGTGTGAGCCAGACCTTGCTGACTGTGTTTAAGAGTCTAAGGGCAATTCAGCGGGTTTGGTGCACTGCTCACCCTCACTCCATTGAAAAATGTTGTCTCCATGGATCTGCATGGAGCAGTCTCTGAACTCCTGTGATACCCGCATACTAAATAAATTCTATAAAGCAGAAGGTTTAATGCCAGGGAGAGGTAGTAAAGTAGTCAGGTAGCACTTGAAGGGAGCTGCTAGTTTTGTTCTGTGTTGAAAGGTAATGGGGACAGTTCTTTTCCTCTTGCAGTTAGTATTTAGAATCCCTGCTTCTCATTAAAGCACAGTTGGGAAATGTTGCACTTTTGATTACTCAATGATTCAAAGTGCTGAGCTTCTCCACAACTAAAAGCAAATGAAGCCTGAGAATTGAACATGTCAAATACTTTGAACACATGGGGGGGGGGCAGGGAAGGGAAGATAATTTCTCCAGAATGGGTAGTTGTTTTTTAAAATTTACATTTAACAAACAAAAGAAGAATTGTAGCTTTAATTCTTCTTTATAATATTTCTATCCTGGTTCCCTTTTATTTGCCCTCTCCAGCCCCCTTTTTATTTTGCATATTTCTCACCCTACAATGAACAGCAACTTCTGAGGAAAAAAATAACTTTGGTTTCTTTAAAGTACAGCAAAGAAAAGTGAGAGAAGGGCACTCATAAAGCTTGGGTAAATTGAAACAGTTTTCTTCTGTTGAAAAAGTTACAAGAATGGATTCTTGTGAATTTGTCAGGGGAGAACACATTTTCCCTTATTAAAAACCACGTATTAAGAGGGGCTCCAATCGTAAAATTACTGGGAGAAGTTGTGTTGCTAGCAAGAAAGAGATGTTTGAGGGGTAATTTTCAAGACATGAAACCTTTTAATCTGATCTTCATTGCAGTAATAAAATTGATAAAATTAAATCCTCAAAATTCTTGACAATGCTGCTTAAGATCCCAGAAGAGCTGTGTTCAGATCCTACCTCTGGCAGTGTGCTAGTCACTTAATCCTTCCTGAACAACCTTGGCTTTCTTATCTGTAAAATGAAAGGTTTGGACTATCTGATCTTGTAATACTGTTGAGCTCAAAGTTCTGTTATTCTGTGATTTATTATTGGAAACTGTCTTTCCTTGGGGGAAAAATGCTACATTTTCAATGTTAGATGTTGATGAAAAAGCCTTTAATGTTCATCTGAAGTCACTTTGTTTGGCCTCTATCTTCGAATACTATCACATGAAATCAAATGAAAGTAATCTATCTGTAAAGCATTATATCTGAGCACACACACACCAAACTACCTTAGAAGTAGATCTTGGGAGCAGCTAGGGGGCCTAGTAGATAGAGCACTGGCCCTGTATTCAGGAGAACCTGAGTTTAAATCCGGCCTCAGACACTTGATACTTACTTGCGCTGTGATCCTGGGCAAGTCACTTACCCCTCATTGTCCCACCAAAAAAACACTAAAACAAAACAAAACAAAACAAAAAAAAGAAGTAGATCTCTAATATCTTAAAGAAAGTTCCTAGTAAATTTTAAAGAAACATTCAGTTCTCTTGGGAAGGGAAGAAAGAGGAGCAAAAGTCAGATTTTTTTGTACCTTCCACCACAGCAAATCTCTGGAGGTTTGAAGTTTTGTTTCTTATAATAGAATTTGATGACAAATGCCAAGTGATCAAATTAATGACAATAGCTTGGCTATGCTGGGATATTTTACAATAAGTGCAGTTCATTTTCTTTATTAGAGACATAAATCATCCTCTTCTTGGAGTAATCTGAATAACTTAAATTATTGAGTCATTACTCTCTTTTCAATTCATCCTTAGGCAAAAAGTAATGACAGTTTTCCATTTTCTCCAGCTTTATTCATGAGAGAAAAGGATTTTGATGTCTCTTTAATGCTCCACTACAGCCAACTGAAGCTTAAGTGTCTTAGTGCTGCTGCTATTTTGTGATTGTTGAGACTTCCTTTGGGAAAGACGTCTCTTCTCTTGTATTTTTTTTTTGTTTGTTTGTTTTTAGTGAGGCATTTGGGGTTAAGTGACTTGCCCAGGGTCACACAGGTAGTAAGTGTTAAGTGTCTGAGGCCAGATTTGAACTCGGGTACTCCTGACTCCAGGGCCGGTGCTCTATCCACTGCACCACCTAGCTGCCCCTTCTCTTGTATTTTAATGTTATGCTTAGGTAACTTTTGGTCTGCCCTATGCAGTGGCTTTCAAATGAAAAGTAAGTTTGAGACTGTTTAGTGATGGAGATTCAAGAAACTATTTTTAAGAGATGACATTTCTGGGCAAACTGAGGGTAATGGAAAACTGCAGTAGGAGAAATTACTAAGTGCCCTCACCACCACTACTACTACCACCACCACCACCACCACCACCTACACACACACACACACACACACACACACACAAACACAAACATTTTCCCTTTGCCTTTATTTGTCTTGGAATTTTTTAAAAAAGCTTAGCATTCCATTGAGTACAGTCATGTGCTGTACAATATTATTTTAGATGGCCTTCTAAGCATGGCTAATATTTAGCCCATTGAATATCCTTTTCTCATCTATATATTGCCTTTGTTAAAGTAAAAAAACAACAAAAAAATCCCTTAGCCTTCTTTGATTACAGGCATGTGTTATATAATGCTATTTTAGGAAGATTTCTAATCACAGCTAGTACTTAGTCCATTCAGAATCCTTTTTTCGTTCCCACATTACTTTACTTCCTATTGGTACCAGCCTTTAATGTAGCCTAAGATGGGTAAGAGACAGTATAGTCTGAGGGAAAGGACTCCGAGTCCGATTCCTGACCTTACCTTGGCCTCATAGCATCTTGAGAAAGTAATTTACTTCCCTTTCCTTTGCTATAACATGAATAGACTGATACTTGCACTACTTATCTCACAGAAAGGTTCTGAGGAATGTTTTGTCAATTAATTGTAAAGAAACATGTGAATGTAAGCTAGAAGATTGATTTAAAATATCTCCTAATAAGAGTTGCCAGCGGAATAGGATTCTCACATAAATGAAGCTTCTTTCACTATAATTTTTGATTTGTGTTTCATTTGTCAGTCTGGCATTCTAACCAGCAGCACTTTCTATTACTTAGGAGCTTAGATCATAAATACTAGCAAACCTCAATTACAGAAATAGGTAAGAATTAATAGGGGCAGCTAGGTGGCGCAGTGGATAGAGCACTGGCCCTGGAGTCAGGAGGACCTGAGTTCAAAATCTGTCTCAGACAGTTGACACAAATTAGCTGTGTGGGCAAGTCACTTAACCCCAATTGCCTCACCAAAAAAAAAAAAAAATTAATAACTTGCCAGGCATCTAAAATGCTCAGTATAACTTAGCCATTGATAATTGAGTTGAGCATGTTATGCATTATATAGAGTAAAACCTTGACTCATAGAATGAGTAATGCTAAATATGTGATTATTCTGAGCAAGGGTTTAACCCTTTTTAAGTCATATAAATTTTATTGTTTTAAATTTTTAATGAAAAAATCAGAAATGTAAAATAAATTTTATTCATCAATTACCATTAAAGGCATTAAAAACCATCTCCACTGTTGCCCTTGAAGTCATCAATGTATGCTGTAAGTGGTCTGTTAACAGGTATGAATCCTCAGTACTCCGGTCGAGGATGCTATCTTTCCCATATAGTTTATTTCTTAATCAGCTGTGGCCTTTCCTCCCCTCAGGAATCTGAGAAGATCATTGCTGAATTGAATGAGACATGGGAAGAGAAGCTTCGTAAAACAGAGGCCATCAGAATGGAGAGGTAAGGAAATCAAAAGCCAGGAGCACTTAAGAGCTGTCCTATGAAACCAGGAAGATTAAACTGTAGAAAGGAAATTACAAAGTTGTGAAGTCAGTAGTTACATAGTAAGCATTTTTTAAAAAAGCTTTTTAGGCATCCATGGAAGACTGCAGATTGGCAAACGAAAAATTTTTCATTTGCAAAGATAGATTGATATTGATAGAGGCTGGAATTTCAAAGGTAGATCTGTTTGCTTATGTCTTTTGACATTTACTTTTTTTCCAGAATCATTTTCATGTGAAGTAAATTAACTTGATTTTTAAAATTTTTTAAAGAGGGCTACATGCAAATGATAGTAATACAGTTGCATGAGATGAATTTTTCATTCTACACAAGGTATGTGTGTGGATTGACAGACCCCTTTTAATTTTTTAAAATTTTGAACTTAAATACAGAAAGACAAAAAAAATTCCACTTCCACAACACAACACAAAGTGAGGATTCGATATGAAGATCATGCATCTCCATTTCACAGTTTAGCATGCTTTGAAAAACTATGTAATAAATACCATACATCATGTTCTTTTTTCTTTCGTTCTTTCTTTCTTTTCTTTTCTTTTCTTTTCTTTTTTTGGTGAGGCATTGGGGTTAAGTGACTTGCCCAGGGGTCACACAGGGCTAGTATTAAGTGTCTGAGGTCATATTTGAACTCAGGTCCTCCTGACTCCAGGGCCAGTGCTCTATCCACTGCGCCACCTAGCTGCCCCACACATCATTTTCAAAACCGCCCTGCTTTTCTGTGCTTCTTCCTGAGTTTTCTTGTGTAAAACCAACACACCACACCCCCCCCCACACACACACACATACACAATCTCTCTCTCTCTCTCTCTCTCTCTCTCCTATTTATCACGTTCTTTTTCTGAAGGTGGAGTAGCATCTTCTTTCATAGGTGCCTTTATAGTTGATTTGAATTGATTGACCTAGAATAACTTAGTTGTTCACGAGTTATTCTTCAAACAGTATTGCTGTTACTGCATGCAATGTTCTCCTGGTTCTGGTCATTTCACTCTTCGTTACGTTTTTGCAAGTCTTAACATGTTTTTTAAAAATCAACTGGCTCTGGGGCAGGCTAGGTGGAGCAGTGGATAGAGCACCGGCCCTGAAGTCAGGAGTTTCCTGAGTTCAAATCCGCCTCAGACACTGAACACTTACTAGCTGTGTGACCCTGGGCAAGTCACTTAACCCCGATTGCCTCACTAAAAAAAAAAAAAAAAAAAAAAAATCAACCGGCTCATCATTTGTTAAGCACAATAGTATTTCATCACAATTATATATCACAGCTTGTTTAATCATTTCCCAATTGACAGACATCCCCCCAGATTGTCAGTTCTTTGCCACCACAAGAGAACTGCTATGTTTTAGAACATATAGGTTCTGGGGGCAGCTTGGTGGCACAGTGGATAAAGCACTGGCCCTGGATTCAGGAGTACCTGAGTTCAAATCTGAACTCAGACACTTGACACTTACTAGCTGTGTGACCCTGGGCAAGTCACTTAACCCGTCATTGGCCCCACCAAAAAAAAAAAAAAGTGCCTGTTCATATCTTTGACCATTTATCAATTGGGGAATGAAAGGTAACTGAATTTCCAAAATTTCATAAGCAATAATTAAGTACTTTTGTTGTTAAATAAGTTTATATTCAGAAGGACATTTTTTCTTTCCTGGAAGCCTTTTGAAATGGTATGACTGATGTATTAATTCAGTATATGAGTTGAACATTACTTAAGTCATACTTCCAAGGGTCACAGTTTCATCAGTGAAGTAATTCCTTCATTGGTGTAGGTCTCATTCTTCCATCCCTTAGTAGGGTCAGTCTTCATGAGGCTGCTGGGACTAAAAATGTATTACCTGGTGATGAACCTCTCTTTCAATTGATTTCAGATGATGGAACTGTTTTTATTTGTTGAAGAAAGACTCTTTTAGCAGAACTTTTCCATGCATAAAGACTCATTGCGAAGACTAAGAGCTATAACTTATTTAGTCAGACATCTCCATAATCATTGTTTCTTTTTTAATAAAACAAAACCAAACCTTATTACAGGGGCCTTAGTGAAGGTTTTCAATATGAAGTAGATTTTTTTCTTTAAAACTGTGTGTGGGGCGGCTAGGTGGCGCAGGTGGATAAAGCACCAGCCCTGGATTCAGTGGTTCCTGAGTTCAAATCCCCTGCAGACACTTGACACTTACTAGCTGTGTGACCTTGGGCAAGTCATTTAACCCCCACTGCTGCCCCGCAAAAAAACCCAAAAACCAAAAACCAAAAAACTGGTGGTAATTGACTTCTGTATTTATTTAAGAAGTAATATCTGACTTGGGGCAATTTGTCCAAATAATTCATTTCTACCTCAATGAACATACTTAAGGAAATAAAACAAACTTCACAGTTAAGGCTTTGGTTGGTGCAGACCAGAAAGAGCTATCAAAAAATTCTTGATGAATATTTTTGTAAATAAAGTTGTGATTTAATTTATCTACTCTTGACCATCAAAGATATGTTTTTCTCAAATTTAGTTTTAGGGTTTTGAAAGAGTTTCATTTTGTATAGTAAGGGTTTATTGTCATATGCTTATTTTTTGTGATGCAGAAGTTTGGAATATCTATTTGGAATATGTACTTTATAGATAATTTTATCAATAAAGATGACTGATAATTTAAAAAAAATATTTAAATTGTAAAAAATTACCTGTTACCGAGGCCACATTCAAGTTTTTCTAGCTTTCTAGAATGCTACACCTTGTATCTTCTTAGTGTGTTCTTTAGGTACCTAGAGTGTTAGCCTCCATACCATGAAACTTATTTTGATTTGTTTACTATATTTCCCAGTTTAGTTTGGTTTCATTGAAGCATCAAAGTGTGTTATTGATGTGCTTCTCTGCTTTTTCTAGAGAGGCGTTATTAGCTGAAATGGAGTCGCCATTCGGGAGGATGGAGGAACTCTAGTGTCTTTCCCAAAAAAAGGTTGGAAAAATTTGTCTTACATGAAAATAGAAAACATCTCCTACTTCATGGGGTTCTCACTTTAGTAATTTAATAACACATGAGACAGTATCCTATGCTATTGAAATCTAACTCATACTTCACTGTTATTTATGCATCATCCCTGCTAAGTTGTTTTCTTAACACCCCTCCCTCGTGCCCCCCCCCCCCCCTCCGCCTTCGCCCCCCGGCCTTGTTGCTTCGGTTGTGGCTCATCTCATGTAGATTTTCCCTCAGAGGCCATCAACCCTGTTTGATGACTCTTTGGGAAGAATTTTCAGCTGACCAGGTTTGTGTAGGAAGTTCTTTTAGGCCAATTAGCTTTGTAGAAACTATCAATTATACCTCTGTCAATCAATATATTAGATAAAGTCCTTTAGGTCCACATTCTCCTAGCCACCTCTCCTCCTTTCTTTGCTTTTCTTTTGTACAGTCTTTGTAGCTATCTTTCTTCCTACCTGCAGTAAACATAGTTACCAAATATAATTATATTTAGCCTGTAGTTGGGATTTTTTATTTTGCCATTACAAAACTTTACAAATAGAAAATGATTGTTTAAACTGTTTAGTCTGTGTGTGTATGTGTGTTTTAATGATAATGATAGACCAGGAGGATTCAGGGTGTAAAATATTAGGGTTAAGGCCTCTTATATGATTGTTCACTCAGTTCAAATGATAGAATTGGCCTTGAAGACTTACTTACCTGTCATCCTCCATTTAAAGGGGTTTCAAGATGGCCTCCTTATATCAGTGTAGAGGAGCATTTCTTGTTTGGTGATAGGGAATTGGTTATTGTTGACTTCCTACCATCTTTTTTTTGTTGTTGTTTGTTTTTGTGGGGTAATGGGGGTTAAGTGACTTGCCCAGGGTCACACAGCCAGCAAGTGTCATGTGTCTGAGGCTGGATTCGAACTCAGGTACTGCCTGAATCCAGGCCAGTGCTTCATCCACTGCGCCACTTACCGCCCCCTCCTACCATCTTTGATTAGGTTTTTCCTTCCAAGCCTTTTTTATTTTCTGCTAATAGGTGGGGTTTGTTTTTTTTAGTGGAACATTGTTTTATATTATCCTGAAAAAATGGAGAGCTCCCCTCTTTCTCATTTCCCATAACTCAGATAAAATCCCTTACTATGTCCTCCTTCACTCCTTTCTTATATAAGAGGTGACCTTTGTTGTCAAGGTAAAGGCGCTTTACATGCACAAATGATCCTGTTCCATCCTGTTTTCTCTAGCAGATTGCTCTGTATCCTCCCCTCTCCCTCAGCAATCTCAGTCTCTCTCCTATTTCCTGGCTTCTCTACCTATAAACCTGCCTATGCCTCCCCACTCTTAATAACCTGTCACTTCATCTGCATCCCTGCTAGCTATCATCCCTCGGCTCTAAAACCCTTTCTCAGTTAAACTCCTTGAAAGGCCATCTACACTAGATACCTTTACTTCCTCTCCTCCCAGTCTTCTTCTAAACCCTCTGCAACCTGCTTTCAACTCATCATTCAACTGAAACTGCTGTCTAATGTTACCAATGATCTCTTCATTGCCAGTCTAATGTCTATTTCAGTCCTTATTCTTCAGAAGCTTTTGACATTGTCAGTTGCCCTCTTGAATACTACCCCCTTGGTTTCATGGCACTGGCCTTCTCTAAGTTTGTTAGCTACCTATCAGACCTATTAGCGAAGGATCATTGTCCCGTTATGGCCACTGACCATAGGAATCCTGAGAGGTCTATCCTGGTCTCTCTTCTCTCTTCCTCTATTCTGTCTCACTTGTGATCTCATGGACTCCTCGTGGGCTTGGTTAGCATCTCTATATAGATAATTCCCAGATCTGTATACCCAGTTCTCCCTCTCTGGCGCTCCAGGCTTGTATCACCAACTGCTTCTTGATATCTAAAACGCAACATGTCCACAATAGAGCTCATTCTCTTCTCCCCCAAATCCTCACTTCTTCCCAAGGGCACTGTCATTTTCATAGTCGCCAATGTTCTCAACCTCAGTGTCATCTTGACTTCTTATTCTACCCACCCAATCTGTCCCCAGGTCTTATTGTCTCTGTCCTCACAAACGTTTCTTGGGGTATGTCCCTTCTCTCCAGTAACACAGCTGCCACCCCCTTTCACCACAGCCTCCACTACATTATTTCTTGGCTTCCTTTCCTAAAGTTTCTCCTCACTTCAGTCCATTCTCAGCTGCCAAGGTGATCTTCCTAGAATGCAGCTCCAACCATATCACCTCCACCTCTCTACTCAAATCAATTCCATTGGCTCCATTTTACCTCTAGAATAAAATCCTTTCTTTGGGTTTTAAAGCCTTTTACAACCTAATTCCTTCCTAAATTTCAAATCTTCTTAATCCAAGAAGCTTCTCATCTTGCTATTCCTTGTACAAGATTGCTCCATCTCTTGACTCACACCTTTTCACTCTATACCTGGATGCTCTTTATCCCCACTTTAGCTTCCTCTGTTGGTTTCCCTGAAGTTCAAATCCCCCCGTCTTAGGGAGGTCTTTCCTCGTCCTTTCCATTCCTCATGCCCATTCCCTCACAGATCATATAACGTTTTCATCATGTGGATCTTTTATATGCATTTTTTGCATATTCTCTCCCTATTAGAATAGGAACTCCTGAAGAATTGAGGCTGGCTTTGTTTGTTTTAAACTGTATATCTCCAGGGTTCAGCACAGTGCCTGGCACATAATAGCACTGAATAAATGCTTTTTAACTGTGGACAGGGACAGAGTTGTGTGGGGTTTTGTTTTCATTTTTTTAATCACCCAGCATGTGGCACACTGCTGCAACACAGAGGAAGCAGTTCATAAATGCATGCCGAAAATATTGTAAAGACTTAGAAACTCATGATGAAGCATGCAGCCCACTTCTCAGTGGAGAGAGGATTGAGGGTGTGTGTGTGTGTGTGTGTGTGTGAGAGAGAGAGAGAGAGAGAGAGAGAGAGAGAGAGAGCGAGAGCGAGCGCTAGAGAGAGAGCGCTATAACATGGCTAATGCAGGAAATTATTTTACTTGACTATATATGTTGATACTAGTTTTCTTTTTCTAGCTTCCTCATGTTGGAGAGAAAGAATTTGGAGCTGAAAATAAGATAAATTCTAGTTTAAATTGTTGACTGACTAAAGTAGATTGGTTTCAAGAAATTTTAGAAACATTTTAAGGATGGGCAAGAAGTCTTTTTGATATATTTATTTAGATTACCAAGTATTGGGCAGCTAGGTGGTGCAGTAGATAAAGCACTAGCCGTGGGTTTCAGGGGAGACCTGAGTTCAAATCTGGACTCAGGCACTTTACACTTATTAGCTGTGTGACCCTGGGCAAGTCACTTAACCCTCATTGCCCTGCAAAAACAAAAACAAAAAAAACCAAAAAACCAGATTACCAAGTGTCCATAGCTTAGATTTCTTCTTAAGTGGAATTTGTTTATTCAGCTATAACAACTTGGGGAGAACTTGCACAAGGCTATTTGATAGAATTTAGATGAAGTCTAAATGGTACCCAGATATTTCCCTATGATCTGGAAAGGGAATTTTTTGTTCTATTTGATTGTTGAAAACAAAATTGCATTTAACAAATTTATAAAACACTAAACTGAAATCCTATCATTTCCTAACTTTCCTTTCATAATTTACTTGAGCTTTCTAACCTTCATGAGAAAGGGAAATGATTGATATCTGTAGAAATGATCAAAACTCAGTTTTGCAAGCTACTTGGTTCCAGTTTCTTGAGTTGATATGTCCTATTTATCAATTTGAGGATATATCTTTTTATTTAAAAGCTCTGCCCAGGGGCAGCTAGGTGGTACAGTGGATGAAGCACCAGTTCAGGAGGACCTGAGTTCAAATCTAGCCTCAGACATTTGACACTTGCTAGCTGTGTGACCCTGGGCAAGTCACTTAACCCTCATTGCCCCACAAAAAAACAATCAAAACTGCTACCTATATAGCTCATGAAATTTCCTAAATGGATAATACTCCTTTAAGCTTCCAGAACAGGACTTTAAAAAAATCTTTTAAATAAGAGATTCTCCAGCACACATTCTACACATGGGATTGTAAAACATGAAAGCAATTGCTCCATTGTTTAATTACTTATTAAATTACATATTAACCATGGTCTTCACTTCCAGGTGTGTTTTGATGATTCTTATGATCAAATCACAATGTTCTATATCTAATTATTCCAATTTCTCTACCTATTGTAGTGTTCGTTTCTGGTGTGGGGGAGGTAGTTTTTGTCATTCTTTGAACCCCCCTCCTCCCTCTATCCTTTTCCCTGATTTGATTTCTTTAACTTCCTCTAACTCTTCTTTGTTCTTCATATCCTGCTGCCTTACCCTGGTTAGATTTTTGCCCCAAGACCATGTGACTTATTTGTGGATTCCAGTGGGGTATTTCACCAAAGAAGGTTGGTTTTTAAAGAGTTTTAGAGACATTGTAGGAATAGGTGGAAAAATCTTCTAAATAAACTTATATGTTTATATTAACAAGTATCATTCTTTGAGGTTTTTTCCTTCTAACTTGAATTATTATACTCAACCTAAACCACAGAATGTACTTGAGGGGAAGTAGAAGAAAGTAGTAGAGAGGAACAAAGGAAGATAATTGGGCATATTTTGTAACCATATGAAAATTGAGTTTCTTTTACCACATTCTGTATTTATATAGTCTTTTGTAGACATTTTCACTTTTTCTTTGAAGAATTGAAACTGTTGGAGTTAGTTTAATCCATGAAATCAACCTGTCTCATGCTTCTTACGCTTTGTCCCTCTCTAGAATTGAGTCTCTGCCTTTATAAAAAAAATTTACATTTGAAAGAAAATTAATTTGAATATGTTGACAAGGCATAACATGGAGAATTTTCCCCTTATTATGGAACTGCCACAGTTTGTTCTAGTGGCAAAGAAAGTTCCTCTTGTACACCAGTGGGAAAAAAAGAGAGAAGCCATTAGTCTCTTGTAGGATCTAGTTAGCTCCAGCTGGCCTTGTAAGGAATGCTTTAACCCTCTTCTGGACTGAGAATGTTTGTAATGTCTTTCAGACACCACATCTTGTTAACCTCAATGAAGATCCGCTCATGTCCGAATGCTTGCTTTACTACATCAAAGATGGTATTACACGGTAAATGTGTTTTTCTTTTTTTCTTTAGGATTTACTTTACTTATTCAATAGCTGATTTAATACCTGGAGTGATACTGTCCTGTGATTTGCTCTTTTCTTTTTGAAGTAACTTATCTGAAACTGTCACTTTAACCCTTCTCAAATTACATAGTGCTCTTTGCTAATGTAGTCTCCATGATGGTTCCTGGTATGGGTAATTTCTCCCCATAAGGCATTAGGCAAGAATATTCTTATAGGCTTTTTCAGTGTTATTAGGAACGCTTAAAGGCTTGTTTGCCTTCATGAAACATTAAACCAGTCACCTTGGTGTCACAAGTCACTTTAATTGAAAATTTTTTGATATAAGGTCTTTATGAGATATTAAAACATAATTTTTAATATGTTCTCCACTCAGCATTTAATTAGGAACTAGGTAACACACTGTGAACATATGGTCTGTTTTCCCTTGTCTCTTGTATCTTATCGCTCCTGGGAAACATTTTCTTTGGGTACAGGGTTGGACAAGCAGATGCCGAACGGCGCCAAGACATGAGTCTTAGTGGGGCTCACATTAAAGAGAGCACTGCATCTTCCGGAGTGAGAGAAATCAGAACGGCGAAGGTGAGGGTCCTGGATTCCAGCTCTACTCTGGCTTGGAAAATCCCCGAGATGGTTTTTTTCCCTAACACTTCCTTTAGAATCTGGATGGTATATTACCAATAGTGAGGGACCTGGTTTCCGTAGCAATGCAGGGCCCATTGTAGCTTTTTACATGAAAATGGCCTCCACAAAGTGGGGCTCTGTTGCCCTACAGCAGCTGAAGAGTGTATAGGCAGCTGTGTAGTGGCCCTGAATAGTAAATGATTTTATAGAAAAGAAGGCAAAGAGCAAATCTCATGGACAAAAGCCTACGGGAACTCCTTCCAGGCGTTAACTCAGTGGACTGGATTTTATTTTATGAGAAAAGGGAAAGAAAGGTCTGATCCTCATTCATCCTGAGCTAAAAAAAAGAATCCTATCAGTACTTTTTTGCTCTCTTCATTCTTCTCAGTCAAAATGTTATAGTCCTAGTTTTCTTCAAGATTTCCTATGTTTCTAATTCTCCCTCTTCAGGCCACCCCCTCTCTGTTTCCTGCTTTCTTGAGAGAATGTTTTTTTAGATGATGATTGAGACTATTTCTTTTTCAATTTTCTTCATTCCCCAAAAAGGAGATTAAAAAAACTTCTCTATCCCAGTATGTTCATTCTGTGTTTTAGCAGTAGTTCACACTGATTTATGTAACTTTAACGGCTACTACTCCTGGCTTTAATCTTGTCACAAAGACTAAATTGATATATAAGTTGTTTTTATACTCTTCGATAGTTCAGTGAATTTGATCTAGCAATGACAAATGGTCCTAGTTTTATTGTGTTGTAAAGGGCCTTTGGGTGAAGGCATTTTGGAATTCATTGAGTTTAGGAATACTTCCAGTACTCAGTGCCATGGGTTTGTAATCCTTATTCCATTTTACCTTTCTTATAGTTATTGTGACTCTAGAACCTTGTGAGCGCTCAGAAACTTATGTGAATGGCAAGAGGGTTGACAGCATGTACAAGCTACGCTCAGGTGAGTGTGGGACAGATTTTCAAAACCTTTAACCCAAATATTATTCTGCATATAGTAACTTGTATGAATAATACTTTGATTTTTGTCTTTAGATTTAAAGCAGTAGGCTAAATTGAGACATTCCTGTTTGTGTATATATAGCCTACTCCGTTCCCTCCTTTAGTAGGCAAAAGGAGGTTGCACATATTAGTTATTTATATTTTAATGGTTTCTTAATCCTAATTTTATTTTTTTGCTCTTTATTTTTTTTTAGTTCCAAATTCTTATCCCTCCCTCGAGTCCCTCCCACACTCACTGAGAAGGCAAGCAGTATGTTATCCATTGTACATGTGAAATCATACAAAACATAATTCTGTATTAATCATATTCAAAAAAAGAGCAAGAAAAATAAAGTGAAAAACAATATGCTTCCATCACTCAGGAGTTCATCAGTTCTCTTTCTTGAGGTGGATAGCATTTTCTTTATTGGTCTTCAGGAACTGTCTTGGATCATTGTATTGATCAGAGTAGCTAAATATTTCACATCTGATCATTGTATGGTATTGCTATTACTGTGTACAGTGTTCTCCTGGTTCTGCTCATTCACTTTACATCAGTTACTTAAGTTTTCCCGGGTTTTTCTGAAACTATCCCCCTCATCATTTCTACAAATAGTTAAACTTAATTAAATATTACTGTAAATATTTTTGTACATATAGGTCCCTTTCTTCTTTCATCTATTTGAGATTCAGAACTAGTAGTGGCATTGCTGGGTCAAAGAGTATGCACAGTTTGGATAGCCTTTTGGTATAGTTCAAGATTGATCTCCAGAATGGTTGAACCAGTTCACAACTCTACCAGTAATGTATTAGTATCCCTATTTTCTTCATTTCCTTCAGTATTTGTCATTTTCCTTTTCTGTTATCTTGGCCAATCTGATAGGTGTGAGGTGGTACCTTTGAGTTGTTTTAATTTGCATTTCTCTAATCAATAGTAATTGAGAGCATTTTTATATGATTATTAATAGCTTTTTGATTTTTTTTCTTCTGAAAACATCCTATTCATATCCTTTGACCATTTATCAATTAGGGAATGGCTTGTATTTTTTTTTCAGGGCAATGAGGGTTAGTGACTTGCCCAGGGTCAAGTAGCTAGTAAGTGTCAGTGGTCCTAGGCCAGATTTACAACACAGGTCCTCCTGAATCCAGGCCTGTGTTTTATCCGTTACACCATCTAGCTGCCCCCTAATGGCTTGTATTTTTACAAATTTATTCCTATGATCCTGTATGTCTCTTATTGGGTCATAGACTCTTCCCCTATCCAAAGATCTGATAGATAATATCTTCCATGTTTCCTTAATTTGCATATGATATCACCCTTTATTTCTAATTCATGTACTCATTTTGAGCTAATCTTGGTAGACAGTGTGAGATGTTGATCTATGTCTAATTTCTGCCAAACTGCTTTCCATTTTTCCTATCTTTTTTTGTCAAATATGAGTTCTTGCCCCACAAAACTTGGTTCTTTTGGTTTATTTAAACACTATATTGGGTAGCTAGGTGGCGCAGTGGATAGAGTACCGGCCCTGGATTCAGAGGACCTGAGTTCAAATCCGGCCTCAGACACTTAACATTACTAGCTGTGTGACCCTGGGCAAGTCACTTAACCCCAACTGCCTGGCCAAAAAAACAAACAAACAAACAAACAAAAAACCCACTATAGTACTATGGTAATTTACTATTGTGTATTGTGGCCTAATCTATTTCCACTAATCAACCACTCTGTTTCTTAGCCATTATCAAATTGTTTTGATGATGCACTGCTTTGCAATAATATAGTTTGAAATAGAAATCTGGTTCTGCAAGGCCACCTTCCTTCATTTTTTCTTTATTGATTCTCTTGATAGTCTTGATCATTTGTTCTTCCAGATGAATTCAATTTAGGTAAAATTATTATTTTTATTATATTGTCTTGGCCTACTACCCATGAGTAATCAATATTTTTTCCACTTGTTTAGATCCATCTTTGAGTGAAGTGTTCTGTCATTTTGTTTATATGATTCCTGGGTGTCTCTTGGCAGGTATACTCCCAAGGATTTATGCTGTCTGCAGTTATTTTAATGGAATTTCTCTTTCTATCACTACCTGTTAGGTTTTGTTGCTAATATATAGAATTGCTGATCATTTTTGTGGATTTATTTTATATTCTGCAACTGTACTAAAGCTGTTGTTTTGAATGGTTTTTCAGTTGATTCTCTAAGGTTCTTTAAATCTCATCTTATTTTATACTAGGAAATCGCATCATCATGGGTAAAAACCATGTTTTTCGTTTCAACCATCCGGAGCAAGCACGGGCTGAGCGCGAAAAGACTCCATCAGCTGAGACACCTTCTGAACCAGTCGATTGGACGTTTGCACAGAGAGAGCTTCTGGAGAAACAAGGCATTGATATGAAGCAGGAGATGGAAAAAAGGTAATGTGTAAATTCCTTATTTTAATTAGTCATCCTGATACTTAGTATGTTAAGATGGTCATGGGAGAAGAGCTGCTTGTGGCCCTGTCTTCGTTTCCTAGGACACACACTTACAAGAAAGGCCTTCTAAAGAGAAATAATTGGAATCATAACATCTTAGAGCTGGAATAGATATCAAGGTTCACCTTGTTTTTGGTTTTTCTGTTATATTAGTTTGTATGAACTAAGTAAAATAACAAAAAATTCTATGTGTAATATGTCAAAAGAAGCAGCTTAATGTAACTCTGTGGAGTTGAGTGCTTTGTAATTTTCTGCCTCCAGTTTGATTCTTTTCCCTTCTGTTGTTTTGTAGGCTCCAGGAAATGGAAATCTTGTATAAGAAAGAGAAAGAGGAAGCTGACCTTTTGTTGGAGCAGCAGAGACTGGTAGGCACCTCCCTCTCCCATTCCACTAAATTAGTAGCCCAGTACCAGCCTTTCTGACATAACTTATGCCACTGATGTATACTGGCTCAGGATGTAACCCCCTGGGCTGTCACTGATAGCATATCATTACACCTTTTCCTTAGTGAGACCAACCCATGTTATTATTAAACTCAACCTGAGAAAATCTGCAGGAAGGTTTGGGCCTCTTTTGAGAGTTTCTTTAAGTCAGCACCAAACCATGTGGGGAAAGCAACGGGACTTTTTTGGGTGGCAAATTGGGCAGAAAAATTTTCTTTAATGTAGTTGAGTTATCTTTGGATTGAATCCTCAGTGGTCTTACAAGTTATAACTGATGTAACTTTTTTACTTGGTGGATGTTTGCCTTGGTTTGTCTTGATCACATGAAAATTACTAATTCTATCCTCTTGGGCTGACTCAGTTATTATTTTCTTGTGCTGGTTTTTTTGTTTTGTTTTGTTTTTTAAAAGAATATTATCGTGTCTGAAAATGTTTGCTGCACAGTTGCATGTTTTAACCTCTTTCCTACCCCTGCATGGAGTCTGAATCCTCTGCCAAGGTCTTAATTGGTTCCTTTATGCATAAAGAACCAAGCAGGAGTGAAGAGCGAAGAGTCTTTTTTTTAAACACCGACAGTTAGAAATATGAAGGAATAGTTAGCTAGATATCCAGTAAAGCAGTAAGTTCCAATTATGTCAAGCAATGGCCTATGAATGTCTGAGACTAGTTAGTTTTTCATGGTGTTACAGAAAACTTGCGCTCTTGAATAAGCTTCATTTTGGACCTTTTTAGTTCAGGAACCTGAAGTCTGATTAGAAGAAGCTTCTGGATTTGTGGATTGATAAATGGAGGGGGGAAAAAATAACAGAAGAACCTCAAGAGACCAGGCATGACTTTTCTAGAAATTTTTAAATTTTAATTTTCTTTAAGGTGAAGGGGAGAATTAAGGAAAGGAGATAATTGTTTACCTTCTTTCTTAACTTTAGACAATAACATTGCCTTTCACATATGTATAACGATGTAACAGTCATATCACCTTCTGAACTTTGTCAGACAAAAGCTCAGAATCCTTGAGCTGTAGCAGCCTTTTCAGTATGGCACAATGACGTCAAAGTCAGTGTGTGATCTTGGCAACTTCAGTCAAGTTAAAAAAGGAATTGAGGGTAAAGGAGAATCACATGGCCTGGGGGAGGAGCAGGTCCAGTAAGTTTAGTTTGTGGAAGTTACTGCAAAGCCCTTCTTCTGGGAGGGGGACAGCATTCTCCATAGTCTAAAATGGTTTATGCCCATGAAAGAAGGCCTTTCTGACTGTAATAACATGATCAGATGAAATTTCTTAAGTGTACTATAGAGATCAAAAATGGGCAGATGTGATAATAGTATTGTTGCAAATGGTATAAAACATCGATTGTCCTTTGGTTCACTAAAATAGAGAAAAAATTCCTGAAGGGTAGAACTTAGTTGTTAAATGTTTAGTTCTCATAAGGCAGCTAGGTGGTGCAGTGGTTAGAGTGCTGGGCCACAAGTCAGGAAGGTCAAAGTTCAGATCATGACTCAGTCATTTACTAGCTATGTGACCATGTACAAGTCACTTTACTTTTGTTTGCCTCATTTCCCTATCTGTAAAATTAAGATGATAGTAATACCTACCCATTAGGGTGTTTTGAGATAAAATAGTTAATACTTTTAAAAGCACTTTGCAAACCTGAAAGCACTATAAAAATGCAAGCTATCCTCCTCATCATTATTCTGATGAATAGTAATAAGTGTTGAATGTTTGCCCACCAATCTTATCAGCTCTTGAGAGCAACTCAGTTAATTATAATACATGAGTTGTCCCCATATCTCTTACTTACAAAATAGGTAGGTGTTTATTATCAGCCTATATACAAATTGTTGTTCCAAATGTTGAAGATATAAGGAAGTATCAAACATGGTCTTAGGGCTTTTTTACCCATAAATGGCTTAATTAAATGTTTATGGAGCATGTATTGC
The DNA here is from genome assembly GCF_019393635.1 of Dromiciops gliroides. Taxonomy (NCBI): domain Eukaryota; kingdom Metazoa; phylum Chordata; class Mammalia; order Microbiotheria; family Microbiotheriidae; genus Dromiciops; species Dromiciops gliroides. The sequence goes on along the minus strand of NC_057863.1, from coordinate 624,864,330 downwards.
ATGTAGTACTTTTAAATAATAATGTAAAAGAAAGATTCAGGTCCCACAGTTTTAACTTGATATATTCTCAAGCTGAACACATTGGTGGGATAGTATCTAATTTTCTGTGGTTTGTACTTGTTGCATTATTGTTCCTGAATTATAAGTAACTCCTCTTCTGCACTGGTTGCTAAGTGGTTTAGACTTTGTCTTGGCATGTCAGGGTCTCTCTGTAATTTGAGATGCACTCATTTTAGTTGTCCCCTCACGTAAGAGCTCTGTCTGGGAGCCTACTATTGTATTTCTACCCAAGGCTGAGTGTTAATGAATCCTGAATCTGTCTCATAGAGGATGTAGCAGGAGGACTAGAGTGATGTTACTTTTGGCATTCTGTTAAACATCCATGAATGTCACAGCTATAGAAGTATGTTTTAAAACATAATAAAGTAAAGCACATAAGTACTTCTTGCCTGAGGTGAACATGGAAATCTCAGCTACTGGCATTGATTATAACCTCTTTTTCTTGGATTGATTTGGATTCTCTTCATTGTTCTGTAGTTTTTGTTTAAAGGCTTTGAATGTATAATTTTTACTCAACCAGGTCATTGATTTAGTAGTGAAAATACTTAACCATTTTCTAAAGTAGTTGATACTCACTTTATCCCTAAATGCTTGTAGGAATATTAGGAAGAAAGAAGTATATAAGGAGGAAGAAAGAAAAACAATTAACATTGTATGTGAAAAATGTAAGATTTTCCTTGTCTTCCCAAAACCAGAGTTTAATTCTAGGCTCTAACATGTATTAGCTCTGTGACCCTAGACAAATCTTCAAGCCTCAGTTTCCTTCTCAGTAAAATGGTGGTAATAATATTTATACTGCCTACTTCCTAGATTGCTGTAATGAAAGTGTTATAAAGCTCAAAATAGTATGTTAGAAAAAGTTATTATAATTAACAATAACATTATTAGAGACTTGGGCTATATGGATGAGTAAGTCATAAGTAAACCCTGCTTCTCTATGTCACCTCAAGAAAAGCAACAAATATACGGGGGAAATCTGTATAGGAAAGCATTGAAAGGAAAAACTAAGAAACTGAAGAAATGGGCAAAAAAAAGACTTTTCCACTCAATACAAGGAATAAATACAGTAAGGTCTGGATTAGTTCAAATAATAAATCCCATAGTGTTTGCATGTATTTGAAGTCATACTTGTCAAATTTATAATTATACTGAATACAGTCATTGGTTTTAGGCCAATGGAAATATGCGGAGCAAATTTGAATAATAAGACTACTTCATGGGATTTGTTATTTGACTTTATTGCGACCTAACTATACTATGGGTATTGTGGGATAAAAGAAAATAAAGAAATTGTTGGAATGAAAAAACAAGACTTCGGAAGCTAGGACCTCTCTCCTCCACACCCCCTCTCCCCCAGAATATGAAGTTACTGCAAGAACTTCCAGAATAATTTAGGATTTCAGTAAGACATATAAAGGAATTTCCAGTATCTATAAAAATAGACCATTAAAGGCAGAATACAATAAGATGACATGAAACTCAAATGAAGAGAAAATATGGTATAAAATCTTAATAAAGCATTGGATTCTGAGGAATAGAATGACCCGAGCAGAACAAAATAAAAATAAAAGAAGAAAACCCACGCAAAACGGAGGGTTGGAAGAACAATTATAAAATTTTTCTAAAGAATCAGGTGGAAAAATATTTCTTATCTCTACAAACCAAAGTGACAGAACTTGATGAGATAAAATGAGAATTGTTGGTCTTCCAGAAAAATATGAGCAAGAAGTCTAAATACCATATTCCAGGGAAAAACTCATCCCAACAAATTGACTAAAAGCTTTGGAAAGAGAGCAGATGTAAATAGAAAGCACAGACTGCATATAGAGACTTAACTTAAATGTGTAAAAAAATTTTATTGATATCTTTGGGTTTTTACACTGTCATAGTTTTTCCCAGTATATCCCCTTTCCAGAGAGTCGTCTGATTTAACAAATTTAGTACTTTAAAAAAATGTTTTATTTCTTCCCCAATTACATGTAAAAACAATTTTTAACATTCTTTTTGTTTGACTTGGAAATTCTATCCCACACTCCCCTCCCCCATTCCTGAGACAGTAAGCAATATGATAGAGGTTATACGTATGCAGTCATGAAAACATCTTCATGTTAGTGATTTTGTGCAAGAAGACTCAAAGGAAGCGGGGGAGGAGAGAGACAGAGACAGAGAAAGCTTCAGTCTGTGTTCAGACAACATCAGTTCTTTCTGTGGTGCTTGATAGCATTTTTTACCACGAGTCTCTTGGGATTGTCTTGGTTCTTTGTATTACTTATAATAGCTAAGTCATTCACAGTTCTTCATCATACAGTATTGGTATTAATATGTAAAATGTTCTTTCTCCTGGTTCTGCTCGCTTCACTTTGCATCAATTCATGTAAGTCTTTTCAGGTTTTTATAAAATCATCCTGCTTGTCATTTCTTATAGCATGGTAATATTCCATTAAAATTATATGCGACAACTTGTTCAGCCATTCCCCAATTGATAGGCATCCCCTCAATGTCCAGTTCTTAGCCTCTTCAAAAAGTTGCTATAAGTATTTTTGTACATATAGATCCTTTTTCTTTTTCCTTGATCTCTTTGGGGTATAGACCTAGCAGTGATATTTTTGGATCAAAGGTTATACACAGTTTTATAGTCGTGTGAGCATAGTTCCAAATTGCTCTCCAGAATGGTTAGAACACTTCACAACCCCACCAACCGTGCCTTAATGACCCAGTTTTCCCACATCTCCTCCATTGTTTATCATGCTCCTTTTTTGTCACATGAACCAATCTGATAGGTGTGAGCTGGTCCCTCAGAGTTTTTTAATTTTCATTTCTTTATTCAATAGTGATTTAGAATAAACTTTTTAAGAGGAAAAGAAAATGGGGAAAAATCAGCACAACCAATTTATACATTGAAAAAGTAACTTAAATTTAATTCATCCAGAAATGTAGTTGTCAAGTTCTTAGGCTTCCTTGTCAGAGAGAATGCTGCAAGCAGTCTGTAGAAAACAATTCACATATCCACAAAAGCCCTATTTCAGCTTCTACAAGATAATTTGGTGATAAGAAATGAACCAAGCAAAGAAAATCATCTTGAACCACAACACGACATGTAGGCAACTTTGCAGTTAACTTTTGCACTTAATGTCTCAGTTCCCCAGTCATTTTCCTGAGACTCTTAAGTTACAAATAAGATGGTGCTTTGTCATAGGGATTTTCCACCCCCAAAATTACCTCCAGTGATGAAATCTTAGGTCTGTATTTAACATCCACAAACCAGAAATCATTAAAAAGTGTGCTCTTCCTTGGAGTGAGTGAAAGGACAGAGGGTATCTCTATGTGAGTTACAAAGGATAAATTATTGGAACCAGATTTAGCTAATAACTTGTGCTATAAACAGGGAGCAAAAGTAATTGAAAAGAATCCAATAGAGGCAAAAGCAAATGTAATATATATGTATATACATACATTTATGTGTTTATGCATATGTGTTTACATATATATGCACACGCGTGTGTGTCTATATCTATGCAAAACCTTAAACTGGACAATAAAATGGCAAGAAAGCTGCAGAGTTAGAAAATAAAACTTAATATACTGTTTTCAACAAATTTACCTAAAACATTATCAAGCCATGTTCATTCAAGGTGAAGGTCTAGAATAAGATTTCTTAACTTAGTTACTATGAATTTAAAAACATTTCTGAGAACTGTATTTGGGCATAATTTGTTTCATTTCTGTTGCTCCGTATTTTATGCATTTAAAATCATAATCTGATAAAGGGTTTATAGGTTTCACTACACTGATTGACCAAAAGGTCACACGCAAAAGGTTAAGAACCCCTAGTCTAGAATAAAACTTGTTATATTTCAGCTGAATCAGAAGTCAGGAGTTGCAGTTATGCTTTCAAATAACACAATTGCAAATATAGATGTTATTAAGGGAAACAAAAACCTATAATATAAATAAACGTGAATAAAATAATATATAAAATGTTTATTCCTGAGTCTTCATTACCATCTGGAATGATATGCTATTTATGCCTGTGAGTAATGGACTAACACAGCTTCTAAAGAACTGAAGTTTAGCACCACCAAAAGGGCCTTGGAAAAGCCTTTGTTGAATGTGAGCAGGCTATGACAAATTACAAATGAGAAATTACACAGGCTAAATGTTGTAAAGGTTACAATAAGAAAACTCTTAAGACTAAGGGGGGGGGGGGGAGACAGGCCAGGAACATTTCAAGAACAATGGCAACCAGATAATCTTCCTGATCCATTGGAATCCATGCACTATTTTAAAAAAAAGAAAGAAAATAACCCTCAGTGTGATGAATGGTCACCCTCTAATAGATTTATATGGATACATGGACAAGCCTCACACAGGCTAAGTAGGCTCACAGTTTTTATTGTTGGAAGAAATATTTGCATTAATGTGGCCGCAGATCTGTTGAATTATCATAGTATGTGCCAAATGATATATCAACCAAATTATTTTTTTTCATAAAAGTATTTTATTATTTACCAGTTATATGTAGAGATAGTTTTCAACATTTGTTTTTATAAGATTTCTAGTTTCAAATTTTTCTTCCTCCCCTCCCTCTCCCTTCCCCAAAACAGCAAACAATCTGATATAGGCTGTACATGTACAATCACATTAAACATATTTCTGCATTAGTCATGTTGTGCAAGAAGAATCAGAGCAAAAAGGAAAAAATCTCAAAAGAGAAAAACAAAAAAAGTAGAAATAGTATGGTTCAATCTGCATCTAGATTCTGGAGTTCTTTTTTTCTGGATTTGGAGAGCATTTTCCAGCTAGGTGGCGCAGTGGATAAAGTGCCGTCCCTGGATTCAGAAAGACCTGAGTTCAAATGGGACCTCAGACACTTATTAGCTGTGTGATCCTGGGCAAGTCACTTAACCCTTACTGCCCTACCAAAAAAAAAAGAAAAAGAAAAGAAAGAAAAATGAGGAATGGGCATACATAGAAAATAGAGAAGAAATAAAGAAACTTCAAAACCCTTGTCTTTAATTCCATGGTAACAAAACTGAAAACTTAAATCTAATTTGAATGTCTAAAAATATGTAATAGAGAAAACATGAATTAGGTAACCTAAGTAACCCAGTCTCAGAGAAATTGAAAAAAGCATAACTGAGGTTCTGTGCAAAAAAAAAAAATCATCAGGACAATGGATTTACAAGCAAATTCTGTCATACATTTAAAGGACAAATAATTGCTGTACCACATAAGCTGTTTTAAGAATTAGAGAAAGAAGGCATTTAACCTAACTTTCCCTATTAGATAAACATGGTCCTGACTCCCAAAATGGAAGGAGAAATCAGGGGGGGAAAAAAAGAGAGAGAGCGCGCTAATATTTTGCAAGTTTTCCACATAACATCTCATTTAATCTTCCCCAGAATCCTCTCCAGTGAGCACTTACTGAAGTTATACTCATTTTACACATCAGGAATTGGGGTTCCCAGAGGTAAATGATAATGAGGACCCTGGGAAAGAAGAGTATCTTTCAGTTAAGTGAATTGCCCGTGGTCACCTAAATAATAAATATTGAAGGCCAGATTTGAACCCAGGTCATCGTAATCCCAAATTTAACATTCTATCCACTACACCAGATTGCTTTCCCTTAGGAGATAACTATAGAATAGTATCAGTAATGTATATTATTTTAAAAATATTAAATAAGCAGCAGGATAACAGTATTATATCATTATGGCTAAGTTGAATTTATGCCATGAATGAAAAGTTGGGTCAACATTAGGAAAGTAGGTAGCATAATAAATTATATTAATAACAAAACCACAAGGTTATATCCATAGATACAGAGGTATCATTCCACAAAATGCAGTGCTCATGTTAAAAACACTGAAAAGCAGGGGCAGCTAGGTGGCGCAGTGGATAAAGCACCGGCCCTGGATTCAGGAGAATCTGAGTTCAAATTCGGTCTCAGACACTTGGCACTTACTAGCTGTGTGACCCTGGGCAAGTCACTTAACCCTCATTGTCCTGGCAAAAAAAACCCCACAAAAAACCCCCAACGCTGAAAAGCATACAAATGAAGGATTTTAATTTGATTAAAAGCATTTATCTACGGCAGGAGGTACAATTATTTGTAATGGAAAAACATGGAAAATCTTTCCAGTAAGTTCAGAAGTGAACTTAGAATGTATACTTTCACAATTATTAGTTGACATTATGAGAAATTCTACCTCTAGTTATAAGTGGATAAATATTGGTGATAAGAAGGAAAAGCATATCTTTCATGGATAATAGAATATTTGATACAAAATAGTCTAAATAATCAGAAAAAATCAATACAATACCTTAAATTTAGTAACAATATAAATTCACAAAAATTTCAATTTTCTGTATTTTAACAAAAGCTAGGAAAAAGACAAATTAGGAGAAATGTTTGTTAGTCACAAATTGCACTAAATGTTGGGGTGTTTACCTACCAAGACATATAGAACTCATATAAACACAGAAGACTTAAATTTGGGGGAAGAGTAATTGTTCATGACTAATCTAGGCAGTATTATAATTATGATAATATCATGCACTTTACTTTAGAGACTTAATGCTATGACAATCACATTGCTAAAGGAATACTTCATAGAATCAGACAATAAGACCACAAAATCAATGTGGAGGAACAAAAGATCAAGAATTAAAAAGGTAAAAGAAAAAAAACTGTAAGGAGTTGCTTTGCCCTTTTCACTTCTCAAATTATATTATAAGGAATTAATTATCAAAACTAAGCAAGACTTAGAAACATATGATTAGTGGTCTAGTCTGAGAAACTCTTAAGTGCACAAAAGAACTACAGGGCAAATTGGCTGGTGTTTTTGTTTTTTGGTGGAAAAAACAGATTGAAAAAAAGCAACATTTCACATTTATATTTATTTTGGTTTGAGCTACACTGGAAAATGTTATAGGGCACATGGCCATGGGCCAAGTGTTTGATACCTCTGGAATAGAGACAATTATAAAAGTCAAAACAGATGAGTTCAGTAGTGTGAAGAGAAAATCAATGTAACTTAGGATAAAAAGAACTTACAGATGTTAAAAAACAACAACCACCCAACAACCATTGCATTAAACATCTGATAAAAACATCATCTAACATTTTGGGGAAGGTTTTATGTAAATCAGTAAGGTTAAGAGCCTTCCCACAATAGAGAAATGATCCAGGATAAGCAGAGTTTTCCAAAGGGAAAAAAACGCATTGTCAATGAGCTGGAAAAGTGCTCCCATTACCAATAATCAGAAAAATGCAAATTAAAACAACTCTTTTAAAAAATCACATCACATTGATTAAATGGACAAATAGGATTTTAAAAAATCATTAATTAATCAAAAATTAATGTAGGTGGAGCATAGGTAAAAGAGGCAGGGTAATTTACTGCTGCCAAAGTTTTGATTTTCTGCTTGGCCCCAGAAAGTAGAACTAGAGGTAGTGGATGGAAGAGTTAAAAAGGTAAATTTAAATTTGACCTAAAGAAAGACTTCCTGATCCTTTGTTCCAGGGTCATGCAACTAAGTGTCTGAGGCTTGATTTAAACTCAGAACTTCTTGACACTAGGCCCTGCACTCTATCCACTCTGTCACCAACCTGCTTCATTGTGGAGGTTATCTACCATTTGATCATTATTTATCTATTTATCTCTTTATTTATCTATCTATCTATCTATCTCTTTCTTTATTTATTTATTTTGGGTGAGGCAATTGGGGTTAAGTGACTTGCCCAGGGTCACACAGCTAGTAAGTGTTAAGTGTCTGAGGCCGGGTTTGAACTCAGGTACTCCTGACTCCAGGGCCGGTGCTCTATCCACTGCGCCACCTAGCTGCCTCTTAATACTTGTTTTAAAGGAGATTATTTTTCACATGTAAGGACATTGCCCCTGAAGTCTTTTCCCACCTTTGTGATTGTGTAATTTCTTCCAGCCATTTTGGGGGAAAAGAAGGAATAGAACTGTGTAAGGAAAGTTAAAAAATTTTTCACACCCCTTGACCCAGTGGTCTCTCTTTTGAATTTATATTCCAGGAAGGCAATTGACACAAAATAAATATATATTAAAAATATTCGTAGCATCGTTATAATAGCAAAAAGTTGGAAACATCATGCGCCCAATGATTGGGAAATGACTAAATTAATTTGAGTATATGTAAGGTAACAATATTATGCCATAAGTGAATATTAAAAATTCAAAGAAATGTAAAAACTTGTATGAAGTTATACAGAATGAAGAAACCAGAACCAAAAGAACAGTATAACCAAATTTACAGTTATACTGAGCTAGACAACTTTAAATAGCGAAACAACTCAAATAAAAAATTACAGAATTCATAATAAAATTGATTACTAAAGTCCACTCCCTTCCTATGACTTGTAATCTTTGAGGGGTAACTTGGTTCGTGGATACAGTGTTGGACTTGGTAATAGCAAGACCTGCTTTTGAATTCTGTTTAAGGAAATCTGTGAGCATAGTAAAGTAACAACCTCTTTTAGCCCATTTCTTCATCTTTAACATATAGACAATAACACCAGTACCTGTAGTACCTATCTCACAGGACTGTTGGGATGTTCCAATTAAATAATGCCTCTAAAGTTTTCTAGCACTTAAAGTGGTGTGTGTCAGCAGTTACTAATATCCATGCTGTTTTGCTTAATCGTTTTCAAGTATTACACATTTTTAGGGAATTGTGTAGTTTTTGTAAGATTTATGGAACAAAGCTATTCATTAAAAATTAATAATATTCCATGAACTTAATGCACATATATTTTCAAGAAAATTATTTTCTAGGAACTGTATACATTTTCAGTTATTTTTTAAAAGTATTCATATATACTCTTGAGTTCATCAAGCAAGTATATATTTTTTTCATTAAAAATCAAAAGGATAGGGGTATGTATAAACACTATAAGCCAGCTATTTAGTGCCACAGTTTCAAATAGACAGCAAAACTTATAGAATATATTCCCTTTAAAAAGACAAGAAATGAAATTTTCTTTTATATATATGTATATATACACATGCACTGATATATTTATATATAAGTATATAGCAAGGAATATACATATAGATATATATGTATATATCTATATGCATATCTGTCCATATATGTACACACACACACACACACACACTTTTGTTTTTTCCGTGGTAAATCACTTACCACTATTAGACAGGTCAATATCTTCAGAAATTATGAACAACGTATTACTATAATTACAATTAAAGATTATCTGCTTTTCCCATAAATATATATAGATGTACATATCCACACATATATGTACATTCATACATACACTGTCTATGTTTAGTCTGGAAAATCAGTCAGCATTGGGTATTTCCAAATTATGATGTTTTTGTCTTATCTTGAAAAGCTCATGGGGCAATCATAACTTAGCTAGAGGAAATGGTTAAAGTGACTTACCCATTTACATTTTTCATTATCCACTTTCATTAAAACTTTTTTACGTTTAAAGAAACTAATTCATTTAATTATTTACAATGCCCAATTTCAAAAAACAAAAATATTTTACTTTCATCTAGGGTACTGTTGATAAGGCTATTTACTTCTAAGTATTTATAGTGACCGAATAAAAAACTTTGCAAATTATTTATTAAGGATGCAAACTGGTGTATTAACTGATGTCCTAAATCATATTAGCTTAAAAAAACAACACTGATTGGAAAGATTACTTTAGAAACAGACAAATAATTTTAAAGTTCTGTTATTTTTAAATTGGCAAATTCTTATCTTTTGTGGTTAGCATGTTGTCAAGCAAGAGCTTGAACTTTTTATGACCCAACACTCTCTCCACTGTGCCACCCAGCTATCTCAACAACTACAAATAGCATAGGTTTCTATATATAAGACTTAGTAAAAACTGAATCTGTTAAAAAAAAAATTAGCTGGAGAACTTGTGAAAAGAAAAGTTAAGCAAAACATTTGATCTGGTAGGGTTTTTTAAATTATCATCTGCTGGGGCAGCTAGATGGCACAGTGGATAGAGCACCGGCCCTGGAGTCAGGAGTACCTGAGTTCAAATCCGGCCTCAGACACTTAACACTTACTAGCTGTGTGACCCTAGGCAAGTCACTTAACCCCAATTGCCTCACCAAAAAAAAAAAAACCAAAAAACAAAAAACAAAAAAAAATTATCATCTGCCACTTTCTAGTATGTTGTGGTGAGGTTTTTTTCTCCTTGTGAATACAATATTGCTTGGCTTAAGCATATGAAGAAAAACCAACATCATTGTGTTTGTTTCTTTTTCCTGTTTGTTCTTTGGACAATAAACTTTATCTCTGAATGTAAATTGTATGCTTACATAATGAATGGCGTGAGAAAGCTGCAAACTGAGAACGTGTTCTTGGGTAGAATAGTTTTTGTAGCTCTACTTTCATTTATCTTGTAGTAAACTTCCATGGTGGATAAACTCTCACACTGAATTCTGTATAAGGGCACTCTGAGCACTTTTAACACCATCCCTGTTGACTGCTTAGTTTCTACTTTCTTATCTTCTAACTTTTTTCTAGGGCTCCTCTCTTTTTAGTAAAGCCAACTCTAAACAACAACCAAAAAAAAATGCCTCAGCATACTACAGCATTACTAACCAATGTTAATCTGGCTACTCGTCACATCTCTGTATGACACCTGTGCTCGCTCATGGGGGAAAGAGTTTCTGGAAGACGCAGCAGCAATAACCAAGGCAAATGTTGGGGAGTGTTTGCATGGTTTTAAAGCATGTCTGGGGTGCAGCTTTTTGTTGTGGTTTTTTAATGATATTTTATATTATAGTTTGGGTGACCAAAAATAATGTTTACTTTATCAGGCATCATGAGAATTTTTAAAGTAGGGATATCATCATTTAAGAAAATGAGGCTAGGGGCTAATGCTTTTTTACTATCTTAATACCAAGCCCTGAAAAAATTTTATATTATTTAGTTTTTTTTTTTTAAGTTTGCTTAAGGTTTTTTGCTTGTTTTTTTTTCTTCAATTTGATTTTCCTTTTTCCATTTTAATTTTGGTTATTCGGGGGCCATTTTTTGATTTTGTTTTTCCAAAGGATGCAGATTCTGATAGCGGGGACGATTCAGACAAGAGGTCGTGTGAGGAGAGCTGGAGGCTGATTACTTCCCTGAGAGAAAAACTACCTCCTAGCAAGTTACAAACCATTGTTAAAAAATGTGGGCTCCCCAGCAGTGGGAAGAAACGAGAGCCAATCAAAATGTACCAGATTCCCCAAAGAAGACGCCTCAGCAAAGACTCCAAATGGGTTACCATCTCAGACCTCAAGATTCAGGCTGTCAAAGAAATCTGCTATGAGGTTGCCCTCAATGATTTCAGACATAGCCGGCAAGAGATTGAGGCCTTAGCCATTGTTAAAATGAAAGAACTTTGTGCCATGTATGGGAAGAAAGACCCCAATGAGCGAGATTCTTGGAGGGCAGTGGCCAGAGATGTCTGGGACACAGTTGGTGTTGGAGATGAGCGAATTGAGGATGTAATGGCCAATGGGAAAGGAGTCACCGATGTAGATGACCTCAAAGTACACATAGATAAACTAGAGGATATTTTACAAGAAGTAAAAAAACAAAACAACATGAAAGATGAAGAGATCAAAGTACTGAGAAACAAAATGTTAAAAATGGAAAAAGTCTTACCACTGATTGGATCACAAGAGCAGAAATCTCAAGGAAACTATAAAAGTAAAGACACAAGCTTTACTGGTGTCTCTAACAAGTCAGACAGTGAGGAACCTGGGAAAGAAGAGCGTGTTTCACAGTTGATGGATGGGGATCCAGCCTTTAGGCGTGGGCGTCTGCGTTGGATAAGGCAAGAACAAATTCGGTTTAAGAACTTGCAACAGCAGGAGATAACTAAGCAGCTCCGCAGACAAAATGTACCACACAGATTTATCCCTCCAGAGAATCGAAAACCTCGATTCCCATTTAAGAGCAATCCCAAACACAGAAACTCTTGGAGTCCAGGAACACATATCATTATAACAGAAGATGAGGTTATAGAGTTAAAAATTCCCAAGGAGGAAGAGGAAAGAAAAGGAAGTGAAGAGAACCAAGAAAAAATTAGTAGAGCAATGTCTAAGGACCCCCAGTTCACATGGGGTCATCAAGGCAATCGAAGCCAAGATTCCATACAAGTTAGCAAGCAGCATCTTAATAATCATCAGCAGCAGCCACCTCCTCAGTTACGATGGAGAAGTAACTCCCTCAATAATGGCCAGCAGAAAAATGCACGTGCTCAATCTGCGTCATCAGAGTCTTTACAGTCCTTCAATGGGCACCAGAACCCTGATCTACAAACTTTCCAGCAGAAGCGCCATATTCATCAGCACCGCCAGCCATACTGTAATTACAACACTGGAGGCCAAATGGAAGGCAATATATCCAGTTTCTACCAGAAGCAGACGGACCGATCTAACCACTATAACCAGTTTGTGACGCCACCTCGAATGAGAAGACAGTTCTCTGCACCTAATCTCAAAACTGGTAGAGAAACCACCGTGTAACGCTCTTGGACAAGCTTGAAATTTTGTAGGGAGAAAGAGAGGAATGGTAATGATGACATGATTAAAAACACTTGAAACGGATCTACCTTTGTGTTCTGTGGCCTCATAGGATTCCTGTTGTGATTTTGATGTTGTATTCCAGCAGAGATTAACTAGTTCTTAATCTTATACCATACACAGAAACACTGGAATTTGAATACATCCCTTTTTGATTGTGCACCATTGATGGGACATTTTCTGGAATTTTGGAAGAACATTTAGATTCCCTGATTTTTCAGAGTGTTGTTTGTGTGTGTGCCTTTGTGTGTGCCAGAATACTGCATTTCATTGCAAGAATTTTTCTGTTTTGATCTAGTGCTACTTTTTAAAAGTTAAAATGGGAGTTTGCTGTCCAGAAAGAACTGCCTCTTAAATTTATGCTGACAGTCAAAAAGGGAATATTTGTCCAGTGTTGAATGTCAAGTTTCTTAAGTGTTGGAAATTGATAAAATGTCATATGGCTACATAGGCACAAGTTTAGATTTCTGTCCAACTTCCATTCCCATTTCCCAAATTGGATTTAACTGTCCACAAACCAAAACTTGATTTTGATTGACATGGAAGTATTATAGAGCTTTGCATCTTCCACAGAGCTCCTCTTTTTCTTCCATGGTTTGCAGGGAAGAGCTGAGTCAATTGTTTTGTAGAATGAGTGAAGAAGGCTGTTTTTCTCTTTCCTAGTTCTGTTAATGTCATTATTTGTATGAAATTTGCCATGACATTGAAACTTGTATCAGATGGCACAGTAATTGAGAGTATGTATATTGTTTGCAGCTTGAATCTTAACCCAATGTTAACAAACTTTACTTTATGTTCTTGTTCCAATTTAAAACTACAGTAACAAAATGCCAATAAAACAATCTAGTCTTTGGGTAGTACTATTTGTAAGAGGATGTAGGGTGGGGTGGGGCAAGGAAATGACACTGTTCTCCTAAACCAGATGATGAAATCATGAAGTTGGTTTGGGCTTAAAGGTGTGGATACAGTGTAACCCTAGGCAAGTCACTTAAATCCAGTTGCCTTGCCAAAAAAAAAAGTGTAGATACAGAAGGTGTTATTTTAGTTAGAAATTGGAAAAAACCTACAAGTTTATGCTTTTACAAATCTTAGTGAGAAGACAAATACTGATAAAAATGTGTTCATATAGATACCTCATTTTTAGTGCATCCTGGCTTCAGCTTGTTTTATTCTTTGGAGATTCTGATGGAAAATGAAAATATTTTTGATGGGAAGAGGATTAGTTTTCTTTTTGACTTCTTTCCCAGTCCTTTGTGCCTTCTCACAGTCTAACCTTAGAAACAATGTGAAGAACAAGAAATTCCTATAATGTTCATATTTTTCAAAATTTACAAAACTACACAACTTAAGGCATCTACTTAATCTTGAACATTCTTAGATGATGGGGAAAATGACAGAGCAGGTAACATTTAAGGAAGCCTTAAGGGTTGTAATTGTGTGTGGGGGGGTTTATTTTGGGGAGGGGTATATTTGTGTGCGTGTGTGTGTGCGTGTGTGCACGCTTAGGCGTAATTGACATGCATTACTATTGTGGGATTTGTTTCTTTGCTTCTGAGAAGACGCTTTCTTAATGTGCTAAAAACATTCATTTGCTTCATATTAGCTCTTGGATTTTTACCTTCAAAAATCAAAATCAAAATCTTTGGGGGACATATTTGCCTTCAGCGTTTGAACCCAATCCTATTCTTAAACTTTTTGTTGGTAATTGAACATGGGAAGAATCAATTAAAATGACAATCTCCTGTCTTGCATCACATGAATGTACTTGGTAGACTACCTCAGGTCACTTCAGTGCATTTGGTGGAGGCCCTCTTTGTCCCTTACCATTCTCTTCTTAGGCAGTTGAAACTAATCTGTTCTTTTATATGTTCTCACTCTTCTACTTCTGCAAAAAAAAAAAAAAAAACCCAAACAGCAAAACAAAAATCCTCAAAGAAAAACCCATACATTTTAGAATCTGAAAGTCAAATTCTTAAGCCTCAACTCTAGGAAATGTTCCTTTTTGTTCTCAACTTCCAATTGTTTTTATATATGGTAGCATATTTAACCTATGTCTTTGCTACCTTTCCCCTTTAGACAGTGGAAATACAAACGAGTTGATGATTGATAAATTGTCAAAAGTGAGAAAAGGTGTATTTGCTTTTATAATTATGGAATATAGCATGCATGATGGTATTCATAGAATTTCATATATGTCTGTCACAGTTGATTATGGAGTTGTGCTCACATTGCTATTATTTTTCACATACTCTCTTGGTAAAAAAAACCAACAACAAAAAACAAACCTCAAACTCTAAAGTAGCCCTTTAGTGCACAAAATTCAGGGAGAAAATCAACCCTGATTTGGTATTTGGAGCTGATGGCATTTATGTCCTCTAGGAACTCATTTCAGAAGAGATCTGTCTTAGTAAATGGCCTAGTATGAATAAACCTATGTCATTCAATCTTCTCTGGATAAAATTATTAAGCCATCTCATACTTTGAAATGTGTCATTATCAATTTAAGCCAGTTTTATAATTCGAATGGCATGTCCTCTTAAGCCTAAATATTGAAGGAGTAGAAAAAGATGATCAGAACTTTATATACTATTATTATGGTAGTGCCAATAGCCACTATTGTGGTAACTGGACAAAAATACAACTCTTAATAGTCTTGGAACTAGATGGTGGTAGGATAGTAATGGGAATCTAGGGCACCCCTGCTAGCTACTGTAACATCCATAAACCAAATGTATTACTAAGAGTAAAATAAGGGTAGGAGGGAAGGATTAATGATATTTTATGAATTTGTTTCAACCAAAGTGTTTTTTTTTTCTTTTAAATGCTTTTACTATTTGTCCTTAGCAATGTAGGCTCTTATTTTACTAGAAAAGGGATTGGGATTTGTTCATTACATTGAAGTGGCTTGAAGTGACCATACTGTTCATACTTTAGATAAGGGTGGTGATGCAGAAATTGTTACACTTATGGGCTTATTGAAACAGGCTCTCAGACTCCAGGAAGTAACGCATTGCAATCTCCCTGTGGTGGAGTGGTGAGGTCTGTTAATGGTCATTTGTTCAGTTGCCTTAATGAATCACATTCAAGACAGGTACAAGGGAGGTTTCTTCTGTCCTCATCTCCCTTAAGGAAGAAGCCTTCTTAGGAGCGAGGCAAACTAGGAAATTTGCCTGATAAAATGAGGGCCTTTTGATAATGGATAATTTGGGTAATGTGTATTTAATGTTGTCATCCCTTATGGATAATAAAATTTGCTTTAGATATTTGTCTTGAACCATTTTAGGGTGTGAAAATCATGTTAATTTTTCTTCCCATTTTATTGTAAAAGGAAGTGTTGAATCTTTCTTCCAATAAAAAAGAAAAATCCTGTGGACTTTTCCATTTGTTTCCATATTTCTTAACCTAAAGGTATCTGAAGACTGTCTGGAGTGCAAGAACTTAACCCCTCTAGAAAAGCAGAGCTAGTTTGTATTGTTACAAGGGTCCTTTAATAAATTCTGAAACTCTCTTAGAAATGAGTGCCTAATCCTGAGTTTGGAATGAGGGGATAGTAAAATAATGTGTGACCTTGTGTGGCCTGACTTGGGAGTCTCCATTTTCTTATCTGGAATTAAAAATGGAATCCTTTCGGATATTCCAGGACAAAACTAATTCACTAAAGCAACTGGCCCTAGACTTTTCTTTTTCCTTTTAGCAGAAGTCTGCCTTAAAAGCGTTCTTAATTAAAAGCTGCCTGAGTACTTTCTCTGTAGAATATTATGGTTAAGAAACAGTTTTCCTGAAGGAAAAAAGATGAAGCTGTCACTTTCTCATTGATCCTTGGGACTATTTTGTTTTCAAGTGCTCATATAGACAAGTTGAACTTGATGGGATAAAAATCTCTTTGCATTGTCTTGTTTTCTTATATTTGAGCCATATTTTTAAACATTTTCTGCTTTGGTAGGAATTTGTTTCACTTTGGCCTTTTCAAACTGTTGATTACAGCCTGCCACTGTAAATGAATAATATTTGCCACTACCAGCTAGCTAGTGGGCCAATTTAACCTCTCCACATTCCATCCATAAAGCCTAAAGATTATTTCACACTTCATTCATTTCCTCCTCCTGTCCATGAGAAAACCAGGCTAATTCAGTTGCTTAAGCAACCAAGTTATGCCAGTTGCTGAAAACTTTTAGTCAACAAGAGGTGTTTTTTCTTTTAAAAAAAAATGGCTAGATAACTATTGCTCAATGGGATTCATTCAGAAAGAACCTACTTTGCTCTTTGATTTCTCAGTTTCTCAGAAGGTAGCTTTCCCTCTAATTTTATTTCTCAGCTCCCCAAAGTTATGCAGAAGGCATAGGTCTGGTACACTAAGAACTGTACCTTTGGAAAGCATCCATTCTGAGGTTGCTCACCTGAGCTAGCTTGGGAAAATGGCTTAGGATCTTTCTTTGTGAACACAAACGGCTGACAGCTAATTGCAGTATACTTTAAAATAGATCTTCTATGATTGTTGTCTTTTTTTCACTCTATGGGGGGGGGGATTCTTAACCTGTGTGTGTGTGTGTGTGTGTGTGTGTGTGTGTGTGTGTGTGTGTGTGTGTGATCAGCCCCCTTGGCAGTATGGGAAAACCTAAGTACTCCTCAAAATAAGGTTTGTGTCCTAGCCCTTGTTTGAGTTAGAGACGAATGAAAACAAAGGTACAATTTTTTCCAAGTTCACAGACATCTTCCACCCCAAAATCGATCTACAGACCCAGGTTAAGAATCCAGAATGAAAAGGCCACCAGTGCCTCCTCCTCCTCCTCATCTTCACGATTTTTTAGCATTTATATAGCAGTTGAAGGTTTGCAAAGCGCTTTACAGAGATCTCATTTGAGGGTCATGTGATCTTCACAGCCCAGTGAGGTAGATACTACTATCTCTATTTTGTGACTGAGGAAAAGGAGGCTCAAGTGAAATGGCTTACCCAGGACCACACAGATAGTCAATGTCTAAGGCTGGATTTGAATTCAGGGTTTTCTGACTGGGGTCCAGTCCAGTTAACCAGTCATGAATTACTTCCTATTCATTTCAGATAAAACCAAATGCTGAGGTTTTCACTGGAGTCACACAGGATAAGCCTTTGGGGAAAGAATGTGCTTTTCTGGTTATGTCACCAAGCTGCTTTCTATTAAAGACAACTTTTCTTCTGTGTTTTAGTCCCATTCGGTTACATTTTAATTAAGTCTCCAAGCAAGTTGGCCGAGGCAGCACGATAGAGTGCTAGGCTTGGACCAGAAATACCTGGGGTTCAACTCTAACCACTAATGCCTCCTGGGTTGTGAGCCTGAGCAAGCCATTTAACCTCTGTGGGTCCCAAACTCCTCCCTAGGGATTTTCTACCAAGGTACATGGAAGTTTGTCCAGCTGTTCCTCTCTTGAGTCATGGAGGCAATTCCAACCACTGGAGTTTTCTACACAGATGAAATCATAGCCCCTGTTAATAAGAAGTGAGTTAGAACATTTTATTGAAGCCTGTCTGGTGATAGCACATCTGCCTCAGCTGTGGCAGCGTGTGGTCCAGAAGACAGAGGTATAGACTCAGGCCAGGAAAGTCTGCAGCCAGCTTTAGGAAGTTTCTAATTGTGGGACCTTGGGCAAGTCATGCTACCTCTCTCCACCTCAGGGCCCTCCTCTGTAAAAGGGGAGCAGTAAGGAAGATCACACGGGGTATGTGTGCATACGTGTACAGTACAGTGGCTGGCATGCTGGTGTTGTTAGTGTCACTTGACCAAGCTCCCTTTGAAAACCTTTCCACGCTTGCTAAACAAACAGGAAAACACCCAAACTCCCTTCCCTAGCTTCACAAGTCCCAGTGTATCAGCTGTAGGCCACAAAGCATTTTAAAGCACTTTGCTATTTACAAAGCCCCCCGCGCATAAACTATAATGTTGTGACCAAAGAACAGCCTTCTTAGGTAGAGTATGTTTTACCCCCAATTTGTAGTCACAGGAATCGAACTTTAAAGAACTTTAAGCAACTTGCTCATGATTACATTGTTTGTCCTTCATTCTCAAAGAATACCATGACATTGCTTGCAATGAATTAAATTTAAGTGAGGGAGGGCTATGCAAGGTCAGCCAACCTCACTCTCTCCTCCAGAGCCATCTGGGTCCAATGGCAAGGTATAGATCAGTATGACTGGAGATGGCCCTAAATGTTTTGTTTTGTTTTCTTTTTTGGTGGTCTTTTTTTTTCAGCCCTAAATGTTTTAAGGCAATTGGGGTTAAGTGACTTTCCCAGGGTCACACAACTAGTAAGTGTCTGAGGTGAGATTTGAACTCTCATCTTCCCAACTTATATGGCCAGTGTTCTATCCACTGGGCCACCTAGCCACCTCCAGGATCATATAGTTAATTAGTGGCAGAGTCTGGCCCCAAACCCAACTCTTCCGGCTTCCTGTTGCTCTTTCTGCTTTATTATACCCCACCACCACCCCGAATTGTCATAAAACAGGTTTTTGTTTGTAAAGCTGTAACCTTGCCTCCAGATAACAGCTGTTTTCACTAATCAAAGGGGAAAAAATATGAACCTCCAGAAATCTCAGTAGCTAGTCATATGTGTTCTTCCCCAGCCCCCTTTTAAAATTGTTTCCTTTTCCACCCACCATTGTCATGAGAAGCCCAGTATGAAATAGCTTGTGAGTCTGCTTTTAGTGGTGGTCTGCAAAACACAATATGTTCTTGTTTGTGGAAACCCAGCTCCCTTCCCTCCCTGCCCCCCAACAGCCCAACCCTGAAATTCTTTGGGCTCTAAAAGAATCTCCAATAATGGACCACACCTATGAAGCCTAAGCCAACAGGAAAGCTATGTGCAGTGTTCTTTGGGAATGCTATTGTTACATTTTTTAGTTCTCAGGAGGGTCTCTTTTATCTAGCCTTCCTCGTTAGATTAATGACTGAAGGTAGTGCTTTTTTTAGACCACCTCAAAATTCTGAAAATAGATGCCTTTTAAAAGGTAATTGGGGGGCAGCTAGATGGCACAGTGGATAAAGCACCGACCCTGGATTCAGGTGTACCTGAGTTCAAATGTGGCCTCAGACACTTAACACTTACTAGCTGTATGACCCTGGGCAAGTCACTTAACCCCAATTGCCTCACCAAAAAAAAAAAAAAAGGTAATTGGGTAAAAATATGTTCTCAATACTAGAAATGAGGTCAATCAACTTAAACAAATCATAGTGTTTCTCATTCTGCCTACTTATTTTAACCCTTCTATTTGAATGCAAATAGTTTTTTTTCAGTAGATTGTTTTTGTTACTTGTTACATATTGTTGAACGGGAATATATTGTGGTTATGAGAAACACACTTAAATAAAAGGATATTATTTCCCATCCAGTCTAGAAAATGATTTATTCTTTACTCAGAATTAGGTGGTAGAACAGGGATTTTTTTTTTTTTGGTATCTCTTCCTTTGGCCATATTTCTTTCTTTTACTCTGGTTGTACCTAAAAATTAATTTTTAACTTTACAAATTAGAATTCCTTGTTGCTTCTTACTGTATTTCACAGAGCAGAATACAGTGTAATCTCTTAATCTCTTTAAAATATTTTTAAGAACAGAGGATCTCAAAATGTATGCTTAGGTAATGTACATCTTAGTAAAACCCTGAAGTACTTTTTGATATCAGTTATTATTAATATTAGTTTTCTTTTTTTAATCTTAATAATTTTTTCCAGTTACATGTAGAGATAGTTTTCAACATTTGTTTTTATAAGATTTCTAGTTCCAAATTTCTCTCCCCACCCCCTCCCCAAGACAGCAAGCAATCTGATATAGGTTATAAATGTACAATCCCATTAAACACATTTCTGCATTAGTCATGTTGTAAAAGAAGAATCAGAACAAAAGGGAAAAACCTCAAAAAACAAAAATGAGTAGAAACAGTTCTTTTTTCTGGATGTGGAGGGCATTTTCCATCATGAGTCCTTTGGAATTGTCTTGGATCTTAATATTAGTTTTCTTTTGAAAAGAGTCAGCTAGGTGGCACAATAGATAGAGCCCCAGACTTGGAATCAGGAATACCCAAGTTCAAATTCAGCTTCAGACATTCACTTTCTGTTTGATTCTGGGCAAATCACTTAACCACTGTCTGCTTCAGTTTTCTCATCTGTAAAATGGGGATAATAGTAGCATTGCACACCCTCTCAGGGTTGTTGTGAGGATGAAATGAGATATTATAAAATCCTTTGCAACCCTTAAAGAGCTATGTAAATGCTAGCTATTATCATTCTGGTGTTTTTAATATATTTAAATAGTACCTTTCTCATAATAAGTATACATCATTTTATTAGTTCTTAAAAATATTCCTGTGGAAATCTAGATACATGAATTCAATACTCATCCAGAGATATAAGCCGTAAAGGTGATCATGCTGTCCTTAAAACATAAAAAGTGGGGCAGCTAGATGGCACAGTAGATAAAGCATTGACCCTGGATTCAGGGCCTTTCTCTCCCTTCAGGATTATGAAAGTAAATTGCAGGCCCTACAGAAGCAGGTTGACACTTATTAGCTGTATGACCCTGGGCAAGTCACTTAACCCTCATTGCCCTGGTGCCCCCCCCAAGAAGCTATTGATGGCTATAACCTTTATTTTTGTTAGATAAGATATGAAATTTAATTATTTTAGTAATAAATAAGGAATTGTAGTGATGTTTCTTCCAGTGCTACTTTATTCTTTGAAAAATACATTACATGGTAATATTTTACATAATAGTACATGTATAACCTATATCTGATTGCTAACTGCCTCAAGGAGTGGGGAGGGGAGGGAGAGAATGGGGGATAAAAATTGGAACCCAAAACCATAAATAAAAATGTTTATTACTTAAAAAAATAAAAATATGTTAGTCAGTTTTAAAGCATCTTAATATTTTGAGGTCATCATTCCTCTCTGCCCACTCTACCAATCTCTCCCGTTACCCCCCAGTTCCATTCCCCTAATTTTAAAATAGTCCTCAGATCTTTGAGAACGCTGAAGGGAACCATATTATGTTTCTTTGGAGTTAACACCAGGAGAATACCCTGTATTGGTTTTTCCCACAGTTTTGCACTTCTTAAGCTTTTTCTCTTCACTTTGCTTTCATCCCCAGTGTGTCCGTCTCTCTTCTCTTTCTCTTTGTTCTCTCTAGACTTCTTACAGCTTCTCTTTTTCTCTGTTCCCATTCTCTGGTTTTCTTTTTCCACCCCCATCCCTTCTCTCTCTCTCTCTCTCTCTCTCTCTCTCTCTCTCTCTCTCTCTCTCTCTCTCTCTCTCTCCTACATGGTATCTCCTTTCTCTCCCTTCAGGATTATGAAAGTAAATTGCAGGCCCTACAGAAGCAGGTTGAGACCCGCTCACTTACTGCCGAAACCACTGAGGAGGAAGAGGAAGAAGAAGAAGGTGAGTTTTTTAGACCAGAAGCTCTCCTGAGTATAAATGTTGACCAGTTTAGTTTACATTGGTTATCACAGCCTCGCTAGGTAGAGAGTGGAAGGTACCTGAGAGGCCATCAAGCCAGTCCCCTAATGATTGATGAAGTCAGTGAGACCGAGAGGAGAGGGGACTTCCCCAGCTTCGCCATCTAGTAAATGTAGGAGGTGTGATTGATGCCCCCTCCACTCTGCTCTGCTGCCTCTCACTAATGGCTTACCCAGTGTTCTCCACAGCCATCCCTGCCTTTATTTGCCATGTCACTGAGCCAGGTAGTGATTTAATGGATCTTCTTCCCTGGAAACTAAGACCGAATTCTTGAGGGAGCCTCTAATTAACACTGGTATTAATCCCAGCTTCCTGGAGTCCCTGAATACTGCCTTTATACATAATTAGCACCATTCATTCATCTCATGGCATGAAAGAGGTAGGAAAGTGGTAGCACTCTTTACATAAGAGTTCTACGAAGTATCTTAAAGTTCATTATGGTAACTGTATGTTAGTCACCAATTAGGGTGACATATCCCCAACCTGGAGATTGGAGTCTACTGATAGATAATAACTCCCATTTACATAGTGCTTTATAGTTTAAAAAGAACTTTTCCCACAGTGACCCCATAACATGCAAATAATCTCTAATGAGAAAACCAAAGTTGAGAGAGTAAATGACTTTCCCCTGGTGACAAGCTGGCAAATGCCCAAGTAAGGGCTTGAATTCAAGTGTATTGATGCCAGACTCAGTGCTTTCCAGGGTAACATGCTGCTGGCTCAGCCTTTCTTTGGGTGGTTCTAGTTAACTAGTTGTGATCCCCTGCTTTTTGCATCCCCTTTGCCCAGGGTCTGCCTGGATTTTTCCCAGCAGGAGAAATAATACAGCTGGCAATGACCAGTGTATTATTCTTTAGGTGTCTGTGGGAATTTTACTTTAGAAACCCTTTTCATCATGGTCTTTATTAGCATTTATCTCTCTTTCCTAATGTGTAGGAATCTCAGGGCTTTAGGAAAGTGAAAACAGACTCTAAGAAAAAAAGTTGTGGGCTGCTATTTTATGTTCAACAGCAAGGTGTTTCAGTGGTAGCATGCTGGGCCTGAAGTCAGGAAGATGAATCTTCCTAAGTTCAAATTTGACCTCTGACATTTACTACCTGTGTGACCCTGGTCAAGTCACTTCACCCTGTTGGTCTCAGTTTCCTTATTTGTAAAATGAGCTGGAAAAGGGAATGGTAAACCACTCAAGGATCTTTGCCAAGAAAACCCCAAATGGGGTCACAAAGAATCAAACGTGACTGAAATGACTGAACAACAAATTTTATGTTCACGTGCATTTTGTAAGTAGTTAAGGGTTACCTTTTGTTAATTCTCACTGTTTTCCTTACTGTTTGGAACACTACAAAGGTTAAGAGGAGTGTGAGAGGGGCAGCTAGATGGCGCAGTGGATAGAGCACCGGCCCTGGACTCAGGAGTACCTGAGTTCAAATCCGACCTCAGACACTTAACATTTACTGGCTGTGTGACCCTGGGCAAGTCACTTAACCCCAATTGCCCAGCAAAAAAAAAAAAAAAGAGTTGAGGAGGTTATGAAAAAAAAAGAAAAAGGAAGAGAGTTCCCCCTGTATAAAAAAAAAAAAAAAGAGGAGTGTGAGAGCATTCTTTTTTTTTTTTTTAGTGAGGCAATTGGGGTTAGGTGACTTGCCCAGGGTCACACAGCTAGTAAGTGTTAAGTGTCTGAGGCCGGATTTGAACTCAGGTACTCCTGAATTCAGGGCCGGTGCTCTATCCACTGCGCCATCTAGCTGCCCCATGAGAGCATTCTTTTTTAGCAGCACATTTAGTTAACATCTAGTTAACTAGTTCTTTACTTGACTATTTTTAAATATTCTTAGTTTATTTAGAATGTAAATACAAATATAAAGACCAATTAGAAAACTCACTGAATTTTATGTAAACAACTTTAAGAAGAAAAGTGTCTAGTTTACTATTTTGATTTCTGATCATCATTAAACTTATTGATTCTGATTTGTTGGTTGGTTTTCTTCTCTCCCTTTCCCCCTCTTTCTCTTAAGTCCCTTGGACCCAACATGAATTTGAGCTGGCACAGTGGGCATTCCGGAAATGGAAATTCCACCAGTTTACCTCATTAAGAGATCTGCTCTGGGGAAATGCAGTTTACCTGAAGGAAGCCAATGCTATCAGTGTAGAGTTGAAGAAGAAGGTATGGAGTCTGTAGGAATCACTCAACAATGTTTCCTAAATCCCAGAAGCTTTCTTTTAGCTTGTAACATGAGTAGTTTTTCAGTCCCTTTTTTGATTCACCTGCTCAGTGCTACAAAATACCTAAATTACCTAAGTTTAATACATAATTTTCAATTCAGAAAGGATCTTACAAGTCATCTGGTCTAGTCACTTCACATTGCAGTTGAGAAAACTGAATTGATCAGCACTTAAGAAATAGAACTCTAGAAAAATCTTTTATTGACCTCCTGTTTCCTACAGATGTATGTGCATACACACACATATTATTCTTTCATTAGTAAATCTCATTAACACAATTCCATCTGTATTCATCTAAAATCTATAACTTGACCTTGTTCTTCTACAGGTTTTTTTCCATCCAAGGTAATATGATACATTTCATTAGTACTGCTGTTCTCATACTTTGAGTTTTGAGAAAACTATACTTGGTTCCAAATTAAGATTTCCAGTGGTTTCTTTCAAAAGAAAGAAAGTTTGTCTTGGAAAACTTGTGTTATTCCCAATGATTAACCTCTAAATTGGAAAAACTGAGACCAGGAAAATTTCTTTTCTAATCACTCATTGATAATTTGAGTACTTATTGTAGCCTCAATCTTTTCCCGTACTAGGAAGTTTTAATTGCCTTACCTCGTGTATATCCTTTCAGAGAACATTTAGAAAACATTAATGAAGACCAATATTGTCCTTAATTTTTAAGTGGTATTTCCTCCCAATTCAGGTGCAGTTCCAGTTTGTTCTGCTGACTGACACACTGTACTCCCCTTTGCCACCTGAGCTGCTGCCTCCTGAGATGGAGAAAACTCAGGATGATCGACCTTTCCCTCGTACAGTTGTGGCTGTGGAAGTACAGGATCTGAAAAATGGAGCAACACATTACTGGTCTTTGGAAAAACTCAAGTATGAAAACCCTATAGAGAGAATATTGTTTTGGAAACTGATAAATTTAGAAATAACAGTAGGAGATACAACTGTTCATACTTTTCCAGTTAGTGCCCTGGAAGCCACTTTGTTTTCTTGGTTCTTTCTTCCCTTCAGAACGTTGTGACTTCCCCTTGCCTTTCTGAATGGTGGCCTATGTTAGAATTACTTTTCAACATGTGTTTCTTTTTTTAAACATCATAACCTCAATTCTCAAAGATCTTTCCATACTTTTTAGTAGACATAATTTAAATTTACCCTCTGAAGAAAAGCTGTTGTTTAAAAAGTCTTTCCATGTTGCATGTCTACCTACAGGATTTCTGTCCTCAGCTGGACTTCATTTTTTTAACCATTCCCACAATCTGACCTTTCACTGAGAAACAGAAAAATCTATACATTTGGTTAAGTTTCTGCATTGGGTTAAGATAAGAAGTTCTGTTTGTATTTCAGAACCACTGTGGTCTCCTATATCATTGGACCACATTTTTTCTATGGATTGTTAAGTCTATGAGGCATGTAACCAGACTGGCTACTGTAGGGCCTTTCTCTACATTTATACATACTTTGGAAAACTGAATAGCCTAGCTTCTGTGCCATTTGCTTTTTATATTGACTCATTTTTTTTAAAATGGTAAGTTAAAGACTTACTGACAATAAAACAGTACATGAACCAAAGTCAAAATATTGTACAAAACCCTTATCCTTAAACAAGACAGAGATATTAAGAAATTAAGAAACAGCGATAACACTTTTCCTTCTGTTGTTCCCTTTCAGGCCTGCACAAAGTTCTGCCATCCTTGTCCCTCCCTCCCACCTTCCCTTCCATAGATAAATTTAGTTGCTGTCAATGTAGAAATCATTCTGGTTCTGCTGATGTCACACAGTATTGCCTCATAAAGAGCTTTCATTATTTTATATGCTTCATTTATTATAGCTTTGCTAATTTTTTTGCTATTACAAATACAGCAGCTATGAGTTTGTTTACATGGATAGGTTCTTCTCACTCTTTTTATGATAATTTTGGATAAATTCTTAAAAATGGAATTGTTAGGTTAAAAAATATGTCAGATTTGTTTGCTCTTATTGAATGTTTCTATATTGCTTTCCAAAATGTTTGCCACAACTCGCATTCACACTCACATTAGAGTACCAATGTGCTAACAGCGTCACAAACATTGGCTATTTTTGTCATTTTATAAGATGTGCTCTTTTAGAAATAGAGGCACTATGTACTAGTAGCAAATTGTCATTACTGTAGCCCAGTTCAACAAGCCTTTTGTTAAGAACCAACTCTATGAAAAGTGCTGGACTGGCATGGGCTAGGCAGGGGAGACACAAAAGATGAAAACAAAAGGCTGTCCCTGGTCTCGAGCTTCAGTTCTAGAGGGGAATAACTAGATCAACAAAAACAGGGTTGTGTGTATTTTAGGAGCAAAAGTGTCACAGTATCTTGTTAATCATTTATCTACTGTGTAGACAAAGGCTGGAACTGATGCGAGAGATGTATGACAGGGCTGGAGAAATGGCTTCCAATGCCCAGGATGATGGAGAGGCGACAATGACTGGCAGTGACCCATTTTATGATCGATTTCATTGGTTCAAACTGGTGGGAAGGTATGTACTTATTGTCCTGGCTCATTGTAGTGATTCGCTCATATGACTTTAGCTTTGACCAGTCTTACATTTATAGCCTTGGGGTGCTATTTGATGCCTTGCTTTCTCTTCATATAGTAGTGTGAGTACTTAACAAAAACAAACTACCTGTTTGTGATCACGAAGGCTTTTTTATGTTTAGAATTTTATTGAGAAACAAGGAAAGATTAACAAATTCTATAGCCTTGAGATTAGTGAATTAATTCTTCATGGTAACTGATTTGCTTTTACCCTTATTCACAATTTGGGTTGTGTTTTAGTAGCACAAATAATGTTTGAAAGGTGTTTTTAAAGGCATGGAAGAGAGATGATGTGCAGCGTCCTCTAGAGGTAAAACGTAACCCCTTTTAATCACTACTCTTACAGTATGATAGAGTTTTAGGAGTTACAAGTTGCCAGACACATTGCCCCTGACCAAGGTCAATGCTTCATCTGGAATACCATTTTATTTTGTTTCCTGACCTGGTATTTTATGAGGTATTGAATGAAGACTAAAAGCCTTTTCGCGTTTTTTACCTTTATTCTGAGCCTCTTCCTTTAGACTGCTTAAGGGATTGGGGGGATAGTGTGAGTCTTTTTTGCATATTGCATCATACAAATGCTTCTTATAGCCCTATAAATAAACCCAGAGTTTATCTGATCCTAGCTGTGTATTCCCTTGCTTTCTCCTAAGAACCACCTTTTGCTTTGCCTTTATCAATTGTCCCTTAACCTAAATTACCTAAAGATTTTTTTTTGTCTTTATGCTGTTTATTTGATTGATTCAACAGCTGGTTCCCTCCTGATGGCACCCATTTCTTTCTGTTTAACCAAATATTCCTCTCTCCCTGGCTGTGTTAATCAACATGTTCCGTTACCTGATGTCTAGCTCCCCCATTTTCCACGGCTGTGTGAATGAGCGCCTTGCCGACCGTACGCCTTCCCCCACTTTTTCCACGGCCGATTCCGACATCACTGAGCTGGCTGATGAGCAGCAAGATGAAATGGAGGACTTTGATGATGAGGCGTTCGTGGATGACACTGGCTCTGACGCAGGGACGGAGGAGGGATCGGATCTCTTCAGTGATGGGCACGACCCGTTTTACGACCGATCCCCTTGGTTCATTTTAGTGGGAAGGTTGGTGAGGTTATTGTAAGAAAGGCAAAAAGGGACCAGCTCTTGCTATATAAGCATCTCTGTGCTACATGAATGAACTCAGAGTTTGCCATTCAAAATCTCTGGATGTCCAGTCCATGAACTCCAAAGTATTAGGCTTTTTTTCTATGTAAACATAGTCCTGGTTGGAGATAGAAATCATTAGACCACAGACGGGATTTCTTTGGAGCCCAGATATTCTTTTTAGCACTGTATGCAATAACTAAGAAAAGTGGGGAAATGCATACATTGTATATTTATCAATAGAGAAGAAAGATACAGTGAAGAGAGAAAGAATTGGACAGTTATAATGGTGTGGGCAGCAACAAGTGGAGTAAATATAAAATATAATTATAATACAAATATAAATATTAAAAACAGGAACAACATTCATTTCCCCCTCAATAGAGAAAACCCAAGATTAAAAGAGTTATCTCCCTTTTGTGATTAAAATCCATCCCCTTTCCTACTGGATCTCTCCTTGAGGAATTAACTATGAATATTCTCTGTGCAAGTCTGAAAAAATGATGATTTATGGGGATGTTGTCTAAGGTCCTTGTTTAGTACAAATGGTTGTCCCTTTTTCCTATGGTCTGTACATACGTTTGTTGTGAAAGAACATTCCCTTTGCATGGACTCCAGGCCTAACATTTTTGTTTGTGTTCTTCCTTTCCATAATGAAGTGATTCCTCTCTAGGCTCAACACTACATCATGTAACAGAAAGCCTAGATTGGCCAGAAAGTATGCTCAGTATTTCTGGGCATTAAAGTGACCGTGTAGTTGCAGTGGAAGCACATTATATCATGCCATTAATTAGTGACATCAGGATGAGATGGGAAAGCACCATGTGGAAAGATACCATCAGACTCTAAGAAAACAGCAGCTGGTATAATGTCATGTGCTTAGTGGAATTTATGAAGTAAATAACTGAGGATAATGATGCAAAATGGGAGAACAGCATTTTGACGGTTAAAAAATCCTCTATTAAAGATTACAGTCTTATCGGGCACATATGAAGAGTGCTGATTCTTGTGCTTGGTTTAACTGTCAAGTGGAAATATTACCAGGAATGCCTGGTTTGTAGGAGAAAGAAAGAACTTTAAAAATTTGTTTCTGAAAATTAACCTATATAGACTAAAGAGGCATTACATGTGTTCCTAGTCACTTGTCATCTTACATGTTGACTCAGAGCCAAAAAAAATAATCTTCAGAATTTCAGAGAAACTTATTGGGGAAGTGGGAAGTAAGCATAAAGAAGGATAAACTGTAAAATCATGTGAAGCCTGCTCTGACATGTAGATGTTCAGGTATCTTAGCTGATTGACAAATTTCATCCTAAAAATA
The DNA here is from genome assembly GCF_019393635.1 of Dromiciops gliroides. Taxonomy (NCBI): domain Eukaryota; kingdom Metazoa; phylum Chordata; class Mammalia; order Microbiotheria; family Microbiotheriidae; genus Dromiciops; species Dromiciops gliroides. Next base: position 624,834,932 of record NC_057863.1, on the reverse strand, counting down.
CCAGAAGCAGCTGGAAGGAAGTACCTATCTCTGAACTCCTTCATTACAGGGATTCCTGTACACCCCCCACAGCTGCTAACCAGTTGTCCTGTGATCCATGCAGTGAGTCTTGGTTGTGTCTTATGTAGCATGTCATGGTGTAAAGAGCGCTGCCCTGGGAATGGAGATAAAAGTTTTCTCTTCTCCATCACTAAACTGTGTGACCTGGGGCAAATGATGTAACTTATCTGACTTTTAGCTTCCTTGCGAATTAGAGGTCAGACTAGAAGACCTAAAAGCTGCCATTGATCTCTCTCTCTCTCTCTGAGCAGTGGTGGGCCATTTCTCTACTAGTAAGAGTCAAGCTGAAGGCTACTACTTGGCCACACTGGAAAAGGCAGGTTGGGTCACAACCCAACTGAAGGCAGAAATTTATCGAGAGATGTGTATACTGGTTTTTTCTTAGATAAAGCCTGAACTGGTCAGGTGTTTTCTTTCACTTCAATTATGTTCGACTTGAGTAGTTATAAAACGGTTGCTTCTGCTTGATTGGTGTAGCCATTAAGGGAGTTAGTTCTGTCCCTTCCCATTCGGGCAGAGGTCTTGGGCCTCATCTTGGTGGGGCTTAAACCAGCTTTGCTTGAGCTAATTTTGGAGCAACTGTAGAGACCAAAAGTCCAGAGAGAAATCCCAGAAAGCAGTAAAATGAGAGATGTCTTCTCTATGTTTTTGCTGTCTTTGAATAGAAACATAATATATAGATGAGATGTTTTGTCTTGTCTTTAATAATTGCTAAATGCCTTAGAAAAGTAATCATCAGTTTTTTCACAATGTGAAGTCTTCATTGTATACATATCAGAGGAATAGATTCCTTTTGTTCCTTTGTGTTGATTCACAAGATTGTATGTCCCCTTTAAAGATATAACTAAAAATACTATTCAGTAGTAAACATTTTCCAATCTTTTGTGTTATTCCACTAGTAACATTTGATTTTCAGCCTTGGCTGCCTCTTACTGAATCCTTGTATGGAAATGAAAAGAGCTTGTCCCTTTAGCCATCTCTTATCACGTGGGGATATCATGAACCATTCAATAGTATTTGGGACACAGTGTTAAATAATTAATATTTATGGGAAGGGGGAGGTTTAGAGTAAAGGTGGTTATATTCTGATTTCTTTAAAAGCTGGAATAGGTATTCTGTATTTTTATAAAAGTTGCTAGTTATGCTGAATTTTCTTTTTTTTAATGTTGGTAAAATTTTCTGTTAAATTCATTTTCTGTTCTGGTGTGCCTATTCTATTTTAACTTGCCATTATTCCATCTAATATGTGCTTTGCCTCCACTGCACCCCCTCCACTTTCAGTCTGCTTGGCCAAGGTTTAAGGGTACTCCAATATAGGGTGATTGAAAAATTCCCTTCTTTAAAGCATTTGAAAAAACTCAGTCTATAGTTTTCATTTTTCATGAAAGTGTCCCCTGATACCAAAGAGGTTCAGACATCTAGATAATGTGTTTACAGTAACTGCAGCTATAGGAGCTGATATACCTATCCTCAGAGACTGTACTACTATAGATTCACAGTTGTCAGAAGTCAGAAGTCATCTCTGTAAGATCATTGTGAGGCAGATTCATGTGTGTCTAAAAGCCATTTCCATTAGCAGCAACAAACGATGGGTACTAAAGAAGGACCTTACCTTGTGTGAGTTTGTAATCATGTTCATCAGCCTATTTGAAAGATAAACCTTCTTTTTAAAAGGGTGGGGGTTTTTTTGTTTGTTTTGTGGGGCAATGAGGGTTAAGTGGCTTGCACAGGGTCACACAGCTAGTGTCAAGTGTCTGAAGCTGGATTTGAACTTGGGTCCTCCTGAATCCATAGCTGGTGCTTTATCCACTGTGCCACCTAGCTGCCCCTAAAAGGGTGGTTTTTAGATGATAATTTTTTAAGGTTGGAATCCATAATGTTTAAGGTGCCTGCCTTATATCTACAATTATATGTTCTCATATGATTCATAAGGTATGGTTAATCATATAGACTCAGTGTCTTTGTCCTTATGTCAATCATATACTCTCCCAAATTAGATTACTTTAGTTGAAAAGAGGGTGCTCAAATCTGTACGTAATCATTAATGTTCAGATAAAGCTGTCAGGGCAGACTATACCCTTTGGTAGGCATATTTTGTTTTTCACTCTTGTGAAAGTACCCAGTTAAAGCAGATTTCAAATCTCATTAAGCCTTTATCTGCTAGTTTGGTGTGGAATTGCCTTCAAAAGACCTAGGATGTAATCTGACTTTTTCCTGAGATTATTTTAAATTGCATCACACACACACACACACACACACACACAAAATTGTATCATGGAGTTTAATACTCCCTGTTTTAATATTGCCTGTACTTTGGAGCAGACTGAAAAGGAAATAGATTTCATTTTCTATTCTGTTGTAGTTTTATAGTTATTTTGTTGCTTATGTACATTTATGTTTCATTTGTAGTTTTAAAGCTTTAGTAACCTTTTCTTTTTTGTAATACAGTTTGCTTTTAGTATTTTCCTTGTTTAGTTAATTTGCTATTGAAATCTCTATATATCCATTTCATATTATTTGTCCCATTTGTTTCCAGTTTGTATTATTTCAGGGTTAAAATGACAGATTAGAGAAGTATTTTCATATAAAATAATTGTTTAATTTCTTAGATGTTTAATGTTTTTCCTTTTATATATATCAAAGAGACCATGTGTGCCATGTGTAGACAATGGATTTGTAGTAGGCAGAGGCCATTCTTATTTGAGAATCTTACTAATACCTGAAGCTTTGAGTGTGATATCAGTTTTAGTTCACTTTTTTTTAATCTCACCAGTCAAAACTTTTCCTATATAAAAAAAAATTCCTACCAATTAATAGAAAAGGAAAGAAGCCAAATGTGAGAGGACTCTAGTTAATTTGGTGATATTAAAAGTTAGGTCTGTAATTATACATATTTATCCCCAGATGGATTTTTTTATTTATTCCTGATAATGAGTGATGAGGGAAAGAGGTGAGCGTGGTGTGTGTATGTGTGTGTATGTGGTGTACATATACACACATACACACACAACCTTAGGAAGTAGCTTTTTTGTTCTTTCTTGTAATTTTATCTTGATGCTCTTCCAATGTCCCCCAAAACTGTTATATTCAGAAAATTCTGGCTGCATGGGCTTTCTGACCTATGTATCTGTTTCTTCTATATGTCACTTTTCTTTCCTGACAGATGGATAATTCTTTTTCTAATCAAAATCCTTCATCATAATGCTAATAGACATTGTTGTAAATCAGTTCCTTGAGCTGTACCTTGAGTCCCAGCCACATTTCTTTGTCTTTTATGTCTCTGCTTTTTGTTGTAACCATTGCGGGGAAAAAAACCACCAAACCACCTAATTCCATTCCTTGTACATAAAGGGCATTAAGTTCATAAATGGATTTTTTTTTCCTCCTAACAATCTTCATAGAGCTCTTTGTGATCATTTAGGTTTCAATTGTCACTCATCCGCCTATTATAATTGATGTAGAGAGTAACTTGATGCCCTTCATTTGGTCTTTGCCAGTTGTTTTCCCAAGTATTTGATTTTGTTCATATGAGTGGGTATTGTGTCAGAAGCTATTTAGAAGCAACCTAACAGTGCAGTATAGTCTGAGAGGGCACCTTGTTAACAAGGTCAGCAAGAGACTTCATGAAGACTCCATGATTCCAAATGCCAAATTCTCTTTATACTGAAGGCTATAATGTTTGTCTCTTTGCTTCTATCACTAGGGCATTTGTCTACCTGAGCAACTTGTTGTACCCAGTCCCCCTGATTCACAGAGTGGCTGTTGTCAGTGAGAAGGGGGAAGTTCGGGGATTTTTGCGTGTGGCAGTACAGGCTATTGCTGGTAAGTGCCATTTCATAAAACAGCCATATACTTTTTAATTTAATCTCTGACACTTAGCAAAAATGTGTTACACACATGATCCTCACTGTTGTTATTTGTATGAGCTTGTGGATATCTTTGTGTCTTAAAAAAACTTTCTCCATGAAATTTCCAATGCCCCATTATACTTGGGTGTGGACCCTAGGTTTGTGAAGGATATGCAAGTCAAATGCAGTTTCTCCCTCATTGCTGAGAGTACGGTGCCAGGGACAGACCATCTCTGTCTACACGTAATGAGAGAAGACCCTTATCACAAAGTTGGCCCTAGATGCTGGCATCTTTGATCATGATGATTTGTCATACAGAGCAGAAAGCACAAGGGCCCTTGGTCAGAGGATCATGGATTTAGAGCTGAAAGAATGGTCATCGAGAAATGGAGGAGGAGGCAGAGAGGGCTGCCAATTATGCAGTTTTTAGACCACCTATAAATGGTAATTTAATTTTCAGTACCCTGAATGTGAGATCTTTGTCCTACGACCAGTGAGTTGGTACACTACTGACATACCTGAACCATATTACATTAAGATTTTTGTTATGAATGAAACCATAAGACATATAGAAACTGAAGCTAAATAGGATTATCCTTAAAGATGAGTTAATAATGGAGCTTCATCATATGTCTAGATACAGTAAGAATGGTCATTTCATGGGATACTTACCCATCTGACTTGCAGTGCTTCTGGTGAGCACAAGCAAACACACTACCAATGAACAATTGCAGTTTGTATATCAACATTTGTTGTAGAGATGAAAGTGGAGAAAGTATAAGAATTAAATAAAGCCCTCCAAGGTGGTGCAGTGGATGGAGCACTGGGTCTGGAGTCAGGAAGAACTGAGTTCTACTCCAATAACAGACTCCTACTAACTGTGTGACCCTGGGCAAGTCATTTCACCGTTTGCCTTAATTTCCTCATCTGTAAAATGAACTAGAGAAGGAAATGGCAAGTCATTCCATTATCTTTGCCAAGAAAACCCCAAATGGTGTCAGAAAGAGTCAGATACAATTGAAACAACTGAAGAACAACAGAGCCCTCCAAAGCAATTGGCTGTATACTTTAATTCATTTAGATTGGGTAAAACATTGTAAAATGCTACCAAAAAATCATTTGACATTTTGTAAAAAATGAGATATGATAAAGGGTTTGTAGATTATTCAGAAGCCTTGTTCTGAATACTTTTTTCAGTAAGAAAGCTGAAATGGCATTGGATAGTGGAAAACACCTTAAAAACTTCACAAAAATTGAGATTGAATATATCTTGATAGGTAACAACTTGTGACCAATGTGGGGGCCATTTGCAGAATCAACTTTTTGTGTACATTTGGATTTTCAGCTGGTTAAAGCAAAGGTCACCATCAGTACTTGGTTAGAATAAAAGATAAAAATGAGATGATACTGCATACAATTATAATTGTTCCCTCTCGACCACTCTGGAAAATAGGAAACATTTAATAGTAAAGGTAGCTGGGTGGAGGGAATGATTCTGCAGATGGCTTTGAATGAGACCCAATTAAGGCCAACAAGCTGGAAATTATTTCTAGATGTAACTGGAAGGATGACAACAAGTAGACATAAAGTGGAATAGATCTGTCAGATTTATACTGATCTCTTTTCATCACTGATAATAGTGATAATGGACAATTATTCTATACTAGTTTGCTCTACTGCTACCCTTCTATAATATAGTAAAGTAATTAAACCATAGAAATATGTTTGTTTTTTATGAGGAACTGAAAGCAGAATAGCCTTGGGAACCAAAAAACATTGCTGCAGATTATAAAGTTTTCTGAAGGAAAGTAAAGACTTTAAAGATATAGGGGGTGGTGTTTTCTTCATTTACTAATGAGTGAAGAAACAGGCTTCAAAACAGAAAGGCATTAAAAACTGCCCCTCCTCACCCCCCCAAAAGAGAGGGTTTTAGAATGAGCTCTGGATTTCTGGGCCATAGCTTTTTATATGAGAATGACTAGGAAGTTTTTACCTGGAATCTAATCAGAAGGTCCTTAAACTGAAAAGGAAGGAGAAAGAGCCCCACCCCCATCCTGTGTGTGTGCGTGTGTGTGTGTGTGTGTGCGCGCGCGCGCGAACCCGCACATGTCCCTCTTGGAGAATAGCTACAGTAAGCTACTCTACAGCTACTCTCTCCATGCTTCCTCAATGTCCTGTTGAACCTGACAACTGCCCTGCCTCACTAATAGTTTGCTGTCTACTCTCTGTTGGATCCTTATTGCCTTAATTCTTCCCTAATTGAATCTCTTTGCTTTTCCAAACCTTCTCTTCCTTCCTCCAGCCTCCTGCATCACTCCCTCCCCAATTCTCTTCCTGAGGAGCCTGTCTTTTTGTTTTCTAAGACAATAGAGACTTTTCAACTAGGAACTTCCTCTTCTCCCCTATTCTACATCATAAAACCACTTAAAATCATCACTGGTGAAATATGGTTCTTCTTACCAAAGCCAACCCCTCTACTTTTGTACTTGATCCTATTCCTTCCCATTACCTTTGGTCATTTTCCACCCATTATCTTTAAGTTTCAGTCTTCCTATCTAAAGCATACAAACATATCCAGCTCTCCTCTAACAAATTTCATTTCATCCCTACCATTCTTTAGCAACTGATAGTCCATTCAATGAACTTGACTTTGATTCTTGGCACAATTATAAAACCTGTTATTATGCAGTGTTGGTTAATGGATAACTAGGAAAGGAAGGGATGGTCACAAAGAGCCAATAAAGTTGTATTAAAATAGACTGTGCTAGCATAACCTCATTCCCTTTTTTGGCAAAGTCACCAGGCTGGTAAGTCAGGGGACTGAATAGATAGTCATTGTTCAGTCATTTCATTGCCACTGACTCTTCTTTGAAGTTTTCTTGGCAAAGATGCTGGAGCGGTTGGCCATTTCCTTCTCCAGCTGATTTTATAGAAGAGGAAACTGAGGCAAACAGGGCAAAGTGACTCGCCCAAGGTTACATAGCTAGGAAGTATCTGCAGCCAGATTTGAATTCAGAAAGATGAGTCTTCCTGACTCCAGGCCCAGCTCAATCTACCATGCCACTTAGCTGTTCCATATATAGATTTAGTTTATCTAGATTTTAGCAAAATATTTGATCCAATCTCCTAATGCTATTCTTGTGGACAAATTGGAGATAAATGGATTGAATGATAGTGCTATCAGGTAGATCCAGAAGTGGTTTGATAGCTAAATCCAAAGAATTGTCATTAATGATTCTTTGTCACCTTTGGAAATAAGTCTTCAGTGGAATGACCCAGGGATCTGTGCTTGGCCCTCTGCCATTTAACATCTTTTTATGAGTGACTTGGATGAAGGCCTAGAAGGCATCTTGATCAAATTTGTTGTTGATACAAAGCTGTGAAAGGAGCATTAGTACACTGGAGGATGAAGTTATGATGCAAAATTATTTTGATTGGCTGCCATTTAATAGGGATTGGTATGGGGTCTTATACTTGGGTCTCAAAAAAATTAATTTCACAAGCTAAAGATGGGGGAATTATAGCCATGTAGCAATTTGTCTAAAAAAAGATCTGAGAGTTTTGATGGACAACAAATTTATCATGGGTCACGAGTGTGGTATGGCAGCCAAGAAAGCTATGATATGATCTCAGCTGACATTAAAAGAGCCATGATATTCACACTGGATCAAGGAGATGATTGATAGTCTCTTTGTCCTCTGCTCTGATCAGATAACATGAGAAGCATTCAGTTCTTGGAGCCACATTTTAGGAAGGACAATGACAATGACAATCTGGATGATGTCCAAAATGGAGCAACCAGCTGCTGAAATTTCTGACTCGTGAGGATTGAAGGAACTAGAAATATTGAACTAGGTGAAGAGAAGACTTAGTGGAAGGATACGGCTTTCTTTAATTATTTGAAGGGATAAATGGAAGAGGGATTAAATTTGTTCTGCTTAGCTCAAAACATACAATTTGGAGAAATGGGTGAAATTACAGAGACGAATTTAGATTTGATATAAGATAAAGCTTGGTAATTAGGGCTGAGACATAGTAACGCCTTAGACATAGTAAATTCCTACTTTCCAGAGACTTTCAAACAAAAAGTTGAATGATTACTTGTATATGTCATAGAGGGGATTCTCATTAGAGAAAAAACCCTAGAGTTAGACAACCTCTAAGTTCCCTTCTACTTCTTGGATTTTCCTGTTTTGTGAGTAGAAATGGCAGTTAGTTACAAAATGAAATCTGACTGACTCTCGTATATAGCCAACTCAGAATTGATAATGCTACCGTTACCTGGAGGTAAAACCATCTGGGTGAATAATGAATATCATCCAGTCTGTGACAGCCAATTGAATAGCCTCCAAACCGTTTAAATCATGAATCCCATACATTATAGTTTTTGAGTCTCTAGAGGGAAGCATCATCATGCTGGAAAGGGTACCTGCACCGCTATTACTGTGTGTGTCTGGGTCACAGCTCAGCTAGAACTGACATGAAGGACTGATACCTGGACAAAAAGAAAGAGGTTCAGAGTTCCAAGGCATGTGGAGAGACAAAGGTCATGAGTGTTGCGCTATAATGGTTGAAGGGTAGGTATAGTTGTATTGAAGACAGGTTACACAATTGTCTTTTCTTTCCTTTTTTTTTGGTTTTGTTTTGTTTTGTTTTTTTTGCGGGGCAGTGAGGGCTAAGTGACTTGCCCAGGGTCACACAGCTAGTTAAGTGTCAAGCGTCTGAGGTCAGATTCGAACTCAGGTCCTCCTGAATCCAGGGCTGGTGCTTTATCCACTGGGCCACCTAGCTGCCCTCCAGGTCACACAACTGTCTTTCACAGAGAGGAGGGGCTGCAACCCATCTTTCCACCCTCTGACTGATCACTCACCCCTTCCAGTCATGCCATGGCCCCCACTTTATAGACCAATGGAATACACGATCCAGTAAATTCCTCCATACTCAGTATGTATAGGGTCAGTGGATCTCTGGCTGCAAGGAACCCAAGAGAGCATCTAGCTTAGTTTTAAAACCTCAATTTGCAGATGAGGAAACTCATCTGACCAAAGTCAAACAGGTGATAAGTATCCAGCTGTTATTCAGACCACGGGCCTCAGACTTTAAGTTCAGTGTTCCTCCCCATTTTGAGATAGCCTTGCTTTGCAATGAGCTGAGTCTAGAATTTAATAGGTGCAAGAGAAAGGAAAGGGTCTGAGTCACATGTGGGAAATTGCACAGTGTATTGGATCCCAATGTTACTTCCTAGATTTTTAATGTCATTCTGCTAATGATGATATATAGCAGGCACCGAATAAATGTTTATTGAATTGAATCATGGTACAGTACAATCTCAAAAGAATCACAATTTCGGGTGACCCAGAAATCAGTGGAGATATGCAGTGCTTCTTTGTAGCTTGCTGTGTATTACTGATGATGGTAGTATATGCAAAGTGGAGTTAAAAAAATGTCGACGGCATGTATGATTGCATGAGGAGCTGGGCTAAAGTGAGAGATGGGAAACGAGGTTATTGTACTGATCTTCATGAAATGATAAAAGATGTAGAGGAAGGCCTCTAGTAGAGTCCATCAGACAACTCTTCTGTGGACATTTTGGGGGAAAATATGGCAAAAATCACAGAAGATAGGAATATGTAGAAGGGTTGCAATGTGGACAGGTGGTATACACACTCACATTGATGAGATAACAACTACATTAAAATATAAATCGATTCTTTACTGTTTCCTTTCTATCCATTGTTCTTTAAAACTATGAGTTGATTCTGTACAGCTGTATCTGCTGCTGTTTTGGAATAACTGGATAAAGGAATTTCCCTTGACACTATATGGGCCACTGCTATATTGTCCATAGATTTCTTTATGTGTTAAAACATCATCACTCTATGCATTCAGAAATGTTGAATTTTTTTTTATTCCTATATGAGCCACAGTTTCAAGCTTTTCAGCTTATTGGCTACCACTTTGAAAAGAACTAATCAAGGCATAACTATTTGGCATTTTCTCCATAATCCATCCTCCCTAGGGCCTAAGAAATGAGCCAAGACATTTCCTGTAATTTTCTACCTTTGGACCAATATCCTATTTCAAGATTTCTGTATTGTGTTGAGAAGGTAACTTTGCAACCCTTATGCTTATGAGAACCTGTAGAACAGTAAGCTGAGGTTATGGATTTACCTTAGCAAGAGTAAAATTACTGATATAACTTATAGTTGATCTGTATTACAGTAAAATATTGGAGGAAGAAAGTCAGTGACTTCAGAGTTGGGTGATACTTCAGTTTTATCAGTCTCAAGGATGATGTTAGTTTCTTAGTGAAAACTATTTGATCCCTAAGTTCTTAGTGAATTACTCTATTTTATTTACACCTGGATACTTTAAAGAAATTATTTTATATATTAAAAATTCATTAGGAACAAAACAAAAACAAACAAAAATTCATTAGGACTAATTGTCTCTTGGTTGACAGACTTGGCAAAGAGACCAAAATCAAATGGCCTATATGATTCAAGTCTGTTCTGAACTTGATGAATTTCTCAATAATTCATCAATCAGTAGATAGAGCACCTGCCCTGGAGTCAGGAAGATCTGGGTTCAAATCTGTCTTCAGACACTTGCTAGCTGTGTGACCCTGGGCAAGTCACTTAACCCCAATTGCCTCCAAAAAATAATAATAATTTATTGATCTTTTGTAAGCAAATACTATAAGCAAAGTAGCATAAGAGGCCCTGGAATACAGAGATGAAAAATAACACAGTCCTTGCTCTCAAGAAACCCAGGAAGAATTAAAATCCATTCACATCGGGGGCAGCTAGGTGGCCCAGTGGATAAAGCACTGGCCTTGGATTCAGGAGTAGCTGAGTTCAAATCCCACTTCAGACACTTGACACTTACTAGCTGTGTGACCCTGGGCAAATCACTTAACCCTCATTGCCCTGAAAAAAAAAAATCCATTCACATCATTGTATGGGTTAGCCTATGCTGATGTAGCTATAGTAAACAGAAATCACAAATAGGAATGATAAAATTCAGAATGAGTGAGCTGAGGCAAGCAAAGAAAGCTAAGGATGACAAAAACCATTTGGTTTTTTAGTTATAGGGGAGAAGAAGAAAAGCAAAGAAAGTCTGGGACTTTCCTTGAGGGTGAATGAGAAGAAAGTAATAGACACTGGAGAAAATATAGAGCTGTTAAACTATTTGGTTTCTTTTTCCTCTACCTTGGAGAATGGTCTTTGGACTAAAAAAGGGAAGTAAAATAATAGAGTGAACCTAGATGACCTAGAGATGTTCAAATCACTTGGCTCAGTAGTATGGAGAAATGGAAGCTGTCATTTCTGAGCCATTGTCAGTAGTCTTTGAAAGGTCATGGAAAATGTGAGAGAAAAGGAGACTACCGGGTAAGGGATAAATGTCCCAATTTTTTAAAAAGAGAAAAGAATGGAATCTTCCAATTGCAGACCAGTAAATTTGACTTTAATTCCTGAAAAACTTCTAGGGTGTATTCCTTTTTCTTTTGAATTTAGTATTTTTCCCAATTGTGTGAGAAAACAGTTTTCAACATTTGTTTTTTAAAATTGAGTTCCGGGGCAGCTAGGTGGTGCAGTGGATAGAGTACTGGCCCTGTATTCAGGAGGACCTGAGTTCAAATCTTGTCTCAGACACTTGACACTTACTAGCGGTGTGACCCTGGGCAAGTCACTTAATCCCAATTGTCTCACCAAAAAATTAAAAAATCAAGATTCTGCATTTAAAAAAAAAAATTGGGGGCGGCTAGGTGGCGCAGTGGATAAAGCACCGGCCCTGGATTCAGGAGGACCTGAGTTCAAATCCGGCCTCAGACACTTGACACTTACTAGCTGTGTGACCCTGGGCAAGTCACTTAACCCCCATTGCCCTGCAAAAAAAAAAAAAATTTGAGTTCCAAATTCTCTCCCTCCTTCCTCACCCCCCTCATTAAGAAGGCAAGCAGTTTGATACAGGTTATACATGTATAGTCATGTAAAACATATTTCCATATTAGTCATGTTGTAAAATAAATCATAGACCAAAATAAAAACACAAGAAAAATAAAGTAAAACAAGTATGCTTCAATCTGTATTCAGATTCCATAGGATGTATACTTAATGAGTTGGCTGTTGAACATTTGGGGGGGAAAGTGTATAACACAAAAGCCTGTACAGGTTTTTGTTTTATCAAGACTAGCTCAAGCCACGCGAGCCTCATTTCCTTTTTGGACAAGGTGGCTAAACATGTTGGGTGGTGGCCAGAGTGCTGGATTTGGAGTCAGGAAGACCCTATCCACTTCTGCCTCTGCCATGTGCACATTACTAACCGTCTTTGAACTTAAAACAATTCACGAGCTGTTTCTACTGATTGGCTGCTGGTTGTGAGCTGGGCTGCTGTCACCCATCTCTGACACTGACTAAACTGGGATACCAGGGCAATGTTCTCTCTCCGTAGAGTGCACTCACAAGACATTTGATAAAATCACTGGTGTTGATCATGTGGTCTGGATGGAGATTTGTGGGCTAGACAGGACTACAGCAAAGTCTAGTTAATTATTTTGTGTCACCTTGAGGGAGAAGAACTTCAGTGGAATTAAGAATTCTTCCCTTCTATAATTTGTTTTGCTTTGTTTTTATTTGGATGGAAGGACGGGAAGAGTCATAAGAGAAGCAGCACGCTCTAGTGGATAGAGTATAGCTTTGAAGTCACGAAGACCTGGGTTCAAATGCTGCCTCTGTGTGACCTTGGACAAGGTAGCCTCACTTGAGGTTCAGGTTCCTCCTGAGAGAAAGAGAGAGGATTAAAGCAGGGGGGCTTTTAGCTCCCTTCTAATTTAAATCTGTGACACCTATAATGAAAGTTAAAAAGAAGAAAAGAGAATAAATGAAACACTTTTAAAATACAAAGAAGAAAGCAAAGAAAGTTCAGAAGGGGCCACAGGCTGTTTGTCTGACAATGTTATTACCATCACATTAAATTTTATATATTTCTTAAGAAGCTGTATTTATTTGATTCATGACTTCATATACAACCCTCTTTTCTGGCATTCTTATGCATGAAAATATTCATTTTCGTGGGGAATCTTCTAATTAAATTTTTAAGAGAGAGAGAAGAATCCACCCCTCCCCACCTTAGCTATAGCTGTGAAAGGTCCCCAGTCTGATTTAGATCAACATCTTAGATAGCATGCCACAACAATTCAGAATATAGACCCACCCTGAATATAAAAAGGAGTACCATAATCAGATTTGCTGGTTATGTAGTGTTAGACAGGATGGCCCAATATGACTGATATGAGATTCACAAAGTCAAAGAAGATGAGTAATGGGGATCAATGCAAAGTCTTACACAAATTATCATTGAAAGTACAAGATGCAGGAGACATAGTGAGATGGCAGCTGGTCTGGAAAAGATCCAAGGGGTCTTAGTGGACTTATAAACTTCATATGAGTCACTAGTATGATATGTCAGCCAGAAAAATCAATCCCATGTAGGCTGTGCTGGAAAGACTTCCAGAGCCCTAGTCAGGCCATGCTTAGAATACTGTGTGAGCCTGGAGAAGAGCAGGCTAGGAGAAGAGTACCTTCAAGGGCAGAAATATAAATAAGTGGAAATTGTAAAGAGCCACATTTAAACTTTAGATTTCAGGAAAAATTTTGCAGGAATTAGATTTATTCCAAAGTAGAATGAGCTGCCTCAGGAGGTGATGGACCTCCTGTCATGTATGGGGCTATCATGCAAGCTTTATATGGATCTACACCTGTTTATTTCTCTGCTAAGGCATCTTATTTTATTGGCAGTATTTCCAAATCAGACTGTGGGAAAAAATGCTGAAATGTTTGTTATAAGGTGAAACATTTCTATTTTGTATGTTAAAGCAGTTAATTGCTATATGGGAAGTGTTAAGCAGTGTCCTACTGATATACACTAAGGCAACTAGGTGACAGGGTGAATAGAGCACTGGCCCTGGAGTCAAGAGGACGTGAGTTTAAATGTCACCTCACACACTAGCTGTGTGACCCTGGGCAAGTCACTTAATCTCAATTGCCATAGACATTTGGGGTCATCTCCAGTCATCCTAATATATAGCTCTATCTCTGTATCTGTCTATCTGTCTTTCTGTCTATCTATCTCAATCTCTGTCTCTTTCTATCTATCATCTCTTGCCATTGGACCCAGATGGCTCTGGAGTGAAGTTGGTGACTTTGCATGGCCCTCCCTCACTTAAATCCAGTTCACTGCAAGTCACAACATCACCTCCTGATGTCATGGTCCTCTTCAAAAATGAAGAACAAACAACAACTGATAAACACTATTTATTACATCAAGAATCTGTAGTAGGACTGGTTTAAGATTCATAGTTCTTGAGAAATTGGTCTATTATAAGCAAAGGAAAATTCAATATATTTGTATGATTGCATTTTTTGTTTTCGAATCTCATTTGGGTAAATGGATTAAAATGACTTATTTAAGCAGATTCATTGAATTGTCCTACTCTAGTTGTTCCCTCTCTTCACCTCAATAGATAGTCTTCTTTAGTGCTGTCTAGTTTTCAAAATTTCAACTGGCAAGACTGACAGTCTAATAAATACCACTCACTTTTAGCCTGAGTATTCAGTCTTAGTTGAAACCAACTTTGATTTTAGCATTAATTTTTACCATGTTGTTGTTTTTTCCCCTTTTTTTGTCTGAATAGCTGATGAAGAAGCTCCTGATTATGGCTCTGGAATTCGGCAGTCAGGAACAGCTAAAATATCTTTTGATAATGAATATTTTAATCAGGTAAGGCTTGAGATAATATAGGTAGATTATTGAGGGGGGCAGTAGAAGCAACACGTGGAGAGAAAATTTTAGCAGTTAGACCAAAAATTCAGCACTACTAGAAACTGCAAAACAACTTGTATAGTGAATTCTTGGGAAGTTGTCAGCAAGTTTTAACTTAGTATTACCAGCAATTGTTATCAGCTTGGCATTGTTAAGTCAATACTGGTTCCAAACCTGATCATATCCCCCTCAAACAGGGTAGAGCCATTTATCTTTTACTATCATTTTTTATTTATTTTAGACAGCTTTAAATTTATAACTTCCAGGCACTTTTTGAATTTTACATTTTAAAAAGTTATTTGAATATCACAACAAAACTATTCAAATTGAAAACTATATGTAAATAAAAATAAGAACATATAAGTAATACTTCTATGATTTCTTTCTAAGCTCTTTTTTATTATACATTTCTAAATGCCAGTCCTTTATTTAGAGACAGAAGAAAGATTTCAAAGAAACCAGTATGAGAATGCTTGATCTTATGTGACCTCTTGTCTTGTTTTCAGAGTGATTTTTCTTCAGTTGCAATGACCCGCTCTGGATTGTCCCTTGAGGAACTAAGGATTGTGGAAGGGCAGGGTCAGAGTTCTGACATCATTACTCTTCCAGAAGAAGTCATTCGAGGGAATGAACCAGGTAAGTGAACAAAAAATGTGATGGTGGGGAAGGGGTGTTTCTGATTTCTATGAGGAAAGGTAAACAGGCCCAGAAGCTTCTTTTGAGCAGGGTCTGAGGCCCTGACTTTGCCTTCTTAAAGGAAGGTTGTGCCTAATCTCAGCCACACACTTGTCATTTGTTCCTCTCTAGACTTAAAGTCAGGCACTTTACTGGATGGCAAAATGGTGATGGAAGGGTTTCCCGAAGAAGTTGGGGACCATCTGAAGCTGGGCAGTGCATTCACTTTCCGTGTGACAGTACTGCAGGCCAGTGGTATTCTCCCAGAGTATGCGGACATCTTCTGCCAATTCAAGTAAGCAATGCTGTGGGCTTTATTCCTCTCTGCAATTTGTCTGGTGTAGGTGTTCTGCTTTCTTCACCCAGGACAGGGATAAGAACAAGAAATTTAAGGTGAATAAAATAGGATTAAGTTGTTGGTATAATTTTCTTCTTCTTGGAGCGATTTGAATGCATTATCTCTTCAGCATTAATGTCTAGTAGTTTAAAGTCACCCTTTGTCAGAAGCATAGAACTCAACTGAGTAAGAGGTTATATTGTAGTGGGCACTTTCATGCTGAAATGCTCATATATGTTATAAGTCAGTGGAGTCTGAAAGCTGTGAACCATGCTTAGCTGCCATAGGTAGCCATTTATTCCTTTATACTTAATGATAAGTTCTACACGAGACCACTTCTGCAATTTAAAAGAGAGGCTACAGTGCATAAGGAGTGTATCTATCAGTAGTACAGGGAGTGAAGAACAAGAGGGCAGCAGGTTCTCAGTTTCATGATTTCTTCAACAGGAGAGTGGCTCAGAAATAGTTTTTTTTACATCTTACATCACACACTCAGTTCCCCTGAACTCTGCTTAGTGACATTCTTTTATCCGATTATCTTATTCAGTTCACTTCCCCTCTTTCTTTATGGGGGAGGGAAAAAACTCTACAATAAAAAAGCTGTATGGCCCTCCCAAAGCCATTGATGTTATACAAGGTGTCCCAAAACTCTTAGTGCCGAGGCAGCTTGATTGAGTGGCTAGGTAGCTGGACTGGAAACCAAGAAAACCTGGGATCAGATCCTGCCTCTGACACATGCTGGTTGTGTGACCCTGGGCAAATCAGTTAGCCTCTTTGTGATCTGGACAGTTCTCTAAGGCTACAAGATGCAGAGAAGTGGTAGATGGAAGTCATTCTCTTTCCTTCAAAATCCTCCCTTCTTTCTAACTTCCCTAGTATTGTTAAAGGCATCACTATCCTGTCTCCCAGACTTAAAACCTACAGGTCATTCTTGTTTTTGGTTTTGGTTTTTTGGGGTTTTTTGGTGAGGCAATTGGGGTTAAGTGACTTGCCCAAGGTCACACATCTAGTAAGTGTCAAGTGTCTGAGGCTGGATTTGAACTCAGACTCCTGAATCCAGGGCTGGTGCTTTATCCACTGCGCCACCTAGCTGCCCATATGTGTCATTCTTGACACTGCACTCTGTCACCCCCACATGTCTAGTCTGTTGCCATATTTTACAGATTTTACCCTTCTCTCCTATGACACTGCTGCCACTGCCCTGGTGTGAGCCGTCATCCCCTCAGGCCTCTATGATTGCAGCAGCCTGCTGGTTCATCTCCCACCCTTAAGCTTTTCTCCACTGCAGACCTTCTTTTGCTTAGTTGTTCAACTGGTCTTCATAAAACAGGGCTGACCATGTCACTCTCCTTGCCTTCCTCCACCCCATTCAATAAACTCCAGGATTAAAGAGAACATCCTCTGTCTGGCTTTCAAAGCCCCTCCTAAGCTGGCTCCTCCTTACCTTTCCAGTCCCTTCTATGATATTGAGCATTGGCTTTCTTGTTGTTACTCACCCAAGATCCTCCATCTCCCTGACTCCAGGAATTTCCACTTGTGTCCTGGAACTCTCTCTTCTCCTCTCTGCCTCCTGGCTACCTTGGTTTCCTTCAGGTCTCAGCCATGATCCCATCTCCTGCAAGCAGCCTTTCCTAGTCCTTTTTTAATACAGGGCCTTCCCTCTGAGCTTCCCTCCAGTTCTACCTCTGCATATGTTTTCTTTGTGGTTGCTTGCGTATCACCTCCCCCATTAGATTTGAGCTCTTTTAGAGCAGGGACTGTTTTCTTCCTTTTCGTTGCATTCCCTTTTCTCTAGTATCCTCCACTACTAGCAGGGCACTCGTGAGCATAGAAGGCACACTTACACAGTCCGCTCTACCTTATACGCTTGTTGAACTTGGAAGTTCCCTGTCCAGATGAACTCACAGATTCAGTCCCTGTCCTTCAAAAACTTGGAGAGGTAGAATTCAAGAGGTGAATATGTTAAGGCTGACATAGGCATCCTGTAGCTTGTTACTGTTTAGAGCTTAGGCATTGCAAACATTCCACTCCTTCATGAGTTTCTGGTGTCCCTCCTTGGGTGGTCTCTGACTCCAGGACACGTTTGAGAAACTGCTTCTGTCCCATGGTGGGGTCTCAATTTAGTTACTAAACTAAGTTTTAAAGCATAGTATCAGAATACTTAGTAGAGCATATTTATATTGAAATATCTCCTGTTTAGTATCATTCAGCTTTTTAATTTGTATTAATTGCATCACCCAAGCTAGGATGAGGTTGAATGGGACATAAATATCAATCGCTCAGAACTGTCAAGTCTTGTTCAAGTCAGACCAGTGATATATTTGGAAGGAAAGAAAAAAGACCTCTTTATTAGTTGGTGTTTTAGTTATAGCGGTCTTGTCCCTGTTAGCTCTGAAAAAAGGCCAGCATCTAGAATATTAATTCTGAGAAAGAAGTACATAGGAAAGAAATAAGCCTTATAAAGCACTAACTGTGCAAAGCTGTGCCAGTGGGGTTCCAAATACAGGAGATAAGGACGACGGGCCCTGCATCAAGAGCTTACATTCTTTCTTCCCTTTTTTTTTTTTGGCGGGGGGGGGGGGGGGGGGGGGGTGTCTGCTTACACAGACTTGATTTAGGTTCATGGAGTTGGGGAGAGGGAGCTTCCATTCCTAATGGAGAAACAAAAACCTGTAAAAGGGGTATGGGTCAAGATACTGACCAGCAGCAGGAAGAGGGGAGTGGATTATAGTTACGAAGTTCAGATGTTAGGAAAAGGGTTGGGGGGCAAATGGAGGATGGCCTGGGCTCCTCTACAAAGAGAGGCCCTGATAGAGCCCCACAGCATCATAGAGGACAATTCTCCTGCAAGTGAGTGTGACTCTTAAACCTTTTATTAGACGTTTTCACCCTCAAAACTCTTACCTCTTTCTTTCCTCCCCAAGACAGAAGACTACAATAGGTGGTGGGAGGGTGGAGGGAGGGATGTCCGTGATACACATAGATAATCAATGGCTTTGGAGGAACTGTGAGCTGACCACTTGAGAAGAATGAAGTCCTTTTAACAGAGCAGAGAGGTGTCGAAGTGCAGGTTCAGCCTCTGTTTGCCAGAGGTGGAGTTTGTTGGAAGTGTCCAACATGCCCACATGTAACTGAGACTTGGATCCAAAGCAAGAAGGACAGCAGTCGGGCAATATATTCTACCTGTGTGTCTGTTCCCAGTGAGGGGCTTATATTTCTGACCCAGATGAAGGTCCTCTTCAATCAAAACTGATGTTTCTTTAGGCTTTAAGGATTTCAAAGCACTGGCAGGCATGATCCCATTTGAGCCTCAAAACAAACCCAGGGAGACAGGTGCTAGGATTACCCTATTTGCACATGGGGAACCCAGGGCTCAGAGAAATTGAGGAGCTGTCTAGGGTCATACAACTGAGTGAGAATGTAAAGCAGCATTTAAAGACTCCAGAGGCAGGATACTTGCAGGTTGACAGTGGGGTGGGATGGCTGTAGTCCCAGAATAGGGGTCAGGGTTCAAATGAACTTCAGACACCCAAGGTCTTTCTGGTCTATGATTCCCAGTTCACTTTATCTATGAACTGTGGCTATGCAATAATAAGTAATGGGGGCAGTGTCAAGATGGCAGAGTAACAGGAAGAAGTATATTTCCTTATCTTCCACAAGATCTAAAAAAACACATCAGCAAATGGGGGAAATCCAAGTAAAAAGTTACCAGAGACAAGGCGGGGAAAAGAACTAGCTACATGTAGAGCCTCCCAGCACCCAGAGACTGAAAGAAGGTTGAGGACTGGGCACCAGGGCAGAATGAGGTCCATGGGGATGCAGAAGTAGACAGAGTATAGGAATGGGTGCCCAACTGGGACTCATTGCCCCCCTATCGAATCTGGGTCACAGGTCCAAGGCAGACGAAAAGCAGGGGACCTCCATTTAAGGGGTGACAGAGAGGAGCGATCACAGTTGTAGGCTCTAGCTACATAGCAAGTATACAAGTCAACAGGATCAGTGTGGCTATGATCGAGGAGCTGAGCAGGGAATCAGGTCTTGACCGCAGCTCAGGGTAAAGCCCTGCAGAAGAAGAAGGACAGGAGTCCCAGACCAAAGCAGAGCTGGCAGTTCAGTCCCTCTGAACCTGCATAACCACCTAATGGAATAACTGTGGCTGAGCCCAGCAGCACTCTCCAGCACTTCCAATCAGAGACAGCCCAAATGCCCGGACCTGGCTCGAGAACTTCTAGAGCTCAGACCAAAGGGCAGTGAACAGGCTTTACCCCAGATCCACTCCTCCTTGAGGGCCTCAGCTCAAGCTGTGAAAACAACAGAAAAATGTGACAAACTCAGCCCAAACATTCCCCCCAGAAGTGTCTACGGCAGCCTAAAACAAGTCGAGAGTCAAGTAGTAGGCTGGAAGGAGCCAACAATCAAAAAAAGGAATCCTTCCATGAAGAGCTAATATGGTAACATGGATGCTCAAGACACAATTCCAGATAAAGAGCATGACTTAAAAGCGTCTAATGCAAGGCTTCAGAGAAGAATCAGCTTGGGCAGAAGTCCAAGCATAATTCCTGGCAGAAAGAAAGCAAACATTAAAAAAAAGAACTAAAATTGTCTGGGGTGCGGTGGGGTGAGAGCTACATAACACAGATAGAAAAAGAGAATTAACATTGTCAGAACAGTTTGGTGCGGGCAGAAAAACAAGCAAATGAGCACAGAAACCTACTGATTGATAAACCCCCAAATTCCAGCCTATTGAGGCAAGAACACATTATTCAACAAAAACTGTTGGGAAAATTTGAAAGTAGTTTGACAGAAACTACATCTGTACCAACATCTCACATGGTCTATACCAAGATAAAGTCAAAATGAGTTCACAGTTTAGACCAAAAGGGTGACATAACACATCTGTGGATAGGGGGGCAGTTCATGACCAAACAAGAAATGGAGATGTTCCCAAGAGGTCACTGGAACAGTTCTGATTATATAAAATTATTTGCACAGACAAAATTAATGCAGCTAAAATTAGAAAGGAATCAGGAAATTGGGGAAAGGTCAATTCAGTGCCATAAGCATTTATTAAGCACATACAGTGTGCCAGACACTGTGCTAAGGACTGGGGATACAAAAAGTGGCAAAGATGGTCCCTGCTGAGCTGAACCAGAAGAAACATTGTACACAGTATCATCAACATTGAGTGTTGACCTACTGTGATGACTATATTCTTCTCACCAATGCAATGGTACAGAAGAGTTCCAGGGAACTCATGATAGAAGAGGATATCCAAATCCCAAGAAAAAAAAAGAAAGAAAGAAGAATGTGGAGTATAGATGCTGATTGAACATATTATTTCTTTTGTTTTGGGTGCTGTTGGTTTTTTTTTTTCTTTCTATTTGAGGTTTTGCATCACTGCTCTGATTCTTTCTCTTGTAACAGGATTAATGCAGAAATAGGAATACTGTTATTATGTGTATATATATGTGTGTGTATATTTATATATATATATGTATAGAGATATATAGATATAACTTTATCAGATTACCTGCGTCTAGGGGAGAGGGGAGGGAGGGGTGGAGAGGGAGAGAAAATCTGAAATTGTAAAGCATGTATAAGCTGAAGTTGAGAACTATCTTTACATGTGATGGAAAAATTAAAATACCTCATAATTAAAAAAAAAACTGATAATTTTAGTGGATTGCAACCAGTCAAAATCATGACAAGGTGATCCACAAAAAGCTACTACTAATGGTATAAGAGATAGTGTGCAGGAAGAAGGAAATGATTGGCCAGTTGTCTAGGTCCTGGTCAGACTCCATATGAACATGGTATTGAATTTGGAAGGCCACATTTCCGGGAGAACTTTGAGGAAGATTATCAGGCCTGATAAACACAAACAGAATTGAGGATGTTTAGCATACAAAAGAGAGGAAGAGCAATAACAGCTGCTTTCAGGATTGTGGAGAGCTATTATGGGGATTCAAAATGAGCCATATTCTTTCTGGTACAGGAGGATAAGCTATATGAGCAGTAAGTTGCATTAACAGTAAAGGCATACAAGAGAAGACCTGTTCAGACAAGATTGGCCTGTTGGCCTGCTGGAGCCAATGACATCAGGGCCTTTGGCAGAGCCCATGCTTCCATTCTACTGGATGGGGCCCTTCTAAATATATTATATTTGGTGTTTTATTTTTACCCAGTTATATGTAAAAACAATTTTAACATCCATTTCTTACAACTTTGCGTTTCTAAATTCTCTTCCTTCCTCTCTCCACCCCACAACCCCTTTAAGAAGGCAAACGATTTAATATATGTTATTCTTGTGTAGTCATGCAAAACATTTTCATTTTAGTCAGGTTGTGAAAGAAAACAGACAAAAACTCAAGGAAAAATGTTTAAAAAAGTTAAAAAAAAAAAAAAAAAGATGGTCCCTGCCCTCAAGGAGCTTATAATAGGGAACTATGTCAAATTTGCAGATAAAAGAGCATTTCCCAACTGAGAAATGGCCAAAGCATATGTGTCAGAAATAGGAATACTGGACTTCTTTTTTTGGTGACTATATTGAAGGCTTGATTATATTCTTGCAAGAATGGGCACACATATCAAGAAAAGTGGCGTTGCTTTGCCACAACAAATTATTCTTTTTAATTCCCAATCCTATCCCAAAGGTCCTTCCCCTCTTTGCCTCACTGGTTGAGGACTAAGAAGGGTACAGTCTTCCCAGAACGCCTCTACATGTTTCCCCTTAACATGTTCCCCTTTCCATTACATACATCGTATGTTTGAAAATGGTGGCAATCTTCGCCTTTGGAGTGTTGGCAGTTAATATGCATAAGCTAATTAAGCAAGTGCAATACAGACTAGCTCTAACCTTTGGCACATTTGGACTAGCTAGATTACTAGCCTTGAAGTTCTCTTCTAGATCTACCTTTAGGCACCTGCAAGACTGTCTTTTAGCCTTGAGGTCCTCTTTCTGCAATCCTCCTTTCTTACCCCATGTTTATATCACTAATAATTAGAGAAATGCACATTAAAACAACTCTGAGGCACTGCCTCACACTTACCAGACCTGCAAAGTTGACAAAAATGGCACATGCCAAATGCTAAAAGGGATGTCAGAAATGGATATATTAATATACTGTGGGTAGAGCTGTGAGCTAGTCCAGCCACTATGGAAAGCAATTTGGATTTATGCCCTTTAAACCTGCTATGCCACTATTAGGCCTATATCCCAAAGAGATCAGAATAGGCAAAAGGACATGTGGATTTATAAATACTTTTAGTAGCTCTTTTTGTATATCAGCAAAAAGTTAGAACCTGAGAGGTGCCCATCAGCTGAGGAATGGGTCATAAGTTATAGCATATGAATTTGATAGCTTACTGTTGTGCTATAAGAAATGATGAAGGGGATGATTTCTTATATACCTAGGACGACTTGTATGAACTGATGCAGAGGAAAGTGAACAGAATCAGGAGAACAATTTGTACAGTAACTACAATATTTATTTTTTTAATTAATAAGTATTTTTATTTTTTTTCCGTTACATGTAAAGATAGTTCTCAACTTTATGTTTGTACAAGCTTTACAATTTCAGATTTTTCTCCCTCCCTCCCTTCCCTCCCCCCTCCCCTAGACAGCAGATAATCTGATATAGGTTTTTTATATATATATTATTTATATATATATATATATGGTGTGTATATATATATATACATAATTACATTAAACATTATTTCTGTATTAGTCATGTTATAGAGATAAAAATCAGAGCCATGATGAAAAACTTCAAAATGGAAAAAAACACAGCATCAAAACAAAAGAAATAATATGGTTCATTCAGCATCTATACTCTGCAGTTGTTGTTTTTTTTCCCTTGTATTTGGAGATCCTCTTCCATACAAGTTCCCTGGAATCTCTTTTGTGCCACTGCATTGGTGAGAAGAATATAGTCCATCACAGTAGATCAACAATCAGTGTTGATGATACTGTGTACAATGTTCTTCTGGTTATGCTCATCTCACTCATCATCAGTCATGCAAGACCCTCCAGGTTTCTCTGAACTCCTCCCTGCTCATCATTTCTTACAGCTCAATAGTATTCCAAACAACAATATTCTAAAGACAACAGGGGGCAGCTAGGTGGTGAAGTGGATAAAGCACCTGGGCTTGGATTCAGGAGGCCATGAGTTCAAATCCAGCTTCAGTCACTTGACACTTAACTTGCTGTGTGACCCTGGGCAAGTCACTTGCCCAAAAAAACAAAACAAAAACAAAATAAAATAATAGACAAATAGAAGAATTTGAGAACTCTGATCAACATAATGACTAATCATGATTCCTGAGGATTCATGATGAAATATGTTACCTACTTCCTAAGAGACAGGTAATAGAGTCAGAGTAAAGATTGACTTGCCTTTTTTTTTTTTTATAACATGCCTAATGCTAGAATTTGTTTTACTAGTTACAGATGTTTGTATGGGTTTTGTTTTTCTTGCTTTCTAAAGGTGGGAGAGAATTCTGTGGTGAATAATAAAATACATATTGAATTAAAATTAAATAATCTTAATGACCTGCTATATGATCTATGGATCAGTCTCATTACATTTTAATCATCGTGTACTCTGCTGATATTGTGCCTAGCTTGGTTTTTTTTTTGTTTGTTTGGTTTTGGTTTTTGGTTTTTGGTTTTTTTTTTTTTTGCAGGCAATGGGGCTTAAGTGACTTGCCCAATGGTCACACAGCTAGAGTAAGTGTCAAGTGTCTGAGGCCAGATTTGAACTCAGGAACTCCTGAATCAGGGCCGGTGCTTTATCCACTGCGCCACCTAGCCACCCCCAGTGCATGCTTGTTAAAGTGTGGATCACACCCACTGTGGGGTCACGTAACAGAATGTTAGGGTTGCTAAAAATTTGGCAGCAATAATAGGTTATGTATACCTATTTTATTTAAAAAATGTCTTTATGTATTTTATTTTTATGTAAAAATGTCTCAGGCAAAAGGGGTCAAAGTAGAAAATGTTTAAGAAGCAATCGAGAATAACTTTTAACCTTGGGTATTATCAGTGAGACTTCATGATACCCACCACTGGCAATGCAATAAACATTTGTCAAGTGCCTACCATATGCCTGGAACTTTATAAGACATACCCAAGAAGAAGGAAAGAAAGAGAATAAAGGAAGATTAGGGAATAAAAGTGAGAGAAATTGATAGAAAGGTATTTTATGGACAAAAAAAATGATAGTGACACAAATTTCTCAACAGTGTTTTATATCCTTGTGTAGAAAATTACTGCTCTTCTCAAGACCATGGAAACTAATCTGCATAAAAGAAGTTTTTAAATCCCTTCTCCTCTTTGCTTTTTTTGTGTTCTCCTAATGGTTTTATCTGAGATTAGTTCACATTCTGACTACTGTTTTTCTTCTCACTTCTTTTTATTTCAGTTTCCCCCTTTTCATTGTCTGTGAGTGTAAAGAGTCTGAAGTCCTCTCTAATGGATGCTCTATATTAGCTATCCCCAGGCCTTAACAGATGCCATTGACAGGCCTCAGTACATTTTTTGTAGCATCTTAAGCCCTTGCAAACCTATTTTACATGTAAATGATTTCCATAATTATGTAAATTATGACGATGGGACCAGAATAAGGCTATTCAGTTTCTCTTATTTCATCCTAACCCCAACCCTCAATGTCAATCTTTCTGATACACATACTGCTGAGTGACTGAGCCACCTAAAGAATATCTGGAAATTAGTTTTAAAGATACTGAATACTTTTGATATTTATTTCAGTAATATTTTCATTTTATGCTGTCTTTGTTTTCTATATATGTAAATGTGTGGTTGTGTACACATACATAGAGTAATAAATTCGTAAATAGTATCCACCTATGGATTCCCTGTGTTGTTCACATATTATATTTGAAAATGAGGATCTTTGTTACACAGGTCATTGAAAGCTCAATTTGTTTTATTCATTTTTAGCTTCTTACACGTCATGATGAAGCATTCTCTACTGAACCCCTAAAAACAACGGCAGGGGAAGTCCTCTCGGTTTTTATCACTGTTCAGAATGTAAGTGTCTGCATTAATTTCTCTGGAGTTTGGCTAAGACTGGGTATGGTCTCCATTCAGCTTTCCAGACTTAGGGAAGATGTGGTGCTGCTAAAAGGAGAAGTAGCATCTAGAGGAGACAAGAGATGGAGCTGCCTAATGTGGTGATGGTCATCTTCCGTGCTGAGAGTAAGCCTGTCTCTGTGGAAATATAATTAGGCCCCTTAGCAACAGTATGTATATGTTTATATGATGAGTGGTAGCAGGCACTAATGAAATTCTTCGTGAGTTTGGGCTTATTACATCTTTTGTCCATTGCTTTCTTCTTCCCAGAAAAATATGGGTGTGTTAACTAAAGCATGTTATTGTGGTGACCATATTCTCAGTTAAGTCCTGAGCCTTTAACCTCCTGCATCAACTTGACACATTATAAAAAGATTCTAAGGGGCAGCTAGGTGGCTCAGTGGATAGAGACAGCCCTGGAGTCAGGAGAACTGAGTTCAAATATGGCTCAGATACTTAACTAGCTGTGTGACCCTAGGCAAGTCACTTAACCCAATTGCCTCACCAAACAATAAAAATAAAAGTACTCAGCATTATTTTTTTTTAAAAAGTTCTAGCAAACCTTAGGTCTTTTGTGCTTTTTATGTTTGACTAGAATTCAGAGTTCTATTTCCCGATGATATGCTAACTAACCCTGAGACTGGGCAGCACCTGGCTGCACTCTGTTATCTGACTAACTAGAGTAGTAACAAACTCAAACTAGTGGGAATGCCCCTTTGGAGCTCCTCTCCAGTGACTCAGTCACCTAGCAGCCATATCACCTGGGCCACCTGTCCCAGGCCCATCTGGGAGAGCTTGTTGAGCAGAACACAGCCGACGAAGCTGAGTTTTAAAGTGGTTCTTTTGTTGGTGGAGAGGGGTTAGGAAGAAGTGTGTAAGGAAAGTAGTAAAGAGGTAAAGTTGAACACCAAGGGGTGCCACACCTCAAATGCTGCTTCCAAGACCTCTCAGTGGGAGGCAAGCACTAGACTGGCCATCAAAGCCTGAGTTCTAGTCCTGGAATTTTAACTACCCAACTATGTCCTTTAGCAATTTACTTCAGCTCTCTGGCTCACCCTCATTTGTAACAGGAGGAAGGTAAGTGGACCATGTATATAATGTAAATCCTACCACGCACTCACACACATAAAGAAGTCTAGAAGAGAGACTGGAACATTTTTGTGGAGGTACTTGGTACTGTGCTTGCATGGATATTGAACTAAGATTTTGGATTCAAATCTCAGTTAAGAAAAAGCCCTTTTTGTTAGTCTTTTCACTTCTCTCACTTCTGGTTTTTTTTTTCCTTTCCTTTGCTAGATTGCAGTGGAAGTAACTGAATCCTTTGTGGATTACATCAAGACCAAGCCTATAGTATTTGAGGTTTTTGGGCATTACCAGCAACACCCTCTTCATGTTCAGGGACAGGAGCTTCACAGGTTTGGACCAAATGAGTCAAGAGGATTTTTTTTTTTAGTTGTTTTCTTCTCAGGAAAAAATGAGACCCTTATAGGGCTTTAGGACAGATATTATCCTAACCCCACTATGTTTCCTTTATATTCACTGACATTACTAGCTGTACAGAAGCTTTCCCAAAAGCCCACTTTCTGTGTATACTTTAAGGTCGGCTCAGATGGTTTTGTAGAAAGGGGCTTTGCCAGAGATGGGCCACTTGCTATGCTTCAGATTAGTCAAAAGTTAGACAGGGAAAAAATGGAAAATCTATGTAAATGATCCCCTGAAGCATAATCCCTCCAAGACATAATACTGAATACATTTTTTCCCCTTGGGACTTTAAACCAGAGGATAAGGGGAAAAATTCCATAGGAACTGGTATGTGATAGAATGATGATGATGATGGTGACGACAACAGAACAATGCTTTAATCAAGACAAAATTAACTAGAAAATTCTCACTATTCATTTTTAACCAAGACATAAATGAGAATTGGCTAAAAGTATTTTAGTTAGCATTTCAACCTAGAGCAAATGAGGACTGGCATCTACAATACTGAGATGAAAACTCAAAAAATTTGCTTAAAGAGAGATGAAGATGTGGATAGAGCACCGGCCCTGGATTCAGGAGGACCTGAGTTCAAATCCGGCCTCAGACACTTAACACTTACTAGCTGTGTGACCCTGGGCAACCCACTTAACCCCAATTGCCTCACTTTAAAAAAAAAAAAAGAGAGAGAGAGATGAAGATGGTGGTGGTCTAAGTCCCCAAGTGCATTCTCAGTTTGTAGGGGATCTGACTGGCTTCTTTTCTTTACAGTCCTCCTCAACCATCCCGTCGATTCTTCCCTCCACCCATGCCACTCTCCAAACCAGGTGAGAATTTGATCACCTGTGTGTATAAATGTGTCCATCATTGTGAATAGCTTTAAGGGGATAACACATTCTGATTTCCACTCTTCTAAATTAACCTCACTTTAAACTTTCTGGAGAAAGCAGCTATCTCTTCAGCCTCTGAACCAGAACAATAAGTGGGAAGGGATAAGGCTTTATGCCGCAGTCAAGTGCTATCACCCAGCTGAACCACTCTTATTTGCTTCATAAGCCTTTGTCAGATCTTGGTAATCCACCTAGCTCTCCTCCTTATGACTGTCCATTTCCCCACCCCTGCTGCAGTTCCCTGCATGTTTTTAGCATTGAGGTGATTCATAACTGAAGTTATTCTGCATGTTCAATTATCTGTTTTTCTTTTTCTTTTCTTCCTTTTCCCATGCTGTCTATCCCCCTAATTCCTAACCCACTTTGTTTTCCTTCCTCATTCTCTGTACCCTGGTTTTTCATCATCTCGCCAGACCATGAGAGAAAGATTGAACTGATTTGCTATCTCATGTCTGGCTATATGAATGTTCATGTGCTGGATGTATTTTCTGAGCATGCCAATGCCCTTGCATCTTCTGCCGTCGCCAGCTTCCAGGATGAGGCTGACCCGTTCCCGCCTTTTCTCTCTCTGCCTGTCCCTGACTACCAGAACGAGAGGTTGCCTAAAAGAGATGGTTAGTGGCTAAACCATTTCCACCTTAGATGTAGAACCTGTCCTAAGACACTGGGTTTCTGTGGATGAAGTACAGGCTTTTCTGTCCTCTTCAGATGCTGTAAATTTAGCGCACAGTCATCAAATCCTAAAACTGGGCTCTCAGAAAGGTCTTGGAAAGCCTCTTGGTGGCTTGTGGTCACAGAAGGAGAGGCTGCTGGGTTTCTTAGACACCAGGAGCTGTACACTTCAGGACAGTTTTCATTTCAGAGTTCCGTATGTAGAAGAAGTTTTTCTTGTTTTATTTTATTTTTTCCTGATGACAGAGAGAACTGTGAGTTAAGAGTTCTATTTCATTCTTGCTTAGCACCACCAGCTCAAAGAAGCTGAGTTTGGTGAGGGCACAAATGTTTATGAGTAGGAGTAGAATTCCTCCATGGCCTTCTAGAAGAATTTGAAGTCAAAGGTCTTGGTTTGATTTTCTCTGTCACATTCTACCCACATGACCTTGAGGAAGTCATTTCACTTTTCTGGACCAAGTTTTCTCATATGTAAACTGGAAAGGTTGGAAGGATGGCCCACTTAGGCTCTTCCCATTTCTAAGAGTATACTATGGTCTCTTTGGTGCAAGTTTATTTGTAAGATAGTGTTTCAAAATTTTAGCTTTGGGGGAATTGAAATTCTTAGCAAAAAAATAGGATTCTGGGTAATTTATTCATTGAAATATTTCAGAGTTAGTTGAGGTATGAAATTTAAATCTGAAGTAGATATATCCAATAAATCTCAGAATCTTGTATTTGGAGGTAAAGACTACACATAGATTAGGAGAGATCTTTGTATAAATGGAAATTTCAAACTTGAATCATTTTTTTCAGAAACATACAAAAACAGGAACTTTATTGTAATTGGTGCTTTGTGAACCATAAAATATGGTTCTTTATAGCAGGGGTCAGCAAACTACTACTCATGGCCCAATTTGGCTCTCTCCTCTTTTTGTACAGCTCATCAGCTAAGAAATTTTTCTCTTAATTTTAAAGTAAAATTGTATTTTTGAAATGTAAAAACCATTTTTAGCTTTTGGGTCCTACAAAAACAGGTGGAAGGCCCTTTGGTCATACTTTACCAACCCCTGCTCCAGAGTATTTGGTTCTTTGCTGTACTCTTGGTCTCATAAAGATGCTTTTGAAGCAAATGGTAGAAAAGATTTTGTTTCCCACAAAGACATCTAAGAATTTAACCCAGTTTGAGTCACTTTCATCCTGTGATGTCTAGATCTGATTCAAACATGCAAACTGCACTGTTCTGTGTCATTGGCCCTTCTTTTGGGACAAGACTATGTAAGGAATCAAGATACGTACCACAAACATAGTATTCTACCTACCATTTGCACATTTTCCTCATTCTCTAGATTAAGAATGAAAAATTCTATTGTTTCTTTATATTCTCTGGCTTCTCCCTTCTAGTCTCCTATCCCTAAATCACTTCCCTGAACTTAGTGACCTAAGTGTCAAAGACTGCTATTTGAATAACATACATTCCTCTAGGGGGCTTTGAGCAAGCAAAACTTTGATGTTTTCTCATTTTTTTCTGCATAAAGTGCCAGCAACAAAGTTGAACACTATGAGCAAAACCAGCTTGGGCCAGAGTATGAGCAAATATGACCTTCTTGTTTGGTTTGAGATCAGTGAACTGGAACCTACGGGAGAGTAAGTCTATCTTAATACGGTTTTTTTTCGGTGAAAAAAAGGGGCTTAGGAACAAAGAACCATACTATGTGATCTATAAGGCAGCTAGGGGGCGCCACAGTGCACAGAGTGCCAGGCTTGGAGTCAGGAAGCTGTGTGACCCTGGCAAGTCATTTCACCCTTGTCTGCCTCAGTTTCCTCAAAATGAGGCTAATAATAGCACCTCCCTCCCAGGGCTGAGGTAAAGATCACATGAGTTAATATTTGTAAAGCCCTTAGTATAGTGCCTGGTAATAAGCTGTATAGAAATGGTGACCATTGTTATTGTTACCATTATCCTGTGTAACCTTGTTTGTTAGGTTCAGCTTTGTGAATTCCTGTCATCTACAGTTAACGGCTGAACTAGTTATTTCAGCATTGTCTCAGCAGTCAGGCAGGTGCCCTAGCTTCTTTCATTGTTATCAGTTGGCAGAGGGGATTGATGGAACTGACCTGAGAGGCAGCATGGCACAGTGGTTAGGACCTTGGACTTGGAGCCAGAAAGACCTGGCTTCACGTTTCACCTTAGATGTTACTGTCTGTGTGACTCTGGACAAGTCCCTTCACCTTTCTCAGCCTCGATGACCTTGTCTGTAAAATGGAGTGTGGACTCCAGGGTGTCTAAGCCTCTTCTGGTTCTAGAGCGACAGTCCTGGGAAGGTAGCCATCTTGTCCTACTCTCCACCCACTAGGTGGGTTTCATCAGAAGCAAAGAAATAGATTATTCCACAGAAAGTTATCAGGAATTTCAGAGAGTTTCTAAAGGATAGGGTCCTCCCTGGGTCAGGAAGACAAACCCAAGTGACCATACCGCTCTGGGAGCAGTGATGAGTGTGAATTTTGAATAAAGCTGTATCTTAAATGTCTCTGCAAACTAATCGGTCTGTCACACAGAGGATAGC
This sequence comes from Dromiciops gliroides, assembly GCF_019393635.1. Classification (NCBI taxonomy): domain Eukaryota; kingdom Metazoa; phylum Chordata; class Mammalia; order Microbiotheria; family Microbiotheriidae; genus Dromiciops; species Dromiciops gliroides. The sequence continues at coordinate 624,803,505 of NC_057863.1, read as the reverse complement.
ACTCTAATGCCATTGCAAACATCAAAGGGGAATTGTAAATTAAATCAGACCCTGTACTTTTGTGTTTCTTAACCTTTTTGAGCCCCTAATACATTAAGGCAATGGCTTCTATTTCAGATAGAAATAGGGTTACCTCATCTAAAGATCCTGCTGGCACATATTGACTTCTAAAACCACACTTTACATTCTGGAGGGTTTTTGTTCATTTGTTAAGTATTTCCCAATTGCATTTCAGTCTAGATTGGGAGAATCTGATGATGAGGTTCACATAAGAGGCAAATCTGTGATAACTGTTATTGTTTACATTCTTGGGAAAGGGTGCGTTCATTTAAGCAACAAAACAAATAACTCTCCCCTGAATTCTAAAACCAGTGTAGACAAATGCTGTCAAGAGTTCAGGAGGCAACAAGACTCCAAGAGATTTAGAGCCCACCATTTGGGGCTGAATTCAATAAGATGAAACTTCATGGGACATATGTAAAGTCTTATACTTGGATTCAAAACATCTACTTCCTAAGTGCAAGACCAGGGAGAGATGGAAAATGTCTACAACTACTAAATGACCTGGGAATGGTAGTAAACTCTAAGCTCAGTTTGAGTCACCAGTGAGCTACATCAGACAAAAAGCTAATGCCAACTTGGGCTGCATGAAGAGAAATCTCGTGTAATTATGAGGGATGTGTAATAATCTCTTGTCTTCTTCCCGGGTCAGACCACACCCAGAGTATTGTAGTCTTCTGGCCGCCATGTTTGAGGAAGGTCATTGGCAAACTGCAAAGTGTCCATGGGGAGGGCAGCCAAGATGATGACTGTCCTCACATGCCATAAAAGCATGGTCTGGTAGGGCAATGGGAAGAAGAAGAAATGATAGCTGGAGGGGCACGGAAAGGAACAGGGGCTGGTTAGCTCGTAGAAAAGGAAACTTGCGAGGCAGAAGGGTAGCCTTCTTCCCTTATGTGGACGGGGGATGGAATTTCTTCTGCTCGTCCCAGAAGTAGAACTAGGAATAATGTATGGAAGTTTGGAGGCACATGTTGCCTTGGCATTAGGAAAAGCTTTCAAGCTAGCCTCTTGTGAAGTGGGCCGACCCAGGAGGCACCAGCATCACCCTCCCTGCAAGTCTTCAAGGAAATACTAGGTGGCCACTTGTTGAGAGTGTTATAGAGGGAATTCTTTTTCAGGTATGGGTTGGATTAAATGACCTGAGATACTTTTCAACCCTGAGATTCTATGCCTTTTTGTTTATATGTTGGAGTAATCAGTAAGGCCTTGACAAGGTTGGGTTTGTTTAACTCGATTAGAGATCCTCTTTAACTCCACCTTCTTGTGCCATTGTTTATACAGGTATATTCCAGCTGTGGTTGATCACACTGCAGGCCTTCCCTGTCAAGGGACATTTCTGCTTCACCAGGTACTAAGAAAGGAGAAGGGGCATGGGAGAAAGCCTAGAAATTGTTGAGTAAAAGAATTGTATTTGTCTCATGTTTCCTCTCCCCTTCATGACACATTTTTATCTCTTTATAGGGAATGGGGAGGGGGGGTTAAAAATAGGATTCCTGTGACCTTTTTTCCCCCCATAAATTTGATTTTGAATGTTTCCTCTTGATACTTTGCTATACATCCTTGTTATTTTCAAGATAATTTTGAAGAAATTTGCTAATAAGAATCTGTGGGTCTGGTGGATACGACCCTATAGCCCTTGCTGCTGTTGAGCCTGAGGTTGGTTGGGTGGACAATTCAGAAGTTCTGAGCAGCAGTAAGGCTAAAGGCAGTCTGCTGTGCTCATTATATCTGGTGCCAGTATGATGAGCCCCCTCGTAGTAAGGATCACCATTCTGCCTAAGGAAGGATGAGCTGGTCCTCATGGGAAAACAGAACAGGCTAAAGCTTCAGTGCTGATCAGTGTTGAAGTCATGCCTACTGTACTCACAGCCTAAAGAGATAGAGAAACCAAGTCTCAAAAAAAGGTTACACCTTTACATAGGACTGTTAAAGTGTTCACCACACTTAGATATGTTGTATTTTAATAATATATCAAGCAGCTACAGTTCCCACAAGCACACCTAGTTACTTAACATAGTTTGTGCAGCTTTCACGTTGTCATGTGTGCTTGCAGTCCAGATTACATCCATGGAGGAAGAAGTGGGAATGAATATTGCCCAGGTCGAGCGGCTCCTGTGATCCACAACTAGACTTTTCCTATGAGGATGCCCTCAGGCCCATTCTGTGAGGCAGGAAACTCACTTAGAATGGGTCTGTTTGCCAGCTGGTGTCTCATTTATACCTGTTTGCACCTGGCTCAGACAGCAGCCCCATCCCAGTCGATCGCCGGTTCAGGCAAGAGAGGGGCAGGCCCCCGACCCACAACTCTGCTTTCCTCCCAGGGCATCCAGCGTAGGATCACAGTGACCATGATCCACGAGAAAGGCAGTGAGCTCCACTGGAAGGATGTTCGAGAGCTGGTGGTGGGTAAGTGCACCCGTAGAGGGAGAAGAACAAGGGTCACCAAAGAGACTTTTTTTGCTGCACTTCCTAGACCTTGGTGAAGTCTGAACCAGGGAGGATGGATTTATGCAGAGACATCGCACAGGAGCCTTGGGTCTGAAATTACTTTTCCTCTTTCCTTCCTGTTACTGTCACAGTAATCATTCATTGATTCCAACACATTAAGTATTAATTACCTACTGTGTAAAAGCACTCTATTCCAGGGGTGCGGGAGTTAGGAAAGCTCACGAGATTGGTAGGAAAACAGAGATGTACATACTTTGTGCTCTCACTCCTCCATGCCCTCCCTCAGGGTATTGTCTGTGCCTGAAATTTCTTCCCTCTCCCCTCTTTACCTGTTGGATCACAACTCATCACAACCCAACCACTACCTCCTGAAGGAGGTTAGCTCCTTTTGTTGCTGGTCAACAGCCTTTCCCTCCTAACCTCACACAGCCCTTTGCTTTTTAGCTGTCCAATGTGCTTATCATGGAATGCTGTATATTATTGCTGTCTTAGTTGTAATCTATGAGGACAGGGACCTTCTCTTCTCTAAATTTTCTGTCTCCAATATAGCATAACCTCACTGTGGTGCACAGAGTAGACAATGAGTATCTGTTAATTGACCTACCAGTTCATTATTTAATTAGCTAAGTCATTGAGTAAGTGTCCTAGTAACTAGTGTACAGAAGTCTTATAGAAATTTAGGAAAAGTACAGATTAGTGTGAACTGGAGCAGTCAGGAAGAGTGTTGTGGGTATAGTTAGCCGTGCGCCTCAATCATGAATCCAGTTCAATCCAATACTTAAGCACCTACTGTGTGCTTTAGATCATGCTAGGCCCTGAGGTCACCCACATAAAGTTCTTGCCATCTGCTCAGGGGATGTGACATGTACGTAGGTAAGCAAACACCAGAAAATTCAAGGAGGGAGAGATTGCTAACATCTAAGGGAACAGGGAAGGTGACATTTCATCTGAGTGGTTAGGTAGTTGTCGAGGACCAGATTGTATTTATGCCAAGCTTTGGGATTTGGCTGTTATCATGGAGGGAAATGGGATGAGGGTTGAGGGGAGTAAAGGCTCTTGAATAGAGGAGGAATATGAACATTGTACATGGGCATTTAGGGGGAAATAACTTGAGGGGCAGGGTAAGAGGAATTCCCATTCAGGATCCTATTTCAATAGTCCCAGAATGAGGTGATCGTTTCCCACACAGAGCACTCACTCCTCATGTCTGATGAAGAGAATCTCTCGCTTCCTTCAAGAAGCAGTTCAAAGGGGCAGCTAGGTGGCACAGTGGATAGAGCACTGGCCCTGGATTCAGGAGAACCTGAGTTCAAATCCAGCCTCAGATGCTTGACACTTACTAGCTGTGTGACCTTGGGCAAGTCACTTAACCCTCATTGCCCAACCAAAAAACAAAACAAAACAAAACAAAGAAGCAGTTCAGCACCATCTCGCCCAACTGCTAGTAACCCACTCTTCCCTACCAACCTTTTATTTATTTCGTGTTTATTCTAAAATACTTATAGGATGTATTTCTCTACATTCAAGTATAAGCTCCTGAGAACAGAATTGGTTTTCTCTCTTGACTGTTTATCCTCAAGTGACTGCCATAAGCTTTAATGCTTAATTCATTGATTGATTTAAATGTAGATGACAGAAGGGTAAAAAAGAAAAGGGGGTGAGGGGAGAAGAGAATTAATGTAAGCTATTTTAGAGAAAAAATGAGAGAATGTTGTGACTGACTTCATATGGGAGATTTAAATGGAAAGATTTAGTGATGATTTTTGAAATTTTAAAGTCTAGATTCAGCAGAGGAGATTGGTTACCACTGAAGGACATAGGAAAGGAGAGCCTGGCCTGTTGAAGATGATGAGTTTGTCTTGGGACATGAGTTTGCCCTAAAGATAGGCCATATTACATAGAGTTTTTCCTGTGTGTAGTTAGAAGTGCTTTTGAGTGGAAGGTCATAGAATATTAGAGCTGGAAAGACTTAGAGATGAACAGGCCCAGGGCTTTAACTTTTTCCATTCCTAACCGCCTTTTCGCCAAGAAAGTTTTACATGACCCCAGGTAAATAGGTATATAAAATAAGTACACAAATCAAACATTTACTGCCACATTTTTCACAGCTCTCACATTACATGACCCCATATGGGTCCTATTCACCCACAGTTTAAGAAGCTGGGATCTAGGCCCATTCTAAACATAAGGAAATGAGGGCTCAGAGGAGGAATGACCAGCCCCAAGTTCCCATCTGGTAGGGAGCAGAGCCAGCACTCAGACACTCATCATCTCTCCCAGCCCATGAGGGGAATCTGAAAGGAGTCACAGGTGGGAAAAGTGAAGGATCAAGGGCCCCAAGGAAAAGCACGTGGAGAGAAAAGCAGAGGCCCAAGCACTGAGAAGCAGTCAAGCTGATGATCCCTCCTTGGCCCTGAAGCACTAGAATTTGAGTTGAATTACTAATTTGTGATGTAAGAAGTTGACTTTTAACACATCTGCCCTTTTCTCAGGTCGAATCAGGAACAAAGCAGAGGTGGATGATGCTGCTGTTGACGCCATTCTCTCTCTGAACATTATCTCTGCCAAGTATCTGAAAGTCTTCCCACAACTCCAGCAGGTAGGGCCCTGAAGACACTCTTTTGATCAGCCTTGATGAGGACTGATGGGGGGTGCACTGTGTTCCCCACATCACTAAAGGTTCTTGGGGCAGGGCCTCTGATTTACTTCATTCTGTTTTCAGATGTCTCATGCTATCGCAAAATAAACCTCTGTGTGTGGATGTGTTTATAGTCGTGCTCAACATATAGCTGGGAAAAATAATTTTTAAAAAATAAGAGAATAGAAGACAGCTAGGTGGAGCAGTGGATAGAGCACCAGCCCTGGATTCAGGAGGACTTGAGTTCAAATCCAACCTCAAACACTTGACACACATTAGCTGTGTGACCCTGGGCAAGTCACTGAACCTTCATTGCCCCGCAAAATAAATAAAAAAATAAAAATAAAGAGAATAGGGAAGAAGAGAGAGGGGAAAATCCTCAGCATGATACACAGGCTATCGGAATTGAGGTGCTCTTAATGGCAGTGTTCCAACAGAGACACAGCCCCCAACCCCCAGCTCTTTCCACCCCTTCAGTGTTTAATGAAGCCTCTTTTCGGTAGCCATGTCAGCAGCTGACTGCTGCTGCTGCTTGGAGGAAATGGGCAGATTCTGCTCATTGTCTTCCTCTTTTTCTTGATTCACAGTGGTGAAGGTACACACAAATCTCTTTGACCTAGCATGATTTATCTAAAGACCTAAATTCTTTTTGGTTTTGTTTTTAAAGTCTTTTGAATTTAGTTTTCCAGTAATGTTGGTCATTGTAAATGTCTTGATTAAGTGGCCATCTTCTTTCCCTCTCTCAGACTGGGAGGAATTTCAAGGGGTTTTCCTGGGTCTCAGTTTAATAGAAGGGCCTCTCTTTGCCTAGGAAAGAATCAGTGTTTATTGTGGGGAAGACAGAACTTCTTCCTCTCCTCTCTGGTGAGAAATAGCAGAGTCTAGGTGTTCTAATCTGGGCCTTACTATTGGTTTCTGCATAAATAACTTAACTTCCCCCTGTTTGTTTATTCCTGAAAATGTGCTGAAAACAAATGAGCTGTGGGCAGTTAGGTGGTGTAGTGGATAGAGCACCAGCCCTGGAGAGTCAGGAGGACATGAGTTCAAATCTGGCCTCAGACACTTGACACTGACTAGCTGTGTGACCCTGGGCAAGTCACTTAACCCTCATTGTCCTGCCTAAAAGAAAGGAAGGAAGGAAGGAAGGAAGAAAGAAAGAAAGAAAGAAAGAAAGAAAACAAATGAGCCCTTGTGAATTTCTTTTAGATTATTTCCTTTAACATGCTCATATAGGTGTGATTGGGGAGGGTGCTGCCTCTTTCTGTATTCTAAGACCCCTTCCACTTAAATATCTTTTTTATATCGATTTTGACATTTATCAAAGATGAGATTAGTCTATTCACAGATGCCTTAGGAGATAGAGGGAATGAAAGACCCAGGACTATTGCATTTGAAGGGCAAGAGGAGGCAGAAGCTGACTTTGAGCCTACCCAGAACACCCAGGCTGGTAAGCAGCCAAGAGGAGCTGACATCCCTGTCTGTAGGCTGGCCTCCACTGCCAATAACTGGTATTCATTCATCCGGCATTCATCACGTTGTCTCTGGGAATACAATGGTGCCCAACAAAATGCATATAGAAAGAAACTTGAAGTGCTGGTGGAGTTCAAGGGGCCTGTTAGTGTCTGGAGAGCCTTAACAAGATCCAGTGGGGCAGCCATCTTGGCAGGCCATGAGAAAGCTACAGTCGGCAAGAAGGGCTTTATCAAATCCACCTAGTCTGCATTTACTCAGGGTCCCAAGTCAGCTAATGTGTATTTTTAGAGGGGGTTTGTGGATACAGAGAATGGATTGACATCATCAGGACCTAAGCATTCCCTTCTGCCCAGTCCCATAGTTGTCTTTCTTATGTAACATTACAGATCAGATCCCTTACCTCCCTAGAATCCTCATCTTCACCTTCTGTAGGACTCAGGCAGCTCCGAAGAGGACTGGGGGTGGGTGGGGATGAGGAGAGGCCACTCTGGGTCAGGAGTCCTTAAACCAAGCATGGGTTCCACATCTGATCTGGTAGCTCTGGGGAATTCTCTTAGCTGAGTTGTTTTCTAATTATTTTCTCTTTTTTTTATCAGCAGATTTTTTTTCTTTTTTGTTTTTACTTTTCTGCTTTCTTATCTTGTTTTTGGCTACACTAATGAGAGCTTTTTCTATGTTTTTGCAGGCTCTTTCTTGATAAGGATATGCCTAGGTATTTTTTGTTTGCTTCTTATGCACATAAGGTCTTCTTTTTGAGCAGAATGCTCTGCCTTCTAGTGTCACAATTGTACTTTTAGCTCCTAGTGCTTTTCCCCTTTGCAAACCTCTCAGCTCATGCCTTAAGATACAGTATCTGTTGCTCTTTTTCATATATGAGGTAACATTCTCTTTCTCCACTGGAATTCTGTGAATCATGAACACAGTTCAGCATGTGGATGATTTACTGTTTTTTCCTTATGCTAAACTTGGCCCCTTTTTATTTCCTCCTCTCTTTAAGCTATCTTGCTCTTAATTACACAATGGGAAATTTCTGAGTAGATTTCGAACTGCTTCCCATTCTTTATATTTAAAACACAAATTGTTCTCAGTCTTGTTTTAGCCTAGTTCATAATGCCTCCCTCTTTCTTTGATTTTCTTACTTTATCTAAGCCAAAAGCTAGAGAGGTTTGTTGTTTTTTGTTCATTAGATTGTGTGCTATGTGAGGGCAGGGACTGTCTTTTGCCTCTTTTTGAATCCCCAGGGCTTAGGCACAGTGCCTGGCACATAGTAGACCGCTTCATAAATGTTATTGATTGTTCAGTAACTTTAAGTTGTGGGTCACATTGTCCTTTCTTATTTGTCTTATAGCAGAGTCTAGTCTGGCAGTCTTATGTCATATTGGAAACTTTCCATATCTTTGTTCTGAGGGAGCCCAAGTCCCCATTGCTTAAATTGCCAGGTGCTTAGTAATAGGTAAATAATTGGCTTGTCAGGGGCAGCTAGGTGGCGCAGTGGAGAGAGCACCAGCCCTGGAGTCAGGAAGACCTGAGTTCAAATCCGACCTCAGACGCTTAACATTTACTAGCTGTGTGACCCTGGGCAAGTCACTTAACCCCAATTGCCTCAATTTAAAAAAAAAATTATTGGCTTGTCTCCTGTTCAACCTTTGGCATAGGTGAGTAGTTGGATGTACCCTCTTATATGCTCTCAGTTTAGAGTAAGCCTGCCAGCTGTGCCTATAAAGTCAGAGAGCCTAACCTGCAAACTCAAGGGAAGAGGGGTGTTGCTTTCCCTGGGAGGCCAGGTGTTTTCCCAACACTGGCGTGATTAAAAATATCTTCAGGAGAACCCTTGTAAGCTCTCTCTAAAACATTTTTTGTTGTTCCCCTTTTCCTCTTGCCTTCCTCTCCCTTCTCCCTTCTTCCCCTCCTCCTCCAGCAGTCCTGCTTAATTTAACCTGCTAGAAAAAATGCCTACCACTGATTAGAGAGGGAAGAGGCATGTGGGCCCCAATCCCTCATTTTGCCTTTGAGTTCATAGGATCTCTCCAAGAGAAAAGGACCTTCTCTGAGGCATATAGCACTTGCACTCGGGTCTTTTAACATGCCTGAAAACACTTACCCTAGAGGAAGTGTAACAAAAAGAACTTGCTTGGAAAGAACATTTTAAATCATCATTAAGATGCATCCACAAAGCTTGCACAGTTCTTTGTGTGTTTATCCTACTCTTCTGTATACTGATGCCTGAATTATAGAATGCCAAGTAGTAGTTTTTTGTGTGAACTGGAAGTTTTTGCCTCGCTAATCTGGAATCATGTAACCCACCTGGAGTGGCAGCTAGGTGGCGCAGTGGATAGAGCACTGGCCCTGGAGTCAGGAGGACCTGAGTTCAAATGTGACCTCAGACCCTTGACCCTAGCTGTGTGACTCTGGGCAAGTCACTTAACCCCAATTGCTTCACCAAAAAAAAAAAAAAAAAAAACATCATAAAAAAGCCAAAAACATGTAACCCACCTGGTAACACTAAACATCACCAAACTGGACATATCGGAAACAATGTAGCCAGTTTCTGATAGTAATACAAACATTTGCAATGTGAATTCATTGGAGCGATATTCTCTGCTGTGAAATACAGGAAATAAAAGAGAACGCGTGTATCCTGAATTTCTTGGGGACAACTGAAACTTTCATTAAATTTGAGTTATCCTGAATCATGTGAAAGAGCAGAATTTGGCCTGAAACAATGGCTAATTGGGTGAAAAGCTTATTTAAGAGAGACTTTGGTTTCCCTTTGTTAGGCTTTGTCTCTGTCTCTGTCTCTCTCTCTCTCTCATTGCTGTTTCCTGTACTCTTATCCCTTTCCCCCTTTTGTGTTGTCTTTTCATGCATTTTCATTGCCCTGCTTCTCCAAGAGAAAGACAGAGTGTGTTGCCAATGGTCCATAAAGAATTTTAAATGAAGCTGCAATTATAAAATTCAGTCAACAGGCACTACCACACTGCTGTGAGGAGTCTAAAGGCCTCCTTGGCACTCATGTTTAAAGGGGACAAAGGTGTTTCGAGAGTTAGCTAGCAGTGCCAGGGATTATTGCCTCAGAAGGCCTGGCAAAGGTTTCTTCAGTTTTGTTTTCCTAAGTCAGGGAGGAATATGAAGGAATTCTCTAGAAGGATACAACAGTTTACCTTTGTGGAAACCCGTTGCGGGAACCTTATTCTTGAGTCCTGAATCAGATTCCTTCTCTGAGACTTAAACTTTAGCAACTCAAGAAATAGAGGATGACATTGAGGGCTAGTACTGGCATGGCAATAATATTGAGTAAAATGCTACAAGTGAAATTTGGGCAGGACTTGAAGCTAAACATTTGTGTCCAAGTGTGTGAGAGCAAAGGACTCCTTTCCACAGCCCCGAGAAGCTCTCGACACAAACTCCTCTTTCCAAGTCCTTACTGAGAGGTTGGTAAAGACCATCATTTTCCCCCGTGGGAATGGGGAAGAGAATGAGAGAGTGAGTTTCTATTATATTGAAAAAGAGGGGGGAAAGTAGGGCAGCTAGGTGGCAGTGGATAAAGCACCAACCCTGGATTTAAGAGGACCTGAGTTCAAATCTGGCCTCAGACACTTGACACTTGCTAGCTGTGTGACCCTGAGGAAGTCACTTAACCCCAATGGCCTCACTACCAAATAAAAGAATTGCATTTCAGAGTGAATTATTTGGCAGATTACAAATAATGTGCTCTTTCTCTAGTTTTACTAGCAAAGAGTAGCTATACCCTTATATATAAATGAGTGTTAAAAAATATCTTTTTTTTACCTAACTCTAATAGTTTTGTTGGTGTGGGGACCTACTAGAGAAGAATTTCCTTTATTGTATGATTCACATGCAGATCCCTATTTGTTCTGTAGTTGTAGTCCTAGGACACTGAAAGGGTTAAATTGCTTGCCCAGGGTTATACATCCAGTATATGTCAGAGGCAGGACTTGGTCTCAATCTGGCCTAACATTGAGTCCTACTCTCTATCTAGTATCCCATGATGCCTCTTGAAAAAGAATTTCCTGTACTTAAATTATATTGCCCATCTGTACCAACCCTCCAAAATATGGTTGTGATTGGAAAGGCCATTGAATAGAGACCCTTCTTCTGACTTTTCTGAGGCCCAAGAGAACTGGATTGAATATTAGTTGGTTCCCTAGAGATGCAAAGACAAGAGCTTACAAATTGAGTATTTCTGTTAATGGCTGATAGGGCTGCTCATGTATTCTTTTTTCTGTGCTCCCTACACCCCCTCACCCCTCACTCCCACTCCCCACCCCCGTTTTTAGCATTTCCTGTTGACTTCCCTGATCTGTCTGTCTCTCTCATAGGAGGAAGATGGGCTGATTACAGACCAAGATAATAGTTTCATGGGTCTTAATGCTGATCTGGATGTACCTTTTGCTCCTCAGCATTGCTGGGGATTAGGGCCATGCTCTGATGTGTTTGAAGAACCCTTACCTAAATAATAAACTGAAGGTTTTAGGGGACATTTCCCTGGGGCATGTCATAATATCACATCCTTGTAGGTGCACAGTATGTTCTTTGATAATGATGCTTCGGGGTCCTGAGTACTCATAGACTCCATTGGGTCACACTACTGCTTTGTGTTTTACTTCAGGACTTTCTATCGGTTTGAGGCTGTGTGGGACAGCTCTCTGCATAACTCTCTCCTCCTGAACAGAGTGACACCCTACGGAGAGAAGATCTACATGACTCTGTCAGCTTACCTAGAGGTGAGAGGGTCTTGACCTTTTCTGTTTACAGTTAGAACTGAGTTCCTGGAGTTGTATTCACACCTGAGAGTGGGAATATGCTGCATCCGGAGAGCAGAACATGCTGAGAGAAGTGCAGGGTGGTGGACTCATGCCTTTACTTTCCCACCACATTTTAAAGCTCTATCTGGTTGCATTCTGCTATGACTGCTCTGGGTGTAGGAGATTGAGGGAAGTGTGAGGTCCTAGGAGTCAGAAAGACCTGGCTTCCAGTCTTGTCTCTGTGACCTATATTAGCGGTGTGACATGTTGCTCCACCTCTTCAGTCCTGGGATAATTCTCTACAATCATAAGCAGCAGGTCACTTGTCCATTTGCATGGGTATAGCCAGGAGCCCCAGACACGGATAAAACCACATATATGTCTTTAGTTAGCCAAAAGGACAGGACTTTTATTATAGTTTAAACTTTAGCATCCTAATGATCTCACCACTGTTGTTCTTAGAATGTGTGGACTGAGCCTGTACTTGGCAGCAAACTAGTTCCTCTATGGAAGCAGCCTGAAAATAATTTGAAAACAATAACTCATTTGAAAGGTGTAACGCTTTAAAAAAACCATGAAATATCTTTCTTTTGACTTCTTGCAAAGACGAAGCAAAAAGCTTGGCGTGCTGTCGACACCTGAGTCCCCTGTGGTTTCTTCTTGCTCTTTTGGCGATGTTCCCTCTGATTAGGAGGGCCCTTGAGCTGCTTTTCGATTCGTAGTTTTCAGCAAACCATTGAAAGGCAGAACCCACCAGGACCAGGCTGCCATTTTCATGATAAGTATGGCACCCCAATATTGCTAAGTGGAGCCACCTTTCTGTCTTGCCATTTGGGCATATGCGGCACCCAGATTGGAATCGAATGGAAACCTGTCCCCCTGTAGGCAGAGTTGTCCCAAAAGATTGGAGGAGCCAGTAAAGGAGAAATTCCTTTCATCAAAGCTGGCGTCTATTCTGGATTGTTCCCAAATTAACATACGAAGTAAAGGTTGTCTGTTAATCAACTGTAATGTGGCATTATTAATGTAATAAAATGCATTTGAAATCTTTTAAAAAAGAAAAATATAGAAAAGAAAAGAAAAGAAAGAAAGAAAGGTTAATGCGTGAGTCTCATAATACATGTTGCTTAATTGAACGCAATGGCAGCTTGTGATACTGTAGCTAGGCCCAAAGTTTAATGCCTAGTCCCCTGAGGTTATATCTGTCCTGATGTGCTACCTGGAACATTGCTTAGTATTCAAGTCAACAAGCATGTGTTATGCTCCTACTGTGGTGGGCCCAGCATACTGAGCTAAGTGCTGGAGTAGAAAGGGAAAAACTACAAGGAGCTCAGTACAGTCTAGGGGAGACATACCACATAGAATTTAACCATATGTTTGAAGAATCATTGTATATCTTCTTTTGCCTCATAAGGTTAAAATTTCTCTCAATACAACTTTCCTCTATTGTTCTTAGGCCCCACTAATTAATTGTATGTAGCATGCCTGTATTTCACTCCTTAGCATGTTTTGTCCGCTTCCAGCTTGACCATTGCATTCAACCAGCTGTGATCACTAAGGATGTTTGTATGGTCTTCTATTCAAGAGATGCCAAGATCTCCCACCACGTTCTCTTCGCAGCTTGTTTGGGAGTGGCTACTCAAAGTCCCCAGACTCGTAAGTTTTTTATGCATAGTCCAGCCCAAATTTTTCTTGCAATAATGAACTTGAATTCCATTCCATTCTAATATTTCCCTTAATATGGTATTGCAAGGCTAGTGCTAGATAGTTCGCTTTTATCATTGGTAAATTAGTACAATAATTTCTAAGTAGCTTTTGGAAAACCAGATTTACATGCATACTTCCATTTAAAAATTGACCTCGCTAAATGTGGAGAGGTTTCTCACAAGTTCAAAGGCCAGTTTTTTTTTTTACTGTAGTGTACCATGAAACAAACAAAAAAAATACAAAAATTGTCCTAACAGCCCCCCTTTTTTTTTCAGTGACAGTAGAAGAGTGTCAGTAAAGAGTCTTAGAGATAAAAGAAAAGTCTTACACATAGGTATAGAGAATCAACTTAATAAGTACGTTATGGGAGAGAAGTAGATACCAATTTATCTGAAAAAGAACTGGTGGTTTTAGTGAGCTGACTGTAAGTTTAATATGAATCAGTATTGTGATATGACAGGCAAGAAAGCTAATGTAATCTTATTCTTTATTAAAAGATATACAGCATACCAGGAATAAGGAGATGATACACATTTAGAGGAGTCTGTATTTCTGGGTGCCACCAGTATAATTGGACACTGATAGCTGGAGAGCATTCTGAAGAGGACAGCCAGCACAGTGAAAGGACCCTGGTTCTTCCAAATAAGGATCAGTTAAAAAAACTAAGAGTATTTAGCCTGGAGAAGAAAGATTCAGGAAGAGATTCTGGCTGTCTTCAAGAGAGATTAGACTTCTTGTTCTTGGGCCACGAAGGCAGAACCAGAAGGAAATGGGCAGAAGTTGTGGAGGCAAATGTTAGGCCTGAAATAAGGGCAAACTTCCCAAAGAGGAATGGGCTGTCTCAGGTAGTAGCAGGAGAAACCTCCCTAGAAAATCTGCATACAAAAACTGGGCAGACATTTGTCCAGTATGTTCTTGAGTGGATTCTTTTTTAGTTAGGTGTTGGACTCGATGTCTTCTGAGGTCAGTCCAGCTCTTAAATTCTATGACTTTGTAACTCATTGGTTGGCAGAGAAAGCTCTCACACTACTATACCAATAGTGATATTTTAATACTCATAGACTCTCTAAAAATGGTGGTCCTTAGAAGACTGATGGACACAGCCCAGGACTCTGAGCCTAAGAGGCCCAGAAATACCAGTGGCAGCCAGACTATTGACCCTGTTTCCAGCCCAGCCCTGAAGCATTGTCCAAGGAGGATCATTTGTGAAAATGGACCTTTCAACTGCTTCTGCAGGTGCTATAGCCCTGCCTCCTCAGCAGCCACAGCTACTGCAGTCATGGAAAGAAAGTTCTTTCCACTTCAGAATCTTCACCATCATTAAATGGTTTACCGTCAGAAACAGGTTAAGGGTCTATTAATGGAAATATATGGCAGAAAATGCACTACCATCTACTTTGCTGCTGCACCCTAGTGACCATCAGACTTTCCTGACTCACACTTGGTAACTTCCTATGGTCATTGTCTCCCCATTTGAATGTCATTCTGTCAGTAAACATATATTAAGCACTTACTGTGTTCCAGGAACTGTGCTAAGCACTGAGGATACAAAAGAGGCAAAAGAAAGTGCCTGCCTTCAGGAGTTCACAGTCTAATGCAGGAAAGCGCCTTGAGGGTGGGGACTACTTCCTTTTCTATTTGTTGCCCCAGTACTTTGCACAAGAAAGCATTTTAATAAATGATTTCATGTAGCAGTTTGTGACCATCACCTTTTTTTAAAAACTTTTTTAAATTTTTAATTTTTTTGTGAGGCAGTTGGGGTTAAGTGACTTGCCCAGGGTCACACAGCTAGTAAGTGTTAAGTGTCTGAGGCCGGATTTGAACTCAGGTCCACCTGAATCCAGGGCCGGTGCTCTATCTACTATGCCACCTGGCTGCCCTCATCACCTTCTTTTTAAAATGTTCACACTCTCTTGGTAATACATTCTAGTACATTGCACAGGATTCAAAGTCAAGCTCTCTGGTTTCCTTGTAAAATGTAAGACTCCAGCACAGTTGTAGACATGACATTGGACCACTCTGTGCTTCATTTTCTCATCTGTGAAATAGAGATAACAATACTCAAACTATTTACTTCAAATGGTTGTTGGGTAAAATACTTTGTATATCTTAAAATTCTATGCAAACATCATTATTATTTCTAAGGTGTTCATTATCTTTGAAATGGATGGTGATCTTTACAGAGGTGAACTGACATCTTGTGTGAAAAAGAAATGGATTTTTTTTCATATTTCTGTTATGAAAATTGATGGGATTGTTTTGGTTTGTTTTCTCTTTAAACAGAAACCGTGTAACTGGAATTTATGAACTCAGTTTATGCAAATGGCAGACACAGGCAGTCTGGTAAGCAGCTACTATTTCGTGTGTGGTGGTGTACTTACTCATAAGTGCCAACATACATTGTGGGTGAGTTGTAATGTTTCAGAAAGCTAGAAAATGTCCAAATGGTACAAAAGTAAAAATTTTCATAAATAAAAATTGTATTTTGTTATAATGGATCTTCTCTATGAGGGTGATGGCGAGTTTCCTTTTTGTTTTCTTAGGCTGCAATACAATTTTGAAAATTATCCAGACAGCTGATAGGTAGAATGCTGCATATCTTAGAAATTAAAAGTGAATTAAAATAAACTTGCTTTGAAAACTTGGACTCCTCTGGAGATAATTGAGGTATCACAAAACCAAAAAGAATCAGGACCATTAGAAAGACTAAAGTGTCTTTTTAACGTTTATCAAGCTATATTTTGGTATAAGTTGACTGCTCCCATCCCTGTTATCACCAGCCCCTTGGACTGAAGGAAACCTTCACAATCTCTATAAATAGTAATCAGAGAGTGCAAGAAGGGCTTCGTTGAATGAGAACTTTTCAATCCCTAGTAGATTGTCCCCTCTTAGGAAACATGTTTAAAGAAAAACCAGAGTTTCATATGCTTGGTTTGTGCAGAAAAGAAGCAGCCTTTGATTTGAAATTAAGTCTTTATAACAATACTGAATAGGTTTGTAGGGTTTTTTAGTCTCCATTGTATTGAGACTTTTCTGTATCTACTCTCTTCCAGGAGAGCAATCTCTTATAACAAGAATTAAAAAGAGGTAAAGAAAACACTCAACCTATATATCAAAAAAATCTGACAATATATGCAGTACTTCACATACTGAGTCGGCAACTTCTGCAAAGAAATCTGAGGAGGCTCCTCTCCTCTCCCTTCTTTGGGGAGCCTTGGTCATTACAGTTTCCTAGTAGTCAATTTCAATGAGTTCTTTTGTTGTTCTGGCTCTTCCATTAACATTATCACAGTCACTGTGTATCCTTTCCCTGCTTCTTTTTGCTTCACTTTGAATCAGTTCATAGAAGTTCATTCCATATTTCTCTCTTCCTTATAGCATTCCTCATTGCACAGCCATGTTCTATTACCTTTGTGTAGCACAAGTTATTCTGCCATCCCCTAGTCAGGTGGGCATCCACTTGTTTCCACTTCTTTGCTACTTCAAAAAGTTCTGCAAAGCATGAGTATTCGATGTGTTAGTTCTTTTTGCCATTTCCTCCTTGGCCTGACAGTGGAATTTCTGGGCAAAGGATATATTAGGAATATAACTCCAAATTACTTCCCAAGGTGGCCTGAACCAATTCACAGTTCCACCAGCGTTCTCTAGTGGGTCTGCTTTTTCACAACCCACTAGGGGCTAAGTAATCTCTATGAGAATAAAAATTTGAAATAAAAAAACCAGGATTTTCTTTTCCTTTTTTTTTTTTGCTGGGGGGTGGGGTGGGGTGGTAGGAGAATAGAATTTGTAAAGCTCCAAGTCTTAGGAAATCATCAGGTTTGGAGCACAGATTGGTGAGTTAGTGGATCGTTAATGTTTCCATGGACTAGGGAAGATACTAAAAAGTAAAGATGTAAATTTTTCTGTTTTCTCTCATTTTAGGTATGCAAAGGAGGAGAAAAAGTTTTGGACACATCTGTGGACATATGTCCGGGGAGAAGAGACCTAGCAGGCTGGCGAACCCAGAGGAGACAGCCTTATTCTTGAGCATCAGTGGGAACTGGAGAAGCTAGAGCTTCTACATGAGGTATAATAGGATTAGAGTCCCTTTGATATCAGGACTTTCAGAGAATCCTATTTTCAAAGAGAGATCACAGAAGAGCAGCTTAAGAAGTGAGAACTCCCTTACACCCATCATCTCACATTATAAAGAAGTCATGAATTTGTTGTTGTCATGTCTGACTGTGACCTCATGGACTATAGCGCACCAGGCCATACTACCTTGCACTGTCTCCTACAGTCTCTCCAAACTCATGTTCATTTCTTCCATGACACCATCCATCTCATCTTCTGCTATCCTCTTCTCTTTTTGCCTTCAATCTTTCCCAACATCAGGGCCTTTTCCAATGAGTCTTGTCTTCTCAGCATATGGTCAAAAAATTTCAGCTTCGGGAGCAGCTAGGTGGCACAGCAGATAAAGCACCAGCCCTGGATTCAGGAGGACCTGAGTTCAAATCTGGCCTCAGACACTTGACACTTACTAGCTGTGTGACCCTGGGCAAGTCACTTAACCCCCATTGCCCCACAAAAAACCAAACAAAAAATCTGAGTGTAATCAATTGATCAATAAAATTATATTGGAAAAGGATATTGGATTAGAAAGCAGAGAAACTCAACATGGTTTAAAAGAAACATCCTTAAAAAAAATTTCAGCTTTAGTTTTGGTATTTGCCTTTCCAATAAGTAGTCTAAATTAATTTCTTTAAATATTGACTGATTTGTTCACCTTGCTGTCCAAGGGATTCTCAAAAGTCTTTTCTGGCTGGCATCATGATTCAAAAACATTGGTTCTGTGGCACACGGCTCTCCTTTTGGAAAAACCATAACTTTGAGTATATGGACCTTTGGCAAGGTGATGTCTCTGCTCTTTAGTTGGCTGTCCAGATTTGACATCTTTCCTTCTAAGGAGCAGGTGTCTTTTAATTTCATGGCTGCAGTCACTGTTTGCAGTGATCTTTGAGCCCAAGAATATAAAATCTGGCACTGCTTCCATTTCTTCTCTCTCTGTGTGCCAGGAAGTGATGGGATCAGTTGTCAAGATCTTAGTTTGGGTTTTTTTTTTTATGTTAAGCTTCAAGCCATCTTTTACACCCTCTTCAAGATGCCTCTTAATTTTTTTTCCACTTTCTGCTGTCTCAGTGGTATTGTCTGCATATCTGAGATTGTTGATGTTTCTCTCAGCCACCTTAATTCCAGCTTTTGAACCCTCCAGCCTGCCATTTTGCATGATGTATTCAGCATATAAGTTAAATAAATTAGGTGACAATAGTCAGCCTTGTCATATGCCTTTTCCAATCTTAAACCAATCATTTTGGTTCCATGTTAGGTTCTAACTGTTGCTTCTTGGCTCATATACAGGTTCCTCAGAAGACAAGTAAGATGTTCTGGTACTCCCTTCTCTTTGAGGACTTGCCACATTTTATTGTGATCCACACAGTCAAAGGCTTTAGTGTAGTCAATGAAGCAGAAGTAGATGTTTTTCTGGAACTCCCTTGCTTTCTCCATAAACCTGATGGCAATATGGTCTCTGGTTCCTCTGCCTCTTGAAAAACCAGCCTGCACTTCTGGTTATTCTTGGTTCATATACTGCTGAAGCCTAGGTTGCAGAATCTTAAGCATAACTGTGCTGACAAGTGAAATGAGTGCAATTGTTGGGTAATTTGAACATTCTTTGACATTGGCCTTCTTTAGGATTGGGATGTAAATTGATCTTTTCCAATCCAGTGACCACTGTTGAGTTTTCCAAATTTGCAGGCATATTGAATGCAGCACCTTACCAGCATCACTTTTAGGATTTTAAATAGCTCAGCTGGAGTTCCATCACCTCCATTAGCCTTATGATTAGCAATACTTCCTAAGGCCCACTTGACTTCCTTCTCCAGGGGATGTCTGGGCTCTCAATCAGTAACTACACCTTCATCTTTCTTTTATAGTTCTGTTTATTCTTGCTGCCACCTCTTAATCTCTTCTGCTTCTCTTAAGTCCCTCCCACTTTTGTCTTTTATCATGCCCGTTTTTGCATGAAATATTCCCTTGATGTCTCTAATATTCTTGAAGATATCCTTTGTCTTTTCTATACTATTGTCGTCTTCTATTTCTTGGTATTGCTCATGTAAGAAAACCTTATGTTTTCTTGCTATTCTATGGGATTTTGCTTTCAGTTGAATGTATCTTTCCTTTTCTCCTTTCCCTTTCATTCTTTCTTCAGCTCTTTGTAAAGCCTCATGAAGCAGCCATTTTGCTTTCTTGCTCTTTTTTGGGGGGGGGGGCGGGCAGTGTCTGCTGTACAGACAAACCTCTGTCCATAGATCTTCAAGCACCTCCATCCAAATCTATCCTTAATTCTATTCGTCACCATCCACTTCATATTCATAAAGGATGTATATCTCAGGGTCTAATGGTTTTCCCTACTTCAATTTTTTTTTAATTAATTAATTTTTTTTATTTAGTGAGGCAATTGGGGTTAAGTGACTTGCCCAGGGTCACACACCTACTTAAGTGTTAAGTGTCTGAGGCCAGATTTGAACTCAGGTACTCCTGACTCCAGGGCCGGTGCTCTATCCACTGAGCCACCTAGCTGCCCCCCTACTTCAATTTAAGTCTAAATTTTGCAGTACGATGCTCATGATTTGATCCACAGTCAGCTCTAGGTCATATTTTAACTGACTATATAGAGTTTCTCCATCTTTGGCTGTAAAGTATATAATAAATCTGATTTCTATATTGGCCATCTGGTGCTGTCCATGTGTAGAATCACCTTTGGGTTGTGGGAAAAGAGTGTTTGCTATGACCAGCAAGTTGTCTTGACAAAGCTCTATTAGTCTCTGGCCTGCTTCATTTTGTACTCCAAGGCCAAACTTCCCCGTTATTCCAATTATCTTTGGATTTCCTACTTAGCATTTCTGTACCCTATGGTAAACGTGACATCTTTTTATGACTTGATTTCTAGAAGAAATTGTAGGTCTTCATAGACTGAGTGATTTGTGCCCTTTTAGGCATCAGTGGTTGGAGCATAGACTTGTATTACTGTGATGTTGAATGGTGTGCCTTGGTTTTGAACAGATATCACTCTGTCCATGGGGTTTTCTTGGCAAAGATACTAGAGTGATTTGCCATTTTCTTCTCCAGTGGATCACCTTTTATCATAACTCTCTACTATGACTTGTCCATCTTGGGTATCCTTGCATGGCATAGGTCATAGTTTCATTGACCTGCACAAGCCCCTTCACCATGCAAGGCAGTAATCCAGAAGGGGAAAATCATGAATATTCTTCCATTTATCTCTGGTTGCTTTATGTCCACTCTATCCAAATTGGTAGTCAGTCTTAAGTTTTAGATCATAAAAGGCTATACTATGTTTCTTGTCTCTCTGCATTCCCAGTCGTTGACATTTGTGTGAATGTTTTTAGGTAGAGAAGACTCGCCACTTCCTGCTGCTCCGTGAGAAGCTTGGTGACAGCATCCCCAAGTCTCTGAGTGATTCACTGTCTCCCAGCCTCAGCAGTGGCACTCTGAGCACCTCCACCAGCATCTCTTCTCAGATCTCCACCACCACCTTGGAGAGTGCAGTCACACCAAGTGAGAGCAGTGGCTACGACTCAGCTGACATCGAGAGTCTGGTGGATCGGGAGAAAGAGCTGGCTACCAAGGTACCAGCTCAGTCAGACTTGTGAACTGACCTTGTTGGGAACTAGGAAGGAGTGCTCTATCACGGGAGCTGCTCTTTTTACTCCTAACAGTTGGTTTATTGGCTTCTCCTTCCTAAATGTTTTCCTCAGATAATCTTGTTATAGAGCCTGTGAGTCTGTATGCTCCATTTTGTGCAAAATAGGGGATCCTAGGAACTGCTTAAGTGTAACTGATTATTTAGTGTCGATGGTTCTGGATTGTTCTAGTTCCCTGTGGATTTCTTCTCGCTGTGTTTGTTCCCCATTCATTAAATACCTGCTGTGTTTAGTGTACTCTGCAAGGCACTGAGAGACAGACAGAAAAGTGCCACATGGAGTTGGTGGTCTGGCAGGGCAAGCACAACACATAGACCAACATGTGAGCCTGCACAATAACATAAGGGCAAGGGGCAGCTAGGTGGTGCTAGTGGATAGAGCTCTGGACCTTGGATTCAAGAGGACCTGAGTTCAAATCCGGCCTCAGACACTTGACGCTTACTAGCTGTGTGACCCTGGGCAAGTCACTTAACTCCCATTGCCCCACAAAAAACCCCACCCACCCCCACACACACACACAATACAAAATAACACAAGGGCAGAACAGGCTGGGCATGAGGGAAGTAAAGGAAAGAGGGTTTCTGACCAGGGACACATGTCCACATGAAGGCTTCATGGATGATTGGAGGATGTCTGACTTGGGCCTGGGAGGGAGAGCGGGGCATTGCTGGGACCAGTGAGGCATTCCAGGAGCATGGACACTTTTAGTACCTTCTCCTAGTCCATGGCCAAGGTGGAGGGTTGTGTCAGGTGTTTCTCTTCCTGTAATGTTAGTAAATTGGTAACTAATTATTCTGGCTATTTATGAATTCCACTGTGGGCTTCAATAATTTCTACTTTTCGTGTTTCTTGTTATGTGTCTGGGGATCTTCTGAGTTTTGTTTTGTTTCTCTTCTTCAGTGCCTGCAACTTCTCACCCATACTTTCAACCGAGAATTTAACCAGGTGCACAGTAGCATCAGCGACTGTAAGGTGAGTAAATTGCTTAACTCTCAGTCATCATATTAAGACAATAATGACTTTTTTCTCCAGCTCACCTTACCTTTCTGTCTCCCTAATTAGTGAGATCAATCAAGAAATCTGCTCCTTGTATTTATTCCTGCATTTTAGTCCAGGAGCTTTGATTCCTAAACACACAATAGAGACATCAGTGAGGGACTTGGGAAAAGGTGTACCCTATCTCCTTGGTGGACAGAAGTATTTGTCAGCCTTCCACAAAAAGAAGCTGAAAAGGCTTACTCACTTCACAAGCACCTCCTATAGAGTGGTGTAGAGATGCAGAGATGAAAACGAAGCAGTCCCCGCCCTCAGAGAGATTTGTTCTCCTGAGGTGGGCTGGAACTGGGGCTGGGGGGGTAGGGTAAGAACATGCTCACAGATAAGCCAATACTGAGGTCATCCTGAAAACCTTTCATGTAGGATGGGGGAGTCTGAACTCAAGGGTTCTGTGACCTTGTGTTTTAGTCTTTAAATATATTTCAGCATGCTTGGTTTCATTTGTACTTCTATATATATATTATTTTGTGCATTTAGAACTGTGATTCTGAGGAGGACTCTATAGGTTTCCCCAGACACTGCCAAAGGGATGCAGGACAGAAAAAAGGTGAAAGAGCCTGCAGAGCCATACCTTGAAGGAAAATAAAGAGTCCTAAGTGTGAAATCACTATATGAGAAAAATCAGCTTTGGACTCTGTAGAAACAAACGTGTGTGTGTTTGCTGAATCACAAGATCACAGAAGTGGCCCTGGAAAGGCCCGCAGAAGTCACTGAATGATACCCCCTTCTTTTTTTCTTTCTTCTTTTTTTAATGCCAGACTTGAGACCAGAAAAGAGAGTGTGAGTCTTTCCGAGCTGTTTTTCTTTAACATGTCATTGTCCTTGTATAAACTGTAGTCCGGGTTCTGCTCACTTGACCCTGTGTCAGTCCAAGATACTGAGGGCTCTCTGAAATGGTTTCTTTCATTCTTTCTTGGGGCACGACTGTATTCCATCCTATTCCTGTGCCACAGTTTGCTCAGCCATTCCCCCCTTGAGGGGCATTCGCTTACAGTTCTTTGCTTTCATTTTTTTCCTTATAATTCCCACTTCAGGATCAGGAAGTTTGTTTTGCTTCTGATTCTTCCCTCCTAGTATTCACCTCCCTCTTCCCTGCTCTCATCTCCCCCATCACTCTTGTTTCTTCATGGAGTTGGAGGCTGTTTCAGCACCAGGCCCTGTCCAGCCCTCCCTCCCTTGGTTGGTTGTTTCAGAGAGAAGTGAAATTTATCAAGTTTCAGAGAGAAGTGAAATTTATCAACATATTTATATGTTGTTCTCACATATCCCAATCAAGAGAATAGCGAGGGGCAGCTAGATGGCGCAGTGGATAAAGCACTGGCCTTGGATTCAGGAGAACCTGAGTTCAAATCCAGCTTCAGACACTTATCTAGCTGTGTGACCCTGGGCAAGTCACTTAACCCTCATTGCCCTACAAAAACAAAACAAAAAACAACAACAACAAAAAGAGAATAGCAAAGTTCTGCCCCCTCTTCACGTTTTCTAGAGGCAGCCAGGAGGTGCCGCAGGGCACGGAGTGCTTGATATGGATTCAGGAAGACCTGTAGTTCAAGTACCCAACCTCATACACTTACTAGCATGTGTGACTCTGGTACTAGACACTTCACCTCTGTCTTCCTTGGTTTCCTCAGCTATTAAAGGGGATTAAAATAGCACCTGCCATGGGATAGCTAGATTGTACAGGTGAATAGAGCACTGGCCCTGGATTCAGGAGCACCTGAGTTCAAATACCAGCCTCAAAACACTTAACACTACTTGCTGTGTGACTCTGGCAAGTCACTTAACCCCAATTGCCTGCACTAAAAAACAAAACAAAAACAAAAAAAACCAGCACATGCCTCCCAGGTCTTGTTGTGAGGATCACATTAGCCTTTTTGCTACAGCACACTTAGCATAGTGCCTGGCTGCACATAGTAAGTGTTTTGCCAAAATTCGGTTTCCTTGCTTCCTCTGTTATTGATTGCTTCCATTGCTTGTTTATCTAATCTATTACACTCGGTGACTTTTCTATTTTTTAAACAATACCAAATGGTCTGCAACCATAGAGTATGTGAAGGGCGGTGAGGTGTAAAAAGCCCGGTAAGGTAGGAAGGGGTCAGGTTATGAAAAGTTTAAATGTCAACAGAACTTTCTATGAGGTCTACGAAGTAGTAAGGAGCCACTGGAGTTATCAAGTAGGCAGGTGATGTAGTTAGACTTACATTTGATTTTTAAAGTTTTATTGACTTTATTTTCACATTAAAGATATTTCCAGATTACTCCCAGTCCATGAGAACTCTGTTGCAATAAAGTAACACAAATTAAGCAAAATTACCAAAACATAATAATAGCAGACTATGTGCTAGACTCTGTGCCAAGGTCTTTTCAATTATTCTCATTTGATCCACAGTGCAGTGACACCTCGAAATGTGTGCAATATTCCAGATCTGTGTTTTATTTAACAGAAATCTGATTTCTTTCTCATCTATCCTCTACCCCATTAAAGAAAGAGATAAGAAAAACAAATTCTGGGGCAGCTAGGTGGTGCAGTGGATAAAGCACCGGCCCTGGATTCAGGAGTACCTGAGTTCAAATCCAGCCTCAGACACTTGACACTTACTAGCTGTGTGACCCTGGGCTAGTCCCTTAACCCCCATTGCCCCACCAAAAAAAAAAAAATCCTTGTAATAAGTACACATATTCAAGCAAAACAAATTCCCTCATTTGTATTCAAAGATATCTATGTCTAATTATGCAGTCCTAAATCCCCTCTCTGTCAGGAGGAAGGGAGCATGCTTCATCAGTCCTCTAAAATTATGGATGGTTATTGTTTTTAACCATAGTTCTCATAGCCTTCAGAAGTGTCTGTCTTTATTTTCATAATTGTTTGCTTTTGTCATATTGACATTATGGGGTAGCATGTTCTTATTCTGCTTACTTCACCCTCAATCATTTTGTACAAGTCTTCCCTGGTCTCTTTGAAATCATTCCTTTCCTCATTTCTTACAGCACAATAGTACTCCATCATATTTATATACCACGATTTATTTAGCCCTTCCTTCCACAAAAAAAAGAGGTGCTATAAATATTTTTTTTATATATAGGAGGACCTTTTTCATTTCTCTTTTGAATATAGGCCTGGCAATGGCATAGCTAAGTCAGAGGGCCCATAATATTTAGTAACTTTGGGGGTATAATTCCAAGTTGTCTTCCATAATAGTTGTAACCATTCAGCATATTTCCCACAGCCCCTCCAACATTTATCATTTTACTTTTTGTCATCTTTGCCAATCTTGTTAAGTGTGGGGATAGAATCTTAGAATTGCTTTAATTTGCATTTCCCTAATTAGTAGTGATTTGAAACATTTCTTTCACATGGCTGCAGGATAGCCTGGGTTTCTTCCCTTGAGAATTTCCTGTTTGTATCCTTTGGAAAACCATTTTGGCAGCTGAATGGAGGATGGATTGGAGCACAGAGAGTATTGAGAGAGTAATGGCAGCTAGAAGCCCATTGCAATAGTCCAAGCAAGAGGTGCCAAAGCCCTGAATCAGCTTGGTGGCTTTGGTGGTTGGTAGGGGACATAGAATAGAGAGTTGCAAAGGCCAGAGTAGCATAGATTTGGCAATAAACTGGAGATGTGGAGTGCAAGAGGAGTCAAAGATGGAATCTTGCTTCTGACCTCAACACTCAGTTGGACTACTCTTTACCACTGATTTCTTAATTTCCAAACCAGGATCTTTTCTTAGTCCTCATCCTATGACATGTGACACTATTGGCGGTCTTCTCCTGGATACTCTCCCTCTCTGGGATTTCATGACAACATTTTCTCCTACTTCTCTTTTCTCCCCATCCCACCTCTCCCTTTCAGACTCTTTTACCATTCCATGAACTCAAAAGTTCCTTTATTTGATTTATAATCTATTATCATTCCATCTTTCCCTATACCTTCTGACCCTTAACAACACCATTTTGTTTTCCTCTCCATGACCTCCATTTTCTCCACCACTCATTTCTCTCCTAGACCATCATCTTTGACCAGTTACTCTCTCCTCAATATTTCTAAAGCACTTAACATAATGCTGGTTCATAGTAGGCTCTGGTAATAAATGCTATTGCCTGGACAGCTAGGTAGCGCAGTAAAATAGGCATCGGCCCTGGATTCAGGAGGACCTGAGTTCAAATTTGGCCCTCAGACACTCGACACTTAATAGTTGTGTTACCCTGGACAAGTCACTTAACCCTCATGGACAGGCAAAACACACACACATATAAATAAATAAATGCTTATTCCCTTCACTTTCCTTTCCCCCCTTTCCAGTACTCAACATTTCAAGCCAATGAACTGTAAGCATCTCAAATTTAACATGGCCAAAATAGAACTTTACTACTTTTACCCTAAATCCCACTCCTCTTCCAAGCTTCCTTATTTCTGTCAAGGAAACACCATCCTTCCAGTGTCTCCCTTTTGTAACTTTGGCATCATCCTTTATTTCTCATTCTCCCTCATTCCATGTATCTAATCAATTAGCAGCTCTTGTCATTTCTGGCTCCACAGC
The DNA here is from genome assembly GCF_019393635.1 of Dromiciops gliroides. Lineage (NCBI taxonomy): Eukaryota > Metazoa > Chordata > Mammalia > Microbiotheria > Microbiotheriidae > Dromiciops > Dromiciops gliroides. The sequence continues at coordinate 624,777,055 of NC_057863.1, read as the reverse complement.
TTCTCTCACCTCTAACGCTTTTTTTTCCACTCACATCACTTGAATTCAGGCCTTCATCTTTCTTAGATGACTGTGACATATCCCTAACTGAACTCCCTACCTCCAGTCCATCCTACACTCTGCTACCCAAACGATTTTCCTTGAGCACAGATCTGACCCCTGATAAAAACAGGATCTCCTCTGTTTGACCACCTGGCCCAACCTATCTTTCCTGATTTATTGTCCATTAGTATCCCTACTGTGCTCTGCAGTTCAGCCAAACTGGGCTTTTTTTATGTCTAGCTCCCATTTCTCCTTTTTTTTTTTTTTTTTTTTTTGGTGGGGCAGTGAAGATTAAGTGACTTGCCCAGGGTCACACAGCTAGTGTCAAGTGTCTGAAGCCGCATTTGAATTCAGGTCCTCCTGAATCCAAGGCCAGTGCTTTATCCACTGTGCCACCTCGCTGCCCTCTCCATCTCCCATTTCTATGCCTTTGTGCTGGCCCTCTCCTAGGAGTTTCTTTCCTCCTCATGATATTCCTCTTTCTCCAATACACAGCTCCAGCACCTCTTCCCTCTTGGAGCTTCCTAGGGCTTTTTCTCCCTAACTACCTAGTATTTGAGTGCTACATATTTATTTGTATTTATTCTCTCTTCCTCCTCCTTGTCAATAATATGGCTTGTTTTATCTTTATTTTATGCCCAGAAATGGCATGGTGCCTAGCACATTACAGGTGCTAATTAATAAGGTCATATTGATTGTTTGATTGAACAATTTAGTTCTCTTTTTAAAAAAAAATAATTTGCTAATGCATAAGACTTATAAAGGCAAAATTCTTCAAATACTGGCATTTGATGGGGTTTTTAAAACCAACTTTAAATTCCTCCCCAGCTTTCCTGATGTTTTACCATAATCTAATGTATCCTGTTTTGTTTGTGTCTACAGTTGTCTGATATTTCTCCAATTGGACGAGATCCATCAGTGTCCAGTTTCAGCAGTGCCACTCTCACTCCTTCATCTACCTGCCCCTCTCTGGTAGACTCAAGGTGCAGCTCAGGGGATCAGAAGTAGGTACCCCATCTCCACTTGGAGAAGAAGACTTGGGTGTCACATGGCAATGGCTGTTTCTTTCTTACTGCAGCTTGCTGGATTCTTGCCTCAAAGCACCTTTCTTTATCTTCATCTCTTTGTGTTTTCTAAATTAGAATCTTTTTGTGTTTAAAAACAAACAAACACTGGGGCAGTAGGTGGTGCAGTGGATAAAGCGTTGACCTGGATTCAAATGGACCTGAGTTCAAACCAGCCTCAGGACACTTGACACTTACTAGCTGTGTGACCCTGGGCAAGTCACTTAACCCTCATTACCCCCCCCCAAAAAAAAAACACCCAAACTTTTGTACATTGGAAAAAGATATCTTTGGCTAAAATAAATTTTGTATGCTGCATAGAAAAAAAAACACACACAACACACCACACACACACATTACACACACCTATAAAATGAAAAGGGCAGGTAGGCTGGTGCCGTGGATAGTGTGCCAAGCCTGGAGTCGGTTCAGTCAAGACCTGATTTCAAATCCTGCCTCACTCACTCGCTGGGTGACCCTGGGCAAGTCACTTAACCCTGTTCCCCTCTTTTCCTCATCTGTAAAATGAGCCAGGGAAGGAAATGGCCAAACTACTCCAGTATCTCTGCCAAAAAACACCCAGGTGGGTGTCCCAAGACGTTGAACACACTTTACATAACTCAACACCACAACATAAAAATGATATCACAGGATAATACTTGTCCTATTCATGCCAATGTTTGCAAATGAAAGACCTAAATCTACACCACAGTGAGCCCAGATATTATGCTCCTCAGATAACTTCCTTCTGGTTGATGTTTACTTGGATAAGATACTTTAAAAAGACTATTTGGATGTGAAGAGAATGGTTACGAAAGGGAAGACTCCCTTTCAAGACAGCTATTGGGATTCTCCATCTAATTTAAGTGGTTGCAGTCTCTCTTGTGACATTAGTAGATTTGGGAAATTGCTTTTATTTTTAAAACCCCAGCATTGACATGCATTATTTGTAGTACTTTTTGGTCATGAGGATTTGTGGAATAAGATGAGGGGATGACGTTAACATAGAAGTGCTTAAAAGAATACAAATTGATAAGCATATATACTATGGTAATATGGTGGAAGAGTGTCATAGGTCTTCAGTTAGCCTGTCAGTACAGCTTCTGAAAACTCATACTCATTGAATAGGCAATTAAATTGCTCCACAAGAACAAGTTTCCCACTCTCCAAAACTGGAGGACCTCTAAATCATGATATTATACTGAAATAGAGTTTTTCACAGTGTAATATTTTATAAAATAAATTTATAACATTACTTTCAGATTTTCTTACAAAAACAAATAAAGAGTAACTTTAATTTTACTTCTCATTTTCCAATCCCTGTTTTAAAGGACCCCAGAAGCTAACTCCCGGGCCTCTAGTCCCTGCCCAGAATTTGAACAGTTCCAGTTGGTCCCAACAGTGGAGACCCCATACTTGGCTCGAGCTGGGAAAAATGAATTCCTCAACCTCGTCCCAGATATTGAAGAAATTAGACCTGGGTAAGAAGGACTCGTTTTTGGTACAAGGTTGCTAGGGATGAGGATAGAGAAATCATCCATAGACCTTCCTGCTTGCCCTTCAGCAGAGGGTGGTTAGACTCCCAACAGGGTTGCTGTTACTCTGAAAGCTCTCCAGGTAAAGTCACTTAAGCCGTTTACATTTGATGCTTGGGCTGGAGTTTTATGCTTCTGGGTGAGCTGCTTTGGGAGAGATGTCTAAATTCAATTCATCAAAAATGTATTAACCACTACTATGCTGAGAACACGATGGTAAAAACTGGACATGTAATAGAGAAGACAAAACAGACTTTCTCAAGGAGCTGAAAAGACATGTATGCAGATTTCTCTCCTCTAAGAACGGATCTGTCAAGGACAGAGGAACTGTATGACCAGTGTAGGCTTGGGGCGGGGTGGGGGGTGGGGGGCAAGAGGGAGAACTTGAAAAAGAAAGGGGCTTTATCTAGGTCCACCTAGAAAGGGGTGGGATGAAGGTGGGAGGCTGAGGAGTTACCCAGCTTAGCTGGTACCCAGAGTACCATATAGGGGAATACCGTAAAGTGAGAATAAACAAAGAGGTTCTTGACTGGTGAAATAAGAAAGTTAAACTTTGTTTAGTGGGGAAGCATGGAGTAGACAAGTACCTGATGAGAACAGTCCATTAGGAAGATCACATGGAGGGCAAGGTTAAGAATGGTTTGAAGAGGGGAGAGACTGGGGACAGGGGGAGAAGTTAGAAGGTTGTATACGGTAGGGCGATTATGATGAGAGGGAATAGATGGGAAACTGAGAATTTGTGCTGAGCAAGACCAGTGAATCAAAAATTATTCCAAAGCCTTGGATGGTGCCAGAAACAGAAATAAAAAAGTTTTAGGGGAGAAGATGTGTTCTGTTAAGAACTTTTTGAGAGTGGAATCCTGGTTCAGTGTACAGATGGAAATGTGCAGTGAGTGGTCAGAAATTTAGGATTGGAGGGGGCAGCTAGGTGGTTCAGTGGATAAAGCACCGGCCCTGGATTCAGGTTTAGGTTTTAGTCATTTACATAGAGAGGAAAGCCCCAAAGGAGTAGAGAAGACTACCTAAATGACCCATTTGCCTGTTTTTACCATTTCTGGATGAATGAGTGAATGAATGAAAAAACATTTAGTGTTTACTATAGACAAAGCACTGTGCTTTGGGGATATAATTAGAAAATTCAGATAGTCCTGGCTCTCAAGGAATTTGCATTCTAATTGGGTAAGAAAAAGCTTTGAGTCAGGTAAGCCATTTATACCTGTGTAGGTAATCTTGGTTGATGTTCTCTCTCTTGTTAGAAAATTAACTTTTCTTGTCCTTCAGCTCAGTGGTCTCTAAGAAGGGATACCTCCATTTTAAGGAACCATATTCCAGCAATTGGGCTAAACATTTTGTAGTGGTACGACGTCCATATGCATTCATCTACAACAGTGACAAAGATCCAGTAGAGCGAGGGATCATTAACTTATCTACAGCCCAAGTGGAATACAGTGAGGACCAACAGGCTATGGTGAAGGTGAGTTCTAATGTGTCCTGTTTCCACTGCAACACACAAGCAAAACTGTGACCTTATTCTTTGTAGCACAGGAAATTGTTCCTTGATGCTTGTGCCCCTTGTGAAATGATCTGTCTGTGAGCTGATTGTTAATGTGAACCAAGGCATTAGCCAGGGAGACATTTACTCCCTAAAAATGTTGTGGAGGAGAGCTACCCCAGAATCCAGATCCAAGGGGGAGTCCCTATAAATTGAGGTCCTCCAGACACCCCCGTTTGTGAATGACATTATACTGACTCCATCAAGGCCTGAAACAAGGCAGATTTTCCTAAATGAAATATATAATTAGTTAAATTTTAAGTTTGGTCTTAGTACCCACTCAGAAAAAATTAAGAATGCCTGTTATCCAGACTATGTTGTGCAGACGGATGGACAACTTCTAGTATAGCACTCATCCATTAATCTAGACATCTTGCACAGACATTGAAGACAGTGAACTGGACCCAGAACAGAACAGGAAGAGAGCAGGCTGAATTGCCTTTGGGGGATTGGAATAGTGATCCCAAGCTTCTCCCTAAAGAGACCTTTTAATATCAGTAGTCTCTGGGTGACTGCAAGTTATGGAATATTATAGTGTCTGAAAAATTGGAGCTAAGGATCTCCCGAAGGGCAATGGAGAAGCGTGTGATGGTGGGTGTAAGCAGGCTGACAGAAATTAGGCTGGATATAGTGTTGTAAACAATGTAATCAAAGAAATATATGATCACGAAAAGAATGTGGATTGATTACATGGTGAGAGCAAAGCAAAAACTGATGGACAGCTCACACACTCCATTGGTATTCGCTCTTTGTCAAGAGAATTAGAGGAAGCCCCCTATCCTACCAGGATATTAATTGAATCTTCTGTAAAAAACCCATGGGAAGACATGGATGGTCAGGCATGAGTGGATACATGAATGAAAAATCATTAATCAAGCCCTTACTATATGCCTAGCCCATGTCAAATACTGGGGAATACAAATACAAAAGCAAAGACACGACCTGCCCTCTAGGAACTTAGATTCTGGTGGGAGAATCAACACATATAACAGGGCACTCTGGTTTAGAAAGCTGTCGGGATCACAAGTGAGACCATAGAAGAATAAATTGACTTCTCCCCCTTCAAGAGTTATGACAGAGTTGATTTAGTCATGGTTTGTGGTTCCATAACTGGGAAGGGAGTGGGGACGGGAGAGGGCACACATGAGGCCAAGACAAGGCTTGTGGCCAGAATGTGTCCAAACCTTGAAAACATCGGTCTGGGAAAAGTCGTCACCAATCAGGACAGCAGAGGCCCCAAGACAGAATTTTCCCCAGATGAAGCCAAGCAGGGCCAGTGACCAGAGCCTAAGAAGTGAATGGAAGCATGGTAGTGGAGGCTTTGCTGAAATAGTGGCCTGGCAATGACGGTCACTGGGCATGACAGCAGGGCCCTGGGATGGAAGTTTCTCTAGGGCAGCAGCAAGGTGATGGGGAAAGTTGGGCCTGGAGCTGGCTGGACCAAGGGCGTTGATAGCACATGGTTTGCAATATGTAAATCTGCATCAAGAGGGAACTTGGCTCTCTTAGTGAGATCACCAAGCCACTGGAGGGCCAAATGCTTGGAGAAGGGGTCCTGCTGTCCCGCTTTCACCAGATGCTGGTCTGAGTGTGTGCTACTATTTACATAGTGCTGCTTAGCTATAGGGGTCCTTTGGCAAGTCACTTAGCTGTCCTTAGCCCTGGTCCCTTCATCTGTCTTTCTGCTTCACTGGGCTGTTTTGAGACTTGAGAAAACGAATGTAAACTAAATAATAGCCAACACGTTACATGTTACCTTATGATTTTCCAAAGCACTCTGACCCTCACAACCCCAGAGAAGATAGCACAAATATTATTTTAAGTTCACAATTGGGACTTGGAGCTACAAGATAAAATTTTCTTTCTAACTCACTCATCTGTGTCTGAGCTGGCATCTACCACAGGCTCCTGCCAAGACTTCAGTCCCGTTCTAGTTCTGTTTCTGCCGTCTCTTGGTGAAAGTACTTGGTCACAATGTAAAACCCGGGAAGGTGATTTGTCTTGTTATTAACTCTCTTACCTCCTGTGTTTCTCCTAGACATCTAATACCTTTGCTGTATTCACAAAGCACCGTGGTGTCCTTTTGCAAGCTATCAACGATAAAGACATGAATGACTGGTTATATGCCTTTAACCCACTCCTTGCTGGCACAATACGGTAAGAAATGGTACATTCCTGTCTTTCCTTTCTATCGTTTAGTTTTGAGTCCCCTAAGAGCATCATTATTTGTGAGTGGGAAGTGGTTACTGTGAATTGCTCATCAAATTTGACAGAAAAATGAGAAAAAGCATTTAATATTTGAGCCCTGGGTAGATTGTGGCCTGAATAGTCTGAGGCTGAGGTGCCCATACTTCCAAGGAGACATATCCTGTTATATCCTATTCTTATACGTACACCTCAAACCACATTTGCCCCTTCTCTGTCTTCTTTCATTGGTTTCATTCCTGTCTTCAGACTTTTCCCAGGGCATAAGATAGGAGCCAAATTTAAGATTTTTTTTTTAGTTTTGCTATTCCAATGTTTGGGTCACAGCTACAAGTCTGGGAGATAGTGTTGTTCATCCCTGTATTGGAACAGTTCCTAAAAAAACTATTCCAGGGGCAGCTAGGTAGTGCAGTGGATAAAGCACCAGCCCTGGATTCAGGAGGACGTGAGTTAAAATGTGGCCTCAGACACTTGACACTTACTTGTGTGACCCTAGGCAAGTCACTTAACCCTCATTTCCCCCCTAAAAAACAAAACAACCAAAAAAACTATTCCACTAATCATGCAGGAGGAAGTTGTGATAGGCTGGGCTCTCTGTCTAAGAGGCCTGTACTCCTGCCTCTGATCCCTGGGAGAAGAGTCTCCAGGTGTGAGTCACAGAGGAGGGGTGGGGAGGGGAGAGAACTGGAATCCAATCTACTTATATTTTTTTACCTGTTTCTTCTAGGTCAAAACTCTCCCGCAGGCGCACAGGTCCACTGAAGTACTAAGCAGATGCTGCAGAGCCCCCTCCCTCGCCTTCAGACAGAGAGCAAGGGGCACCGCTCATTCTCCTTGTGCTTCTTGATGGTTTTCCCATACGTGCTCCTGCGGCTTAACTACTGCTTCTTCCCCACCCAGTGGTTTTTCTAGCCTCTTGTTCCCCAACCCTTCTTGCTCTGTCCTCTTTTCATTTCTCCTATGCTGAGAATACTACTAGTAGCATGTGGTCAAACAAAAGGAAAAAATGGGAAAAAAGGGGATCCAATGAATCTCCAAATTATTTCTGTTGGGCTAGGGGTGTTCATTTCGGATTATCAGTTAGCTCTTCTGACCACCTTTGGTGTCTGTACTGCTATCTTTGGATATTTTTGTCTGTCTTTGAAAACTGCTTATGACTTTTCTTCCCCTTTCCCAATTTGTGGTGAGGTCACTACAGTTGTCCCTCATGACCTCAAACCTACAAGAAGAAGGGATCCAGCCCCTTTGTGACTTGGAAAAGGGGCCATACCCTGCCAGAAACCACAGTTAGATCACTTTCTCTGTTTTTTTGTTTTCCTTCTTTTTCTGGCTCTGGTTTATCCTTAAGTTTCTTTCCAGACAAAGCGGCTAGAATGAAAATTGGACACTTCACTCTTTCCGAGAACTAATTGGAGCTGCCCTGAAAGGAGATTCTATAATAGTTCAGTTGAAGGTTGGGACTCTTGGGGAGGAAATTATTTCCAGTAGGCTTGAAGCAGTGGCTTTCGCTAGGAAGGTAGCTCTACTGTTGGCACCAGGTGAGGATTGTGAGATGTCAGCTTGCATGTCACTGGGACATTAGGGTCCAAACCATTTGGGGTGAAAATGGGTAGACGAGTTCTACCAAGGCATCGCTCCCTCTCTGTCCCTTGCAGCTGGAAAAACACAATCCCTGTGGGCCATATGACTCTGATTAGGAAGGAAAGTTTATTCACTGGAGTTTGAAACTCATCTCCTTAGCACTAGCAATGTCGCTGGGGCCTCCCCTCTGAACTCCATGCATTGCAGTGTGCGAATTAGCCAGAAGGGCTATAATATTGATGAGGTCATAATCAACCCAGCAAACCTATTATCACAATGAGTGGTAGTCAAGAGTCCCTACCTTTAGTCCCGCTGGCTTTCCTCCACAAGGAGGAAGTATAGTCCCTCTGTACCCCTATATACTTCTAGCTTTATTTTGCATCTCCCTGAGCTGAGGTGGCCAAAACAAAATCTCCTCTGTGTGTGTCTGTGTGTCTGTGAGAGTGAGTGAGTGAGTAAATTTGGGGTCAGGTTTTTCCTTCCCTTGGAGAGAAGCTTTCTTCTTTTACATTCTCTTGTCCCTCATGCTCTCTGCCTTTCTTCTAGAGAGTGAGAGGGTCTTTCTGGTCAGTAGGGAGAGAGAGGAGAAGGCCGCTGAGCAAGGGAGTCCTCGCCTTCAGCCATCTTGATCTGCTTTGGGGGGCCAGTGTACTGTGTTGATGCTGTCAGCCTATCTTTTCTTTTATTGGCCATTGAATTTTACAGAATTGACAGAAGAGAACAAAGGTCTCCAGGTTACCTCGGTTAATTTACTAGATGACTGGAGATGCTTATGCCATCCTCTGCTTCCTTCCAAAGTAGCCACTCACTTCCACCCTAGCCACAGGTGAAGGCCATGCACTGAGATCTCGGCCTTGAGGTTGATGGCATTCCCCAACAGGGCACGGCTGGATTATTATTACGGTGGCAGCCAGAGGAGCTGTTGCTATAGGGGCTGTTAACCCCCTAGTTAGGCCTCATCCCTTCAGCACTAAGTGTCCCAGCGCTGCTTTGCAGTTAGGAGGGTAAGCAAGTGGGAGAGCTTAGTACAAGAGGCTCAGGAAGGCAGAGATCGTAACTGGAAAGACTGAAACCCTCTCTCATGGACTCTTCTACTGCCCCTTCTCGTTTGTTTTATTTACTGTTTGTGGGATTCTTACTGCACTCAGATGTTTCTTTGTTATCTCTGTAATGGACACAACATGCAGTCCTGGCGTGGTACAAACCAGGATCGGCTCATGCTGTGGATGGCTTCCTAGGTCGAAGTTCATCTTGAAAAACAAAGTGGAAATACACTTCGGCATTGCGTGATAAGGCTGAGGCTGTGGTGATGCCTGATACAAGAGGACATATCTGTCACACGTGTGGGTGAAAAAGGCCAAAAGGCAGTGAAATCATGTGGCACACTCAAGTGACTTGGGTTTAGTTTTGGTTTGTTTTGTTTTCGGTTTGTTTTTTAAGTAGAAAAAAACTAGTTGGGAAAGTCTTTGCTTTGGATAAGTCAGATGAGAGCACGTTTAACTGAATTACCTACCCATCTACACTGAACATAGCTAAGAGACCTGTTTGAAAGCCAGAGGAACGGCGCCATCCTGTGGCGGGGACTGGGATGGCCGTGTGGCTTCTTGCCCCCATTGAAGCTTCTTTCCCCCTCCCACCTGGCCCCGAGGCACAGCTTGTGTGTCTCCTTTTCTACAAGGGACCCATTTTGTGTCTGGAAACTGCATTTGATGGACTGTGCTTGCACCACTCCCAGGTCCCCAGGAAGTGGGTCTATGGCAGCGATTGCCACATGATGCTTTGAGTAGACAAATCCAACCGCAGTCACAGAAATGGAAGTGTAGAGTGATTTTGAGTTACTTGCTGTTCAGATTTTCACAAGGCAATCCTGATTAGCCTTAGATCCTTTAAAAAACACCCTGAGAATTAAAGGGTGATGGTTAAAAACCACGTATTTTTTTCTCTCCTTTCCTTGTCCTCTCTCGTCTGCTCACACATCCTTCCCCTTAAGAAAGCAACAAGTCGTGTTCAAAAATACTGCCTGATTTGGTGCAGCCTGCTTGGGAGTCAGCCAGCTCTCAGGGCAGGGACCATGCCAGGGGCCAGCCAACCCACTGATCATGGCTACCAGCACAGAGTAGGCAATGAGGCCAGAACACACAGTTTCAATAATGACCTGGAATTCTTAAAAATTTTTTTAATTGTTTCACTATCTCAAAAAACAATTGTTCCCTAGCCAAGAAACAACCACCCCATGACATTTGGAATTTTTCTGCAGCTATACACAATTTATGAACCACTTACACTTTACATTTTTTTTTCCTATTCTAAGATAAGGGGAAGGAATAAAATCATTGTAAAAGGTCTTTTTCAGACCCCAAAAATAATGTGACTTTCCTGGCACATATTTCAAAGCAAAGACTTTGCTGCCTGCTGCTTATTACCTAATTTACAGGGATATTTAATTTTGTTTTGTAATGTATTGTATATTTACATATCTGTAATGAATTGCACATTAGACTGGAAAAAAGGATTCTCCAGAGGTTGGCACTGATTGGTGTTCTGTGTTTGACTCCTACTGCCTGGCCACCATTCTGTTTCTATTGTTCAGCATCAATTCTTCCAGTTTTTATGGGCCTTTGTCTTTCATTTTAGTTCTGTTCTCTTTTTAAAGGCCAGTTGTTAACCTGCTTCTTAAAAAGAGACTAATGCTGCTGTTCTTGGAAGGTTTGCTGAATGAATGTATTTAAAATCTGACTCTTAACCTGCATTTGTCCACTGTGGCTACTAATGAATTACCCCGTGTTCCGAACTATGACTGTATGTAGTGGGAATGTATTCACCTTGTGCTTCCTTGTTAAATGGAAACATCAGCTGTTCAGTAAGGAGAGAGTTTTGTTGTTCAAAAGGTCATTTACGAGATTTTGGTCCAAGCCCCATGAGAAATTTAGGAAAACCATCAGTTATATAAGAAAAGAAAACTTCTGTAACTGATAATTGAGTTTCTCTCCCAAACCCACAACCCAACAGCTGTGCTCAGATGGAAAGCTAGAGTAATGCTGGTGTCTCACCACACCTTTGCTGCCGTGTTGTTTTCTTATGTCTGGCATTAGTTGACCCACATGGTTCCATCAATACTCATGTGTTTTGTGTATTTTCGATGTTGTTGCTAAAAACGCTGTTCCCCTTCTCCCCATCTCCCATCGCCATCCTCTCACCCCACAACAAAAACCATAAAGCATAAGTGGCCTTCTTGAACCAATACTTTGCAAACTGATCTCTCCCCAGTGAAGGAATCAAGCACATTAGCAATGATGTACATTATTATTAATTTCAGATTTTCATTTCATGTTTTATTTTGTAAATATATCTGATGTTTGGAGCTTCAGTATACAAAATGTAAATAGAGTTCATGTATTTGTACTAATTCTGATTCATTTGCTGTATAGCCTTAGATGTGCAATGCAGACATTAAATAACTGTGTATGGTAACCTTGCACCATGGAACTGTTAGTGAACGAGATAAAATAATAAAGGTACAACCAGTGCATTCTGGCTCCCTCTGTGACTTATTCTGGGATGTCCATGCTAAGGCATTGTCACATTGTCTTGCTTTGATTTCCAAGATCATCCTTTTACTTGGACACCAGTCACCATGCCGTCCTTTATAGCTTTTTTTTTTTTGTCTACAAGATCGAGGGGCCCAGTCTGTAAATCACTATAGCTCAGAAACTGGAGTTTCTTGTTTCTGCCTGAATGTTCTGCTTCTTATTCCTTTTGATTCTTCAGAGACATTTATTTGTTGTTTTGGAAATGGCACTCCTGCAGCTCAATTATGAGAATATCCACTATGTTCAGAACACCAGCCTGGGTGCTTAGAGAACCCAGGGAGTGGCAGGATGAAAGCAGTAACAGAAAGTAATAATTGACACAGTCGATGGAGTGCCAGGCCCTGAGGCAGGAAGATGCATCTTCCTGAGTTCAAATCTGACCTCAGACACTTCCTAGCTGTGTGACCCTGGGCAAGTCGCTTCACCCTGTTTGCCCCCGTTTCCTCATCTGTAAGGAAGTGACAAACGACTGCGGTCTCTTTTCCAAGAAAACCCCAAATGGAGTCACGAAGAGTCAGAAACAGCTGAAACAACTCAACAAAAAACAGTTGCTGCCTGTCAGTCCCCGCTCTCAAGGAATTTATATGTACTTTTGGGGACTAAATCAGGATACCTGTTACCAATCCTCCACAGGCTAGACTCTGTTGAACATAAGTTTTGAATGCTGTTGGTTGTTAGTATCCCTAAATTATGCTTTATGGACTTAAAACAAAGCAATGTCTGGCCGTCTCATAAAGATGGCAAATAGATATTATCCTGTTTCTGAATTTAGCCTGCTGCCCATCCAAAAATTCCCACATTGCTTCAAAAGTATTTGGGTCACCTCATTGCCCCACCAAAAAATAAATAAATGAATAAAAAAGTATTTGGGTCACCTCATCGCCCCATCAAAAAATAAATAAATGAATAAATAAATAAAAAGTATTTGGGTCAGACAGCAGGCTGTAGGGTCACAAGGGTTAGAACTGGAAGGAACCCGAGAGGTCATCTAGTCCAGGGCTTCTTAGACTCTTCCCACTCAGGACTGCTTTTCACCCAAGAAATTTCTATGCGACCCAGGTTATGTAGGTATCTAAAATAGCTGTATATAATCTTTGGTGCCACATTTTTCTCGACCCCCACATTCAGTTATGAGACCCCATCTGGGGTCAAGGCCCACAGTTTAACAAGCTTTGATCTAATCTAATGCCCTTACTGGAAAGATAAGGCACTGTACATCCTCCCAACCAAATCTTTCTCCTTCCTTTGTTTCTAATTTACAAAGTGCTCATAGATGTTGTCTAGCAGCAAGAGGATTATGGCTGCACAGTTGGAAGGGATCTCAGAGCTATTATTTTAATGCCCTCATTTTACAGATAGGGAAACTGAGGACCTGAGAAGTAAAGTGACTTCTCAAGGTCAAACAGGTAACCCAAGTAGTCAGTATCTCAGACATGGCTCAATTCAGCCTTCTTCCCATGAGGTTATTCTAGTCTTTCAGTAATTTTTCTTTTTGGTGGGGGGGGCAAATGAACAGATGTCACTTTTCCTAGAAACCTCTTGCCCTTTACTAAATACCTGATGTTATTTTTCAGCCATTTACTCTGAAGTCATAATAATAGCAAGTTAATGCCAGAGGTGAGAGTCCAACATCTCCCCCCACCCCCACCCTGGGAAAGGAAGATGACAGTGTTGAAGGAGCTGTCAGAAAAGACATATTAATGCATGCTTGGTGGAACTGTGAACTAACCCTATCGTTCTGGAAAGTAATACAATAGAATCCAAATGTTTTAAGCTTGTTATGAGCCTAGCACCCCAGAAATTTTATGGGCTACTTCAAAGAACCTTCTTGAGAAACTGAACCAAAGGACAGACATACCTAAAGAGATAAGTGGCACCTGATCCAGGACCACCACCCTTCATTCCAGTCTCCCCCACCCCTGGGGAGATAAGATTAGGTGTGGCTGCTGCCTTTGTGGCTGGAGGAAGAGGAGAGAGAGATGGCTTGAGAGATGCTAAGCCATGCCTCACCCAACTCCCCCAGCCACCACCAGTGGGGGATGGTTCTCCCCCAATAAGGGAACTAACATAGTCAGATGCTCACTCCCATCAGTCCTCTATAAAAGCATCTGCCTGTCTCCTGCTTGAGGAGACAGGTATCTCAGAGCCACACCTCTGTGCTATGCCTTCTCCCCATGAGAAGTCCAAAGAAGTTCTCTCTTGGTTTCCCTTCCCCAGCCCCTAAATAAACTATTATCTTATCCTATTGGATTTGTGTACAAGAGGGTATAATTCTTTAAAGAGGAATTCCTAAGGACCCCTACCCCAGCCCCTAAATAAACCATTATCTTATCTTATTGGATTTGTGTATAATTTTGGGTATAATTCTTTTTTTTTATTTATTTAAGTGAAGCAATTGGGGTTAAGTGACTTGCCCAGGGTCACACAGCTAGTAAGTGTTAAGTGTCAGAGGTCGGATTTGAACTCAAGTACTCCTGAATCCAGGGCCGGTGCTCTATCCACTGTGCCACCTAGCTGCCCCCTCGGGTATAATTCTTTAAAGAGGAATTCCTAAGGACCCACCCCAACCCCTATCCCTATCCCGAACCCCCACCTAATTTCCCCACAACAAAGCTCCTACTATGTGCTAGGCACTGTGTTAAACACTAGAGATACAAATAAGAAAAAGACAATCCTTGCCCTCAAAGAGTTACAATCCAATTATTATCACAATCTAGCAAATACATATCCATATATTTGTTTCAACCTGCATTCTATTACTGAAGGTAACACACAAAAGTTAGATGGAAAGGGTAGAGAGAGGAGGACTATGCCCAAAAAAGCTATTAAGCTGTGGGTAGCCTTTAATCCAGTGATACTAGGTCTATACCCCATAAATTCACATTTTCCTCAGATAATTTCTTATTTAGGCTTCAGTGGCCCTGGGGATATTTGTACTGTGCCACTGTTTGTTACTTATAAATAAAAAGAATTGTATTGAAATCATGCTTTGAGAGGGATGATGGGTGGGGAAGTATGAGTGTAAGAGTAGGAAAGGCTTTTTTTTTTCTTTTAAACTAACATGGAGACCAAGATCAGGCATCTAGGTATGGGTTGCCTTCTCTCATTTGAGGTGACTAAAAAGCCATTTTCCAAGCCGATGTGCTGTTGCCAGTGTCCCTAATGAAGAGCCCAGGTCTCCCTGCTTGGTTGCTGAGTAGGTTAAGCATTTTAAATAAAACTCATGAACGGTAAAGAAGAAAAATCAGCCACTTGATATGGAATTAAACTATTTCCTGCCCATTCAATGGAAAGGCTAGCCCGTGCTGGTTTAGGTCTTTTTGTATGGTCACGTTGACTCAGCACAAATTGATCTCTTCCCAAACTTCAGACTAGAGCAATCGATCTGCTTCCAGAAACACTGCCCTTTCACTTGGCTCTTCTAGGCCAAGCTGTTAGCACAAGGAAGTGGTTTAAAGGGAAGCCTAGGCCACTTTAAACATTACCACAGATTTCTTCAAGTGAGTTGGTTGTATGAGGAACTTATCAATACTCCACTGCCTCTTCCTGGTTCTCCAAAGGTGGTGTTTAAATCTTCAGCCAGAAGTCACCATGGATTGAAGTAAATGTGTTCCTGGTTCACTGGTACAAACACTGACTTCCACTGGAGGAAAAAAGCGGGTGCTTAATCAATGCTTGCTCCCCTCCCTCCTCTTTATTCACTGAGCCACCTAAATGCTGCTAAGGTCTCTCTTTGATCTTGAGATTAAATAAAACGCTGTTATCTTATTTCTAATAATGATAATAATAGCCAACATTTATATAGGGCTTACTATGTGCCAGACACTGTGCTAAGGCACCTTACAATTATTATTCTACTTGATCCTCACAACAGCCCCGAGAGGGAGGTGCTATTATTATCCCCATTTTACAGATGAGGAAACTGAGACAAACAGAGGTTAGGTGACTTGCCCAGGATCATCTATAAGTTTTGAACTCAGGTCTTCCTGAATGCAGGTGCACCGGTCTGGTTTGTTTGACCCTCATAATACGGATGATTTTATCACCTATAAGTGCTCATTATTGGAGTGGGGGGGGGGGGGGGTTTGGTTGCATTTGTTGACTTGTAAAGAGTGTTGGGGGCTTTCCTGTACTCCTAGTAGGTCTGAGATTCTCTCTTCCCTCATTACCCTCCCACCTTCCTCCAATGTGGTGAAGTTAGTGGAAATCAATATTTGACTTTCAGGTTCTGATACCAGATAAAAACTTGGAGGAAGCCATTATTGGCCTTCCTTGTTCACAGCACCCTAGGAAGTACCCATATGGCTCTCCTCTGGGGCTGGCTTGGTGGGGGTGGGGGTGGGGGTCCTTAATTATAAATAAAGAAGCAATGATATGGGGCAGCTAGATGGTGCAGTGGATAGAGCACCGGCCCTGGAGTTAGGAGTACCTGAGTTCAAATCCAGCCTCAGACACTTAACACTTACTAGCTGTGTGACCCTGGGCAAGTCACTTAACCCCAATTGCCTCACTTAAAAAAAAAAAGAAGCAATGATATAAAACTCTAACCTGACACTTGCTAATCTGCTATCTTCACAATTTTGTTTTGTTTTGTTTTTGTAACCCAGGCTGTGGGTAGCAAGAGGACTGATGTATCCATCTTTGTTTTCAGTTACTCAAGCATTTATTGTTTCCTATGGGCCAGACACTGTGCTAAGCAGAGGGGATACAACGAAAGACAAAAATGGTCTCTGCCCTCAACGACTTTACATTCTAGTAAGGGAGATATCATATAAATAATTAGGTATGTATAAGATATACCCACAGTAGGTTGGGGCAGCTAGGTGGTGCTGCAGTGGATAAAGTTCAAATCTCACCACAGACACTGTAACGATTGGAATAACGCCACCTGCTGGATACTTACTGTAGAAGAGTTCTGCCCACGAAGGGAAGGTCTTTGAGGGCAAGACCAGGAGTCAGGAAGTGACGCGGACTAGTGGGAGGAGGAAGGAAGAGACTGGCGCTCAGTCTCACTCTCTTTCCTCTGGACTCTGGCGGAGAAGGGAGCTAGAAATGTGCTCTCCCTTTAATAGATAGGAATCTAGGCCTTTTTCTCTCTCTTTACCAAATTCTTATTCTCCTTAATAAATGCTTAAAAGTCTAACTCTTGCTAAAGCTTATAATTTATTGGCGACCACTCATTAGATATTTTAGACAGTTTAGCTAGAATTTTAGCCTTAACAACACTTACTAGCACTGTGACCCTGGACAAGTCACTTAACCCCAATTACCTCAAATGTCCAGGGCCATCTCCAGTCATCCTGATGTATAATTTGCCACTGGACCCAGATGACTCTGGAGGAGAGTGAGGTTGGTGACCTTGCACAGCTCTCCTTCACTTAAATCCAATTAAGTGCAAGTCATGACATCACCCCAATATCATGGTCCTCTTTAAGAATGAAGGACCGGGCAGCTAGGTGGCACAGTAGATAAAGCACTGGCCCTGGATTCAGGAGGACCTGAGTTCAAATCTGACCTCAGACACTTGACACTAACTAGCTATGTGACCCTGGGCAAGTCACTTAACCCTCATTGCCCCACAAAAAAAAGAAAAGAAAAAGAATGAAGGACCAACCACAACAACAACAACAGCCCAGAGTAGGTGGAAGGTAATGTCAGAAGGAAAGGCACAACAGCTGAGCAGACAAGGAAGGGCCTCCTGCAAAAGGGGGATTTGAGCTGAGTCCTATAGGAAGCCAAAGAAACTCAGAGGCAGATGTAAGGGGCAGTTCTCCAGTATAACTTTTCACTGGGGTTTAATAGATTAAGGATCGGACCTGGGGGTTACAAGGAGGAAGAGGAGTTTGGGATATTTTTTAGAGAAACCTTATATCAATAGCAATGTTTTAAAATGCTCCAAATCACTAATAATTAGAGAAATGCAAATTAAAGCAATCTTAGATACCAACTTATACCTATCAGAGTAGCAATGGGGGACAAAAGGAAGATGACAGTGCTGAAGGAGCTGTCAGGAAAAGATATATTAATGTACTTTTGGAGCAGCTAGGTGGTGCAGTGGATAAAGCACTCGCCCTGGATTTAGAAGGACCTGAGTTCAAATCTTGCCTCAGACACTTGACACTTACTAGCTGTGTGACCCTGGGCAAGTCACTTAGGCTTCACTGTCCCACCCCACACCCCAAAAAATGCACTCTTGGTAGAACTGTGAACTAATCCTACCATTCTGGAAAGTAATGCAATAGAATCCAAATGTATTAAGCTCCTACTATGTGCTAGACACTGTGTTAAGCACTAGAGATACAAATAAGAAAAAAGGCAATCTTTGTCCTCAAAGAGTTACAGTCTAGTAATGAATAATGACAATATTACAAAGTCATCTTTGAAAGAATCAGGCATTCTGATCAACATAAATGGCCAACCACAGTCTCAAAGGATGCACAATGAAACATGCTATTGATCTCCTGAGAGAGAAGTGATGGACTCAATACAGACTGAGGCATGTATATGTATGTGTGTATATATATATATATATACAGCACCCTGTATATATATATATATATACACAAATATACATACATTATATATACATTTACATACATGGATATGAATTTACATAGAGACAGAGAAAGGGGGAGAGAAACAGAAAGGCGGGGCAGTATACAAATGTGTGTGTATTTGGACATGCCTAATGCAGGAATGTGTTTTGCTTGACATGTTTATAACATGTTTTGTTTTTCTTGTTTTCTCAATAGGTGGTAGAGAGGAAGTTGGAAGAAGAGAATTCAGAGCTCAAAATAAAATTGAATTGGGGGCGGCTAGGTGGCGCGGTAGATAAAGCACCAGCCCTGGATTCAGGAGTACCTGAGTTCAAATCTGGCCTCAGACACTTGACACTTACTAGCTGTGTGACCCTGGGCAAGTCACTTAACCCCCATTGCCCTGCAAAAAAAAAATTTAAAAAAAAATAAAATTGAATTTAAAAAATACCCTGCCCCAGAAATTCCCAAGTGGCACTTTTGTATCCTGTATCTGTGTTGCAAACAAGGAAAAATAATAGTGGGACCTCTACAGTGCTTTAAGAATTGCAAAGCACTTTACATATGTTACCTCATTTCTTAACATCTTCTAAAGAAGTATTTGCCAATTATCCTATTTAGACATTGGTATGTTGAAAAGATATCTTCAGCATGTTGCCATGACCTGGATTTCTTTCTTCCTCTTGAGCAGTTTTTGGCCAAGAGAGTGGGAGGTAGAACTAGTGACTATGATGGGGGGTGGGAGAGTGGGTAGGTGGATAGAAATAATATTTGCCTCCATCCATCCACAATTCCAGTGTTGGTGCTGCAGCACTGTTACCAGAGAAAACCCCTAGAGCCTAGCCTCTTAAACTATGGGTCTCAATTCCATATGGGGTCATGTAACTGAATTTGGGGGGCGGGGGGTGGCAAAAAGTTTGTTAACAGTAAAAGGTTATGTAGACCTATTTTATACACCTATACACCCAGGGGTCAGGTAAAAATTTCTTGGGTGAAAAGGGGTCATGAGTGGAAAAAGTTTAAGAAGCCCTGCCCTACAGGATCATGGGTCTAATGTCTTTTTTTTTTTTCAACTTTATTTTATATATTTTTTTGGTGGGCAGTGGGGGTTAAGTGACCCGCCCAGGGTCACACAGCTAGTAAGTATCAAGTGTCAGAGGCTGGATTTGAACTCAGGTACTCCTGAATCCAGGGCCAGTGCTTTATCTACTGCACGACCTAGCTGCCCCCTAATGTCTTTTTGTTGTTGTTGTTGTTGTATTATTTTTTGTGGGGCAATGAGGGTTAAGTGACCTGCCCAGGGTCACATGGCTAATAAGTGTGAAGTGTCTGAGGTTGGATTTGAACTCAGGTCCTCCTGAATCCAGGGCCAGTGCTTTATCCACTGTGCCACCTAGTGGCTCCCTAATGTCTTTTAAGGAAGACTGCTCATCGAATGGCTGAAGATGCTTTGGCCCCCTCCATTTAATTTCACAATCTGTGTGTAATGCTAGATACAGTTTCTGTCATTTCTTTAGTATCTCCTTTCTTGCTAAGTCCTTTCTACTTAGAGAGATGAACTGGACTGACTTTACAAACTATTTAGCTGTAATCAAAATAACCTTGCAAAAGCTACTCAGAATTATAGGCCTTTGCAGCTCAAAGGAACTTTATAGAGGAACTACAGGCAAATCCCTTATTTAACTAAGAGGAGGACACTGAAGCCTAGAAAGACTGTGTGACTCACCAAGGTAGAACCAGGATATTTCTTGGTTCCCAGACCTCTCAGGCTCCCTCCAGTACAGTAGACTGCTTCCTTTAGAGAGGGCCAGTTCTAATCTTGGCCCTTCCACCACACCTAAGTCAATCAACAGTGCCCTTGGATGGTACTGTGTGTGATTTATAAACAATGGAAAAATATAGTATACGTTGCTGTGGTTCATTCATGTCCCACTCTTTGTGACCCCATGGACCATACAGTATATGTGGTTTTCTTGGCAAAGATACTGGAGTGGTTTGCCATTTTCTTCTCCAGTGGATAAAGGCAAACAGACGTTGTGACTTACCTAGGATCACACAGCTAGTAAGTGTCTGAGGATAGATTTGACCTCCTGTCTCCAGGCCCAGAGCTCTATCCA
This sequence comes from Dromiciops gliroides, assembly GCF_019393635.1. NCBI lineage: Eukaryota > Metazoa > Chordata > Mammalia > Microbiotheria > Microbiotheriidae > Dromiciops > Dromiciops gliroides. Next base: position 624,756,833 of record NC_057863.1, on the reverse strand, counting down.
CTGCCCCATATAGTAAGTGAGGACGTATAGGAAAGTCACTGAAAAAAACAATGCCAAATGCACATATACCTCTACTGTAGCAAATCCCCACCCAAGAAAAGTGGGGGGGGGGGAGGGTTACACAAAAGATAAATTAATAGCCCTTCACAATCTGTCCCCTTTCTACCTTAACAATCTTCTTGCACCTCACTCCTCTGCAGCAGGACTCTGTGACTGTGAGAGGCTGGTGTCAGCTGTTCCCCAAAGGAAACCCCATCTTCCTGACTCCAGGCATTTTCTCTGTCTCTACCCCATGCCTGTAATAATCTCCCTCTTCATTTCTGCCTCCTGACTTCCTTTAAATCCCACCTAAAATCCTACCTTCTATAAGAGTTTTCCTAATCCCCCTTAATTCTAATGCCTTCCCTGTATTGAGAACCTCCAATTATCCCTTCTGTATCTTGTTTGTACATGTGTTCTCTCCCATTAGACTGTGAGCTCCTTGAGTAGGGACCGTCTTTTGCTTTTCTTTGTGTCCTCAGTGCCTTGCATACAGTTGGTGCTTAATAAGTGCCTGTTAACCTATAGGATTCCCTTAGTTCTACTTGTTGCATCTTTTTTCAAAGTTTTTTAAAACCACATTTAAATTTACTGCTCAGGAAGTTTCTGCTGAGTAAATCAAGGCGCAACGGGGGTGGAAAGGGACCAAGTGCTGAAGAGCTTGGAAGTAAAAGAAGGCAGCAAGCCAACAAAGTGCCGGGCAGCCCAGGTGTGAGGAATCCCTCCTCCAGGGAGATGCTATCAGTTCCCTGACCCTGGCTCATCATAACACCCGGTGTTTATAGAGTGGTTTGGGCCCTTCTGCTCTGCAGACTTTATCTAGCTCATGCCCACAACATCCCCGTGAGGAGGAGCACTTGGCAGAGTAGGAGGCATGACCCCGGGAGCTTGGGTGACTCACCGAAGTTCACCCTGGGACTAAGTGGGGCAACCTCAACTCGAACGCATTTTTCCCTGCTCCCCGTTCAGGACATTGAAAGTTTCTTTATTCTCAGTGTACACCCCAGGGTTTTCAAGGGATCATCCCTGGACCGGAAAACTGGCTTCTAGCACAATCCACCCACAGCCCAGATTCTCTAGTGTAAGAGGGAGGTACGTGCCCTGCTAGGGGGCCAAAGGGAAGGGACTGAGCTCACACACCCGAGGGTCCCTTTAAACGATCGATATCATCGGCTTTCCACTGATCTGGCTCAGGCACAGGGGCGGGGCCGCTCGCTCTCAGGCGCTCTAGCAGGCGCTAGGGCGAACCAATGGCGAGTAAGCGCCTCCCCAACCCCTGCTCTCTGATTGGTCATCGTGGGAAGGGGCGGGGGCGCAGACGCCAAAGTGAGAGAGCCGAGCCTATGCTGGCTGATTTCGAGGCTGAACCTCGAGCGGGAGTTCGTTCTGTTGCTGCTTCTGCCCTGCCTTGCCCCGCCTGCCCTGCCCAGCCCGGCCCGTCCTGTCCGCCGCCATGGCCCAGTGAGTGCCCGAGCCCAGCCAACCCCGGGGACCTTCCCTTATCCGTCCGTACTGGGGGAGACCCCGGCCCAGCCCCTGACCCTCCCCAGCTCTGAGCCCCTTCCCTCCTCTCTGCCGGGCTGGGGGGCCGCTCCCCACGTGCCCCCCCCTTCCTCGTGGGGGCTGGGGGACAGGGAGCCCCGCCTTCTCCCTCCCCCTCCCCCCTTTCTGCCTCCCTCTCCTTCCTCTTTCCTTCTCCACCTCCATCTTCCCTTCCCACTCCCCTTTTTCTTCTTTCCCCTCCCTCTTCTTTTCCTCTCTCTTTTTCCGCCTCCTTTTCTCCTTTCCCTCCCCCGGCTGGAGGAGGACCCCTCCCCAACTCCCCCACCCTCTCCCCCAAACTGGGAGAGCCTAGGAAGGAGGAGGGAACTGTTCGAACATCTTAGCGGGGAAGGGACCTTAGAGATCACGCTTTTAGTCCCAATCTAACGATGAGGAAGTGGAGGTCCCCCACCTTCCATGATAAGTGACACCGCCACCCCCATTTAGCAGAGGACTAATAATAAGCAATAACTTTACTTCTCCGGGCAGCCCTTTAAGTTCTGCAAAGGCCTTGGGGGTGGACAGCTCTAGCCCATAGGGTTAGAATAGCCCCCAGGGACTGGAAGTCAGGAGATCAGGATCTGAAGTTTGGACCTGACACTCCCCAATGGGTGGTGACCTTGGGTCAGTCAGTCACTTGGCATGCCTGACCCTCAGTTCCTCATCTTTAAAATGGGGGTGATAAGAACACTTATCCCTCACCGGGTTGTTTCCAGAAAATCGCCTTCCAAGCCTTGTTAAAAGCACTACAACTTGTTGGCACCTCTTTACAGTAAAGGAAACTGAGGCTCTGGTTACTTAGCTTGCCCTGTTCACTCAGCTAGTAAAAGTTTTGGACCTGAGACTTGTACTCTGACTGCTCCTAATCAAACACAGACTGAGCCTACTGGGTTCAGGGCCCTGGGCTAGATTAGATAAGACATCTCTGCTCCCTGCCCTGATTCTTTAAGACAAAGCAGGGGAGATAAAATTTAAAAAACCAAAACCAAACCAGAACACCTGCTGAGATTTTCTACCACAAATAACTTAAGTACTTATTAGTTTGGGGCAACCTTGGTTTTGTTCTTTTTGGGGTTTTTTGTGTTTTTTTTTTTAAAGATTAATTGGTTAGATTGAGACTGTAGACTGATGGTAGTGAATGGTTAGTTAAGCAAGGAAGATTCCCTAAAAAACCACTTCATTATGCCCAGTTATGAATGGGAAAGGGAGGAAATTGACCATAAACTAGGAAAACTTAGAGTTGGATATTGACAAGAGGCCCACAGGATGGGCAGAGTAGGTTGGGTTTCCTTCTACCGATGAGGAGAGAATACTCACATTGATTAGCCCTCTGACTCAGTGCCCCTCCTAACAGGGGCCAGAAAATGAGGCTTCCTCAAGTGACAGTGCGTTATCTCTAGTGGCTGAGAGTATTTTGACACACTTCTCTCTGGTCTTTCCCCCCCTTGTCCAGAGCTGATATTGCACTGATTGGATTGGCTGTCATGGGCCAGAACCTGGTTTTAAACATGAATGACCATGGCTTTGTGGTGAGTAGAGTAAATAATGTGTTTTAATTCTGGTGGCTGTTGGGTGTATCCAGGAGCCGGAGGACCAGGGGATTATCTGATACTCAGATATCTTTATATCCTGGTTTGTCCCTTGAAACATTTTCTTAAAAGAAGGAAAACTACCAACACCCTTTCGTAGGAAGACCAGCTCTTTGGAGATAATGAAGAGCTGTAGTTTTGCTGAATGAGTCTTGCAAAGTTTGCACCATGAGCACACTAGTATCTGAGACCTAGGAGAATTTTGGAGTGACAGACTGGGCAGGGCGCTGCTCTAACTCTAGAGGGGCCTCACGGTGCCTGTGGGACTCTGAGAAAAAGAATTCCCAGGTAGCCAAATAGGAAATTGGCTTATGTAAGCCAAGGTGCTAGAAGTAACTGAATCCTGCACTCGGTGGCCTTGGAACTGTAACTCTGTGAAACAGAGTATCTCAGTAAATGTTTGGAACTGGTTTGTAGCCAAATCTGAGCCCTGATTCACAGCAGACCCCAAGGCAAATGTCCTCCCTTGCAGGTGTGTGCTTTTAACAGAACAGTCTCCAAAGTTGATGAGTTCTTGGCCAATGAAGCAAAGGGGACCAAGGTGGTTGGAGCTCACTCTCTGGAGGAAATGGTGTCCAAACTGAAGAAACCCCGTCGCATCATCCTGCTTGTCAAGGCTGGCCAGGCAGTGGATGATTTCATTGTCAAACTGGTGAGGCCTGCTCTCCCCTGCCCTCCCCTGCCCGCCCCATCCCATCCCATCCTTGGTGTTCTGTCTCTTCTGCCTGGGCCCCCAGTCTTTGCTCCAAGGCCCTCCTTGCCTGAGCCGTCCCAATGTTGATTGACATTAACTAAGTCACACCCACACCACGGGAGGTATTCCCTAGAAATACAATTTAGATGACTGAGAAACACCTCATTAACTGTAATGACAGTAACATGAGGCCTCTTTTGTGCCAGCTTTATCTGTGACAGACTCAAAGGAGTTAACAGATGTGCTTATTATCCCTCTTTGGAACCACTGTCCTCCCCACTCGACTTTTTAGACTTAGCACCAAAACTTAAAAACTGGTTCTCAGGGTTCCCTTAAGACAGTAATTCCCAAATAATTACCTGGTGTTATTATTAGTAACAAGAGCCTTCCAGAGGAAGCACTACCAACCCTTGAGTTTGTCAGACACTCAGCAGCTATGTGCCCCTGGGCAGTCACTGTCTCTCAGCCTCAGTTTCCTCCCCTGTAAAGTGGGAATAATAAGAGCACCTACCTCCCAGGGCTATTGGGAGGATCAAATGATAGAACTAATTGGGGTGAAGTGACTTGCTCAGGGTCACACAGCTAGTAAGTGTCAAGTGTCTGAGTCTGGATTTGAACTCAGGCCCTCCTGAATCCAGGGCCGGTGCTCTATCCACTGCACCACCCAGCCGCCCCGAGAGCTTTCATTCTCAAAGAAAGTGTCCTGGATTTGGAGTCAGGGGTGTGGAAATACTGTCTTTGCTGCTCACTGCTCATGTAACCTTGAGTGGGTGGTTCCCTTAGACCCAGCTGAAGAACCCCTGATCCAGAAAGAAATAGTGAGGGTTGAGGGAGAAAGGTAGTGGTTTTGATTTGGGGCACATGGGAGGTTTGCTTTTCTTCCTCAAGCTGTTATCAAGGCCAGTGCTGGCCTCTAGCTCTCACAGGGGTCTGGCTGGGGTTTGTGCCCCTCCTGCCCTTGGCTTAGGGACTGCTCAGGCTCGGAGCTGCAGCTCAGGCACCAGCCCCTCTGACCCCTCAGCCTGGCTGAGATGCAGACCCTGTGCTGGGTGCTGTGGGCAGGCTCGGGGAGGGCAAAGGGACGGAGGGGGAGGAGACACGAGGCTGCTGACATGCTGAGAGGTGCCTGCCTGGAGCTGAGCCCTTCAGGGTGAAGGTTCACGGAAGCTCCGGGCTTGGCTTGAGCATCTCGTCCCACAACACGTGAAGACGGCGTGTGCCCGATCAGGACTTTCTTGTGTTTGGGTGTCCCTTGTATTTGGGATTGCTCCGTGAGGTCGGGAAGGTTCTGCAGCCCCTGTGAGGGAGGCCCACATGTATAGGCTCTTCTCAGATGGACTGAGGGCTATGGGGCTGGGCCCCTTTTGGACACCTGCCTGGGCCTGAGTTATACCAGCCAGTCTGTTCCATTGATAATTGTCCTCAGGAAGGGGACAAGGGAAAGGACGTTTTGGGTTGTTTGGCTCCTTTGCAGGGAACCTCTGTGCCCCAGGCTGCCAAAGATAGGAGTGGGGGACCATGAGGGTTTGGTTGGCTTGGCTGGAAAGGGGTGAGAAAACCGAACAATATTTTTGGACAAAGACACGAGGGTCCTGCGGGTGGTTGGGGCTGGAAGGGGGCCTTCCAGCCTGAGCCTCTTCAGAAACTGGGAGTTGGTGGTCTATTATTGCAGCATTTCCTTCTCCTACCAGCTGAGAGCTTTTAGGTGCTTTGGCTTCCCGGAGATTGACCTCAATGTCTCCCCTTCCTGACCCTCGGGGCCCAGAGGGGATGGTGCCTGTTAGCTGGGGGCTCAGGGAATGCCCTCACTCCCTGTGAGTGCCCCCCACCAGAAAGGCCAGCAGTGGCTCACAGCTTTGGTGCCTCTGGCATCTCCTTCCCCGCTGCCTGAGTGGGAAAGAACCAGGGAGGCAGAGGGGGCATCTGCTCAGATCCCGCTGCTTCCTCCAGGCCTTCCTTGACCCTCTCTTGCCCTCTGTGGTAATGAATGACCAGAATTCTGCCCGGCATCCTTGTTTTGTGACTCTCTATGATAACGTATTTGTTTTGTGATTCTGTGTTGCCTAGTTATCTGTAGGCCTTTTCTTCCCACTAATCTGCAAGATCCATTTGATGTCTCCCTTAGTGTCTAGCATAGTGTTTTGCACATGGTAGGTACTTAAAAAATGGGAGCAAGAAAGGGTGCCGATGGACAATGGGAGGAGCATAATGTTAATCCAGATGTTACATTCAGACCCCTTAGCTGTACATGAGGATCCCTGCAGGCCTCATAACAACTTAGTTTTAAAACGTGCCATTGTCTGTGTTTTGTCTTTTGATTTATTCTGTTCTATTTCCCAGTTGCATTTGAATCTAGTTCAGGCCATGCTCTAGAGGGTGTTTGATGCTTCTGTTTTCAATAATTAATGAGGCAGAACATTGGTGGGGAAAGAATCCTGGCCTGGGAAATCAAAGATTCTGGACCAGGAATTCTTAGCCTGGGCTCTTTGGATAGATTTCAGGGCATTGGTGGGTTTGCTTTTTAAGTTGTAGAAACCAACTTTGGTTTCTCAGTGTCTTGCCCCTCAAATGCACATTGTTCTGGTTGGGTTCTCTTGCTTTGACTTTCTAATAAGCAGCCTTGAATATCACAGGCCACAGAGGGACTTATTTAAGGTTCCAAGCATGGTCTTGGGGGTGGGGGAGGTATTACCCCCAAAGGGGAGAAGAGGGATTCCTGGGACAGAGTCCTGATCGAGCCTTCCCCAGCTGAGTGATTCAGGACCTTACTGGGACTACACCGGTTTGTCCTGGGGCACCGTTCTGATTTTTGTTTTGTTTTTGGGGGGCTTTTGGGGGGGCAGTGAGGGTTAAGTGACTTGCCCAAGGTCACACAGCTAGTAAGTGTCTGAGGCTGGATTTGAACTCGGGACCTCCTGAATCCAGGGCCTGTGCTTTATCCACTGCGCCACCTAGCTTCTCCACACCGTTCTGATTTTTAAGGGTTCCTCACTTCTTGTTGCAGGTGCCTTTACTGGAGGCTGGTGACATCATCATCGATGGGGGGAATTCAGAGTATAGAGATACCACAGTAAGTGCTTTCCTCCCCTCCTCCCCAAAGCCCAAGGTCTGAGAGCGGGACTGAGAACGGTCCAGCGTTCTCATTGGGGGTGGCATCTGGGGCGGAGCTTCCCCGCTCTGACCGAGGTGACTTGTGCCATTGGCCCCGGGGTCCGGATGCGACAGCACTGATGGTCCCTCGCTGGGCTGTTTGGATTTCAGAACTGGTTATGGAGGTTCCTGTTTTTACTTTTGCACACAAATGTCTTTGCAGTAACAATTCAGTTTATTGATACATTTTATGTGTGCACCGTGTTCTCCCCCCCCCCCCCCCCATATGCCCCTCTCCTTTTGAACCTGTTCTTGTGACAGAAAAGTAGTTCAGCAAAAGGATACAGTGGCTCCACCTGGTTGTGTAGCAGCCTCCCTAGCCCAGGATTCCTCCCTTCTCTCCTGAGAGACGGGGCTCGATTTGCACTCTGGTGATCCTGCTTCATCAGTGTGGAGTCCAGTGGGGGAAGCCCCCCTGTACATGTGACATTAGTGTGAGGTAGCCTGGTTTGTGGAACCTCCCTCCCCCATGGGCCCATTCCAAAGCCCGCCTTTCTTTGTGCCTATGCATTTCAAGATCATTTCGTGCCTCTCAGACCCCTTTATGACAGAGATGGGGGGGGGTTGGGAAGGTCCTTATCCCCTCGTCTTCCCTGCCCCTTGTCCCCGGCCTTGTGTATGTATCTATTTGACGTGTGATGGAACTCCTTTTCTCTTCCCTTCAGAGGCGATGCCAGGACCTCAAGGCCAAAGGCATCTTGTTTGTGGGAAGTGGTGTGAGCGGTGGTGAAGAGGGGGCCCGCTATGGGCCATCTCTCATGCCTGGAGGGAACAAAGAAGCCTGGTGAGTCTAGTGATCCCCAGCACATAGTAGGCGCTTAGTCAATGCCCACCAGCTGTGGGGAAGCCCAAACTCCTGGTGTGAATGAGGCAGCATGGAGCTGTTGGGGAGGGGTGAGGATGGAGGGGCTACCCCTCTGCAGCTAGCCGGTTCACTGCTGTATCTGCCTGATTCACATTCCCTCCCTCCATGACGCTAAAATGGAAAATAGACTCAGAAGATACAGCCTGGAGAGTGACCCCTGCCTTTTCAGCCACACTGGGAGAGATTTAGGAAGAAGGAGACATGACAGATTGGCCTTGAAAGGAGTAGGGATCCTCGGAGGACAGGAATCACACTACACCAGAATATCCCCCATCCCCCCCCCAAGCCTTGGTGCTGCTCCACCCGGGAGGCCCCTTCCCTCTGCCCAAGCACCGGCTGACTCTGCAAAGCCAGCGTTAGAGATGCTCATTTCCAAAGAGCCTCCCCGCTATCCCTGCCCACGTGAGCACTGTGGGGGATGCAGCCACTGCCTTCCACCACTCCAGCGTGCCTGTCCTGCCTTATCTCCCCTCCCGGACTGTAAGGTGCCCTAAAGAGAGAGACCAGGGTTCATTCATCTCCTTCTCGCTTTCTCTCTTTCAGTCTCTCGCAAGCATACACACATACACACACACCCTTGGAGCAAGCACAGTACTTGGCATATCACAGATTTTTCTTAATTTTTGTTGAATGAATGAATGGTTTTGGACAAAGGGGGAAAGGGGGAAATCCCTTGGAAAAAAGCTAGTGGAAATGGGGGAAGGGAATGGTTGGGGATAAATCTAAGAAAGGAAATTTGAGCGTCATAGAGCGATGGAAGAAGGTGGAAGAGAAAGGGAAGGGGAGGTCACAACTGAAAATTGCAAATGATTTTATTATATATAAAAATTAGTCTGAGGGAAAACATCATCACTGAGACTCCAGAAAAAAGAGACAGCCAGATACAGGAAGACAGAGACGGAGCAGAGGAGGAGAAAATAGCAAAGGAAGGATCCATTGTGAGGGAGATATAGACAGGTAACCTTGTTCTCTCAGAGTTTGATTCCCCATAGAGGATGGAATGTGCATATTATTGGGGATGAGCAGCCTCTTCTCTAACTGTCCAAGGGTTCAGTGTCTAAAGTGGATAAAGCAGTGGATAAAGCACTGGCCCTGGATTCAAGGGGACCTGAGTTCAAATCCTGCCTTAGACACTTGACACTGACTAGCTGTGTAACCCTGGGAAAGTCACTTAACCCTCATTGCCCCACCCAGGGCGCCACCCCACCCCCCCCCCAAAAAAAAAAAAAAGGTGGGGAAGCCCTTCAGGATGCCGATATCAAGAAGAGGCCAGGGCTGCTTTTCACAACTGTTGGGCCAGGGGGAGTGGGGAGGGTGATCCATACTGAGTGCCCTTCCCTGCTCATGGCCTGCCTCACATTACCTTGTCTCAAACAGTGCTGTGGAGGAAATTGTAGCAAAGACTCACGGGAAACATTTGGGGAGAGTCATTGACGTTCAGAGACAAAGCAGTGTTGACCTTCCCTGTTTACTGTTCATCTCCTGTCAGACTTCATGATTTGCATCAGACCAGGCCCATCCTGCCCTAGGAGGGCAGCGACCATTTTCATTTTTGTTTTTGCATCTCTAGTACCCAGCTGTGTGCTTTGCACAGAGTAGGAGCTTTATATGTTCATTGGCTTGAATTGATGATAACAGGGCCTTCCTTAGGAGTGGCCAGATGGCATCCCCAAGGGGCCCACCATTGGCAGATTGAGAAATTCAAAATGCACTTGTCTCAGAATGCAGACTGTTTTGACCCTCTGGGGAGAGCAGAATAAAGGGATAGTCATCTACATTTTTCTCCCGAATAACAGTGTATTTATCCTTCCCTCAAAAAAATTGGTAAGAGATGGTTTTCTGGGAGAGAGGGGGATGCAGGAGGAAAATCAGGTGATGTAAAAACAAAAGATACCAATACAAATGTATTTTTAAAATACGTACACCTTGAGTTTTTGCATAGTTGGGGCAGCCCTAGCCCTTTCCTTAGCTTCCTGTTGTCGTGTTCTTGTTCAGATTAAAATGCCACCTCAGCTTTGAAGGATTTTAGTCGGGCCACCCCAGAGCAGAGCTTTGAACTGAATTACAAACCAAAGGAATTTGGAATTACTCTTTGCACTTCCAGAAGCCAGGTGAGCACGCTGTGCTGACTGGTTGACAAAAGGGACTTTGAAATTCTTTTGCAAATCTAAGCCAGAGCTTGTTCTTTTGCTAATCAGCTCAGTTCAGCTTATTATGTTTTCATTTTTTTTTTTTTTAGTGAGGCAGTTGGGGTTAAGTGACACAGCTAGTAAGTGTTAAGTGTCTGAGGCTGGATTTGAACTCAGGTACTCTTGACTCCAGGGCCCGTGCTCTATCCACTGTGCCACCTAGCTGCCCCAGCTTATTATGTTTTTAAAATGTTTTCTTACTTTGTTTTTACATCACCTTCATTTCGTAATATATTGATCTCCAGCCCAGGAATCCACTCTAACAACATACAGGACATTCTCAGTCTGGAGACCCCCATTCACAAGGACCAGGCTTGGCCATTATACTTCCTTGGTGCTTCTGTTCTTTCTGTTTACATTGTTGCAGTCATTGTTGTCTGTTGTTTTCCTCACCCTGTTTCCTTTGCTTTGTATCAGTTCATGTATCTTCCCATTCTTTTCTGAATCCTTCATAGTCTTCCTGTCTTAGGGCACACACAGTCCATCTTATTCAGGTGCCCCTATCTCATAAACAGTGCCCTCTGTCAAGCCCTGGGGCTACAAAGACAAACAAAGCCGTCCATACCCTCAAAGAGCTTACACTCTGTTGGGGGAGATGATATAAAGTCAATACAAATTTTGGGGAGTAAAGAAGGGGAAGTACTAACATTTGGGAGGGCCTTCTTCCATTGGGAAGTGCAATTCTTTAGAACAGCTGTTTCCACCCAGGATTCTTGCCTTTAGCTTTGTTATTGTTTTTATTTTTGGCGAGGCAATGGGGGTTAAGTGACATGCCCAGGGTCACACAGCTAGTGCGTGTCAAGTGTCTGAGGCAAGATTTGAACTCAGGTCCTCCTGAATTCAGGGCTGGTGCTTTTATCCCCTGGGTCACCTAGCTGCCCCCGCCTTTAGCTTTTAAAGTGATTCTCTCCCCTACTCTGCCCCTCCCTCTTTTTGACTTATGTCTCTATGGCCCCGGGAGCTGAAGGAGGGACCCGCTTAGCAAATAGCCAGAGAGCATGTTTTGGTTTGTAGAATTGTTCTGGAAATTGTCCCCAAAATGGGGGATTATCTCTCCCCACTGGAAGGAAGAGAGTTTATTCTTGGGATCAGAGTTTTGGGGGAGACCTTCCCCTTCTTCCTGGCTGCTGAGCTGTATTCCTTTCCACAGGCCCCACATCAAGACGATCTTCCAAAGCATTGCTGCCAAAGTGGGCACTGGGGAGCCCTGCTGTGATTGGGCAAGTACTGGCTTGTGCCCTGGAGCGGGGGTTGGAGAGGGTGGGACAGTCAGAGGGGCTGGTGGAGCTGCCTGGAGCCTGGCAAGGGCTTCAGGTCCCAGGGGTCGGCCTCGTGGGGTCTCACATGGTAGCTTGTTGTCCTAGTTCACCTGTGGGTGATCTCAGGAAAAGAGAAGCAGGTTGAACAGGCCACTGTCATCTAGCATGTCCCCGGGGCCTTGGGTGAAGATGGAGAAGCCTAGACCTCCAGTAGCCTGGACTGTCTTTGGTCTGTGGTCAGAAGAAACGGGTGGCTTCGGGCCTTCACCTGACTAGGATCCTAGTAAGGGCCATCTATGTCAAGCTGGAGGGGACCCCAGAGATGGTCTGCAGATAGGGGAGGGGGCTTCAGGACTTTCCCATGGGTCCCCCTTTAAGCAGCACAGCCAGCCTTTGAAACGAGTACCGGGAGTCTGTTTCTGGCTCTCTTTTCCTACTCCACCACAATTAGAGGACCTAGGCCTTTTATATAGATGAGGAGCCTGAGGTCTCAGAGGACCTAGGTGATTTTTCCAAAGTCTCAGGGGCTAATAAATGGCAGGGCCAGCATTTGAACCCAGATCCTCAGCTTCCATGTTAAGTGTTCTTTCCACCACACTTTGGTGCTTCCCTGTGTTCCTGTTAAAATGTGCCTTCACTTCCCCCGAGGCCCCACTCCATGTTCTAGGACGGAGGGCTGGCTTGGTGCCAGCGAGCTGTTGTTGTTAGAGAAGAAACAGGAATCTGGGTATCTGCCTGAGGAGGGTTGGAGGGCAGCCTGCCAGGCCACGACCTGAGCCTCCCCCCTCCTGCTGACCCCACTTGTCTCCTTGCCTTGCAGTAAATCTGCAGCCTGGTGCAGACATGGGGAGAGGCTGGGAGGGACATTCTTGAGCTCTGGATTGCTGTGGAAGCCAGGCAGTGGGCCACTTCTGGAAGCCAGTGGCTGAATACTTTGTCCCGGATTTGGCAGGACCAGAGAAGCTCTCATCACAAGATGGAAGGGACCTCAGAGATGATCTAGTTTGACCCCCTCATTTTACAGACGGGGGAACGGTCCAGAAATCACTAGATCAAGAGTAATGATGGTGCAATGGCTAACATTTCCATAATGCTTTACGGTTTGCACAGCATTTTACAGATACCTCATTCAGTCCTCACAGCAACTCTGGGAGCAGGGTGCTGTTATTACTCTTGTTTTATAGATGAGGAAACTGAGGCAGGCAGGTTAAGTGACTTGCCCAGTGTCACACAGCTAATAGGTGTCTGAGGCCAGATTTGAACCCAGGCCCTCCTGGCTCCAGACCTGCACCACCTAAGATGTTCAAATCCTGGTTCTGTTACGGTGTCGTACAAGCCCCTTATCCTTTCTGGGCATCAGATTCCCCATATGTTTTTATTTTTTAAATTAATTTATTTAAAATTTTTTTGAGTGGGGGGGCCAAGGCAATGAGGGTTAAGTGACTTGCCCAGGGTCACACAGCTAGTGTTAAGGGCTAAAATTCTAGCTAAACTGTCTAAAATATCTAATGAGTGGTCGCCAATAAATTATAAGCTTTAGCAAGAGTTAGACTTTTAAGCATTTATTAAGGAGAATAAGAATTTGGTAAAGAGAGAGAAAAAGGCCTAGATTCCTATCTATTAAAGGGAGAGCACATTTCTAGCTCCCTTCTCCGCCAGAGTCCAGAGGAAAAAGCGCCTGAGACTCCGCGCCAGTCTCTTCCTTCCTCCTCCCACTAGTCCGCATCACTTCCTGATACCAAAGACAAGACTCCTGGTCTTGCCCTCAAAGACCTTCACTTCATGGGCAGAACTCTTCTACAGTTAGTATCCAGCAGGTGGCGTTATTCCAATCGTTACACTAGTAAGTGTCAAGTGTCTGAGGCCAGATTTGAACTCAGGTCCTCCTGATTCCAGGGCTGGTGCTTTATCCATTGTGCCACCTAGCTGCTCCTGTTTTGTTTTTTTTTAAAGGTAGGGGGTTTAACCAGATGACCTCTCAGATCCCTTTCCATTCTCAGTATGATCTTTTCTTTTTTTTTTTTTTTTTTTGGTGGGGCATTGGGGGTTATGTGACTTGCCCAGAGTCACACAGCTAGTAAGTGTCAGGTGTCTGAGGCCGGACTTGAACTCAGGCACTCCTGACTCCAGGGCCAGTGCTCTATCCACTGGGCCACCTAGCTGCCCCATTCTCAGTATGATCTTAAGGGTTTTACCCAAAGCTCCACAAGCAATGTGGCAGAGCCAGGATTTGAACCCTGGCTCTCTGGCTCCCAAAGCCCTTCTCACCAGACTGTGCTGTCTCTGATCATATTGGCTTGTGTTAAATATAAGAGATTTCTTCAGCTCTGACTCATCCAGGAGGGAAGCAACCCCAGGAAAATGGGGGCCTTTTGTGTCACCCGGAGATACATCTTATGAAAGTGTGATGCAAAGGGAAACCCAGGGAGGTCCCAGCAAGCCTGAATTCTGGAGACCTGCCCTGCCGGAATGACCCTTGAGTCACTGTCACTAAGTCAGAAAGGACTAATACTACACTGGATAGAAGCTCTGTGGGATTCGCGTAGTGTGAAACTCACTGGCCCAAGGACAGGGAAGTGGACTCAGCAAGACCCTGGCTTTTTCCTGCTCTCTCTATTTGCTTCAGTTCTGTCCTTAAGGAGCCACGGCCTCCAGGGAAGCTCACTGCTTACAATGTACCCAGCGCTGGCTTGCTCTGGTGCCCCTCCAGCTGCCTCTCTCACGGCCTTCTGACCTTTGCTCTCTCTAATAGGTGGGAGACGAGGGTGCTGGGCACTTTGTCAAGATGGTGCACAATGGGATAGAATATGGAGATATGCAGCTGATCTGTGAGGCCTACCACCTGATGAAAGATGTCCTGGGCATGGAGCATGATGAGATGGCCAAGGTGAGTCTGGAGCCTAGCCCTGTGCTGGCTACCACAAGGCAGGGCCCGTATGAGAGTACGCTGGCTAATGAAAATACATTTCTGCTCATTTCTTCTCTCTCTCTCTCTCTCTCTCTCTCTCTCTCTCTCTCTCTCTCTCTCTCTCTCTCGTGTATTTTCTCCCCCATTAGAATGTGAGCTCCTTGAAAGTAAGAAGTGTCTTTTCTCTTTGTTTTACTAGCATTTAGCACAGTGCTCTGCACACAGTAAGTGCTTTTTCACTCTACTAAAAAACAGTAAATGTTTTACGTGCCTTCATCATGGGAGAGAGACAAGGGAATACTAAGTGAGTGCTGGCTGTGTTGGCTGTTGTGGTCACTCCAGATTTTTTGGTCAATTATTTTTCTTTGTCATGAGAGGTCCCTCTGACGGGGGGTTGGGAGTCCCATAGCCCTCTTTGTCCATTCATCCTCAGTCTCTCTTCCTCTTATGTTTGGTTTGAACTTGTAATGCCACTTCTGAGCCTTTCCTGGGTGAAACCCTCTCTGCTCGTGCACATTGGAAACTCATTTGTAACTTTGCCTGGGACACTAAGAGGTCAAAGGACTGAATCCAGGGTCACCAGGCTAGAATGTGTCAGCTTTAGAATTTGAACCCGGCTCTTCCTGACTCCAAGGCTGGCGCTCTCTCTACTTTTACCATGGCTCTCCTTACCTTCCATCTAACTCCATGTTTATATTGTATATCCTAATTTAGAGGTGTCTGTCATGCCCCCCCCCCTTCCCGATCCTGCCCTTAGAATGTGAGCTCCCTGAGGACAGGGGCCTGTTTGTGTCTTTCTTTGTATTCTAGATGCTTAGCACAGTGCCAGGCACACGGTGCATACTTGGTAACTGCTTGTTGGCTGATTTGCCACAAAGCCTGTCTTACTCTTAAATAAAGAACATTTGGTTTATAAGGACTAAAAACAAAATAAGAAAAAACCTTGGATAAGTTTTTGTGTAGGGGAATACTATAAGCACACAATGGGTTACTTGAAAAATTTCAAAGAAAGGCAGAATATTTTTTGAATCACTAAAATTAAACCATGCTAATATTACCTTTTATTATTTTCAAATTCTAAAGAATTTTCGTTTTAATTTTTAATTAAAAGTTTCTGGGCCCCTCTTTAAAAAAAAAAAGAAAGAACATTTGTTTGGTGCTTGAAGGTTTGCAAGGTGTCTCACAAACATTATCCCATTTGATCCCTAGTTCTATGAGGTCTTGAGTTCTATGAGTTCTATAGATCTCATGCCCACTACATGTGTTTGTTTGTTTGTTTTTTAAGGCTCAGAAAGCAGGTGATCTGTACAGGGTCACACAGCTTAGAAATGTCTGGGGTAGGATTTGTTTTTTATTTTTGTGGGGCAATGAGGGTTAAGTGACTTGCCCAGGGTCACACAGCTAGTGTCAAGTGTTTGAGGCTGGATTTGAACTCAGGTCCTCCTGAATCCAGGGCCAGTGCTTTATCCACTATACCACCTAGCTGCCCCTGAGGCAGGATTTGAACCCAGGTCTGCCCAACTCCCAAAATCTAGTATTCCATCCACTGCCTTGGTGTCTGATCAGTCCATTCTTAGGTTTATTCTTTTTTCACTTTGTATCCTTTCATAAAATCCTTCTCCAGCGTTGTCTTCCTCAGCCTTGCCAGCTCTCTCCTGCCTTTTCCTGGCTGTTGTGGCTGAGAATGCAAGGGAAGTTGTGGGTTTAGCAGGGTCTAAAAATGAAAAAGGGGTGTCTGGCTTGTGGTCAGGGAGACTAGCCACAGGATACCTGTCGATTTCATCCTCGTTTTTATCACGTTGTTTCTTCCCACATCCTGTACATAGGTATTTGAAGAATGGAATAAGACAGAGCTGGACTCCTTCCTAATTGAAATCACAGCCAATATCCTTAAGTTCCATGATACCGATGGCCAGCATCTCCTACCGAAGATCAGGGATAGTGCCGGCCAGAAGGGCACTGGGAAGTGGACGGCCATCTCGGCGCTGGAGTACGGGGTCCCCGTGACCCTCATTGGTAATGCCCAGCACCCTTCCCCTGCCCACTTTCTTTTCCCCCATGTCCCCTCCCCCCCATTCTGACCCTGAGGTCTGTTGAAGGAATGTTAGAAAGTTAGCCAGATTTTTCTTTTTGAGCTTTTGTCTAACGTCTGAGTTTTCTTGCTTTCCTGAACCATAAAACTGAGAAGTTGGACAGGAGGATGTCTTCTTCTTTTTTTCTTTCTTTCTTTTTTTGGGGGGGCCAGGGCAGTGAGGGTTAAGTGACTTGCCCAGGGTCACACAGCTAGTGTCAAGTGTCTGAGACTGGATTTGAACTCAGGTCCTCCTGAATTCAGGGCCAATGCCTTATCCACTGCGCCACCCAGCTGCCCTCAAGGAGGATGTCTTCGAAGGCTTTCCTCCCTTTAAATCTAGACCTACACAATCTATTCCCATTAACTTTTTTGGCAAATGTTTTATTAAGTACTTACTTTGTAAAGAAGTTTTTAAACAGGCATTTGTCCCCTATGGAAAAGAGTGCCAGCCGTGAGCTCTTGGCATATGCCTTAGGCGTCAAAAACTGGGTGGCAATTTAAAAAAAGGGAAAGTCCTTCCATTTCCACAGACACATAACTGTTCGCTGGGGCTGTGGGCTCAGGGTGCTGTCCCCTATCTTGGTTTATCCTTGGAATAAGTGTGTCTCATTTGGCAGGGTGATCGAAGGGGAGGAACACTGACAAGGGAGGATCTGGGTTCAAGTCTGGCCGCTTCAAGCCTGTGTGACCTTGATCACTTCCTTCCATTTTCTGGGCCCGAGTTTCCTTATCTATAAAATGAGGAACTGGAAGAGGCAGCCTCTGAGACCCTGACTAGCTTGGAATTGGTGTGCCTGAGACTAAAAGTCCAGACCTTTCTAATGATCTGGGAAGTTAGGAAGGCATTGGAACAAGAGTTGTAGAGGCGTGCCATTAGGTGAAGGTTAATGATCGGTATTTGTCGTTATAACTTATGCCATTGTTTAAGTAGTTCCAAGTCCTTCCCATGCATTCCTCACTCCTTCAGGAGGCAGACACTTCAAGTGTCATTTTCCAGTTGTATAGATGAAGAGACTGAGGGCCAGAGAGGTGAAGTGATAACCATGGTCACACAGTCAGGCCATACGCATTTATTAAGCTCCTACTATGTGCCGGCCACTGGGGATACACAAAAAGACAAAAACATTTCCAGCCCTCCAGGTGCTTACATTCTAATGGCAAAGACAGCATGTAAATCACTGTGAATGTACAGAACATATACAGTAGGGTAACTGAGAGGGCTACTGAAAGGGGAAGGCACTAGCATCTAGGGGGTCTGGGAAAGGCCCCTTGTAGATGGTCAGATTTGAGCTGAATGTGGAAGTAAGCCAGTGGAACTAAGAGGCAGAGAGAGGCGAGGGCCAGCACGTTGCCAGCGTGGCAGACTGGGTGCAGAGGCAGGCATGTGGGAGATGGTGATGGCCCACAAGGCTCTTGGGAGAGGAGTCATGTGTAAGGAGAGCACAGAGGTGGGAAGGGCTTTGAATGCCACACCCAGGAGTCTGCATTTGATCTTGGAGGTAGTAGGGGGCCACAAGGAGAAGGTGATGTGAATAGACCTGCGCTTTGGCCGCTGTTTGGAGGAGGGGTTGCAACAGGGCCGGGCTGGAGGCCGAGAGTCCTGGTGGGAGGTGATGAGTGCCTGAAGGAGGATGGCATCTTTCCGTGAGGAGAGGAGGGGTCTGTGCCTCCTGTACCAACCACACGAGGGCTCCTTCATTTAGCTGGCCAATGCAAGGGGTGGCATTTGCCTTTTAGAACTGAAAATTGGGTCCTTGTTCAGGTCTGGCCTTCTGAGCCGGAGGATGGATCTGACTTTTCTGTTCCCTCCTCCCCCTCTGAATCATGCCCCCACCCTGCTGGCAGTTTCTTTGTGAGGCAAGAGACCAGGCCTGCCCAGAGGGAAGCTGGCTGCTTCTCAGCCCAACCCCGGGAGATCTGCCAGGGGGAGGAAGGTTCCTGGGAAGCCCTTGGCCCGTCCCAGGTTTGATGCTGAGAGCACCGCTGAGCCTCCAGCTCCCTGAGCAGATGAGGAAGGAAGGGCCCACCCAGCCTGGCCCTTATGTAACCTCGAGGGCGTTGGCTCCTCTGGTCTCATTGCGCCAGGTGTCTTACACATCTCTCCCACAAATGTCAAGTCATCCCACATGGGCAATGGCAGGGGCCCTCGCCTGCTCCTTTGCAGGGTGGGGGCGGGGAGAGTGTCTGTCGGGGAGAGTGTCTGTGGAACCTTGCATGGGTGATTAGATTGGATTTCTTTATGGATTGATCAGTTTCTCTTTTTTCCCTCTTGTTCTCTAAAAAAGAAGTATATTGTCTGGCCCTCTGAGAGGAAAAAACATAGAGAGACCCTTGCACAATGTCAAAAGAAAGAACCCCGGGGGGAAGAGTTCCTGATTAAAGCAGTGTGTGTGTGTGTGTTGGGGGGGGGTTAGAAATCCTTGACTCCCTTCAGGGCTCAGCTCCATGCCCTTCACCATCCCTGGTTCCTCTAATTGTCAGCCCACTCTCCCTCTACTAATTATTGGATAAGCTCCTTGAGGACAGGCCCAGTTTTCCCTTTTCTCTGTGTTTCTCCAGTGCCTAGGCCAGTGTGTGACACATTGGGGGAGGGGGAGAGGTTAGAGTGGATTTAGCTCCGGGGGAGAATTTTGAGACTCTCAGATCTCTCCATTTCATAAATGAGGAAACACTTGATTTTCCCAAATGCTGGCAGAGAATAAAAGATCTGGGGTAAATGATGGAGAAAGCCCTTGGAATTAAAGGGTCACTTAGAGTCCAGCCCAGCATCCTAAAACTGAATAATAGTTTGAGTAGTAGACAGCAAGCCCACCTCCAAGCTAGTTAGACCTGTGTTCGAGTCCTGTCAAAACCTGAACCAGTGTGTATGACCCTGAACCAATCACTTAACCTTGGAATCAACAAACTCAGAAGCAGGGGCTGCTGATTCATCCCTGTGGGCCACACATTGACTTAGCTTCAAAATGTGACATTATCTGCATTCAGTTTTACTTTTGTTTATTTTGTTAAGTATTTCCCAGTTATATTTTAGTCTGGTTGAGGCCACACCCAAGCCACGGGCTGTGGGCTTTGTGATTGATCCTCTAACCTGGGGTCTGTGAACTTAGCTGTTTTTTGGTGTCTTGTTTTTTTTAAATTTCTTGACAACTATTTCAGTATAATTTGTTTCCTCTGTAATTCTGTGCGTGTTATGCATTAAAAACGTTCTTCTGAGAAGAGGCCAGTAGGCTTCACTCCCCTGCTGGAGGGTCCCTGCCACAAACTAGCTGAAGAGCCCCTGATATAAGAGTATCAGTGATGGTGCCGAGAAGGTGCCAGCCTATACTGGCAGAAGGGATTCCCTGTAACAAGTGCAGAGGGTCATGGCTCCTCCATAACTTCCCTTTGTATTCCCTGTTGATCTCCACAGATAATTCCCTGTGCTTGGGTGAGAAAGGAGATTGACTATGACGCTCCAAGTGATCTAAGCTTTCTCCCCTTGGCGGCTCCCAGTACTGGTCCTGGCGCTGTGGGCTGTCCCTCTTCTCTGATTCTGTGTCCCAGGATGGGTCATTCAGTACCTTTCCCTTGCTTCTCCACTCTAGGAGAAGCTGTCTTCGCCCGGTGTCTATCGTCTTTGAAGGACGAACGGATCCAAGCCAGCAAGAAGTTGGCAGGCCCCCCTAAGACCAAGTTTGGGGGTGACAAGAAGTCATTCTTGGAGGACATTCGAAAGGTGGGTCCAAGGTGGGACTGGTGGGTCTTTATCAGGTCCAGGCAGAGAGGATGGAGTAGGAACGAACTGGAGACCAGGGTTCAGCCGGTGCCCAGGATGTGCTGCTCGGTCGAATGGCCCCCGAGTTATAGTGCACAGTCTTCTCTCTTCTGACCATCTGGGAAAGGCCATCGTCCTGACTGGGACTAGGATAGAGCCAGGGGGCCCTTTATAGATGGGGAAACTGAGCCCTAAGAGTGAGGTGATTTGCCCAAAGTCTTGTGTCAAGTGAGAGGCAGGATTCCAACCCAGGTCTCTTGGCCCCTGTGGGCAGTGCTAGATCCATCCACTGTGGAATTCTAGAGTGTTAGAACCTAGGGGAACTTGAGGGGGCATCTTGGTGCAGTGGAAAGGATTCTGGATTTGAGGCTGGGGCTCTGCTACCTGTAGGTCCTTTGGTAGGTGGATTATTCCCTCAGTTTCTCATCAGTAAAAGGAGGGGTCAGAATGGAGTACCTCTAAGGTGCCCTTCAGTGTGAAGCCAGACGGAATCACAGAAATCCCGAGATCTCCTAGCGGCTGTCTGGTCTCACCTGTGTCGGACTTGCGATGTCACCTTTGCTTTAGAGCCCCACCTGAGTCTTTGTGTTTTTTCCCAGGCCCTGTATGCCTCCAAGATCATCTCCTACACCCAGGGCTTTATGCTTCTGCGTCAGGCAGCCAAGGAGTTCGGCTGGACCCTCAATTACGGTGGCATTGCCCTGATGTGGAGGGGAGGCTGCATCATCCGCAGGTGAGAAGGGTTCCTTTGCTTCGTGACAGGTGGCCGCACTAACAATGGGTCAGATCTCTCCGTCTGAGATTGGCGGCAGCTCCTGCTGTTTAGGGTGTTGGTGATGCTGGAGCTAGTGTGCACAAACCTGTGTCTTTGGCTGAGTCTGCAGGTTGGGGCCCTCACTCATCCCCTTGAAGCAGACTTGCCAGGCCCCTGCTCAGCGTTTCTGCCAGGTCTGCCCATCTGTTCATCGTGCTGGGTCCTTAGTCCTTGGCAGCAGCCTCAGAGGTCTGGGGCTCTTCTGAGAAAACAGGATTTTCCCCAAATCACACACAAAAAAATGTTTAAATGGCTACAGATGAATTATAATGTCCAGCCTTGGCCACAGATGAGATGTGGAAATATACCTCCCCACTTTGCGTAGACAGGTGAGGGCCTACAGGTATGAATGGTGCATACATCAATGGTGCAACAGCTGGCCAGTCCTTTGGCTTTGCCTCACTGCCTGCCTTTGTCCCAAGCAAGGTTTCTTTGGAGAGGCACGGGTGCAGGCGTGCCACCGCGTGTGTGTAACAATGGGGAGCTAAAAGAATAACAAACATCAAACTTAAAGAGAGATAGACATAGGTGTTCGCGTCACTGCTAACTTGGTCCTTGGACGACTGTTTGTTCTTTTCGGATCTGAGCACAGCGTCTTGATGGCTGGCATCTCTGCCAGCCTTTCTGGGGCTCTGGAAGCTGAGAAGGGGGCACAGCCAAGCAGCGGCCAGTGGCCCCTTTGTGACCTGGCCATGTGCCCTCCTCCTTCCATGCTCTGGATGGGGGAAAAGTGACTTTGCTCCTCGTGGGCACAGGGCCCTGCTTTATCTGCTGACTTGCCCCTTGTTTTCCCAGCGTCTTCCTAGGGAAGATCAAAGACGCCTTTGACCGGAACCCCCAGCTCCAGAACCTTCTCCTGGATGATTTCTTTAAGACAGCCGTGCAGAAATGCCAGGTGAGTATGCCAACAAGGGGTCGCCTGTGACTTGTACCAGGTGGGGGGTGGCATGCTCTGTGGTCGGCTCTAATTCTCTGGAATCCCCAGGCAGGGCAGGGGAGCAGCCATGGCTTAGCATTGGCCAGATTTTTCTTTTGTTCTGAGCAAACCTTTGCTTCCTGTTTCACGTCCAGGACTCTTGGAGGCGGGCGATCAGCACTGGCGTGCAGGCTGGCATCCCCATGCCCTGCTTCACCACTGCGCTTTCCTTCTATGATGGGTACAGACACGAGATGCTGCCCGCCAACCTTATCCAGGTATGTTCTTGGGGTGTGCGTCTAGCCTGGCCAGGTAGACGGATCCTGGGAGCTTGGACGGCATGAGGCATGGGGTTGGTGTCTGGTACGTGACTGTACACGTGTGCCCAGCAGTTTGTTTTTTTTTCTAGGCCCAAAGGGATTACTTCGGGGCTCACACCTATGAACTCTTAGCCAAACCAGGACAGTTCATCCACACCAACTGGACGGGCCATGGTGGCAGTGTGTCCTCCTCATCCTACAATGCCTAACCGGACTGTGTCTGTCTGCTGTCAGAATTCCATAGACCTGAGACCTTCCTGCCACCCTCTTCTACTTGCACCCCCTCTGCTTCCTGCCTAGGGCTCTCAAAGTCAATTGTCCCCTCCAGGGAGGACAAATAGAGTTGGTACGTGAAGAACCCTCCCCTGCCCTCTGCCCCAGCTTCTTAGGACTGTCTAGAAACTCACACCCACCGTGGGGACAGCAGCTCTGACCAGCGGCCCTGCCCTGGGAGCGGGATCCACAGAGGCAGCGGACTGGCCCCAGGAGGGCGGCAGCACCTACACCAGGGCTGGGAAGGGCTCTGGAACAGTCTGACCAAACTGGAATCCTTGTCTGTCTCACCCAGGGGAATGACCATTATTTTACCTTTTAATAAAAACTCCATTATATTTATAGTTTTGTCTCCAGCCTCTTAAATACTCTCATCACAGGACCACCAGGTCAGAGCAGCTCAGTTGTCATCCAGGCCACCCCACAGAGTTGGGGGGACAGTCCTCCCAACCACACACCCAGTCAGGGGTCCTCCCGCCACCCTGCGCTGGGCTGAACTCCTGCTGCTGCTATGTGTGGCAGCCCTTGCTGTTGGGCCCTTTGTCTTGGGGTCAGAGGATGACAGATCTGGGGCTGGACCTTGAGGCCAGCCAGTCCAGCCTCCTCACTCTACAGAGGAGCAGGTAGGACTAGGGAGATGAAGTAATTTACCCATTATCATACAGGTAGAAAATGACAAGAGTTGGAACTGGAACTGGGATCCTTTGACTCCAAAATTTTGACCAACATCATGATCTGCTGGGTTTTTCTTGGTCTTCTCAAAGTCTTCCTAGGGAAGATCATGGGAGTCCCTTGTTATTCTCACACAGAGAGCCGAGGGTTCTCCAGCTTGGGGCAGGGCATTGCTCACAATCTCTGATTGGTAGTCAGGTTTTCTGACATTCGACCCAATTTTCTTTTTTTTTTTTTTAAGTGAGGCAATTGGGGTTAAGTGATTGCCCAGGGTCACACAGCTAGTAAGTGTCAAGTGTCTGAGGGAAGATTTGAACTCAGGTCCTCCTGAATCCAGGGCTGGTGCTTTATCCACTGCGCCACCTAGCCGCCCCTCAATTTTCTTTTTTTGTTTTTGGCGGGGCAATGGGGGTTAAGTGACTTGCCCAAGGTCACACAGCTAGTAAGTGTCTGAGGCTGGATTTGAACTCAGGTACTCCTGAATCCAGGGCCGGTGCTTTACCACTGCGCCATCTAGCTGCCCCCTCAATTTTCTTTTAATTTGGGTTTTTTCCCCCTTTAAGAAAATACATGGCAATGACCAAGCTTTCCCTAGACCTGCACTAAAATGTCCATAAATTCTCCCTGATTTTGGCCATCTCCTCTATCTCCCAGTTTTGGCATGAGGCGCTCGCCTCCCTGAACCTGAGGATCCCTGGCAGGCTTCTTTCCTCCTTTGCTTCCCAAGCTGGGACCCTGCCGAGTGCTGGGACCACTGCAAGGGTGTTGGCTCTTGGAGGCAGGGAGTGAGCCAGCCTCCCAGCATCCTGAGATGAGTCAGCCCTGCTGGGGCTGTGGAGGCCCTGAGATGTGTCCTAATGAGTCTGCACTGGCGTCCCTCGATCTGACCCCAGAGAGGTGGGCAGTGAGTGCACTGAAATCAGAGGAGGACAGGAGTCTCCAGGCACCAGGCATTCTGGGATTTAGCCACAGCCCACTGGCCTCTGGGATCCCTTCCAGCGCCCCACCTTTGAGATGTGTTGAGTATTCACAGAGGGGGTATGTCTGCTTTAGGGGCATGTGGCCCAGCAGAGGGGGTCATCCTTGGATCAGAAAGACCTGGGTCATATGTTTTACATGATTTCGCATGGATAATTGGTGCTTCTTGTTGTTCAGTCATGTCTGAATGTGACCCCATTTCTTGGAAAAGATTCTGGGGTCATTGATTTGCCGTTTTCTTCTCCAGCTCATTTTATAGATGAGGAAACAGGTAAACAGGGTTAAATTACTCACCCAGGGTCACACAACTAGTAAGTGTCTGAGGTCAGCTTCAAATTCAGGTCTGTCTGACTCCAGGGCCTGCATTCTATCCGCTGTACCATCTAGCATCCCATAATTGATATATTGCTTGCCTTCTCAGTGGATGGGGGAGGAAGTGGGAGGGAAGGAGAGAATTTGGAACTCAAAATTGAAGAAAAGAATGTTTAAAATGAATAATTACATACATGTGTAACCCATATTGGATTGCTTACCACCTCAGGGAGTGTGGAGGGGAGAGAGGGAAAGAGGGATAAAATTGGAACCCCAAACTATAAAAATGTTTATTACTTTAAAAAAAATGAAATGGGGCAGCTAGGTGGTGCAGTGGATAGAGCACCGGCCCTGGATTCAGGAGTACCTGAGTTCAAATCCGACCTCAGACAACTTAACTCTTGCTAGCTGTGTGACCCTGGGCAAGTCACTTAACCCCAATTGCCTCACTGAAAAAAAAAAAGAAATAATTAAAACAACAAAAAGAAAGTCCTGGGTTCAATCCTGCCTCTTGACACAGCCTGTGTGACCCTGGACACATGGAGCCTCTAAAACTCCTTAAGTTGCAGACACGATTGCTGCCCCAATTCTTCTTGGGGCATTCCTACAATGGGCCATGTGAAAATAAGATCATAGATTCAGAAACTAAGGGGGCCTCAGAAGTCATGAAATCCAGCCCCCTCATAGAGGAAGAAACTACAAACATGAAGTGGCTTGTTCAAAGTCACATAGTCAGGCAATGAGCATTTATTAAGTGCTTACTGTCTTCTAAGTATACAGGGAGTTAGAGCAGAGTCCAGGTCCGAATCCAGATCTAGCATTTATACTGCTCTGCTTTCCCTAGAGGGGGAAAGAAATGGAGCCTCCTAATGTTGTTGCCAAAGTGCCCTGTTTTCTTTGGGGTTTTTTTGTTTTTTTGTTTTTGGGAGGCAATTGAGGTTAAGTGACTTACCCAAGGTCACACAGCTAGTAAGTGTCAAGTGTCTGAGGCCGGATTTGAACTCACATCCTCCTGAATCCAGGGCCGGTGCTTTATCCACTGCGCCACCGAGCTGCCCCCAGAGTGCCCTGTTTTCTAAAGACGAGGCCTTGTTATTCTAGCTGCTCTTGGGTGGTGCTTTCACCTTGGAGAGGTGATGGATGGTTCTGCTGCCCCAGCTGTGCTCAGCCCAGGACTGGAGCATGGTGCTCACATGGAGGAAGGACAATGATAGAGCTGCCTCCACTGGAAATCTGCTTTTTCATTAGGGGAATGAAGAGGATTCTGTGCTCCCAAAGGCTGTGTAAGCTAGCCTGGGGACAGTAGCTGCCTCTCCCTGCCAGCACCTCCAAAATAACCTAAGTCTGGAGAGCCTCATGGTGGCCTCTGGATGTGGAACTTCGGTGCCTACGGTAACTCTCAAAAAGAGGCCGTCCTAGATGGAGAAGTGGCATCAGAGCCGGCAAGGCCTGAGTTTGAATCTTTCTTCTGACCCACACTGGCTGACAGTCACTTAAACTCTCTTCACGCAAAGGCTCTCAAGAGTAGTGGTTGCAGGGGCAGCTGGCCCTGGAGTCAGGAGGACCTGAGTTCAAATCCAGCCTCAGACACTTAACGGTTACTAGCTGTGTGACCCTGGGCAAGTCACTTAACCCCAATCGCCTCTTCAAAAAAAAAAAAAAGTAGTGGTTGCAGAGAAGGGCCCCAACTGAGTTGGTGGAGGGAGTTTCACCTGAGACTTCCCCATCCCAACTCCAGTAAAAAATAAAACCTTTCAAAGACCATTTATAGGCCGTACTGAGTCATCTCTTTCTACCACCATCTGAGCTGCTGCTGTTTTGAAACTAGTTTGACAGATCGTAAGGGTCTGGGTGGGGATGGAGAGACAAAAAGGAATCCATCCCTACTGTGATGAAATAATGGGATTTAGCAGATACTCAAAGACCCACCTGGAGATTAATCTAGACTGATTGAATCAAGTGAGAGTGATTGACTGCTGATTAGCCTACTTCAAGTTAACTGGATTGTAATCACACCCTTAAGAAGGTATTTCTCAGGGCAGCTGGGTGGCTCAGTGGATAGAGCACCAGGCCTGGAGTCAGGAGGACCTGAGTTCAAATCCAGCCTCAGACACTTAACACTTAACTAGCTGTGTGACCCTGGGCAAGTCACTTAACCCCAATTGCCTCACCCCCTAAAAACAAACAAAAAAAGGAAGGTATTGTTCTCAGAAGCTAGACTGTGAACTCAACTTGAGAACTCCTTCAAAACCAATGGATTTGGATGATGCCAACCAATCAGCTTGAAGCAGAGTGTAAGGACTGCCTCTGTGCCAGACCTATAAAAAGCTTCCACAGTCAGCTTGCTGGAGAGTTAGTGATTGAAGCAGGTTCCTGGTGGAGGACTTGAGGAAGAACCAGACCAGGCTGGAACTCTATGCAAGATAGGCCTTTTCTTAACTTTCTGAACTCCATGGGAATACCTGTATGCTTTAATAAATGTTCAAGGCCCAAAGACTGGTGCTGAAGCTTCTAATTTAAGGCGATCGCACAATTTAGATTTTAAACATCACACTACCCTAATATTCCACTGGGGCAGATGATACATAGGCATACAGGGCATCCCAAAAACCTTCCAGTAGGTTTAAGTTCATTAAAAGCTTAATAGCCCTTGAAAGCTTATTTAAGGTTCACAAATGTCCCAAACGTTTCACTGCATTTGCAAGTTTATTAAAGGGGGCAGCTATGTGGCACAGTGGATAAAGCCCAGGCACTGGATTCAGGAGGACCTGAGTTCAAATCCAGCCTTAGACACTTGACAGTTACTAGCTGTGTGACTCTGGACAAATCACCTAACCCCAATTACCTCACAAAGAAAGGAAGGAAGGAGGAATTCTAAGAGGAGGAGGGGTAAGGAATTTATTTCAGGCATGGGGCACAGCCTATACAAAGGTAGGGAGGTGGGAGATAGGATTATGAAGTGAGGAATAGCAAAGCAAATAGGGTAGTTTTGGCTGGACCATGATGTTCAGAAAGGGGAGTAAGGCTGGGTAAGGTAGGTTGGGGCCAAGCTGTGAAGAGCTTTAATATACTGAATGAAGGCATTTTCTGTTTTTCTAGAGTCAAGAATGGCACATTTTGAGCAGTAGAATGAGACAGCCAGGCCTTTGAGGTAGCATGGAGCTGTGGAAAGAGCCCTGGCTCTGGGGTCACAGAGGCTGTGGGTTCAAATCCCGCCCATGATGTCTCCAGTCTGTGTGACATTGGACAAGCAGGTTGACCTTCCTAGGCCTCAGTTTCCTCATTGGTAAAATGTAGCAGTTAGAACTGATAATCCTTGAAGATCCTCTCAACTCTAGACCTCGACCAGTGATTTAGGAATTTGGTGTTGGCCAAGAGGATCCTCTTTCCCTAAATAGCTTACATAGCATTTATAGGCTCATAGGTCCAGACCTGGAAGGAACTTCAGAGGCCCAACCTCCTCTTTTTACAGATGAGGCCACTGAGGCCCAGAAAGTTCAGGTGACTTGTTCAAAGTTGGAAGAATTTGGTCCCATAGCCTTTGACTCCATAGTTGGTCTTCTGGTCACTGTACCAAGATGGAGGGCAGGGTGAAGAAGCCCTCCTGTCTACTTCAAAAATCTGGTACCATAGGGCACAGCTAGGTGGCGCAGTGGATAAAGCACCAGCCCTGGAGTCAGGAGGACCTGAGTTCAAATCCCGCTTCAGACACTTGACACTTGCTAGCTGTGTGACCCTGGGCAAGTCACTTAACCCTCATTGCCTCCCCCCCCCCCAAAAAAAATCTGGTACCACAGTCCCTGGCTCTGGCCCAGAGTGGTGGGATTTGAATTCAACATGTTGTTCCCTTGTGCCCCACTCTTTGTGACCCCATTGGGGATTTTCTTGGCAAAGATACCGGATCTCTTTGCCATTTCTTTCTCCAGCTCGTTTCACCAATGAAACTGGTAAAAAGGGTGAAGTGACTTGCCCAGGGTCACACAGCTAGTAAGTGTCAAGTGACTTCATAAGCGTGTGTCTTCCATCTCTGGGCTTCTTTAGGTTGTCTTTCAGATTTACAGATGGTGCGTGAGGCTTATTGCTGCACGGTGTGACGGTGACGCCTAGTGGCCAATTCTCCTATAACTGGGCTAAGAACTAGGCCTCCGTTCTTCAGTGACATCGCTGTCTGGGTGAAGTACAGTGTGTCCGACTGTGGCCTATCAGGCCAATACAGGCTGGCAAGGCTCTGTCACAGGCTGGCCACAAACAGTCCCTGTGAACAATCGGAGCGGGGGCTTTTCTAAATGTTCATAGAGATGTATGAGAGAGCAAGCGAGAGAGAGACAGAGAGACAGAGAGGCAGAGAGACAGAGAGAGACAGAGAGAGAGACAGACAGAGAGACAGAGAGACACAGAGAGAGAGACAGAGAGAGAGAGACAGAGAGACAGAGAGAGACAGAGACAGAGACAGAGAGAGAGACAGAGAGAGAGACAGAGAGACAGAGAGAGGCAGAGAGAGACAGAGAGACAGAGAGAGAGACAGAGAGAGAGACAGAGAGACAGAGACAGAGAGAGACAGAGAGAGAGACAGAGAGACACAGAGAGAGACAGAGACAGAGAGAGAGAGACAGAGAGAGAGAGACAGAGACAGAGAGAGACAGAGACAGAGACATAGAGAGAGACAGAGAGACAGAGACAGAGAGACAGAGAGAGACAGAGACAGAGACAGAGAGACAGAGACAGAGAGAGACAGACAGAGAGAGACAGAGAGACAGAGAGACAGAGAGAGAGACAGAGAGACACAGAGAGAGACAGAGACAGAGACAGAGAGAGACAGACAGACAGAGAGAGACAGAGACAGAGAGAGAGACAGAGACAGAGACAGAGAGAGAGAGACAGACAGAGGACAGAGACAGAGACAGAGAGAGAGACAGAGAGAGACAGAGACAGAGGACAGAGACAGAGACAGAGACAGAGAGAGACAGAGAAAGACAGAGACAGAGAGAGAGACAGAGAGACAGAGAGAGAGACAGAGAGACAGAGACAGAGACAGAGAGACAGAGAGAGACAGAGAAAGACAGAGAGAGAGAGACAGAGAGAGAGAGAGAGAGAGACAGAGACAGAGAGAGACAGAGACACAGAGACAGAGACAGAGACAGAGACACAGAGAGAGAGAGAGATGGAAGGACCCCCAGCATCCATCCTGGCCAGCCCAGACTAGAACAGGAATCTGTTCTCCAGCTCCAACACACCCAACAATTGGTCACCCTCTGCTCAAAGACCCCACCACCTTCCCCAGCAGCTCGTTCTACCTTCACCCGGATACCTCGTTTCCAACACTACCCCAGCTCCATCCCTGTACCTTTTGAACATCATGGGTCTGCCCCTTCTATACCTTTGGCTAGGGAAGGCTGGTGGTGTTAGGGGAGATGGATCAGAGGAAGGGAAGGAGGACCTATTATGTGATGGCTGTGGGCACTTCCAGTGTTGAAGTTCTCTTCACCAAGGCAGATCGGACTACCAGTGCTGATAGTCTTAGGGAGTTCCTCGGGGCACTGAGAGGTTAAGAGCCAGTAGGCAGGGAGCAGCAGTGGATAGAAGACTGGCCTTAGGGGGCAACTAGGTGGCACAGTGGATAGAGCACCGGCCCTGGAGTCAGGAGGACCTGAGTTCAAATCCGGCCTCAGACATTTGACACTTACTAGCTGTGTGACCCTGGGCAAGTCACTTAACCCCAATTGCCTCACCGGAAAAAAAAAAGACCGGCCTTGGATTCAGGAGGACCTGAGTTCAAATCTGGCATTAGAACTTAACACTTACTATCTATGTGATCCTGGGCAAGTCATTTAACCCCAATTGCCTCACCAAAAAAAAAAAAAAGAGTCAGTAGGTGCCAGAGGCTAACTCTTTAGGACTCCAAGCTTGGCTTCCCAGCTACTATGCTGCACTGCCTGGATTCAGAGCTCCAGGATAATTTTCTTGTGGCACTAAAGGGGAAGCATAGTTACCACAACCACCACCACCATTCTGGTCTAGCGGCCAGGTGGCTCAGTGGTTAGAACAGGCCTGGAGTCAGGAAGACATGAGTTTAAAACCAGCCTCAGACACTTAACTAAACTGTGTGACCCTGGGCAAGGTTGGCTCCATTTTCCTTATCTATAAAATGGGGATAATTAACACCACCCATCTGCCAGTTGTTGTGAGGCTGAGATGAGATTATCTTTGCAATCGTAAATCTTTGTAAACATAAATCCCTGCACAAGTGTTGGCTATTATTGAGGCCAAGGCTGTGTTTGCTTTCCTATTGATGCGAATGATCTCTGAGCCTTTAGAACTAGGAGAGACTGAGATCCTCTAACCCGCACCTGAATAAGAATCCCCCTCTTTGTACAAAGTGGGAAACTGAGGCCTAGAGAAGGGAAGAGCCGTCATATACCCTGTGAGTGGCAACCAAGGATTTGGATCCAATTCCTGTGACTCCAGGAGCTGCTGCCCCAGCAAGTGCCTAGCATGCAGTAGGAGTCTAATAAATGCTTGTTGACTTGACTCAGATGAGGCCTGGGCTTCTTGGTGGTGGTGTTCTCCTTATGAGATGCTCCCCCCACCCCACCCCTTCATCTCATTAAACTCATCAAAATTTCATTCCTATCTTGGCTTCCCACATAGAATTATAATCTATTAGGGATACTTCCCATCCTTCCTTTCAAACCTCTGAAACCTGCCCCACCTAGGTGCAGGGCAGACCCTGCCCAGTTCTTCTATCCATTCGCTCTCTCTCTCCCCCTCCTCTACATCTAATCAGTCACCAGATCTTGCCATTTAGGCCTGCCTCTCTCTCCCTCTCTCTTTCTCTCTCTCTCTCTCTCTCTCTCTCTCTCTCTCTCTCTCTCTCTCTCTCTCTCTCTCTCTCTCTCCCTTCCTCTGTCTCTGTCTCTCTCTGTCTCTCTGTCTCTCTCTCTGCAGGGCAATGAGGGTTAGGTGACTTGCCTAGGGTCACACAGCTAGTAAGTGTCAAGTGTCTGAGGCCAGATTAGAACTCAAATTTTCCTGAATTCAGGTCAGGTGCTTTATCCACTGATCCACCTAGCTGCCCCCATAGGCCTCCTTCTCTCTCTCTCTCTCTCTCTCTCTCTCTCTCTCTCTCTCTCTCTCTCTCTCTCTCTCTCTCTCTCTCCTCTCTCTCTTTTTTTTTGTGAGGCAATTGGGGTTAAGTGACTTGCCCAGGGTCACACAGCTAGTAAGTGTTAAGCGTCTTTGTCCGGATTTGAACTCAGGTCCTCCTGACTCCAGGGCCAGTGCTCTATCTACTGAGCCACCTAGCTGCCCCAGCCTCCTTCTCTTCACCCACATAGCCACCACCTCGGGCTCTCATTAATTCTTGCATAGATTATTATAACTATCTCCCAAATGGTTTCCCTTCTTTAAGTCTTTCCCCTCTTCAGACCAACCTACATACTGCTTTTTGTTGCTCAGTAGTTTCCAACTCTTGTTGAGCACATTTGGGGTTTTCTTGGCAGAGATACTGGGGTGGTTTGCTTTTTTCTTCTCCAGCTCATTTTACAGATGAGGAAATGGAGACAAAGTAGAGTGACTAGACCAGGGTCCCTCAAACAGAGAGTAAGTGTAAGTGTCTAAGAGAGTAGGTAATGTATAAGGCTAGATTTGAACCTAGATCTTCCTGACTCCAGGCCTGGTGCCCTATCCACTTTGCTACATAGCTGCTCATATAGCTACTTAAGTGATTTAACTTGAGCTCAGATCTGACCATGCTAATCCCCTTCTCAATAAATTCCAGGGGCTTCCTATTGCCTCTTTGACAAACTAAAGCCTTCTCTCCTTGACTTTTTTTTGTTTTGCAGGGCAATGGGGGTTAAGTGACTTGCCCAGGGTCACACAGCTAGTGTCAAGTTTCTGGGACTGGATTTGAACTCAGGTCCTCCGGAATCCAGGGCTGGTGCTTTATTCACTGCACCACCTAGCTGTCCTCTTCTCCTTAACTTTTGAAGTCCTTCACAACCTGCCCCCAGCCTCACTTTCCAGCCTAATTAGTCATTATTCATTACTCATCCCACACTCTGGATCTAGCCAAACTGACCTTCTCATTGTTCCTCACATTGAGTTTCATTGCTAGTCTGCAAGACTATGCCCTAGTTAGGGCAGCTAGGTGGCGCAGTGGATAAAGCACCAGCCCTAGTTTTAGGAGTATCTGAGTTCAAATCCGGCCTCAGACACTTAACACTTACTAGTTGTGTGACCCTGGGCAAGTCACTTAACCCCAATTGCCTTACCAAAAAAAAAAAAAAAGAAAAAAAAAAGACTCTGTCCTAGTTATCCCCATGCCTGGAATGTACTCTCTCCTCACTCCCACCTTCCCAGAATCCTTCCCTTCCTTCAGAACCCAGTCAGGCATCATCATGCATATGAAAGGTTCCTTTCCTGATCCTTCTAACTGCTAGTAACCTCTTTCCCAAGCTACCTTGTCTTTAACTACTTTGTGTGTGCTCATAAGCATTCTTTTTATATTCATGTTGTATATATACACATAAATGCATGTGTCTGTGCATATATGTATCTATGTATACATATAAGTGCATGTATACATACACATGTGTGTATAAATACACACATGCGTGCATATATGTATGTGTATGTATACATGTGCCTATGTATATACATACACACATATCTCCTGGTTGTCTCCCTCCTTAAGAGTAGGGATCATTCCATACTTTTTATTTCTTTCTCTAATGCCTGCCACAAAGTAGGTACTTAATAAATGCTTGTTGATTGATCACAAAAGTCTAAGATGAAACAGTTCTTGCCTCAAAGGTTCCTACTCTATAAAATCATTCCTACTCTCCAACCACCAGTTTATCCTGACTGGTGACAATCAGGTTTCCTTTGGAAGGGGAGTGTCTTTGAAATGATGCATCCTTGTCTCCTTAACCACTATACCCTAGGGACCATGGGGGACTTTTCTATCTGATCTGTAGACAAATCCTCCTATAAATGTTGTCTACCCAATTATAATGTGAAATCCTGGAGACCAGGGACTGTTTCCACTTTTCTATTCGTAGTGCTTTGGTAAAGCTTCATTCATTCACTCATTCACTGACAATTTTCCCCCAACCCCTTACTTTTCAGACCTTTTGACCTAATTCACAAGACGTTGGATAATTGTGATCCTTTTTTTAAGCATATATCTTCTTTCAGCTTTTATATCACCTTCATTTCCAGATAGATCCCCTTTTCACTTGCTAACCAGTGAAGCATCCCCTACAACATAGGAAAAAGGGGGAAAATCCATTTGACACAATCAGCCTTTGTCCTGATTATCAACAGGGAGCTTTTATTGAGTGTTTACTATGGGCCAGATCCTGGGCCCATAGATCCTGAGGACCCCAAGAAAGGCAAAAACCAGTCCCTGCCCTCAAGGTGCTCACAGTCCGGTTGGAGAGACAACATACAAACAACTAAATATCAAGCTAGGGACAGGATGTATTAGAGATGATAGAAGAAAGGCATAGCAATAAGGGGAACGGGGTAAGGCTTCTTGGAGAAGACGTGAGTTCAGCTTTGCTTGACAAAAGCCGGGAAGCAGAGATAAGGAGGGAGGGTGTTCCAGGCATGGGGCACAGTCTGTGAAAAGGCATGGAGTCAAGAGATGGGTATCTTGTGAGAGGAATAGTAAGGACACCAGAGAAATGAGTGGGAAAGGCAGGAAAGGGAGCAGATTGGGAATGGCTATAAAAGTCAACAGACAATTTTATATTTGATTCTGGGGGCAACCAGGAGATACTGGAGTTTATTGGGTAGGGAAATGACACGGTCAGACCACCACTTTTAAGTAGAGACCACCACACAATTAAGTAGAGAGAGACTTGAGGTAGGGAGACCCATAGGCAGGCTCTTTGCATAGCCCAGGTGTAAGGAATGGGAGCCTGCACCAGGGTGGTGGCAGTGTCAGTGGAGAGAAGGGGGCATATTGGAGAGATGTGGAGGTGGGGTAGATAGTGTTTGGCAACTCATCAGATATGGTAAGTGAGAGTGAGGAGTAGAGAATGATACCTAGGTTATGAACCTGGGTGACTGGGAGAATGGGGGGGGGGTGACCTGAACAGTAATAGGGACATTGGGAAGAGGGGAGATTTTAGGGGGAAAGATAATGACTTTGGATAGCTGTGTGATTTGGGGCAAGTCACTTAATCCTGTTTGCCTCAGTTTCCTCATCTGTAAAGTGAGCTGGAGAAGGAAATGGCAAACCACTCCAGTATCTTTACCAAGAAATCCCAAGTGGGGTCACAAAGAATCAGACATGACAAATGATTTTTCTGAAAAATTATTTCTATTAATGATTATTACCATCACTTCTGAAAGTATAATTGGGATATTTTCAAAAGCCTTGTTGTTTTAAAATGCTTTTATTAGTTTTATTAGGTTTTTTTATGTAAAAGCTCCCCCAAGTTAAATTAACAACTGTTAGTTTGAACCATCTATGTTTGATAAAAACATCTAGGTCAGTCTCTGATTACAACCTCCCTATTGCTCTCTATGTAAAATCTCTGTACTATTCATTCTTTTTTGTTTGTTTGTTTTTTTAGTGAGGCAATTGGGATTAAGTGACTTGCCCAGGGTCACACAGCTAGTAAGTGTGTGTTAAGTTTCTGAGGCTAGATTTGAACTCAGGTCCTCCTGAATCTAGGACTGGTGCTTTATACACTGTACCACCTAGCTGCCCCTGTCCCTGCTTTACTCTTTTTTTTTTTTTTTTTTTTTTAGTGAGGCAACTGGGATTAAGTGACTTGCCCAGGGTCACACAGCTAGTAAGTGTTAAGTGTCTGAGGCTGGATTTGAACTCAGGGACTCCTGACTCCAAGGCCGGTCCTCTATCCACTGCACCACCTAGGTGCCCCCCCTGCTTTACTCTTAATGATTTACTCTCATCCTTTTTCAGCTTTCCAGTCAGTGAATCTGTCCAGTACCTCTTTGTATTCACCTGGAAGGGAACCCAATACAGCCTGAATGAAGGCAAAGAAACAACTGCACATCCTACTTGGAGCTACAAGTTCCTGTGGATGGTATATTCCATCCTTTGGTGAGATTGTTAAACTGTGAACTGCCCTAACAAATGACTCTATTCTAGAACCTCTGCCTCTGCTGTCTGAACATCTGGTGAGAGTGTAAAAGACCTCTCATCTCAGCACCAGCTCTAAGCCTTCCAGAGTATCATAAGCTTTCTTCCTCTTTGCCCAGGAGCAGAAGGTTATGGGATCTGAAGTGCTGGTCTAGTACCTCAGCCCATCCCTTCAGCCCACTGTCTATAGCAGGGTTTCTTAAACTTTTTCCACTTATGACCCCTTTTTCCCAAGAAATTTTATGTGACCCTGGGCATATAAAATAGGTCTGCATAACCTTTTACTATTGCCAAATTCTTCACGACCTCCACATTCAGTTACATGACCCCATATGGGGTTGCTACCCACAGTTTAAGAAGCTTTGGTCTATAACACCTGACACCTGTCAACTAGCTGCTGTCCCCTGGGGAGTATCACCATGCCCTGGAGTCAGAGCAGCTTCTGTTGTCTCTTAGAGGATGAGGTTTGTGGCCTGTTTCTTGGCTCTCAGCAAAGAGAGTGCCCTCATAAGATAGTAAACTTGGACTTGTTAGACATTAGACAATGTTCCCATCAAGAAACAAAGACAGGGGCAGCTAGGTGGCGCAGTGGATAAAGCACCGGCCCTGAATTCAGGAGTTCCTGAGTTCAAATCCGGCCTCACACACTTAACACTTACTAGCTATGTGACCCTGGGCAAGTCACTTAACCCCAATTGCCTAAAAAAAAAAAAAGAAGCAAAGAAAGAAACAAAGACAAGTGTAAAGAAGGAGTAAAGGCCCCTTAGAAGAAGGGCAAAGTGAAACAGGTATCTGGGGTACAGAAGGAACAGGTATGGATCAATGCAACAGAAGCAGGGGATGAATCAGTCACTGGATCTGACTGACAAGCCATGAACTTGAACTGTCCAAGGACTGTGCTGTTACTGCTTAAATACCTGCCTTCCTCTTGTCAATGTGGGCTCCACTCTCTCTGAGAATGGCTCCCATATATGTCTGTCTTCAGGTTTTGCTAAGAGGAATGAATAATAAAAGGGGTGCTTGCATTACTGAGCTGTCCTTCACTCTGTTTCAATATCTAGGGTTGTTTATTTTTTTTTTCAGTTAACCTTTCTATCAATGACTATAACAATGTACCATTTGAAACATCTACATATAATGTTAATATTATCTCATTTTCTATTGCACCTTTGAGCATAACAATGTTTACTTATTTTTCTCTCTTGAGAATTTAAACTAAATTTTATTATTTTACTAAAATTAATTTTACTATTGTCTCAACTGAGATTACTGTTAATACTTTAATTAAATCACCCAAGGGACCAAATCAATTTCTTCTGCTTTTCTAAGGAACCTGATCTTGGCGATGAACTCATCTTCCTACTAATCCTCATGTTTCAGCATCTCCTGCCTTTTCATCCCTCAACTCATCCAGAACCATCTGAGCCAGAAGGCACCCACCTATTTTTCCAGAAGAAAATTTTCTGTAATTTTCTGCCTTGGTAGGGGATTGCCCTCTTTATTGCATTGCCTATAGAGGATTGCCCTTTGTAGAATTATATGTTATGCTTAGCCTGTTGTGATGTTTAAAATATAATGTGTGTCCTTACCTGCCCCCCCCAGTTTTTTTGGGAAACTAACTAAGATTTACTGATAAATTCGGCAACAATTTAGGCTTTTAAGTATTTATTAAAGTGTATTAGAAGTTAGTGAAGGGGACAGCTAGGTGGCGCAGTGGATAAAGCACCAGCCCTGGATTCAGGAGGACCTGAGTTCAAATCCGACCTCAGTCACTTAACACTTACTAGCTGTGTGACCCTGGGCAAGTCACTTAACCCCCATTGCCCCACAAAAAAAAAAAAAAAAGAAGTTAATGAAGAGAGAGAAGGTGTGTGAAGATCTGTCTGCTGCCACACACAGGTTCCAGAATGAAAAGAGAGCAATCCTCAGCGGCTTCCAGTGGAAGTTCCCTGCAGGACCAGAAGAGGAGTAGTCCCCACACAGCTCCAAGCTAATTGGCTGGTCCATTGATTGACATGACTTACAGGTGGTAACTTCTGGACTACAGGCAGCTTCCAAATGCTTAGTCACATCTTTTCTTTTCAGGGGGGCATTGGCCTGGTTCTCACAATATCTTTCTCAGAAGGGGGTGGCAAACCTGGTTCATACACTCCCCCCCTGTGCTTCATGAAGAAACATAATTTCCTTACATGAAACAATAACATTACAGATACAGATGACTAACAAAGTAAAGGGAATGAAAAGAGAGAAAAGAAATTGAGTGACGCATTAACAAAGGCTAAAAGGGGGCACTCCCCTTTCAGGAGGTGGACATTACAAATGGAGAAAAACTAAAGGGGGCACTCCCCTTAGTAAATGGACATTATAAACAGTGTATACATTGGGGAAAAGGAAAACAGGAAAATGTCTATTTAAGTCTTTGGAAGTCTATTCTCAGATAATTCTTGGGATGTCTTCTGGGTGTAGTTGTGGAAAGGAAGTCTTTCAGGTGTGGATGCTGATGATCAACTAACAAGTCTCAGCTGTAGAGTTTCAGGTATGATTGTAAAGTCCCTCAGGTGTTTGAGATACTGGTAATCAGCTAGGAACGTTTCCTACAAAATTCAGCTTTAAATAGCTTTGCCAATAATGAAATCAAACAATGAGAGTTCTCAAAAACATGTCTAAGGGAATTCAGAATCATTTAGAGATTTTACAAATATTATCCAGTTGTTACACATGAAACATATAATAAAAACAAAAATCGAAACATTCTCTAAAAATTAATATTACTACACATCCCCCTGTGGAGAATAAATTGAGAAGACAATTGTGATATTAATTAAGAAAATATATATTTTTTAAATCTTCATTTCATCACTTTTTGCATCATCTGCCTAATTATCCTCATGCCATTATGAGAAATTAAAGGATCTAATATAATTGGTAGCAGATATCAAGGCCAAATCCAACATTGTATTTATCATAACACCTGAGATAATTATGGGGGTTACCATAAAAGAAGAGAGAAATAACTGAGTCAGGCTTAATCAGATGCATAGGATTGAGATGTCCATGACATCCGGCATATAGGAGGGGGAATTGAAGTCAGGTGTCAAATGAGATGGCATAGCCTGGCCACACATTCTATTGCCATGTTAAACCAAGAAAATCCAAACTCAACTCTTGCCAATAGTCATTTTCTCAGCCTTTCCCAAGGCAGTGCAGTATCTGGACTTCGTACATGTCTCCCCTTTTTGTGACAGTTCAATGTCTGCTCTTGTATGTATTCCTCTTGTGATTGGCTGGCATCTTCGCCAACTGGCATTTGGTAACTCAGAATGAAGGCAATTAATGTCTTAAATGATAAGTTCCCATAATCCAAGTCTCAAATGGATTTAAGACTTAAAGATAATGATAGCAAAAAAGTGAATTTGCTTTGACTCAGAATATAGTATACAATTATACAATAATTTCAAGTAATAACTTTTTATTTTTCTTTTTTTACTAAGTATATACAATTACCTTTGTGAAAAATCAGAACATATTTTAATACAAGTTAAAATACAACCTCAAAAGAATAAAAATCTCTATGAAAATAAGCTCATACTGTTGACTTCAAAATGTAGTTGCAATAGCATAAAAAAGAAACCCTTAAGTAACACTTGAACTGACTTTTTTAGTAAGTCTAGAACATTTTTTATTTCAATATCTAAAATCCCCAAATCTCATATTTTGCAAAATATATACCTATTTATGGCAATAATAAATTTGATTACATGAATATGAAAAAACTTTTGCAAATGTTCCCCTTTTTATGCTTATCAAAAATAATACTTCTAGAATTAATTTACACTTGCCATGGCAACCAATTTGCCAGGGAAATGCTTTATAAAATTTGATCAGTTGGAAAAAACCAATTTAGAATATGGGAGCACAATACTCCCAGCATTAATATTGTATTATGAAATAAAAACCATCTTGCATTGGTTCAAAATTGGATAGATAGATGAATATAACAAAATACACATGGAAGAATAAGAGACAAAGAAATTCAATGGTCTACATGTGCTGGTACTGGTTTTATGTGGGAGTAATGTATCCAAGAGTCCTCTCCAATTTTGATGGCAGTTGGAGTTGTCAGCAATACCTGGAAAGGACCTTCCCAAGCTGGCTGGGTCCCACTAATCCACTGAAAATTTTTGATATATACACTGTCTCCTGGTTTCAAATCATGTAAGGAGAATTCCAAGGGGCCAGCCTGTACTGCTGCTCCTGCCTCGAGGAGTTCACATAACCTGACTTTTAATTCCTGTATGTAGAAAGCAACAGAGGTATCTCCCCCCACCAATGTTTGGATAGGGGGATGGCCAAAAAGCATCTCATAAGGTGATATATGTAGTTCTCCTCTTGGTCTGCCATGCAGATAGAACAGTGCCAAGGGTAGAATATCAGGCCACTTCAAATAAGTTTCAGTGCACAATTTGCCAATCATGCTCTTAAGCTCTTTATTCATACATTCTACCTGGCCTGAACTTTGTGGATGGTAGGGTATATGGAACTTTGGAGTTACTCCCAGGAAAGCATAGATTTGGGATAGAACAGAATCAGTAAAATGTGTGCCTTTGTTAGAATCAATGTTGGGGAATGGACCAAAGCTAGGAACAATCTCTTTAAGAAGGGTTTTGGCAACAAAGGCAGCTGTGGTTCAGGAGCTGGGAAATGTCTCCACCCAAGTGAGTTGATCAACTATAACAAAACAAAACTTATAAAGTCCCATCTTAGGCATTGTGATATAATCAATTTGTAGATGCTCAAAAGGTGTATATGTTCATAAGCTTTACCCCTGAAGGCATGTTGATTATAAGTCTGAGACAAGACAAGAGGCACAAACCTTAGAGGTCACATTAGTAACTCCAGTAAATCTGGAAAGGGAAAGTCTTTGGATTCCACTGTCCTTTCCCCTCCCCTACACCGTCAGTTCTCTATATCTCTCTGATCTGTACCCCTTTGAGAGTGTCTGTAACTGTTCTCATTTTGCTCTCTGAAAAGGCCTATAACTGTTTTGACTCTGCCTCTCTGTATCCCCCTGAAAAGATCTATATCTATTTTGATTCTGTCTCTCTGTATCCCCCTGGAAATATCTATATCTATTTTGATTCTGCCTCTCTGTACTCCTCTGAGAGAAAGTATATCTGTTTTGGTTCTGTTCTCTTTGCATGGCCCTACAGTACTACATTAAGTGCTGAAGAAAACCATGGGTTTAATGAGTTTGTTTATGGGATTGTGTTTTTTAAAAGAGGGTTATTGAACCCTATTGCCTGGTTTATCAATGAACATATTGAATATTGAGTCTTGCTGATTGACGTTTTATTTCTTTTTGATAAGATCACTTCAAGTATCTGTTATTGTCATATTAGATAGAGAATTCATATACAAGATGATGCGGTTTACTTGCTGAAAGAAGATTATGTAATAATGTTTAATATTATCAGTCATTTACATTCATTTATCATTTATATGTCATTGTGACTATGTATACTCTGGGTATGGTTTGGAATCATTGTATATATTACAAGTATATCCTCAGTTGCAGCATAACATGCATTTTTACCATCATGTTGTCCTTGGTGAAATTAATATGAGATTTATGAATTATGGAAACTTATCATTTCAGAGACTAATTGCTCTTACAATGAGCTTGATGCAGGCACTGGAGAGAATATATGTACAATGGGAGGAGAGATGAGTATACATAAGTCCATGGTTTGCTTATGATGGCGACTATGTAGACCACAATTGTTGGACATAATCCAGTTTCTTCCTCTCTCCCTCCTAAAATAGCCTGGTGTCATGGAAGCTCCAACACAGGCACCTAGTTTAACTTAACTTGTTTTCTTTTTCTTTCAGTCTGATGGCATGGTCAGAATCCATTCACCTGTGTCCTAGCACAATTGCTGGATGTCTTGGAACCATGAGATGTGGTATGGTAACCTTTCCATAACATTTTCAGGTGTCATGGACACATTACTAAATTTGGCCTTGATCCAGACACATGGTGGTAAGAAGTGTTATAGACTGTATAACTACCTCAACTTTGTATTATATGGGTATAAATCCTCAAAAAGGGGGGAAATGTAATATTATATATATATATACATATATATACATATATATAAAGTTTGAGTATGAGAAGAACTCCCACTGTTTAATTTGATCATTGACAATCTAAGAATTAGTGAAAATCCAGCAGTTCAACAGCTAAAGAAGTGAGTCCAAAGACAACCAGAGTCCAGACCAGAATCCAGTTTTCCTGATGACATCCCACCACTCCAAGAAGACAAGACCTCAAAGACTTTAAATGAACAGTTTTGTTTTGTTGTTTTTCTTTTTCCCTTCTGTTATTATATATACCATTTGTAATATGTATTTCTGCGGAGGCCCTCCCTCTGCAGGCAGTGTCAAAGTACTGGTTCATGAGGGACTGCCCCTCTGGACAAAAATTCCTCTTTATTTTTTTTCTATATTGTTATTTACATATTGTTTGTTAGCATAGGATGTGTTTCATCAAGGAACACCCTGTTCCTCAAAGAAACAAAGAGGGGAATGTGTCAAGATAATGGAATGTGGTAGATGAGAAGATTTAGTAGATACTTAGGGGCCCACCTGGAGATTGATTTAAACTGATTGAATTGGATAAGGCAACTGACTGCTGATTGGCTTACTAGAGGGTACTTAAGAAGGTATTATTCTCAGAAGCTAAAAACTTTGAACTTTCCATGGAGACCACCTTTGGGTCCAGTGAACCAATGAATTTGAATGACGCTAGCCAATCAGCTTGAAGAACCATTCATTTCTGGGAGGGGAACATGAAGGAGGAAGCGGACGCTGGTGAGAGAGTTCTTCGCTCTTTTGGGTGCGAGACATCAAGGTAGTGACAGAGAACTTCAGAAGTGGGAGGTTTAGGAAGGTGAGGATTTCCAGGCTATAAAAAATCTGTTCTCTGATGAGTGAGATGAGCAGAACCAGAAGAACATTGTACACAGTATCATCAACATCATGTGTTGACCTACTGTGGTGGACTATATTCTTCTCACCAATGCAATGGTACAGAAGAGTTCCAGGGAACTCATGATGGAGAAGGATCTCCAAATCCAGAAAAAAAAGAAAAAAAAAGAACTCTAGAATATAGATGCTGAATGAACCATACTATTTCTTTTGTATTTGGTGCTGTTGTTTTTCTATTTTGAGGTTTTTCCTCATTGCTCAGATTTTTCTCATAA
Organism: Dromiciops gliroides; assembly: GCF_019393635.1. Lineage (NCBI taxonomy): Eukaryota > Metazoa > Chordata > Mammalia > Microbiotheria > Microbiotheriidae > Dromiciops > Dromiciops gliroides. The sequence goes on along the minus strand of NC_057863.1, from coordinate 624,714,107 downwards.
CATGACTAATGCAGAAATAGGTTTAATGTTATTATATTATTTTATATATATGTATATATATATATATATATATAGAGAGAGAGAGAGAGAGAGAGAGAGAGTGCGATTATCTGCTGTCTAGGGGAGGGGGGAGGGATGGGAGGGAGGGAGGGAGAAAAATCTGAAATTGGAAAGCTTGTATAAACAAAAGTTGAGAACTATCTTTACATGTAACGGAAAAAAAAATAAAAAATAATAATAATTTAAAAAACTAAAAAAAAAGAAATCTGTTCTCAATCTTTCTTTCTTTACTATCTTATATCTTTTAATAAACCCTCAAAAAACCCCCTAAACTCATTTATCAGTGATTTTAGCCAGTTTCCCCCCAAAACTGGAGGGGGACAGATTAGAACCCACATTTAGAATTTTAAATTACACAATACTCATCAAGGAACTTTTGTGCATGTTCCTGAGATAGAAAGAAAGCAACAGGGTCCACGGTTCCAGTTGTGAGTTGTCTTGGCCACATGTGTTCCATATATGTTTGCTTTATTGCCCTGGGGCTTCTGGTGTGTGCCCACTCTCCTCACAGCCACTGTGTGCATCAGTGGGAGACTGGAATTAAAGTTTATGGGTAGAATGCTATTTATGTATTATATGCTTGTTTTGCATTTTTAGTGAATATTTTGGTTATGACTAATCAGCTGATTTATTAATAGGAAACACACCATAGAAAAGTCCCCCATGAACCACCCTAGGATGCTGAGAGAGTAGTAGGCTTGTGGTCAGCTCTCAAGAGGACCACCCTCACTTGCCAAAATGGGCATCAGAAAGGTGAGCAAGCCAGCCCCAGTCCAGGGAGAGAGAGAGACAACCTTGGGAGATCTGAGGCTCAGTGCCCTGCCCAAATACAGAAAGGAACTTGCCCAAGATCTGACAATGGAAGAAATAGAACTAGATACCAGAGTTTCAGGCTCTCTATCCAGGATCTTTTTATGGGAAGAGTTAAAAGAACTCAAGACCTATTGATTATCAATAACCTGCATTTATGTAATCCCTTTTCTTCCCAGGTTTTCTATCCTACTTGTTATAATCACACTTTATGCTTCTCCTTGCCCTATAAAGCAGAGAGAATGGATAGAAAAGTTGTTTGACGTTTTTGCCCTTAGCTAATTAGAGGACTAGCATATGGGTCTACTGACTAGGGTTCAGTCTCTTTCCCCAGTCAGAGACTGCGGGAACCTTGAAAATCCACATCATTTTGATGTGCACAGCATGGGTATCCTAGATGACAGACTAGATGAGATTTGTGGTCTGGTTCTTGGCTCTCAGCACATTATGCTGTGCCCTTGTGAGATAATCAACTTGGACTTGTTAGACATTATAGAATGTTCCCATCAAGAAACTCTTCCTAGGGGCAGCTGGGTGGCACAGTAGATAAAGCACTGGCCCTGGATTCAGGAGGACCTGAGTTCAAATCTGGACCCAGACACTTGACAGTTATTGGCTGTGTGACCCTGGGCAAGTCACTTAACCCTCCTTGCCCCCCCCAAAAAAAAAGAAAAGAAAAGAAACACTTCCCAGGATTCCTAATATCCCTCCATAGCCTGAGGATAGAGTTAGGAGAAGATTCATCTCTATTACCTCTATATCTGGGCCCAAGTCCTGGGGAGTAGTCCTCTGGCTAAGGAGGAATTAGGACATGCATTGTGGGTACAGAGATGGGCAAAAACACAGCCCCTGCCTTCAAGGAGCAGTCTAAAGGAGGAGATGACATGGAAATGACTCTATATAGAAGGTCCATATGGAGTGGATGGAAGTGTTAATATGAATATATGGATCACCTGGATTTGATGGAGGTACCTTATTATCCAAGGGGAGTTTTATGGAAACCCTGGATTAATAGGATTAATAGGAGTGAAATGTCCCAGATAGCCAGCAGATAAAAGACCCTACCTAGTGTCTTCTTTTCCCTCAGGATGGTAAGTCCATATCTTATGGTAACACATGGGCTTCCTCATCCTTGCCAAACCCTTTTTTGGAATCCTGTAGTCTTATCACGATGCTTCTGTATTCTCTCCATACTTGTTATAAGTGAAATTGTTAAATTACCTTTTGCTTCTGGGTTGATTTCTGTATCACACAATTGAAACTGACAACGCCCTATAATCACTGGACTAAAACCACATATACCCTCAGAAATGGGGAGTCCCCCGAACTTCTCTCTTAGGAGGGAAGTCTCCACATGATCATGCTGTGTTATCTTTCTTCTTGGGACAATAAAATATTGAATTGATATGACGTTTTTTCTGTCTGTCTCTGATCTGTTTCATAGGAGGACAGGTATGGATGTCATGTCCTTTCTAGTTAGTAGGAGATATTATAAGATAACTTCTCTGATCTGTTTATTTGTAGAAGAAATTAAACATTATTTTTCTGCTCTGTTTGTAGGAGACAGGCAGATACAAAAGCTATATTTTAATATTCAACAGAAGGTAATCTTAGAGAGGAAGGCTCAAGTTCTAGGGGAACATGACAGGGCGTCCTGCAGAAAGTGCCTTTTGAGCTGAGTCTTGAAGGAAACCAGGGACTCTGGGAGGCAGAGGTGAGGGGGGAGGGCATTCCAAGCATGGGACATAGTCACCGCAAAGGCACTGAAGTGGGAGGTTGTGGCTAGGAACAGGAGGTAAACAATGGAGCCAGTCTAGCTGGAGGGTAGAGTCTCTGGAGGAGCATAAAGTTTAAGGAGACTAGAAAGGGAGGAAGGGGCCAGGTCATATAGAGCTTTCAAAGTCAAACAAGTTGGGCATCTAGGCGGCACAGTGCATATCCTGGAGTCAGGAGGATCTGAGTTTAAATCTGGCCTCAGACACTTACTAGTTGTGTGACCTTGGGCAAGGCACTTAAACCTGATTGCCTCCAAAGGAAAAAGTTAAATGGGGGATTTTCTATTTGACCCTTGAGGTAATAGGGAGTCACTGGAGTTGCTATAAATCCACACAACCCAACACAGAAACACACAATACCGTCATAGAAACACTACATCCAAAAAACATACAATATAGACAAAGAGAAATATACAGCATAGAATAGATACACAAATGGGTCTGACACAATCAAGACACATGTAAATACTCAAAACCCAAACACAGGACAGAGTCACACATAGACACTTATCACAGACACAAGAAGCAGAATATGAACCACAGAGGAGACCTACAGAAACCAACAGGAATACAATGTAGACATTTAGCAATAAAAATACACTGACACCCAAAGACAGACAGCCCTAAATCCTTCTTCCCTCCTTCCCCCTGCCTGACCCTTCCTCTCCTGCAGACATACATGTACTCATGTACATACTTACCCAGAAATGGTTGAAGGTTAGAATCACAAGTTTTAGGTTGAGGAGAGTCAACACCTTAATTTAAGGGCAGCTCTCTAGGTGAAGGAATCTCACCATGAGCACTTAAGGGAGTGTTCATTTCCTGGGAGACCCCAAGTCAGACCTGTCTCTCTTCCTCTAAAATCCCTTCATCAGCGAGTCATAAGGATGATGATTAAAATTTTGAGAGACATGGTTTTGGGCTCATTTAATCATTTTATTTATTAATAAAATTAATAAATTTTGTCAGTAGGTTACTGACAAAAGGGTAGGCATTTGGTTGTCCCTCAAAGACCATCATGGTAGTCAGGCTCACAACTTATATACCCTTGAAACAGTAGTTCTTCAACCAGCAATCACATCTAATTGGTTAAAGTAATTCAAAGTGGCCTCTATTCAAATGAAGGGCTATACCCTATAACTTTAGGCTATCAATTCAAAGAATGTCTACCCCCTTTCGGTGGGTGACTAAGTAACCCTTGGATGGAGAAGCCTTCACTATCTAGACAAAAGGATCTGTCTCCACCCAAGCTTGAGAAGAACACAATGAACTTCCCTGCCAAGATGAAATTCCTTACATGGTTAGGTGGGGAGAGTTAATGCAATCCCATCAGTATGATACCATAAGAAAAAGGGGACTTTTTTTTCACTAAATAATATTTTATCTTTTCCCAATTAGATGTAAAGATACTTTTCAATATTCATTTTGGTAAGATTTTGAGTTCCAAATTTTTCTCCCTCCCTCCCTCCCTTCACTCCCCTCTCCCAAAGACAGAAAGCAATCTGATGTAGGTTATACAGTACAATCACGTTAAACATATTTTCACATTAGTCATGTTGTAAAAAGAGAATCAGAACAAAAAGGAAAAACCAGGAGAAAGAAAAAACACAAAACATATGAAAATAGTATGCCTCAATCTGTAGACTCCATAGCTCTTTTTCAGGATTTGGAGAGCTTTTTCCATTGTGAGTCCTTTGGAATTGTCTTGGAATGGGAATTTTTTTGAAAAGGTGGAATTTAGGAAGTAGAGCCAAAATGGTGGAAAGAAGCCAGGAAGTTGCCTGAACTCTCCCGAGTTTCCCTCAGAAACAACATTAAATCAATCCTCTGAATAGATTCTAGAGCTACAGAACCTACAAAAAGATAGAGAGAGAAAATCGTCCGCCTTGAGATAATTTAGAAAGATTTCAGGAAGATCTCTTTCACTTGGCAAGGGGAGCACAGTGTAGTGCATTTGGACAAGTGAGTGGAAGGTAGAAGAAAAGAAGGGAAAAGAAATGAGAGAAATGACAGTTATGCAAGAAAATTATGAAAAAACAGTCAGTAGTTTAGAAAAGGAAGCACAACATCCCAGTGAAGAAAAGAACTCCTTAAAAAGTAGAATTGGCCAAATGGAAAAGGAGGTGCAAAAGCAAACTGAAGAAAATAATGCCTTAAAAATGAGAATTGGGTAGGTAGAAGCTAATGACTCTGAGACACCAGGAATCAGTCAAACAGAATCAAAAGAATGAAAAAATAGAAGAAAATGTGAAATGCATCATCGAAAAGACAACTGACCTGGAAAATAAATCCAGGAGAGATAATTTAAGAATTATTGGACTACCTGAAAGCCATGATAAAAACAAGAATCTAGACATTATATGCCACAAATGACCATGGAGAACTGCCCTGATATCCTAGAACCAGAGGATACAATAGTCATTGAAAGAATCTACCAATCACATCCTAAAAGAGATCCCCAAATGAAAACTCCAAGGAAAATTGTAGCCAAAGCTTGCAATTATCAGGTGAGGGAGAAAATACTGCAAAGCAGCAAGAAATAAAGAATTTAAATATTTTGGAGCCACAGTCAGGATTACACAGAACCTGGCAGCTTCAACATTAAAAGATTGGAGGGGGGGCGGCTAGGTGGCGCAGTGGATAGAGCACTGGCCCTGGAGTCAGGAGTACCTGAGTTCAAATCCAGCCTCAGACACTTAACACTTACTAGCTGTGTGACCCTGGGCAAGTCACTTAACCCCAATTGCCTCACTAAAAAAAAAAAAAATAGATTGGAGGGCTTGGAGTTCCAGAAGGGAAAGGAGCTTGGATTGCAACCAAGAATCAAGTACCTAGCAAAATTGATCATTATCTTTCAGGGGAAAAGATGGACATTCAATTAAATAGGGGACTTTCAAGCTTTCCTGATGAAAAGACCAGAATTGAACAGAAAATTCAGTCTTCAAATACAAGATTCAAGAGAAGTATAAAAAGGTAAACAGAAAAGAAAAAACCCATATTATTCAATAAGGTTAACCTCTTTACATCCCTACATGGAAAGATACTTGAAACTTTTTTTTTTTAATTTTGATACTTATAACTCTTGAGAACTGTATTTCTATTTGGGCAAATAGAAGGACTATACATAGAGGGTAAAGGTATGAATTGACTTTGTTATGATGATATAAAAAATTAAGGGGTGAATTAGGAGAGGAAGGAATAGTTTACCTTTCAGATCTTTGGAAAGGAGAACAGTTCATGACCAAACAAGAGATAGAGAATATTAAGAAATGCAAAATGGATGATTTTGATTACATTAAATTAAAAAAAGTTTTGTACAAACAGAAGCAATGCATCCAAAATTAGAAGGGAGGGCAGCTAGGTGGCTCAGTGGATAAAGCACCGGCCCTGGATTCAGGAGGATCTGAGTTCAAATCTGGCCTCAGACACTTGACACTCACTAGCTGTGTGACCTTGGGCAAGTCACTTAACCCTCATTTGCCCCCCCCAAAAAAAATTATAAGGGAGGCAGAAAGTTGGGAAAAAATTTTTATGGCCAGTACTTCAGATAAAGGCCTCATTTCTAAAATATATAGGGAACTACATCAAATTTATAAGAATCCAAGTCATTCCCCAATTGAGAAATGGTCAAAGGATATGAAGAGGCAGTTTTCTGATGAAGAAATCAAAGCTATCTATTGCCATATGAAAAAATACTCTAAATCACTATTGATTAGAGAAATGCAAATTAAAACAACTCTGAGGTACCACCTGACACCTATCAGATTGGCTAATATGACAAAAAAGGAAAATAATAAATGTTGGAGAAGCTATGGAAAAATTGGAACACTGATGCATTGTTGGTGGAGCTGAGAACTGGTCTAACCATTCTTGAGAGCAATTTGGAATTATGCCCAAAGGGCTTTAAAGCTGTGCATACCCTTTGACCCAGCAATACCACTTTTGGGTCTTTTTCCCAAAGAGATAATAAAAAAAGGAAAAGGACCCACATGTACAAAAATATTTATAGCTGTTCTTTTTTGTGGTGACAAGGAATTGGAAATTGAGGGGCTGACCATCAATTGGGGAATGGCTGAACAAGTTGTGGTATATGAATGTAATGGAATTCTATTGTGCTGTAAGAAACAATGAGCAGGGACAGATAGATGGTGCAGTGGATAGAGCACTGGCCCTGGATTCAGAAGTACCTGAGTTCAAATCTGGCCTCAGACACTTAACACTTACTAGCTGTGTGACCCTGGGCAAGTCACTTAACCCCAATTGCCTCACTAAGAAAAAAAAAAGAAACAATGAGCAGGAGGAGTTCAGAGAAACCTGGAAGGACTTGTATGAACTGATGAGTGAGATGAGCAGAACCAGAAAAACATTGTACATGGTATCATCAACATTATTTGTTGATCAACTGTGATAGACTTGATTCTTCTCACCAATACAACCGTACAAGAAAATTCCAAAGGACTCATGGTGGAAAATGCTCTCCAAATCCAGAAAAGAAAAAAAAAAGAACTGTGGAATATGGATGTGGATTGAACCATACTATTTCTTTTGGTTTTGGTGTTGTTGTTTTTTCTTTTTTGAGGTTTTTCCTTTTTTGCTGATTCTTCTCTTATAACATGACTAATGCAGAAAAAAAATTAAGGGATGAAAAAAGGAGTATATGGGGAGAAGAGAAATGGGGAGGTGGAATGGTGTAGATTACATCACATGAAGAGGCACAAAAGACCTATTACAATAGAGGGAAAGAAGGGAAGGGTAAGCATTATTTCTACCTTACTCTCATCAGATTTGGCTCAAAAAAGGAATAACATATACACTCATCTGGATAAATAAATTTACCTTACCATATAGAGAAGGGGAAGGGGAAAAGGGAGCGCATTGATAGAAAGAAGCAGAGAAGTAGGAGAGGAAAGGGGAAAGAAAAGGGAGGGGGACGATGAAAGGGGGTGCAGATTGAAGGAGGCAGTGGTCAGAAGCAAAACACTGGTGAGGAGGAACAGGATAAAAGGAAAAAGAAAAATATAAACAAGAGGGAAAAAAGGATGGAGGGATATACACAAGTAATATAACTGTGAATGGGATTATCTCTCCCATAAAGCAGAAGTGACTAGTAGAGTGGGTTATGTTCTTTACAAGAAACAAATTTGAAGCAGAGAGATACACAAAGAATAAAGGTAAAGGTTTGGAGCAGCATATATTATGCTTCACCTGAAGTAAAAAAAAAAAAAAAAGCAGGGGTAGCAATACTGATCTCAAACAAAGCAAAAGCAAAAATAGTTCTAATTAAAAGAGATAAGGGGAAAAAAAGAGATAAGGAAGGAAACTCCATCTTGCTAAAAGGTACCATAGACAATGAAGTAATATTTATATTAAAATGAGGAATTTAGAAAAAGGGGAGAGTCTCTGAATCTCCCTAAGATATTCATTATTAATAATCATTTTCACGGCTCCATCTATTCCTATGTTCTCTAGTGTTTTTTGATAGGAATGGGTACTTAGGTTATAAGTCTTTGTGATTGATGGGGAAGGGATCTGGTTGATGGATAGAGTATTGTGCACTGGCCGCAATCCCCTTCTACCTCAGTGAGATTGACCGTTCCTGTGATGCTGGTAAATTCCGTTGGATAAGAGGGGTCTTTCCTCACTTCCTCTCGGCAACTGAAGTCTTACAAATTCATTATGATTTGCACATTGTGAACATGGCTTGGGCTGGTAACCATCATTCATTTTTGAGCGGGCTTCATTTTGTCTGTCGACATATTGTGATTAAAGAAAAGTTTTATTTTCTTGCTGTCTGAAAATCTTGCTCAAAGAACAGGACAGAATGCGTCATCGCAGGCGCCGCCCAGCGACTATGCTGCTGCTGTTGCTGCGGGCGTGCTGCTCCAGGCGTCACCTTCTCCGGTGCTGGGGATATGGCGATCGACAGAGATGGGAATCAGAATCTCCTTGTTGGTAAGAATCCAAAACTGGGGGCAGCTGGACAGGGATTGCCTGTCCTCCGGCCCCCACCCTGAGATTACTTCTTGCTGCTACTTCCTGTGCCAAAACGGCAGAGGGAGGAAGCAATCCACTGAAACTCTCCCAGATTTCTCCTCCAAACCTACATCTGAATCGTCCCAGGAGCAGGGAAACAACCTACCAGCCCGCAGAAAAAGTCTGTCTTACCTGGGGGAGAGGGAGGTGAGGTCCAGGAGCAGTAGAAGCAGGGGCGTGAAGTGGGGCTCTGAGGCCCCACCCACCTGCAAACCAGCAGCTCCCTGGGCAGGTGAGCAGTCTGGGCAGCATGGCAGGGACCCTCACCAGGCACCCCACAGCTAGCACAGACCACCAGGGAGGCTTTGACCCCACTGCTGACGAGTAGTGAAGCCCTGCCTAAACACACACACACACACACACACACACACACACACACACACATACACAGGCATGTTGGAAAGAAAATTACTCCTCTAGGGCCCTGCTAACAGAGAAACTCAGCAGCAAGGTACCATCCCGGGGCAGTCCAAGAACAAGATCACTCCTCCAGGGCCAGCCACCAGAAAGACTTAACTTTTTTTTTTTTTTAAAGTGAGGCAATTGGGGTTAAGTGACTTGCCCAGGGTCACACAGCTAGTGAGTGTTAAGTGTCTGAGGCCGAATTTGAACTCAGGTACTCCTGACTCCAGGGCCGGTGCTCTATCCACTGCGCCATCTAGCTGCCCAAGACTTAACTTTTAATGCTTGGTAGAATTCACCTGTAAACCCATCTGGCCCTGGGGATTTTTTCTTAGGGAGTTCATTAATGACTTGTTCAATTTCTTTTTCTAATATGGGTTTATTTAAGGATTTTATTTCCTCTCCAGTTAACCTGGGCAGTTTGTATTTTTGTAAATATTTATCCATTTCATTTAGATTGTCAAATTTATAGGCATACAGTTGGGCAAAATAGTTTCTAATTATTGCTTTAATGTCCACTTCATTGGTGGTAAAATCACCCCTTTCATTTTTGATACTGGTAATTTGGTTTTCTTCTTTCTTTTTTTAAAATCAAATTAACCAATTTAATCTATTTTTTGGGTTTTTTTTTTTCATAAAATCAGCTCTTAGTTTTATTGATTAATTCTATAGTTTTCTTGCTTTCAATATTATTACTTTCTCCTTTAATTTTCAGGATTTCTAATTTAGTATTTAATTGGGGATTTCTAATTTGTTCTTTTTCTAGCTTTTTAAGTTGCATGCCCAATTCATTGATCTCCTCTTTCTCTTTTTTATTCATGTAAGCAGTTAGAGCTATAAACTTTCCCCTAAGCACTACTTTGGCTGCATCCCATAGATTTTGGTATGTTGTCTCATTATTGTTATTCTCTTGGATAAAGTTATTGATTGTTTCTATGATTTGTTGTTTGACCCACTCATTCTTTAGAATGAAATTATTTAGTTTCCAATTGATTTTCAGTCTACCTTTCCATGGTTCTTTATTACATGTAATTTTTATTGCATCATGATCTGAGAAGGATGCATTTACTATTTCTGCTTTTCTACATTTGACTATGATGTTTTTGTGCCTAATACATGGTCAATTTTTGAAAATGTGCCATGTACTGCTGAGAAAAAGGTATATTCCTTTCTATCCCCATTCAATTTTCTCCAGACATCTATCATGTCTAACTTTTCTAGTATTCTATTCACCTCTTTCACTTCTTTCTTATTTATTTTGTGGCTAGATTTATCTAATTCTGAGAGGGGAAGATTCAGACCCCCCCACTAGTATAGTATTAGTCTATTTCCTATTGTAACCCATTTAACTTCTCTAAGAATTTGGATGCTATACCACTTGGCGCATACATGTTTAATATTGATATTACTTCATTATCTATAGTACCTTTTAGCAAGATGTAGTTTCCTTCCTTATCTATTTTAATTAGATCTATTTTTGCTTTTGCTTTGTCTGAGATAAGGATTGCTACTCCTGGTCTTTTGACTTTAGCTGAAGCATAATATATTCTGCTCCAGCCTTTTACCTTTACTCTGTGTGTATCTCTCTGCTTCAAATGTGTTTCTTGTAAACAGCATATTGTAGGATTCTGGTTTTTAATCCACTCTGCAATTCGCTTCTGTTTTATAGCAGAGTTCATCCCATTCGCATTCACAGTTATTATTACTGTCTATTCCCCTTCATTCTATTTATCCCCTTTGTACTTACCCCCCTTCTTTCACCCTATTCCTCCTCACCAACGTTTTGCTTCTTACCCCTTCCTCCCCCAATCTGCCCTCCCTTTTTATCACCCCCTCCCTTTTCTTTACCCTTTTCTCCCTTGCTTTTGCCCTCCCTTCTATCAGTCCCCTCCTTTCCCCTTACCCTTTTACTTCCCTAAAGAATAAGATAAGTTTCTTTATCCAAATGAACATATATGTTATTCCCTCTTTGAATCAAATCTAGTGAGAGTAGAGTTGAAACAATGTTCACCCCTCCCTTCTTTCCCTCTATTGTAATAGATTTTTTGCACCTCCTCATATGATGTAATTCACCCCATTCCACCTCCCCTTTCCTCTTCTCCCCATAAACTCCCTTTTAACCCCTTAATTTTCTTTAAAAATTTTTCTTTAAAAAATCACATCAAAAATAGTTTATATTTATACCCTCTGTGTATAATCCTTCTGTCTGCCCAAATACTTTTCAGTTCTCAAGATTATAAGTATTATCTTCCCGTGTAGGGATGTAAACACTTTAACCTTATTGAATAACTTTTTCCCCCGTTTACCTTTTTAAACTTCTCTTGAGTCTTGTATGTTAAGATCGAATTTTCTATTCAGTTCTGGTCTTTTCATCAGGAAACCTTGAAAGTACCCAATTTCATTGAGTGTCCATCTTTTCCCCTGAAAGAGAACAATCAGTTTTGCTGGGTAATAGATTCTTGGCTGCAATCCAAGCTCCTTTGCCTTCCAGAATATCATATTCCAAGCCTTGTGATCCTTTAATGTTGAAGCTGCCAGGTCCTGAGCAATCCTGACTGTGGCTCCATGATATTTAAATTGCTTCTTTCTGGGGGCAGCTAGGTGGCGCAGTGGATAGAGCACCGGTCCTGGATTCAGGAGGACCTGAGTTCAAATCTGGCCTCAGACACTTAATAATTACTAGCTGTGTGACCCTGGGCAAGTCACTTAACCCCAATTGCCTCACCAAAAAAAAAAAAAATTGCTTCTTTCTGGCTGCTTGGAGTATTTTCTCCTTCACCTGATAATTCTGGAATTTGGCTACAATATTCCTTGAAGTTTTCCTTTTGGGATCTCTTTCAGGAGGTGATCAGTGGATTCTTTCAATGATAATTTTATCCTCTGATTCTATAATATCAGGGCAGTTGTCCTTAATAATTTTCTGGAATATGGTGTCTAGACTCTTTTTCTGATCATGGCTTTCAGGCAGTCCAATTATTCTCCTTCTTTTTTTTTGTTTTTGCAGGGCAATGAGGGTTGAGTGACTTGCCCAGGGTCACACAGGTAGTAAGTGTCAAGTGTCTGAGGTCAGATTTGAACTCAGGCCCTCCTGGATCCAAGACTGGTGCTTTATTTACTCTGCCATCTACCTGCCCCTACAGTCCAATGATTCTCAAATTGTCTCTCCTGGATCTGTTTTCCAGGTCAGTTGTCTTTCCAATGAGGTATTTCACATTTTCTTCTATTTTTTCATTCTTTTGATTCTGATTGACTGATTCCTGGTGTCTCATCAAGTCATTATCTTCCAACTGTCCACTTTTAATTTTTAAGGCATTGTTTTCTTCAGTAAGATTATGCACTTTTTTTCCATTTGGCCAAATGAATTTTTTAAGGAATTGTTTTCTTCAGTCAATCTTTGTGCTTCCTTTTCCAAGCTGCTGATTCTTTTTTCATAATTTTCTTGTGTTGCTTTCATTTCTCTCCCCATTTCTCTCAATTGATTTTAATTTAAGTTTATTTTTGCAGGGCAATGAGGGTTAAGTGACTTGCCCAGAGTCACACAGCTAGTAAGTGTCAAGTGTCTGAGGCCGGATTTGAACTCAGGTCCTCCTGAATCCAGGGCCGGTGCTTTATCCACTGCGCCACCTAGCTGCCCCCTCAATTGATTTTTTTTTTAAGTGAGGCAATTGGGGTTAAGTGACTTGCCCAGGGTCACACAACTAGTAAGTGTTAAATGTCTGAGGCCAGATTTGAACTCAGGTACTCCTGACTCCAGGGCCGGTGCTCTATCCACTGCGCCACCTAGCTGCCCCTCAATTGATTTTTAAAATCCTTTTTGAGCTCTTCCAAGAAGGCTTTTTTGTCTTGAGACCAATTCATCTTCCCTCTTGAGGCTTTACATGTAGGCAATTTGAGAGTATTGTCTTCATCTGAGTTTGTGTTTGCCTCTTCCCTGTTGATACAAAAGCTCTCAATGGTGAGAGCCCTTTTTTGTTTCTTACTCATATTGCAGCTTATTTTTTTTTTAAGTTGAGGTCTGCAGGGCACCAGGGTCCCTGTTTCAAGCTTCTTGTGCTGGGGTATAGGGGTTGTGTCAATGGCTTTCTACACTGAGGACTCTATGGCTTGTGGATTTCTCACTGCCCTGGGCTTGCTGGCTGTGCACTGGGATCAGTAGGCCTGGTTGTGCCTGTCCTGTGGGTGGCCCTCCAGCTGGCAACCTGACTTCTCGGCTGGTGCAGGTGGGTTTTGCCACTGGCTTGCTGTGCCACCAACTTGTTGAGCCAGGATCAAGGGTCCTCAGTTGCTCGGCTGTGGCCCACAGCTTCCTGCTGACTTGCCCCGACCCCCTCCGTGCTGCGCCTCCCTTTTCCCCAAGTGAGACCGACCTTTCCTGAAGTCTTCTTCTAAATTATCTCTGGTTGGAAGACTGTGTCTTTCTGTCTCTTTGCAGGTTATGTAGTTTCAGAATCCGTCCAGAGGCTTGATTTAATGTTCTTTTTGAGGGAACAGAAGGAGAGCTCAAGCAACATGCTGGCTATTCTCCGCCATCTTGGCTCCTGACTTTGTTAACTTAGCAACACCAGAAAGTAAGCAGCTAAGCCCTGAAGCCCAGTGAAAACCACCATTAAGACTCAGAGCCTCAGCACAAACCCTGGAACAGTTTAGGAAGAGAGCCCAACTCAAATAAAAATATCAGGGCACAAAAATAGCAAAAAAAACCCCAAAACCAAACCAAACCAAAAAAAAAAATGGGAAGAAGCTTGACTATTGACAGTTACTATGGTGACAGGGAAAATCAAAGCATAAACACAGAGGAGGACAATAGGCCAAGGTCTCCCATTGCATCTGGGGCCATCTCCAGTCTTCCTGATGTATATCTTGCCACTGGACCCAGATGTTCAGGAGGATAGAGTGAGGCTGATGACCTTGCACAGCCCTGCCTCACTTAAATCCAATTCAGTGAATCTCATGACATCACCTCCCGATGTCACAGTCCTCTTCAAGAATGAAGGTACCTTAAAAATATTTATAGGGGGCAGCTAGATGGCACAGTGGTTAAAGCGCTGGCCCTGGATTCAGGAGTACCTGAGTTAAAATCCAGCCTCAGACACTTAACATTTACTAGCTGTGTGACCCTGGGCAAGTCACTTAACCCCCATTGCCCCGCCAAAAAAAAAAAATTATAGCTGCTCTGTACATGGTGGCAAGGAATTGGAAGTTATGGGGATGCCCATCAATTGGGGAATGGCTGGACAAGTTGTGGTATATGAATACAATGGAATACTATTGTGCTGTAAGAAACGATGAGCAGGAGGAGTTCAGAGAAACCTGGAGGGTCTTGCGTGGGCTGATGATTAGTGAGATGACCAGAACCAGAAGAACATTGTACACAGTATCATCAACATTGAGTGTTGATCTACTGTGATGGATTATATTCTTCTCACCAATGCAATGGTACAGAAGAGTTCCAGGGAACTCATGATAGAAGAAGATCTCCAAATCCAGAGGGAAAAAAAAAAGAACTGTGGAGTATAGATGCTGAATGAACTGTACTATTTCTTTTGTTTTTGGTGCTGTTGTTTTTCTATTTTGAGGTTTTTTGTCATTGCTCTGATTTTTCTCTTATAACATGACTAATGCAGAAATATGTTTAATGTTATTATGTGTTATTATATATATATATATAACCTATATCAGATTACCTGCTGTCTAGGGGAGGGGGGGAGGGAGGGGAGGGAGGGAGAAAAATCTGAAATTGGAAAGCTTGTATAAACAAAAGTTGAAAACTATCTTTACATGTAATGGGAAAAAATAAAATACTTTATTAATTAAAATTTTTAAAAAAAGAATGAAGGTACCTTGTACCTTCTTTATGACCTGATTCTGATCAGGCAATCCTACAATATCAGTTGGAGCAGGGCAGAGTGCATGGAGTCCTGTCCCTGGAGTCAGGAAGACCTGAATTTGAATCCTTTCTCATACATTTATTGGGTGAAACTTCCAGCCTTGGTTTCCCTACTTGTAAAACCTCCTTCACAGAGTTGTGGAAAGACTCCATTGATAAGTGTGCAAAGCTCTTTGGAAACCTTGAAAGTGCTACATTAAGTGTGAATTAATCACGATTAAGATTCTATCATATCTGTATCCATGCCCCTCTCTCCTACATCCTCCTACTGTCCATCCTTACTCCTCCTCCCCAGTCTTCCCCAGTTCCTGCTTTTTGAAGTTATAGACTGGTTAAATTCTCTCTTTTAGGGATTAAACCACAGGACCCCAGGTCTAGAGGTAGAAGGGATCTTGGAGGCCTTCAAATCCAATCTCCTTATTTTACAGATAAGGAAACTGAGACCAAGAAAGGTTATATTACTTGTCCAGGATAGCATAGTTAGTAAACGCCTGGGGCAGGATTCCAACTGCAGTCTTCTGGCTCCCATTCCTGTGCTTTCTTCATTGCATTGTAATTACATTCATTACATCTCTCAACCCTCTCATTTTATGGATGGGGAAACTGAGGCCCCAAGAGGGTAAATGGGTGTCCCCAGGTCGTCCAGCCAGTGAGTGACAGGATAAAGATGAGGGCCCAGCCTCCGTGACACCCAGGACCCTGTTCTCTCCTGTGCCCTCATTACTTCCTGTATTCTTTGCCCCAGGTGTCATGATTACTCTCTTCATCCCTGTCAAGTTGGCGCTGGAGTGTGAGACCGGAAAGGATGATGTGAATGGGCGGTGCTGCTCCCCTTGTTCTGCAGGTAGGTAAAAGAGCTGGGACAAATCACTCTTACTCTGGTAAATGCCTGCCTGTTCCAGGCTCTCTTCCTTTCTTCCTGTATCCATTTGAATTCCAGAAAAATAGAATCTCAGAGCTTATAGGGACCATGGAGGGGCATCTGGCCCAATCACTTTCCCAACATAGGAATCTCTTCTTGAATACTTTAGGGAATGGAATGCTCACTACCTTATAAGGCAGCTATTCTTGTTGGACAGGATGAATTTATTCAGTCAGCAGGCTTTAATGGAATGCCTCTTTCAGGGAAACTCTAGAGTTAGGTCATCTAAGGCTTTAAGGGGCAGGACTATCTGGGTTGGAAGGAGGACAACTGGGTGGTCATTGAGGTAAGAGGGGGAAGGAGAGAAGTCCCCCAGGGCATATCCCTTATTTCCTCTGCCTTCTCCATGGGCTTCAGAGCCAGATGGGCACAGGACACTTACTCAGCAAGTACTGATTGCTGGAGAGACCTGTTGTCTTTATCTAGAGCACTCATTCCACTCAACTCATCGTAATCCCCCATTCCTGTCAAGGGCTTATCCCATCATTTGGGGATGTCATATCCATGACATCTTTGACATCCATTCACTTAGAGACACCCTCAATTCTTCCCTCTCCCTTACTCTCCCAGCTCCATAGCTACTCAATCAGTTGCCAAGTCCTGTCCGTGTTATCTCCAACAACACCTTTCATAAAGTGATCCCATACAAGCTCCTTCCTAGTTCAAGGTCTTATTAGTTCTCACCTGGACAAGAGCCTCTGAATTGGTTCCCCTTCACTCCCCACCAATCCACTCTCCCCCTGCCCCTGCCACCTTGTGTTTTCCCAGTTCCTCCCATGGCAGTGACCATCACTTCCCAGATAGGGCCTAATTGGCTGAATGTCTCTTGTCCTAAATTTAGTGCCCGTCACTGTGGGATGGGATCTTAGGGACCAATTTGACTCTTAGCCCTCCCACTCACTACCTGTGTGACCTTAGCCCAGTGATTTAGTTTTCTTATCTATAAAACAAGGGGATAGGACTAGGTGACCTCTAACATTCTGTGTTCTGAAGTTGTCTTCCTAGCTCTGACACTCTCTGTCCTGGAGTTCTTTTAATTCCATCGTTCTAAGTTCTTGTTCTGAGGTCCCTTGCAGTTTAGACAGTCTGGGTCCTATGGCTCCATGGTTTGGGGTGTGGATGTGCACCATCCTAATTCTTATACTAAACCATAGTAAACCATCCTAAGTTTCATAGGTGGCCTTGGTAGCTTCCTGGGTCTGGCCTACGGTGTGTGTATGGTGGCATCAGGGTGGTTCTGGGGGATAGGGGGCTGGAGTGGAAGAGCTTCTGCAGGAAGGGATCTTGTGCATTGTTCTTGATGCTGACTCTGATACCATTAGGTGAGAAGGTGTATGAACCATGCAGTGCAACAAAAAACACCACCTGTTTGCCTTGTGATCCCAGGACCTACACAGCACAGGAGAATGTCCTGAAGAAGTGTCACCAGTGTAAAGTCTGTGACCATGGTAAGCTCTTCAGGGCCTTGGGGTCAGCCAGGATCCTGGATCTAACCCAAAGTCCACCCTCCACTGGGCTCTGACCCAAGTCCTCTAGTTTCCCTGGAAAAGGGGGAGTCGGGTCCAGAGAAAGTCATCAGTCTTGGACCTACCCAGACAAGATGGGGTAAGGGGAAGTCGACAACCCAGGGAGCAGGAGCTGGACTAGGTTAGGAAGAGAGACAGGAGAGTGCTCTGCTAGGTGTTGGGAAACCTGGGTTCCATCTAGGACTTTTCCTTCTGTGACCTTGGACAAATCATGTCCATTCTTTGGACCTCAGTTTGCCTATCTACAACATGATGGGCTTGGGTTAGTTCCTAAGGTTCTGGGGCATGGGATTTCCCACCTAGGAAACCCAAGATAGGGGTTTTTTTTGTTTTGTTTTTTGGGTTTTTTTGGTGAGGCAATTGGGGTTAAATGACTTGCCCAGGGTCACACAGCTAGTAAGTGTCAAGTGTCAGGGCAGCTAGGTGGCATAGTGGATAAAACACCGGCCCTGGATTCAGGAGAACTTGAGTTCAAATCCGGCCTCAGACATTTGACACTTACTGGCTGTGTGACCCTGGGCAAGTCACTTACCCCTCATTGCCCCACCAAAAAAAAAAAAAAGTGTCAAGTGTCTGAGGCCAGATTTGAACTCATGTCCTTCTGAATCCAGGCCCGGTGCTCTATCCACTGTGCCACCTAGCTACCCCAAGATAGTTTATTCATACTCTCTCATACAACCTTAGAACATAGACTATCCAAGCTGGAAGGGACCTTAGAACAGAGTACTTAAAATGTCTAGGATTCTGGGGCAGCTAGGTGGCACAGTGGATAAAGCACCAGCCCTGGATTCAGGAAGACCTGAGTTCAAATCCAGCCTCAGACGCTTGACCCTTACTAGCTGTGTGACCCTGGGCAAGTCACTTAACCCTCATTGCCCTGCCCCCCCAAATAAATGAAATTAAATTAAAATTTTTTAATTGTCTAGGATTCTGAAGAGGATCATCAGCAGAGCTGGTCCTCAGGAACCTGTGAAAGAGGCTGAGGTAGTCCCTAGGGCCCTGCCAGCTCCTTAAATGTGCCCATCTACACCTACTTGATCTCTGGCCATAGGTGTTTCCTCCTGACTGCCCCAAACCTCTCCCTATAACCGCCAGCTAGGCTTGACTTCTCCTGCAGTGTTCTAGCATTTCAAATCACCTCACCATCTTTTTGCTTCCTTTGGATGATTCACCTGCCCTCAGTTGCCTGCCAGGGAGGAATTATGCTAAGCAATTAATCCACACTATATTGTGGATGCCTACTAATGTGCCCTTTCCTAGAGTGTTTAAAAAGGAGGTTCTTGTGTGCATACCCTTTGATCCAGCAATACCACAGCTGGGTTTATACCCCAAAGACATCCCCCTAAAGAGAAAAAGACCTATTTGTACAAAAATTTTTCTAGCAGTTCGTTTTGTGGTGGCTAAGAATTGAACATCAAAGGAATGCCCATCAATTGGGGAGTGACTAAACAACCTGAGGTTACATGACTGTAATGGAATATTATTGTGCTATAAGAAAGGACAAGCAGGGGCAGCTAGGTGGCGCAGTGGATAAAGCACCGGCCCTGGATTCAGGAGGACCTGGGTTCAAATCCGGCCTCAGACACTAGACACTTACCAGCTGTGTGACCCTGGGCAAGTCACTTAACCCCCATTGCCCCGCAAAAAAAAAACAACCAACCCCCCCCCCCCCAAAAAAAAAAGAAAGGACAAGCAGGATGATTTCAAAAAAGCTTGGAAAGACTTGTATCAACTGATGTATAGTGAAGTGAGCAGAACCAGGAGAACGTTGCACACAGAGACAGCAATATTGTTTGATGAAAAATTGTGAATGACTTCTCTATTCTCAGCAATACAAGGATCCAAGAAAATTCCAAAGAACTAATGATAAAACGTATCCACCTCCAAAGAAAGAACTGATATTAATTGAATACAGAATGAAGCGCGTCATTTTTTACTTTCTTTCATTTTCTGTTTCTTTTATTCAAGTTTTCTTATACCAAATGACTAATATGACAATGTTTTATATAATTGCACATGTATAATTTATATCTGATTGCTTACAGCCTTGGGCAGGGGTGAGGGGAGAAAGGAAGAAAGGATAAGATTTGGAAGTCAAAAGTTTAAATTAAAATGTTGATTATTATTGTTATTATTTTTAAGAATTAAGGGGCAGCTAGGTGGCACAGTGGATAGAGCACTGGCCCTGGAGTCCAGAGGACCTGAGTTCAAATCCAGTTTCAGACACTTAACAGTTACTAGCTGTGTGACCCTGGGCAAGTCACTTAACCCCAATTGCCTCACAAAAAAAGAATTAAAAGTAGGTTCTTATTCACCCAAAGGAATGAATTTCTAAAGGTGAATTTTCACCTATAGTGATACTTTTCAAGAACAAAGGGCATGTGTGCTCATGACCCTACCCCACGTTCCCCCTGAAGCCCAGGTGGGTCTACATCAAGCTGGGGAGGGGGTATGTATCCCTCTTTGGGGGGCGGGCTGATGAGGCAGAGGGAAGGCAGGTGAGTGCTGGGTGATGGAGCTGTTTTGCATAACTGGGAAATCTTCTTAAGCAAGTCAGATCTCCCCTTTTCCCTTTCCTTCTACCCCCAGGGACTGTCCACCTGCTCCCCTCAGGGTCTCTCCCCTCCCTAGCCCCTATGGATCGCAAGATAATAAATAGACCCAGAGTTAGGAAGGACCATACAAGTCATCTCATCCAGGACCCTCATTTTACTGAAGAAACTGACCCCAGAGAAGTTGTGACTTGTCCAAGGTCACAAGGCAGCCAATAGCATAGCTTGGCCTTGAACTTGGGTCCTATGACTGCAAGTTATGCACTTGCTCACATCTTTCCCTCCTTCAGTCTCAGACACATCCCTTTTTTTTTTTAGTGAGGCAATCGGGGTTAAGTGACTTGCCCAGGGTCACATAGCTAGTAAGTATTAAGTGTCTGAGGCCGGATTTGAACTCAGGTACTCCTGACTCCAGGGCCGGTGCTCTATCCACTGTGCCACCTAACTGCCCCAGACACATCCCTTTTTAAGAGTTTGAAAAGGTTTTCTTTTTTTCCATTATTTATTTTTAATTTTTTTTGGGGGGGGGTGAGGCAATTGGGGTTAAGTGACTTGCTCAGGGTCACACAGCTAGTAAGTGTCAAGTGTCTGAGGCCAGATTTGAACTCAGGTCCTCCTGAATCCAGGGCCGATGTTTTATCCACTGTGCCACCTAGCTGCCCATGAAAAGGTTTTCACCCTCAATATTGACACCAGGTGATATAGTTGCAAGAGACCTAGACAAGAAGTCAGGGAACCTGAGTTCAAATCCTAGCTCTGCTATTTACTGTTTGTATAATGTTGGGCAAGCCAGTCAATAAATATTCATTAAGTACCTACTATGTGTCAACACCATGCTTAGTGCTGGGGACACCAAGAGAGGACCTTGAGAAGCTCACAGTCTGATGGGGGAGAGAACATGAAACAACTCTGTGTAAACATGATATAGGCAAGATAAACTGGAGATCATCTCAGGGGGAGGCACCAGCATTAAGGAAAATCAGGAGAAGGTAACTAACCTTTTAGGGCTTCCATCTGCTTATGTTTAAAATGAGAGGCTTGGATGCAATAATAAATCGGGTTCCTTCCAGCTCTAAATGTATTCTCAATATACCTGGCTGAGAGATGTAGACTCTAGTAGCTAAGTGATAAAGTGGATAGAGTGCTGGGTCTGGAGTCAGGAAGACCCGAATTCAAATCCAATCTCAGATGCTTCTAGCTGTATGCCCTTGGGCATCACTTACCCTTGGTCTGCCTCAGTTACCTCAATAGCACTTCCCTCCCAGAGTTGTTGTGTAGATCAAATGAGATAATATTTGTAAAGCTCTTAGCACAGTGCTTGGTACCTGGAAGATGGTCATCTACCTGAAAACAAGTGTGGCTTCAGAAAGGGCTTCCCAATGACCCCAGGAGAAATGGTAGAAGCAGAACAGAGATCTGTACGCAAAGTTCATCCATCTGACCAAGGCCTTTGATATTGTCAAAGGAAAATTATGCCGAATTTGGTTGCCTTGAAGAAGTTCATCAATATCATACATCAATTTCTTTCTTTCTTTTTTTTTTTTAGTGAGGCAATTGGGGTTAAGTGACTTGCCCAGGGTCACACAGCTAGTAAGTGTTAAGTGTTTGAGGCTGGATTTGAACTCAGGTACTCCTGACTCCAGGGCCGGTGCTCTATCCACTGCACCATCTAGCTGCCCCATACATCAATTTCACAATACCTGGGTTCTTGCCTGGGTTCTGGATGCTCTCTCATTTTCCCAGTCACCAATGGAGTAAAGCAAGGCTGTGTGCTTTCTCCCATGATTTTTAGCATGATGTTTTCAACATGTTTGCCTTCAACGAGGATGAACATGGCACCAAGGTCAGCTACTACTGAGAGTAGATGAGAGTAAATTATTTAACCTGGAAAGGCTACAAGATGAGACTACTATAGAAGGAGTATTGGTGCATCATTTTTTGTTCCCAGACGATTGTGCACACAGTACAATCTCTGAAGCTGAGATGCAACAAACTGTGGATCAATTCTCTGCTGCTTGTGCTAATTTTGACCTAACAAATAACACCAAGAAAACACAGGTTCTCCACCAGCCAGCACCACACCATCCATGCATGGAACCATTGGTTACAGCAAATGGAGAAATTGTGAATACTGTGATAAGTTCACTTACGTTGGTGGTATACTATCCAGGGATGTTCACATAGATGATGAAGTCGATGCATTCATTGCCAGAGCTAGCTCAGTGTTTGGGGGCCTCCAATGGAAAGAGTGGGAGACAAGAGATATTAGCCCGCCTACCCAACTGAAGGTGTACAGAGCCGTTGTGCTGACCTCATGATTGTATGTCAGTGAAACCTGGAAAGTCTACCAACACCCTGCCAGGAAACTGCATGGCTTCCATTTGAAATGTCTTGGGAAGATTCTGAAGATCTCCTGGCAAGATAAGGTACTAGACATTGAGGTCCTTTTTTGAGCTAAAGTGCGAAGCATTCATGCTCTACTGGAGAAAGCACAACTCTGAGGGGATGGCCACGTTGTAAGAAGGCCAAAAATACTTTTGCCTAAAAGACTATTTTATGAGGAACTCTGGCGAGGTAGGGGCTCACATAGAGATCTGTCTTCACTAAGGGAGAATGATGTATGAGGCTGTGTAGGTAGAGTGTTGGCTGTTCTACCTTTGTAGCTGTCCTCAGCACTGTGCTTTGTACTTTGCTTCTTTTTCTTTTTTGGGGGTGATGGTGGGGACACCCGGCCTGTGATTTTACTTGGCAGGCAAAGAAAACTCCTATCAAGGAATGTGGGCACCTTATATGCAACTCATAGTCTTAGAGTGGCCTGAGTGACCTGTCCAGGATCCCTCAGCCATAAAGGATCTGGGGCAACAGTGGAGCCCACAGCTGGATGGGCAACCTCAGGGTGCCCCCTCACTGGAACTTTCCTAGTACTATGTGACCTTTGGTTGTGAGTGACACAGAAGGCATTCTTGCTTACAAATGAGTCAAACTAGAAGGCCTTTGAGATTTTGCTGCTGCTAGGGGCAGCTAGGTGGCGCTGCAATGGATAAAGCACCGGCCCTGGATTCAGGAGGACCTGAGTTCAAATCTGGCCTCAGACACTTGACACTTAATAGCTGTGTGCCCCTGGGCAAGTCACTTAACCCTCATTGCCCTGCAAAAATAAATAAATAAATAGATAGATAGATAGATAAAAACAAAACAAAAAAGCTAAGTCTATTGCCCTTCCTCTGTTGATGATCTCCAATTTATCCTGCACATACCTTGTTTGTACATACTTGTTTGCATGCTATTGCTCCCATTAGACTATGAGCTCCTTGAAAACAGGGACTATCTTTTTACTTTCTTTGTAATGTGTGCATGGAACCTAGTAGGTTGTGAGTAAATATTTTTGTTGTTGTTGTTGTTGTTGTTTGAGGCAATTGGGGTTAAGTGACTTGCCCAGGGTCACACGGCTAGTAAGTGTCAAGTGTCTGAGGCCGGATTTGAACTCAGGTACTCCTGACTTCAGGGCCAGTGCTCTATTCACTGCTCCACCTAGCTGCCCTGAGTAAATATTTATTGACTAATTAAACTAATGTCTTCTTCTTCCTCTTGCTTTTTCTTTCAGCGCTCGGCTTCGTGACCAGAAAAGAATGTTTACCTATATCCAACACTGTGTGTAACTGTGCTACAGGCTATGTCTGCGCTGCCATGAAAGATGATGACTGTCAGAAGTGTGTGCCTAACCTAGTCTGCAACCCTGGTGAATACTTGAAGTTGGGAGGTGAGCCTGCTCCATCACTATCTCCCCCAGGGACCTAGAACTATTGTTGCTTCAGGTTGCTGCACTGGAAAATTGAGAAATCCCCAGTCCTCCCTCAGTTTTGGCTACTGGAGGCAGCTGTGGTATAGTGGGAAGATGGTTGGATTTGGTTTCAGAGGACTTAGGTTCAAAACTCAGCTTTGTCCTTACTGACTGTGTGATCCTGAGGTTACTTGAGCTCTCTGGTCCTCCCTTTCCTGACCTCTGAGGTTTCTTATAGTTGGAATTTTATGATTTCATGTTAATAAAATCTGGTTTCATGCCCTCTGTCTTATCTTCGTGGACTTCAGACAGTCTGGGGCAAATCTAGAATTAGGCAGAGCTGGAAAGAATCAACCAAGACCTCCCCACTGGGGTCATCCTCCAATGAATGTCCTTTGGTGGCAAAAAATGACTCTGAATCATTGTTTTGTCTTTTTAAAGGAATTTTTTTCATTTTAATAGTTTTATTTAGAATTTTATGTTCCCCCAATTACATGTAAAAATGATTTTAACATCCATTTTTCAAACTCTGTGTTCCAAATTCACTCCCCTCTTAAAAATTCAATATAAGTTATACATGTGTAGTTATGCAAACATTTCCACATTAGGTTGTGAAAGAAAACAGACCAAAATAATTAAGAAAAAGAAATTTTTTTAAAATATGCTTCAATCTGTATTCAGTTCTTTCTGTGGAGATGGATCACATTTTTCATAAGTCCTTCAGAATTGTCTTGGATCATTGCATTGCTGAGAATAGCAAATTCATTCAGAGATGATCATCTTACAATATTGTTGTTACTTTGTATACAGTACATTTCACTTTGCATCAGCTCATGTAAGTCTTTCCAGGTTTTTCTGAGGTCATCCTGCTGGATGGAACAATAGTGTTACATCATAATCTCATCCCACGGTTTGTTCAGCCATTCCCCAGTTGATGGGCACCTCCTCAATCATGGCTTTCAATTCTTTGCACCAGAAAAGGGCTGCCATAAATATTTTTTGTACATATAGGTCCTTTACCTTTTTGGGTTTTATTTCTTTTTGGATACTGACCTAGTAGTGGTATTACTAGGTCAAAGAATATGCATGGTTTTATAACCCTTTGGCCATAGTTCCAAATTGCTCTACAGAATGTTTGAATAAGTTCACTACTTCACCAACAGTGCATCAATGTCTCATTTTCTCCATATCCCCTACAACATTTGTCATTTTCCTCTGCTGTCCTATTATCCAATCCAACAGGTATGAGGTAGTATCCAGGATTGTTTTGACTTGCATATCTCTAATCAATAGTGAATTAGAGCAGTTTTTTCATATGGCTATAGATAGCTTTGATTATTTCATCTGAAAACTCTTCATATCTTTTGATCATTTATCAATTGGGGAAAGGCTCTTATTTTAACACCTTTGAATCAGTTCTCTATGTGTTTGAGAAATGAGGCCTTTGTCAGAAAAACTTGCTTCAAAAGGATCATATTCCAAGTCCTCTGATCCTTTAATGTAGAAGTTGCTAAATCTTCTGTTGTCTTGACTGTGGCTCCACAATACTTGAATTGTTTCTTTCTGGCACCTTGCAATATTTCCTCCTTGACCTGGGAGCTCTGAAATTTGGCTATAATATTCCTGGGAAGTTTCTTTTTAGGTTCCCTTTCAGGAGGTGATTGGTGGATTCTTTCAATTCCTATTTTATCTTCTGGTTCTAGAATATTAGGGCATTTTTCCCTGACTATTTCTTGGAAGATGATGTCTAGGCTCTTTTTTTGTTTTTTGTCTTTTTTAATTTTTGTGGGGCAAGGGGGTTAAGTGACTTGCCCAGGGTCACACAGCTAGTAAGTGTTAAGTGTCTGAGGCCAGATTTGAATTCAGGTCCTCCTGAATCCAGGGCCAGTGCTTTATCTACTGCGCCACCTAGCTGCCCCTAGGCTCTTTTTTTGATCATGGCTTTCAGGTAGTCCAATAATTTTCAAATTATCTCTCCTGGATCTATTTTCCAGGTCAGTGCAACTGTTTTCAGTGATACTTCTAGGAATTTGCAAGTTTTTAGTTCTTCCAAGGTGGTATGATTTAAGGAGAGGTATGTTTACTACTCTCCTGGCCTGTGCTCTGGTCTGCAAGCTACAACACACCTACTTTTCTGCCCTGGAACAATGAAAAGAGTCCTGCTCTACTGTGGCTGCAAGCTCTTGTGTGCTTGTGCTCCTCCCCTACCTGGGACCACTATTGAAGATTGACCTGGATCCAAGTATGGTCAAAACAACAGAGTCCTACCTCAGTACTAACAAAGAGATCCCTGTAATCTCCTTCTGGCCAATTGTTCAACCCCCTTACAGTCTGTGGACTGAGTTCCAGAAGCAGTTGCTGCTGCTGCTAATTCATAGGTTCCCAAGGTCTGCTCCTGGTTTGCTGGGACTGGAGCCAAGTCTCTGTTGGAGCAGCCTGTGCTGGGCTGTGCTTCACTCTCACCCCAGTACAATATACCTTTCCTGCTGACCTAAGTTGTCTTTGGCTGGGAAATTATTTCACCTTGTCTTTTGTGGGTTCTGCTGCTCCAGGAATTGTCTTATGGCATTATTTGAAGGTATTTGGAGGGATCTTGGGGAGAACTCAGGCAAATTACTGCCTTTCCTCCACCATCTGGGCTCCACCCCCGAATAGATTTTTTTTTAGTGAGGCAATTGGGGTTAAGTGACTTGCCCAGGGTCACACAGCTAGTAAGTGTTAAGTGTCTGAGGCCGGATTTGAACTCAGGCACTCCTGACTCCAGGGCCAGTGTTCTATCCACTGTGCCACCTAGCTGCCCCCCCCCCCGAATATTTTTATTTAATTAACAAAAACCTATCTTCTCACCTTTTCAGCTTTCCTCCCCCAATGGAAAAGAAAGAGAAAAAGAAAAACCTTTATAGCAAATTTTATATATAGTCAAACAAAGCACATTCATGCACTGGTCATTCATGCATTCATGAGAATGTGTCTTCATTGTCACCCTGAGTCTATCACCTGTCCGTCAGGAGGTGGGTAGCATGTTTAAAAATGAATTTAGGGGCAGCTAGGTGGCGCAGTGGATAGAGCACTGGCCCCAGAGTCAGGAGTACCTGAGTTCAAATTCTGCCTCAGACACTTAACACTTACTAGCTGTGTGACCCCGGGCAAGTCACTTAACCCCAATTGCCTCACTAAAAAAAAAAAAAAAGAATTTAAACATGGAATTGTAGTTGGTTATTCCATTGATCTGAGTTCTGAAGTTTTTCTAAATTGTTTCTCTTTACAATGTTGTTGTTGTCCTATAAATTGTTCTCATGATTCTCTTCATTTCAGTGGACACACCCCTAGTTTCCAATTCTTTGTCTTCAGAAAAGATAGGTTATGAATATATGTATATATGTATGTATGTGTATGTATATGTGTGTATGTCCTTTTTCTCTTTCTTTGATCACTTTGCGGGTACAGGAATTGCAGTAGCATCAGTGGGCCAAAAGGGATGCACAGTTTAATACCTTATAGGGTGTAATGCCAAATTATTTTTCAGAATGTCTGGACCAAATCATAGCCCCACCAGCACTAAGTACATCAATATGCCTGTTATCCCAAAGTCCCTCCAGCATTTGCCATTTTCCTTTTTTTGTGAGCCTTGTCAATCTGATGGGTATGAGGTGGAACCTCAGAGTACTTCCTTTGAAACTATTTATCTCTATCCTTTGACCATTTATCACTTGGAGAATGGCTCTTATTCTTATACATTTGAATCAGATCAGAGAAACTTGCTGCAAAAATTTCCCACCACCCCCTCCCCAGTTATGTGCTTCCCTTCTAATTTTATCTGTATTGGTTTTGTTTGTGCAAAATCTTATAAATTTTATATAACCCAAACTAAAAATTTTATCTTTTGTGATCATCCCTCTCCCTTGTTTGGTCATAAACTTTTCCCCTACCCACAGATCTGATTGGTAATTTCTTCACTGCTCCTCTTATTGGTTTATGAAGTGCCCCATTGGTTCATGAAGGTGATCCCCAAAGAGTTCAAATTCTGCTGAGCTAGAGGCTTCTAAAAGAGAATCAGGGGTCTGGTTTCTGGAGTTCTGTTTTCTGAGGACCTGCCTAGTTAAGTATAGAGGGACTCAGCCCCAGATAGGCCTCAGGGGATGGATGTTTCAGATACAACTCTGAAGGGCCATCTGCTAAAATAGAGGGGGATCACAACCTCATGGAGAGAGGGGACCCAAGATGCCCAAATTGAAGATTCTTCAGATATTGAAGGAGTAACATGTGTGTCCAAGTAAGTTGCTGGATCTTTCTGAGCCTCAGTTTCCTCTCCTGTAAAATGAATAGGACTCGATCTCCAAGGTCCCTAAAGCCATGATCCAGTAAGTGGGCAAAATCATTTGTATGGTTTCTGATAACTAAAATAATAAGTAAAGAATCATTTACATAGCACTACTATGTGCCTGACACTGGGCTAAGTACTTTACAAATATTACCTGGAAGGCAGGTAATATTTCTATAGTAGGGGAAGCAGGCAATCAGGTTAAGTGACTTGTCCAAGGTCATACAGCTAGTGTCTGAAGCTGGGTTTGAGCTAAAATCTTCCTGACTCCAGACCCAGCGCTCTATCCACTGAGCCACCTAGTGGCTATACCTCATCCTCAATCTCCAGCTTCTTTGTAGAAGTAGGGGGGCTATGGGTATGGAAAAGTCCACATAATGTTATACTTTTTGATATGTTGATTCATTTGCTAGACTTTTTTTTTCCTTTTCAAAAATTCTACATTATAACAGATGTCTCTCTGGGTAAGATAAAGCCATAAGGGGGATCCTGGTCCTGAACTGTTTTGCCATGAGCTGATTGTTAAATTTTCTTTTTCTTTTCTTTCTTTCTTTTTTTTGTGGGACAATGAGGGTTAAGTGACTTATCCAGGGTCACACAGCTAGTAAGTGTCAAGTATCTGAGACCAGATTTGAACTCCTGAATCCAGGGCCGATGCTTTATCCACTGTGCCACCTAGCTGCCCCCAATTGTTAAATTTTCAGTGTGAACTTTGGCACCTCAGAAATGGGGAAACGGTATAAATCAAGGCTTAATTTATTGCTTTGTTAATTGCTTAGACTTCAGAAAGTAATTGGGAAAATTTTAGTAATGTTGGTGAAACATTAAAAATATGCCCTACATTCCTTTATCTTCCCCAAAGAGTTGGTTGTTAATTATTTACTAGTAAGGGGAAAGAAACATTGGGTAATATAGGTGATTCAAAACCAAAGTATATTTTTAAAAAATAAATTCCTTACCACAGGCCTGGAGAGTATATATATATCATAGAGTGTCCCCAATACTCTTTGCTCTGACACAGAGCTTCCTGGGAAGGGACCAACCAACCCAGGGACCCAGTTCTAGCAGCTGTGTTTTGTTCTCATCCTACTGTTGTGCTGAGCACCAAATCTGCCATGTCTCCTTCTGTTTTGGACACAGAGAGAAACACCTGTGAAGAGTGCCCGGCAGGGACTTTTTCTCCCAATGGAACCCTTCAGAACTGTGTGCTGTGGACCAAGTAGGTATAAGATACCCTCTGGGACTTGGTGATTGTTCATTTATAGTGTTTTAGACTAAAATTCTGACCTTAATGAACAGCAAATAAAAAAAAATGTTCCCATACACAAAGCAGAGCAGAAAAGAAAGAAATGTCCACAGGGTGGATGCATGTAAGTATTTAACAACTGGATCCCTGGGAAGTAAACATACACTTAAGTTTATTCTGCATCATCAATATTTTCTTTGCCATTTTCTCAAGTCTAGACACTCAACAAAATGACAAATAAAGGCCAGTTTGTTCTAATTGGATTGTGTGCAAGAATTCTAATTCTTTTTTTTAAGAATTCTAATTCTTAAGTTGTAGTATCTGCCAGTTTCTGAAGCATGAGTTTAACAATTTAACAACTGGCTCACAGCTCGGGCTAGTGCCAGCACACTTCTGAATATACCTGAAACTGTGAATCTCTATTCTATACACTTGTTTGCATTTCCTTTTAGGCATAAAAGAAATTCAGCCTGCAGCTTTCAAACTGTGTTGCTTGTTTATGTTTCCTTCTGGTCTTCCTTCTGTTGAATAGCTCCCATTGTTAAGGTTTTTTTCCCCTTAAAATGGACTAAAATCTGCCTTTCTGTGACTTTTCTCCATCACTGCAGGTTCTGGGGCCAAGATGACTTTACTTCTCTTCTACTTAACATTCCTTTCAGTACTTCGGATAACCTTCTGACTTCATCCTTCCATAGCTCCTCACACATACAACCCTGGTCACTCCAGTACCATGGAAAGGGCTTTGGAATCAAGAGAATCTCAGTTCAGATGCCATGGGAGCTACCCACCTGCTCTTGGCCAGTGAGATAATCTAAGTCAGGGCTTCTTAAACTTTTCCCACTCACGACCCTTTTTCACCCAAGAAATTTTTACGTGACCCTGGGTATATTGGTATATAAAATAGGTATGAAATCAAACATTACTGCCAAATTTTTCACCACCCCACACTCAGTGACATGACCCATATGGGGTTGCGACCCATAGTTTAAGAAGCTTTAATCTAAATTGTACCAAAAGAGAAATCAGAGAGCATATGCATAGGAGAATCTATACTAGATAATACAGAGGAAGGAGCTTTCCCATTGGGAGTGAGATAACCCAGCTCAACCCAGAGAGAGGTCTAGATGTCACCCAAGGGGAAACTCCCACAAGCCTCTAGTGTAGCAAGCTGGGCATGAGGACATGGTGGAAGCTGCTGGCTCCTCTCATGTTTTGCCAGAGTCTTTTCCTTCATCTACCTGATTGGGGTTGGCCTCTTCCATCTTCCCTTTTAAAGCCTGAAGCCAGAAGGAATTTGATGTTTGAAGAGTCCCTGAGAGGAAAATAACTTCTGCTCAATAATTCTCTGGAATTTAGAGGTGATGTGTCAAAGGCTCATTTATTTTTCATTCTGGCGAGAATGGACACTTGCGAACTAGTGCTATAGACAGCAAGTGCAAGTTCAGAGAGCGAGGGCTAGCAGGCCCCTTTTTAATCCTCAGTCCCTAACTCAAAATAGACCCTCCCCTTGTTCATTGCTGGCCAATTACTTAAGGGTTACAATCTCCTGGGGAAAGCTAGCTAACCAGAACACAGTATTCCTAACCCTAATTTCCATAATTATTCTTTGGGTTCTCAGCCAGTGGGGGAGGTGACACAGGGACATTTCTTCAATCTTCCCCTACATGGGCACAGCCCAGAAGAAGATTTCTTTGAGACCAACTCAGGGCTACTTGAACCATGTGATCTGTTTGCCAGAGGGGAGGGAAGGGGGGCTGAGACCTTTGTCCTCAAACTGGTCAGCAGGAGTATAATTTGAATGGCGATGGTTATATCCTTATTGAGAGGAGTCCATTACCCATTTCCTCACAGTCCCCCAAGAAGGGGTGAAGCTTGAGGAGTCCAGAAGAGGGTTGATCAAGGCTGGAGTTCTCCCACCAACTCTGCTTAGCCAGCTCCTGAAGGGCAGGGATTCCTCTCCACCAGTAAGGAGAGAGTCTCTTACCAATGGACATTGAGACAGGGGTTACGACAACAACGACAACGACACCAGCTCTCTCTAGGTATGATTTCATCTGATCCTCATACACACACAGAGAAATGGGTGCTATAATTATCCGCATTTTACAGATGGAGAAACTGAGGCAAACAGGGATTAAGTGACTTGCTCAGGGTCATACAACTAAGACGTGTCTGAAGCAAGATTTGAACTCCCATGAATAGATTCTAGGTCCAGCACTCTGTCCACTCATGTCCACTGGACCACCTAGCTATCTCTGGCTCTCTGTTCTTTTTTGAGTTGCCTTTTTTTAGCCCAATTTAAAGAAGTTGATTTCAGTCCTATTAATTCCCACCTTACTGTTAAGTTAGGCAGTGGGGGATACAAGGCTTGCCTTGGAGTCTGGAAGCCTCCAGTTCTGTCTCTTAGACATAGTAAGCTGTGTTACACAGGTGGGTCCCACCCTCTAAGTGCCCTGGCCAACTATCCAAGGATCTCCATTCCTGACAATTCCTGCAGTAGGGGAAGGCATGTCTACACCACGGAATTTCCCATACTGATGAAGCTGCAATTCTGGGCCCCTCAAAAACAAAACAAAACAGCCTTCTCTCATGGTTCTAATCTGTCTAAATCTTTTTGGATGCTGACTCTGGACACACTGGATTTCTAGTCAATCCAATGTGGGTTCCCTCCCCCCCAGCTTTTTGTGTTATCTCAGAACTTGGGAGGTGTGCACCTCTGCCTTTGTCCAGACTGTTAATAAAGGCACTGCTGGCCCTACTTCACCTCCTCTGTTTGGGGTGCTCTGTCTCTCTTGCTCTAAGCTTCTTTGCTGCTGAGTTGCATGGCTGACTGCACCTGGGGGAGGACTGGGATCACTCAGGTTTGCTGAGCTGATATCCAATGACATGTGTCTTCATTTGTCTTCCTAGTTGTATTGCTCAGGGTTTATCTGAAGAAAAGCCGGGTACCAACACCACCGATGCTTTGTGTTCACTGCCTACTAATACTGAACAAAAACCTATCATCATCATCGGCATCATCGGCATCATCGGCATCATCGGCATCATCGGCATCATCGGCATCATCGGCATCATCGGCATCATCATCGGCATCTGCAGCATTTGTTGTCCGGGTCATTCTTCATTAAGTCCGTGCAGGAGGCAGAACCAAGAGAGAAGTAAGCAAAGACATAATGAGGATGGGGCGGTGGGAACTTTGCCTCAGGGTATTACATTTAGAAGGCTCAGACCAAAATGGGCTTTCAAGCTCAGGAGGAAGAAAAAAAACCGGCGGGCAACAGAGAGCGCAGTTTTCCAATGTCCTCGCGGTAGGAGCTGCGGCTCCCGTATCGGACTGCACAGCCACACGGTGGCCTGTGGCTCTTCAAGGCGCTGATCCATGGTCGTCCGAGACTGGTGGAAGCCCACTAATGACCAAAATCGGAATCCTTTGGGATTGTAGAAACAACAGATCTTAGTACCTCAATCATGCCTTCATTCAGTGACTAGGGAAAAGGCTGCTGGAAGGCAGAGGAAGGCTTCCCCCTGTCCCCAGCCTTCCTTCTCACTCCTCCCTCCTCCTCCCCCCACCCCTGCCTGCCCCATTTAACTGAGGCTTGACCCAGGTTCAGTTTGTGGCACTTGCCACCAGGCCCAGAAATTCCTAGTTATATTAATGCTGCTAATCACTAACCTGTTAAATTCACACAAAGCTAAGTCTAAGTGATATCCCTTATCACCACAATTTCATGAAACAAATTTGGAAAGCATTTCTCTCTTCAAAGGGAGGTAATGATTGTCAGCAGAGATAAGTTCATAGAGTCACAGGGGAATTAGGTGGGGGGGGTCCTTAGTTACCCTTCTTCAAGAATTATAATTTTTGCACACAATCCAATTAGAATAAACTGCTCTTTATTTGGGCACTAGAGAAAGTGACCAAGAGAGAAGTTGAAGGCTTAGAAATATTCTCCTCCCCAAAGGGAGGCCAAAGCTTTTATAGAGGATGAAGGGGGCGACCACCTGACCATGGAAAGTTCCTCTCGGGGGTGGGGTGGGAAAAGATAGTCTCTACCTCTGGAGTTATCTCTGTCTCCCAGCTCAGGCAGTAGCCACGCCCAACCGACTTTCCTGCTAGGGAATTCAGTTTTCCCCTATCTCTTAGGTGTGTCCCTCCTGTATGGAGCAAACTGCCTCAGTTTACCCAAATAACTCGAGGAGACCACCAAGTCAAGCAGAGACAGATTTATTACATTCCCATAGGAATGGGCAAGTTCGATACCTGAACCGCGCCAGCTAATATATGCCTTGACCTTATATAGGAATGTCGGTCAGAGGGGAAGTCCCCACGCACACTAGGTCGAGCTCACAATCTAACATCCAATCCTGTCTCACCCAGGGTGCGTTTAGCTGGTGATCAATGTATGGAGACATGCATATGTGTTCCAGGAACAAGGGGGAAAAGGGGAGGGGGAACAAGGTCAAACCAAAGGAAGAGGAAACAGGGGAGTGACAGTCAGATGTTTCAGATCTCACAGTTCCCACTGACTCCCCTCTCCCAGCCCCTGTCTCTAAAGATATTCAACCTGAATAACAGGAAGAGTCACTCAGGTGCTTCAGCATTGTTCTGTAGTCATGTTAATTCTAGAAGGATGACAGGGTTAAAATTTATCTTCGGTTATGTTGGGAAGAAAAGAATAATCCATTGTTGGGACCCCAGGGCCAAGGGGATTCTGCTCTGAGAAAAAGAGACATGTCACTTAACATCTGGTCCCAACTCAAATGCTGCATCCTGTGCCGAGCCCCGTCCTTTCTTCTTGAGTCCCGAGTATTGAATTGGTGGGCTAACTCCCTGACCCACTGACTGGGGTTCTGACACATGATGGATTGCAGACAAAACTAATATGTAGCTGACAAGTGGGGAGACTGAGCAGAAGTAAAAATACTGTTAATTGGCAATAAAACTTAAAGGAGACAGTGAGAATTTGACAAGCAATAAATGTCTAAACGAACTATACTGGGGCAGGGCTGGGTACCTTCCAGACCCCATCCTCAGAGTTTAATCTGACTCAAATCCATAATCATATCATACACTCCTAGTTGGCCAGTTTAAACTTTAATAGTCCCTTAATTCCTTGATATATCTCAAGCCCCATGTCAGATAGATAGGTAGATAGATGGATTGATAGGTAGATAGATAGATAGATAGATAGATAGATAGATAGATAGATAGATAGATAGATAGATAACAGTAAAGAAATGACCACATGACAGTTATCAGGAGCAGGAGAAAAGCCCCAGACCTATGCTGTCTCTCAGAGAGACAGCATGTGGCCTCAAAAGCAGTTCAGAAAATCTACAAAACCTACACTGTCTTAAGAGTAAATCCACAGAGAGAGAGCCAAGAGAGAAACCCTGTTGAGGCCAAGGGTTTTATCCTCTTTTGATAGAGGCAGGTCATTATACATTGATCAAAGCTAATTGGTTAGCATCATTCAATTCCATTGGTTGACATGATTGGAGAGTGGTTTAAATTAAAAAGAACTCTACAGATGGAAGGATGGATGGATATATAGATAAAAGGATAAATGAATGGGTTGAAAGATCAATAGATGTCTCGATAGATGGAAGGATGGATGGATAGATAGATAAAATGGTGGCTAGATGGATAGTTGAACAAGGGGGATGGATGGATAGATAGAAGGATGGATAGATGGATAAATAGATGATAGATGGTAGATGGGAATATAGATGGATAGACAGATGAATAGATAGGTGATAAAAAGGTCAAGCCTTTACTAAGCACTAACTATATGCCAGAAACTATGCACTTATATATACTACACATGTCAAGTCAACTCAAGTAGCACCAGACACTGTGCTACTCACATATATATAGCCAAAGCAAGTCAATTCAACTACTGAATTTACATCAAGAACCATTTAACAATTGTCTACTATATGCAGAGCATTGTCCTCAGGAGCCATGGGAAATGCAAGGTTCAATTTACTTCAGTAAACATTTATTAAGTTCCTCCTCTGGACGACACTGTACAACAGTAAAACAGGTCCCATTTCAAAGAGCCTACTGGCTGCTGGGGGTGTTGGAATTCAGCATAGCCATAGAGAAGGAGACTGAAGGTACAAGATAAAGACTAAGTCAGGAGGGTGGAAGGAAAACATTAGAATGAGAGGTAAGGGCTCTCCCATTTTTGGTCTTTGTTTCTCTAGTACCTAGCATGGTTCCTGGTATATAGTAGGTGCTTAATAATAAATGTTTTCCCCCATTGATTGATGCAGTCTTTGCCCTCATGGAACCCACAGAAACTTGAGAAATTCCTTCTAGTTTTCAAAAGTCATTACTTTGGTGATTTCAAGTTCAGAAGTAGGGATATCCCTGATTGGTGTGGGTCTTCCAGATGTCAATTATACAAATAAGTTATGTAACACCCAAGCCCTCTGCTGAGGCTGAGCCTGGATGGCACAAAACTATGGGAACCCTGTCCTTGGGAATTGGGCACAAGTACTGAGGAGTAGGGAGAGAGGGGATGGACTGGGGCAAAGGGGCTCTGGTCAGACCTATAGAACAGGGCTCAGCAAATGATTGGTGAGTAACTGAGGGTCTTCTTGTCCTGGCATTACTCAGGGTGGGCAGATAGGTAGAAGTGATGGAAAATCTGAGAAGTGAGCACATTATCCTGAGGGTTGGTGGCTGTGGGACCTCAGACAAGTCACCTCCCCTTCTAGTTTCATAGGATTACAGTGTGGTTGTAGGCTCAAAGATTTAAGCTGGAAAGGGGTGAGAGGTCATTCAGTTAGATCTATTCATTTTACAGAGAAGGAACCTGAGGCCTAGAGTATTAAGTGGCAACTAGGTGGAGCAGTGGAGAGAGTGCCAGGCTTGGAGTAAGGAAGACTCTTCAAGAGTTCAAATCCAGTCACAGACACTTACTAGCTGTGTGACTCTGGGCAAGTCACTCACCCTGTTGGCCTCAATTTCCTCATCTGTAAAATGAGCTGGAGAAGGAAACAGCAAACCACTTCAATATCTCTGCCAAATGGGGTCACAAAAAATTAGGCACGACTGAGAAATTACTAAACAACAACAGAATATGCCAGGGAACATGCTGAATACTGGGGGGTACAAGAACCCTTAGTCCTGCCCTCAAGGAGTTCACATTCTGATGAGGTTCCCGGTTTCGCAGGAGGCTTCTGGGAGGAAGATGGAAGCGTTGGGTCCTTTTTTGTTCCTGACCTCGCTATGGCAGGTCGGATGATGGGGTCTCTTAGAAATAGTTAGATTTTTACCTTTCTCTCTGATCATTAGATCCTAATGCTCTTTAATAAAGGCTTAAAAGTCTAAACTCTTGCTAAAGCTTCTAATTTATTGGCGACCACTCATTAGAATTTTAGACAGACTAGCTAGAATTTACACACAGCAACCATTCAGATGGTGACCGCGAAGTATTCAACTGCACCCTGCATAGATGTGTCTGGAATTCTCTTTATCCATTCATTATATGTCTGAAAAATGTCTCTATCCTACTTCCTGACACTTCTCTTCTTTGCATTTCAGCTAACAATGAGGCAAGACTGGTGAGTAGCTTTTGCCAGACTTATGGACTGATCAATTGGTTTGATTGACCTGGCATCTTCCTGCTAATGTTTCTGCCCTGGGGGGAACCTTGATCTTCTAGCTGAGAATATCACTTCCACACACCTCTGATCCAGGCTAACAAGCCCTGAAAGTATCAGCTTGACTAGGGATTTCTGAATCTATCTTTCCATTAATTTTTTTTTTTTTTTAGTGAGGCAATTGGGGTTAAGTGACTTGCCCAGGGTCACACAGATAGTAAGTGTTAAGTGTCTGAGGCTGGATTTGAACTCAGGTACTCCTGACTTCAGGGCCGGTGCTCTACCCACTGCGCCACCTAGCTGCCCTGTGCCACCTAGCTGCCCCTATCTTTCCATTAAAGAGGAGAGACTTTTCCATTAAAAACACAAGGATTCCAGACACCACATTTTAGGAAGGATGTTGATAAGAGGAAGGTGGCTGGGATGGTGAAGGACCTCAAGTTCCTACCCTATGAGAACTGAATGAAAGCTCTGGGCATGGTTAGCCTGGAGAAGGCAAGGAGTAAAGGGGACACATGGTAGTGGACTTCAGGTTGTTTCTTAGAAGACTCATCTTGTTCTGTTCAGCATGAAAGCTTCAGGTCACAAAGAGAGTCAGCATTTGAGCTGTGGTCAAATGGAAACAGTCGCCCGCTCTTCTTGGCTGCATGTCCTCAAATGAAGGGGAGAATCGAGTATTGGGGAGCTGAGAAAGAAGATTCTTGCTCAGGTGTGGGTTGGGGTAGTTGAGCTCTGCGGTCCCTTCCTGCTCTAAATCTATGGTCCCGTGATAGGGAAAAGTCGCAGAAAATCCCAGAAGTGAGGTGTTTTATGTATGTAAGGTCATTGTCTGATCTTGGATAAATCATTTTCTTTTTCTGAGTTTCAGAATTCTCCAGTGATATGTAAGGGCTGGTTGAGTGATTATGCAGTTAGCCCTTCCATATCACAGGGTTTAGGGGCACAATGCCCCCCATACTATGGAAAAGCCATGTAAAAATTTTTGGCCTTCCCTTAATGCCACAGAAGAAATCTGAATGATTATGGTATTAAAGGATAAAATATTTTGACATATATATTATGCAAGTTTTCAAACTTTTTTTTGTTTCATCTGCTGGCCTTTGCATGTTTTCTGTAGCTTTTGCAAAACTCCCCAGAAATTCCCATTTAATTTCTTATGACACCCTCAATATAGTGACACCATGATGAGGAAAGTCATGATATAGAAGGGATAAGTGTTGTGTGGTGTGTGTGTGTGTGTCTCTCTCTCTCATACACACACACACACACACACACACACAGAAATAAGCTTGACAAATTTGGAACAGCTTCCAACTGGATACTTTCTGCTTCTTCATCTTATTTTCCTGTTTCAGGATGAAGCACCCCACCCTGTAGAGCTCTCTGACTGCCCTGAGGCCAATGGGTCAATCTATTTCTCTTTGGAGGAGATCAGAGAACAAGAAGAATCAGCTCCATCAAGGGAAAGAATGTTCATGATTCAGGACAGTACAGAACCTTGGGAGTACAACGAAACACCAGGGCCAAGCAAAGAAGGGAACAGCTGCGACTTGCCTTTTGAACACTGCCCATTTCTCCAGTCTCCTGGGATTATTGTACCTGATGATCACATTCTTAGAAACCATTTAGTCCTACCAGAATCATAGAATTTCTTGTTGCTATTACTTTTTTTTTGGGGGGGAGGGTAGGGCAATGAGGGTTAAGGGATTTGCCCAGGGTCACACAGCTAGTAAGTATCAAGTGTCTGAGGCTGGATTTGAACTCAGATCCTCCTGAATCCAGGACCAGTGCTTTATTCACTGAGCCACCTAGCTGTCCTTTGTTGCTATTACTTTTTTTTTTTTGGTGAGGCAGTTGGGGTTAAGTGACTTGCCCAGGGTCACACAGCTAGTAAGTGTTAAGTGTCTGAGGTCAAATTTGAACTCAGGTACTACTGAATCCAGGGCCAATGCTCTATCCACTGTGCCACCTAGCTGCCCCTACTTTAAAAAATTTTTTACAATAATACATTTCCTCATTTAAAAAAAAATAATAAATATTTTTATTTATAGTTTTGGGTTCCAATTTTCATCCCTACTTCCCTTCCTCCCCCACCTCCTCCCTGAGGCAGCAAACATTACTGTACTTGAATAAAAGAATACTATGGGAGGGTGCATCTAGGTGGCAGTGGACAAAGCACCAGCCCTGGATTCAGGAGGACCTGAGTTCAAATCTGATCTCAGACACTTGACACTTACTAGCTGTGTGACCCTGGGCAAGTCACTTAACCCTCATTGCCCTGCCCCCCCCAAAAGAATACTATACTTGAATAAAAGAAAAAAAATAAAGCAAGTGAAAAATAGCATGCTTCAGTCTGTTCCATTGATATCAGTTCTTTCTTTGGAGGTGGATAGTATATTTCATCAATAGGACTTTGGGATTGTCTTGGATCATTGTATTGCTCTGAATAGTTAAGTCATTCACAGTTCTTCATCAAACAATATTGCTGTCTCTGTGCACAATGTTCTCTTGGTTCTGCTCATTTCACTATACATTAGTTCATCCAAGTCTTTCCAGGCCTTCCTGAAATCATCCTGTTTGTCATTTCTTAGAGCACAATAATATTCCATCACTATCGTATACCACAGCTTGTTTAGCCATCCCCCTTTGATTACCAATTCTTAGCTACCACAAAAAGAGCTGCTAGAAATAGTTTTGTATTAATAGGTCTTTTTCTCTTTTTGGGGATGTCTTTGGGATATAAACCTAGTAGTGGTATTGCTGGATCAAAGGGTATGCACAGTTCTATAGCCCTTTGGGCATAGTTCCAAATTGCTCTCCAGAATGGTTGGATCT
Organism: Dromiciops gliroides; assembly: GCF_019393635.1. NCBI lineage: Eukaryota > Metazoa > Chordata > Mammalia > Microbiotheria > Microbiotheriidae > Dromiciops > Dromiciops gliroides. The sequence continues at coordinate 624,674,346 of NC_057863.1, read as the reverse complement.
TTTCACAACTCCACCAACAGTGGATTAGGGTCACAGCTTTCCCACATCCCATCCAATATCCAATATTTTCCATTTATGTTATTTTTGCCACTCTTTTTTTTTTTTTTTGGCGGGGCAATGGGGGTTAAGTGACTTGCCCAGGGTCGCACAGCTACTATGTGTCAAGTGTCTGAGGCCAGATTTGAACTCAGGTACTCCTGAATCTAGGGCCAGTGCTTTATCCACTGTGCCACCTAGCTGCCCATTTTTGCCACTCTTGATAGGTATGAGGTGATACCTCAGAGTTGTTTTAATTTGCATTTCTCTGACCAGTAGTGATCTAGAGCATTTTTTCACATGATTATAGATCTTGTTGCTATTATTAAATAAGAGTTCACATTTATGTGGTGCTTCAAGATTTGTGAAACGCTATACATATGTTATCTAATTTAGTCCTTAATGACCATGGGAGGAAAGTGCAATTGTTTTCCCCATTTAATAATAATAATAATATTTATATAGCATTTGTCATATACCAGGGACCCTTTACAATTATAATTTCATTTGACCCTCCAAACTACTGAGTGAAGTACCCACACTACTATTATTTGCATAGTATCTACTACATGCCAGCTACTATGCTAGACACTTTAAAATAACTATATGATCATGCATTACTACTTAAGACACAGTGGGCATGGAAGATACACATCCAGTCTTGGAATCACAAAGACTTAACGCTTACCAACCTGTAACCCCAGGCAAGTCATCTTCCTCTTGCCTGGGCTCCCTTCCTCACCTGTAATGTGAAGGGGTCAGCTCATATACCTCTGAGGTCCCTTCAAGCTCCAGACCTGTGATGTTATTGTTATTAAATAAGATGTGAACTCCCTTATGAAGGCCCTGGATGAGAAGATGGGCCCAGGGAAGAATGAGTTCGGTCTCCTGACTATGACTCCTTCTTCCAGGCTGCCCTCCCCTTCTCTCACAGTTTAGGATCATGGCATTTAAATCTGGAAGGAAATGTAAAGATCATTTAGTCTAAATTCCTCATAATAACTGACATTTATGACACTGCAAAGACCTTAAGATCCATTATCTCATTACACTTAAGAACAGTTCTTTTTTATCATAAAAGTATTTTATTATTTTCCAGTTACATATAAAGATAGTTTTCAACATTTATTATCATAAGATTTTTTTTTTTGCAGGGCAATGATGGTTAAGTGACTTGCCCAGGGTCACACAGCTAGTAAGTGTCAAGTGTCTGAGGCAGGATTTGAACTCAGGTCCTCCTGAATCCAGGGCTGGTGCTTTATCTACTGTGCCACCTAGCTGCCCCCGTAAGATTTTTAGTTCCAAATTTTTCTCCCTCCCTTCCTTTCCTCCCCCCTCCCCAAGACAGAAAGCAATCTGATATAGGTTATCTATGTACAATAACATCAAACATATTTCTGCATGAGTCATATTGTGAAAGAAGAATCAGAACACAAGGGGAAAACCTCAAAAAATAAAAAACAAAAAGTAGAAACAGTATGGTCCAGTCTGAATTCAGATTCCACAGTTCTTTTTTTCTGGATAATGTGAGAAAATAATAGGGTGTTGGGAACACCAAAGGCCCCCCTCAAGGAGATTGATTGGATTAAGATTGATTGGATTGGGGCAGCTAGATGGTGCAGTGGATAGAGTACCGGCTCTGGAGTCAGGAGTACCTGAGTTCAAATCTGGCCTCAGACACTTAACACTTACCAGCTGTGTGACCCTGGGCAAGTCACTTAACCTCAATTGCCTCACAAAAAAAAAAAAAAAGATTGATTGGATTGACTGACTGCTGATTAACTCACTTAAAGTTAATTCAATTAAAACCACATCTGCCTGGTCCTCAAGAGGGTGTGTTCTCAGAGGGTGTGAACTCTGACCTCAACATGGGACCACCCTCAAGTCCAGTAAACCAATAGATTTGCGTGATGCTAGCCAATTAGCTTTGAGCTGTGTAGAAGGGCCACCTCTTTTTCCAGAACCAGCAGGGAGTGAGCTCAGGAACACTCAAACTGTCTAGGAGGTGTTCTTGGTGACAGAGGACTTGGAGGAAGAAGCAGGCCAAGCTGAGCTCTATTTTTCTTCTAGGCTGGAAGGCCAGGCCTTTTCTTAACTTTCAGAGACATGTGCGCTCTCTTTACTAATATTTAAAATACTTTAATAAATGCTTAATGCCCAAAACTGGTGCTAAAGCTTCTAATTTATAAATAACAAATATATTAGAAATCCCAGCTAATTTTCCCCAAACTTGGAACAGAAATAAGGCAACCACATATAGTTTTACTCGCCACAATGTGGAGAATATTTTCTACCATGAGAATAGTTCTTGTTAAAAATTTTTTTGAACATTTTAATTTAGATATGAGTTACAAATTCTAACCCTCTCCTGCAACAATGAGCAATTGGATATGTTATACAAATGCAATTTCTATATTTGTATATTGTATATGCAATTTCTATATTTGCACAAGAACACTGTCACAAATAAAGATACGGGACTTCCCTTTTGGTGAATATATGAAGGTTTTATTACATTCTTGCAAGAATGGGCACAGACTACAAAGAAAAATGGTTAAAAAAGAAAGAAAAAAAATGGTGCCCTTTGACCCAGCAAACTACTCTTTTTGTCCCTAAATCTAATGTTATAGTCCCTCCTCTCTTCGTTTCATTGGTTGAAGACTAAGAGGTATACAATCTTCCCAGAATGCCTCTATGTATTTCCCCTTAACATGTCCCCCCTCCTGTTACATACATCACATGTTTGAAAATGGTGGCACTCTCTGCCTTTGGGGTGTTGGCAGTTAATATGCATAAGCTAATTAAGCAAGCACAGTACAAGCCAGCTTTAACCTTTGGCATACTTTGACTAGCTATACTACTGGCCTTGAGGCCCCTTCTATAATCTACCCCAGCTACCTGCAGTACTCTTTCTCAGCCTTAAGGCCTCCTTTCTGTGATGTTTCTTCCTTACCCAGACTTCCTCCTTGTCTCATTTTTCTGAGATACCAGAATTTTTCTGGTGTGACACTATTTCATTTCTCTCAACACTCAAAATAAAAATGCAATTTCCATATTTATTATTTTGCACAAGAACACTCAAAAATGAAAAAGTAAAAAATGGTATGCTTCAGTATTTATTCAATCAATATCAGTTCTTTCTCTGGAGATAAATAGCATACTTCCTCATTGGTTCTTTGGGACTGTCTGGGATCAAAGAATTGCTGAGAATAGCTAAGTCCTTCACAATTCTTCATTGAATAATGTTGCTGTTACTGTGTACAACATTCTCCTGGTTCTGTTCACTTTGCTATGCATCAGTTTGAAACTGTTAGTGATGAGGGCTTATAGAAAATCCTGGCACAATTTGGTTGCCTGGAGTTCATCAGTATTGTATATCACTTTCATAATGACATGCTTGCCCCAGTTCTGGATAATGGACAATGCTCTCAGACTTTCCCAGTCACCAACAGAGCGAAACAAGGCTGTGTGTTTCCTCCCATGCTTTTTAGCATGGTGTTATCAGCCACATTGTCAGTGCCTTCAATGAGGATGAACATAGTATCAAGGTCAGCTACCTCACTGATGGTAAATTATTTAACTTGTGAAGGCTCCAAACCAAGACTAAAGAGGAGGGATTGTTGGTACATGATTTTTTTGTTCGAAGATGACTGTGCACTCAATGCAGCCTCTGAAGCTGAGATGCAACAAGGTATAGATGGATTCTCTGCTTCTTGTGCTAATTTTCGCCTGACAACACCAAGAAAACAAAGGTTCTCTGACAGCCAGAACTACACCATCCATATGTGAAACCATCAGTTACAGCAAATGGAGAAGTTTTGAATACTGTGGCAGTATGCTTTCTTTTTTTAAAGTATTTTATTATTTTCCAGTTACATATAAGCATAGTTTTCAACATTTGTTTTCAAAGGAATTTTAGTTCCAAATTTTTCTCCTACCCTCCCTTCCCTCCCTCCTCCCCAAGACAGAAAACAGTCTGATACAGGTTATATATGTACAATCACATTAAACATATTTCTATATTAGTCATCTTGTGAAAGAAGAATCAGAGCACAAGGGAAAAACCTCAAAAAGGAAGGGGAAAAAAAGACAGCCCCAAAGTAGACACAGTATGGTTCAATCTGCATTCATAATCCACAGTTCTTTTTTTCTGGATGTTGAGAACATTTTCTATCATGAGTTCTTTGAAACTGTTTTGTATCATTGCACTGCTGAGAAGAGCCAAGTCTATCACTATTGTTCATCACACAATGTTGCTGTTACTGTATACAATGTTCTCCCGGTTCTGCTCCTCTCGGTCAGCATCAGTTCATGTAAGTCCTTCCAGGTTTCTCTGAACTCCTTGCTCATGGTTTCTTACAGCACAATAGTATTCCATTACATTCATAGACCACAATTTGTTTAGCCATCCCCTATTGATGGGCATTCCCTCTATTTCCAATTCTTTGCCACCACAAAGAGAGCTGCTATAAATATTTTTGTACACATGGGTCTTTTTCCCTTTTCTATGGTCTTTTTGGGATATAGACCTAGCAGTGGTACCACTGGGTCAAAGGGTATGAACAGTCCCATAGGCCTTTGGGCATAGTTCCAAATTGCTCTCCAGAATGGTTGGATCAGTTCACAGCTCCACCAACAATGCATTAGTGTTCCAATCTCCAACATTTATTATTTTCCTTTTTTGTCATATGAGCCAATCTGTTAGGTGTGAGGTGAAACCTCAGAGTTGTTTCAATGTGCATTTCTCTAATCAATAGTGATTTAGAGCATTTTTTCATATGGCAATAGAGAGCTTTGATTTTCTTCATCAGAAACTTCCTATTCATATCCTTTGACCATTTCTCAATTGGGGAATGACTTACATTCTTATACATTTTATTTAGTTCCCTATATATTTTAGAAATGAGGCCTTTATCAGAAATACTCACTGTAAAAAGCGCTTCCCAGCTTTCTGCTTTCCTGGTTCTATTTTCTAGGTCATTTGTGTCTCCTTTGAGAAATTAGCAAGGAGATTATAGCAAGTGATCACCAGGATAATACACTGTGACCAGGTGGGATTTATACCAGGAATGCAGGGCTGGTTCAACATTAGAAAAACTACCAACATAATCAACCACAACAATAACAAAACTAACCAAAATCATATGATTATCTCAATAGATGCAGAGAAAGCTTTTGACAAAATACAACACTCATTCCTATTAAAAACACTATAGGGGCAGCTAGGTGGAGAAGTGAATGGAGCACTGGCCCTGGAGTCAGGAGTACCTGACTTCAAATCCAGCCTCAGACACTTAACACTTACTGGCTGTGTGACCCTGGGCAAGTCACTTAACCCCAACTGCCTCACTAAAAAAAAAAAAAACAAACCACTATAGAGAGCATAGGAATAAATAGAGCTTTCCTTAAGACGATAAGCAGTATCTACCTAAAACCATCAGCAAACATTATATGTAATGGGGATAAGTTAGAAGCCTTCCCAATAAGATCAGGGGTGAAACAGGGATGTCCATTATCACCTCTATTATTTAATATTGTACTAAAAATAGCTATAGCAATAAGAGAAGAAAAAGAAGTTAAAGGAATTAGAATAGGCAAGGAGGAACCAAAACTCTCACTCTTTGCAGATGATATGATGGCATACTTAGAAAATCCTAAAGAATCAACTAAAAAACTGCTTGAAACAATTAACAACTTTAGCAAAATTGCAGGATATAAAATAAACCCACATAAATCATCAGTATTTCTATACATGACCAACAAAGCTCAGCAGAAGAGAAAGAGTAATTCCATTTAAAGTAATGGTAGACAATATAAAATACTTGGGAGTCTACCTGCCAAGACAATTATGAACACAATTACAAAACACTTTTCACACAAATAAAATCAGATCTATATAATTGGAAAAATATCAATTGCTCATGGATAGGCCAATCTAATATAATAAAAATGACAATTTTACCTAAATTAATTTACCTATTCAGTGCCATACCAATCAGACTACCTAAAAATTATTTTATAGAGTTAGAAAAAATAACAAAATTCAACTGGAAAAACAAAAAGTCAAGATTATCAAGGGAACTAATGAAAAAATGCACAGGAAGGTAGGCTAGCCGTACCAAATTTAAAGCTATACTATAAAGTGGCAGTCATCAAAATTATTTGCTACTGGCTAAGAAATAGAGTGGTGGATCAATGGAATAGGTTAGGCGCAGGAGATACAGTAGTAAATGACTATAGTAATCAACTGTTTGGGGGTAGCTAGGTGGCACAGTGGATAGAGCACCAGCCCTGGATTCAGGAGGACCTGAGTTCAAATTCGGCCTCAGACACTTAACACTTACTAACTGTGTGACCCTGGGCAAGTCACTTAACCCCAATCGCCTCACACACACACAAAAAAAGTAATCAACTGTTTGATAAACCCAAAGACTCCAGCTTCTGGGATAGGAATTCAGTATTTGACAAAAACTGCTGGGAAAACAGGAAGATAGTATGGCAGAAACTAGGCATAGACCTTACACCTTTTACAAAACTAAGGTCAAAATGGGTTCAAGATTTAGACATAAAGGGTGATACCATAGGTAAATTTGGAGAGTAAGGAATAGTCTACATCTCAGATCTATGGAGAGGAAAACAATTTATGTCCAAATAAGACACAGAGAATATTATGAAATGCAAGATGAAAGACTTTGATTATATTAAATTAAAAAGGTTTTGTACAAATAGAAGCAATGCAGTCAAAATTAGAAGAGAGGCAGAAGTCTGGGAAACAATTTTTACAGAGAGTATTTCTGATAAAGGCCTCATTTCTAAAATATATAGGGAACTAAATCAAATTTATAAGAATGTAAGTAAGTCATTCCCCAATTGAGAAATGGTCAAAGGATATAAACAGGCAGTTTTCTGATGAAGAAATCAAAGCTACCTATTGCCACATGAAAAAATGCTCTAAATCACTATTGATCAGAAAAATGCAAATTAAAACAACTCTGAGGTACTTTTAAAAATATAATAAACATTTTTACTTTTTGGGTTCTAATTTTTATCCCTACTTTCCTCCTTCCCCTTCCCCTTCCCCTTTCCTGAGGCAGCAAGCAATCAGATATGGGTTATACATGTATGATTATGTAAAACATTACCTTGTTTGTCATTTTATACAAGAAAAGACAGTATACTTTCCAGGGATGTACACATTGATGATGAGGTTGACACATGCATTGTGAGAGCTAGCTCAGTGTTTGGGAGGCTCCAAAGGAAAGTATGGGAGATAAGGGATAGTAGACTACCAAATTGAAGGTCTACAGAGCTGTTGTGCTGACCTCATGCTGTATGCCTGTGAAACTTGGACAGTCCTTCAATTTGAATTGTCTTAGGCAGATTCTGAAGATCACCTGGCAGGATAAGGTACCAGACACTGAGGTCCTTTCTTAAGCTGAGAATGCAACTCTGCTGCAGAGAATGCAACTCCAATGGGCTGACCACATTGTTCTAATGCCAAACTTATGCTTGCCTAAAAGACTATTCTATGGAGAACTCACACAGGGCAATCACTCACATGGTGGTCAGAAAAAGCAATTATGGACACTTTCAAGGTCTCTCTGAAGAACTTTGGAATCGATTGCATGACATGGGAGACACTGACACAGGACGACCTCATCAGAGAAGGTTCTATGCTCTATGAGCAAAGCAGAATTGAAGTAGCTCCAAAGAAACGTGAGATGCACAAATTTAGAGAACCCACCCCAAATTTCACATGGTCTTTTGTGTCCAACCTGTGGTAGAGGCTTCTGAGCTTGTATTGGTCTGATCAACCACAGTGGGACAGGCTATAATTTGACTCTAACATAGTGATGTCATTGTGGTTCTCTTTAGAATAAAGGACAAGGACAAGAACCATTTCATTTGGTGATTTCATCCTCTCTCCTGGATTCAACTGTCATCTATGCTCATGAAGAGGGGAAGAGGAGAAGGAAATAAGCATTTAAATAACGCCTTTGATGGGGGAGAGCATATCAATGAAACAGAAGGCCTAGCCCCTCACCTTATAACTTCTTTTCTACTTATTAATTTATCAGTATATCCCCAGGATTCGTGTTTATAGCGTTTTTCTAGAGTGAGTCCCACGTGCACTAGGGGCTATTAGTCAGTTTCTGTTATGCTGGTGCCTCCATTGCCTCTCCCTCAGAACCACCGCTAGAGGGCGCGGCTCGCCAGAGGGAGCACTTCGCTTAGACTCTTTTTGACCCTTTCTGCACCTCATACCAAAGAGTTTCCAAGGCGGGAAAAAAAAAAAAAGTTTCCCGTGGGGAGCGCTCAGCTGTTTCTGCCGCAGTCGCCGCCATGGAGCCAGGGCAGCGAGAGGAAGAGGAGGAGGCGGAGGATCAGCGGCTGCTCACGTCCAACCAGGTACAGGAGCGCGGAGCCCCGGGACTGGCCGACGCCCGTCTTTCTGACCAGGGGCCAGTAGGACCCTAGGATCCCCCTCTAAAGCCCAATGAGGCCTATCCTAGAGCTATTGTCACGGCAGTAACGCCATTGTCGCGGCATTCTAGGCCCCGCCTAGCCCTGACATTCAATGCTCCAAAGCCCCTCCCAGCTCTGACATTTCTGTGCTTTAAGGCCCCTCCCAACCCTGACGGTCTCTGTTCTAAGGGCCCTCCCACCTCCTATTTTCTATGTGCCAAGTTTTCCTTCTGCTCTCACATTCTAGACTTTTATAGGAAAACAATTTAATTATGCATTAATTGGCAAGACACACAACACATGCTGCCTCTGAAATCTTTGTAGAAAGTATTTTTGTATTATCCAGGGATTTCTGGATCAACCATGTCCTGGTCTTCCCCCATCAGTGAAGATCGTGGAAAGGGAGCTATTGATTGATTCATGAGCCATTTTAATAACAAATTAAAAGCCACTTCCTGAACTGAGAGGTGTGGTGAAAAAAGCCGTGGATTTGGAGTGAGGACCTGGGTTCAAATCCAAGCCCTGTTCCATATCTTGGGGCACTTCCCCTCTCTGGGCCTCAGTTTCCTTTTCTGTAACATAAAGAGGTTGGTTTAGACATGTCTATGTACTCTTCCAGCCCCAAATCGTGGGCTCCTACTGTGGCAGAGGCCCTGCACCTGATAGAAAAGTTTAAGCTAGGACCCACCCTCAGGGGCTTATCAAGCAGGGGATGCCTACCCACTTGTGCATGCACAGGTAATAGGCACAAACTAGACCTCCCAGAATCTGAGATTGAAAGCTGGAAGGAGCCCCAGATACTGTATGCTGTCCTGCCCCCTCATTTTACAGAGGGGTTACCTTAATCGACTACAGTCATGGAGTTGAACCCAGATCCTGTGACTCCTGAGAAAAAGGGGGCGCAGTGTTTGGAATTGTGCAGAAAGGTGAGAGGTCACTTTGGTGACAGTTCTGCAGAGTGTGCTTAAGCTGAGATTTCAAAGCAGAGAGAGCGGCAGAAGATGTGGCGTAGGCCTGGCCCCTGGGGAGAGAGCTGGGGATGGGGGAGCGGGGAACTGATGGGGCCAGAGAGCCCACTGAGTTGGGGGCAAGGACTGGGTGGGTTGGCATGCTTGGAACACCAGCTCTCCTGGGAACAAATATCCCCACGTGCCCCAGGCTTGGAATCAGGAAATACTCCTCTTCCTTCATCCGATTTCCTGGGGACACACCTTTCCTGGTTCCTTCTGGGGTTAAGGTCCTGGCTTTTCCCCTGCACAGGAATCATGGGAGGCTGGACTCAATTCGGTTCAGCGAGCCTTCTGTGTTTGTTTCTAGGTGCTCAAGATGGCAAGGGGTTTTTGGGGGGGGTTTTTGGCAGGGTAATGAGAGTTAAGTGACTTGCTCAGGGTCACACAGCTAGTAAGTGTCAAGTGTCTGAGGCCAGATTTGAACTCAGGTCCTCCTGAATCCAGGGCTGGTGCTTTATCCACTGTGCCACCTAGCTGCCCAGGGATGGCAAGTTTTAAAGTGACCACTTCTGCCTTCCCTGGACCTCACCTTCCATCTCCGGAAGCTCAAATCTCCTGGCAGGCCTGAGCCCCTCTGTGCACCTTCACCCATTACTTTTAGCTTTGCCCTGGGGAGCTATGAGAACAATGGTCATGCCCCCTTAAGTCTTCTGTTCTCCAGGCTAACCATCCCCTGTTCCTTCAGAGGCCACTGGGGCCAGAACCCCCACAGAACAAAGAAAAGCTGCCCCTCACCCCCCAAAAGAGGACCATAGAACAGAGTGTCTGAGCTGGGAGGAGACTTAGAACCCATAATGTCAGAGCTTTGGGGGAGGAGGGTTAGAACTTAGAATGTGGGGGGGGAGGCTTAGAACCACAGAATGTTAGACCTGGGAGGGCTCTCAGAACCCAGGATGTCAGAGCTGGGAGGGCCCTTAGAATGAGATTTCTACACTTATTCATGTCTTTAGCAGTTGGGCCCCCTGATCTCCAGATCTAGCCCATCAAAACTTAGAACACAGAGTTCTTATTTCTAGAGAAGGCAGAGCAGGAGGTGACATGTGACCTCTTCCCAGTGTCCCTGGTGGGTGGGTGTTAAAAGTTTTGGGGGTCTCCATGGCTCCCCCACGTTGCTGTATCCACAAACCCAGACCCTCCCAGCTGCTCCGCCCTGTGAGTCCCACAGTTTGAACTCTTTCTCCACCTGAGTCACACCACAAGGGGCAGCCCCACTTTCTCCATCCCAAGCTCCGACATCACTGTTACTTTAGAGAAAGTTCAACAGGACCTAGAACAGCCATCCGTTTGTTCTCTATGTCCGTGCACCTGGCAGGGATCTATGTTGGGGTTTCTCCATTCAGGACTCTCTTTTGTTATATCCCCAAATTCTAGACCTCGCCTAGATGGGGTTGTGTGATCATTGCCGAGCTGGGCATTTTCTCAGTCTTCCTTGTGCGTGGTCATCCATTGATAACAGGCTTCTCCACCAATTAAAGATGAGATTATCCTCAAGGCAAGTGGAGAGATTATTGACTCTTCTGCTTTTGGCCAAGAGAGAGCCCTGGAAGATGTCAGGATAATTGAAGCCCCCTCCTGCCCCCACCTCTTGCTTCTGCCTGTCAGGGCAATTTAAATAGCACTTTAAGGTTTACAAATAGTACCTCATTTTATCCACAAAACAGCCCTGGGAAATAAATCAAGACACCAACCATTTATTTTTTTTTTTTTCCCCAGGGCAATGGGGGTTAAGTGACTTGCCCAGGGTCACACAGCTAGTAAGTGTCAAGTGTCTGAGGCCAGATTTGAACTCAGGTCCTCCTGAATCCAGGGCTAGTGCTTTATCCACTGTGCCACCTAGCTGCCCCTACCAACCATTTATTGAGTACCTACTATGTGTGGGGGGGCCCTGTGCTAAGTGAGGGTCCCTGCCCTCAGGGAGCTCACAGTCTGATATACAGAATGCTATACCTAGACAGGCCAGAGATCAGAGGAATCAGAGACAGTGCCTAGAGGGACGATCAGGAAAGGCTTCTTGCACATGGTGGAGTCTTGTTGTTTGTTCTTCATTCTCTCTCTCTTTTTTTTTTTTTTTGGTGAGGCAATTGGGGTTAAGTGACTTGCCCAGGGTCACACAGCTAGTAAGTGTCAAGGGTCTGAGGCTGGATTTGAACTCAGGTCTTCCTGAATCCAGGGCTGGTGCTCTATCCACTGCACCGCCTAGCTGCCCCCTGTCCTTCATTTTCAAAGAGGATCAAGACATTGGGGGGATGTCATGACTTGCAGCGAATTGGACTGAAGTGAGGGAGGGCTGTGCAAAGTCACCAGCCTCACTCTCTCCTCCAGAGCCATCTGGGTCCAGTGGCAAGACATATATCAGGACCACTGGAGATGGCCCCAGATGTTTGAGGCAATTGGGGTTAAGTGACTTGCCTAGGGTCACACAGCTAGTAAGTATCTGAGGTGAGATTTGAACTCCAGTCCTTTTGACTCCAGGGTCTAGGTTCCATTTAGCTGCCCCTGCACAGGGTGGAGTCTTAGCTGGGATGTGGAGGAAGATGGGGAGGTGAGGGGTGGAGATGTGGAGGGAGAGCATCCAGGCCTGAGAGGAATGGCCCGAGGCTAAAGGCACTGAGTACCTGCAGGGGAGGCTTGATGTCAGGAGATCTTAAAGGTTAGAGACGGCAGGTGATGAAGGACTTTAAAAACTAAACAGAGGGGCAGCTAGGTAACCAGTGGATAAAGCACCGGCCCTGGAGTCAGGAGGACCTGAGTTCAAATCCGGCCTCAGACACTTGACACTTACTAGCTGTGTGACCCTGGGCAAGTCACTTAACCCCAATTGCCTCACTTAAAAAAAAACAAAAAACAAAAAACTAAACAGAGGACTTTACATTGGTGTCCCAACAGCCTCAGTACAACTATAACAGTGAAACCATAAGTTTTATGTTTAATGTAGAAATGTCAGCATGAAAGGGGCAGCTAGGTGGCGCAGTGGATAAAGCACTGGCCCTGGATTCTGGAGAATCTGAGTTCAAATCTGGCCTCAGACACTTGACATTTACTAACTGTATGACCCTGGGCAAGTCACTTAAACCTCATTCTCCCCTCCAAAAAAAAGAAGAAATGTTGGCATGATTTCACATATATGAGGGGTTTTGTATTTCTTGTCTTCTCAATGAGGGGCAGAGAGAGAGAATATGGAACTTAAAATAAAAATAAAATTGAATTAAAAGATAAAATAGGACAAAAAGGTTTTAATAGTTTTATGTAGCTTAAAGCCATTCTTTAAGACACCCCCACACCCTCATTTGGTCCCAGAGGTGTTTGGGTAAGAACTCTTCCTATCCCCATTTTGTGGATGAGGCAGACAGAGGTGAAGGGCTATAGGTCTCGTCTCTAGCCACTGTGCTACCCGGCTGCCCCAGAATAAGACCATCCCTTCTGTTAATGCCTCACACACGTCTGCCTTTGTCACAAATACTACCCCAGGCTGACGTGGGCATCCCCCAGAGCCAGGGTTCTCCTCCTGCCCAGTGTTAGTGATGCCTGGGAGGGTCCGGCAGAGCCGGAGCTGGTTCCTCTGGGCCAGTATGCCCACTGAGTCTCCGCAGCAGCAGGCCCCCCCACCCCCACCCCCCTTCACTGCCCTGGAGCCACCACGTGTGTCAGAAGCTGGGGTCAGAGGGAGCACCCTCAGCGTCTCAGCCCACTGATTCTGGGGCTCACCAGCCCCCGGCTCCAAGCTGTTCTCATGATGCCATGACAACCAGGGCTCTCAGCCCTCAAAGGCCACCTGTGCTTCTCGTGCCGTCCTCTGGGGCCGAGCACAAAAGTCTAAACTGGCTTCCCTGGGGCAGCTCTGCAGACACGAGTCATGTCCCCTGCGTCTTCCTTCTTTAGGACAAATGACCCTACTTCCTTCAGCTGATCCTCATGTGACACCCCAAGAGCCTTCGCTGGTCTGCACATGGGGCACTCTCCAGCCTGTCGACCTTCTCCCTAACATGAGTCTCCCAGGGCTGACCTTGGAGTACAGATGTGTCGTGATCAGGGCAGAAGACCATGATGTGTTGTCGCTTTTCTGGTTCTGCATTCAAGGCCTCTTCCTGGGAATAGCAGAGCCAGCCAGGCCCTTTGGTTTTCAAAGGTCCTCTAAAATTTCATTAGCTCCTCTGGCCTCCATATCATACTGTTGACTTATGGTCCAAATCCAGCCGTACTAGTTGTATGACCCAGGGCAAGTCACTTAACCCCGTTTGCCTCAATTTCCTCATTTGAAAAGTGCGCTGGAGAAAGAAATGGCAAAGCACTCCAGCATCTTTGCCAGAAAACCCCCAAATGGCGCCACAAAGAGTTGGACGGGACTGAACCCACTGAACAACAACAGTACCCCGCGTCCTTCTCAGAAAAGTTTCTGTCTAGCCCAGTAGCTCAGTGGTCAGAGCACTGGGCTTAGAGTCAAGACCGGAGTTGAAATCTGGTCTGTCCAATAGGGATGATGATAGCACCTGCCCCCCAGGATTGTTGTGAAGATGAGACGAGATAATACTTGTGAAGAGCTTCTTTGCAAACCTTAAAGCATGGTGAAAACATCAGCGACGCTAGGCTGTTGTTATCCATACTTTCGCTCTCTTAGACTTGTGAAGTTTATTTTCTGAACCCAAATGTAAGATTTACATTTCCAAATCTCATCTTGGAAGCTGAGGTAGGACTGATCTCAGGTCTTCCTGACTACAGGCCTGCCCTCTATCTGATGCCCCCCATTTCCCCTTGAGGAAAGAGCACCAGAAAACCTGGGCCCTGCTCCGTGTGAGCCGTGTGCCCCAAGCGTTTTTAGCCGAGTGTCTGTGTCACACGTCGGCCCCGGGCCCCTTCTGGCCTCGGCTTCCTCCGCCTGGGCTGGGTGGGGTGAGCTGCATCTGATTCTTGGGGACTGGCTGGGGGCAGAGCCTGCCCCAGATGCCTGATGGTGTGGGGGACCAGCCTGCCCTTTCCTGCCTTCTCTGCTGGCTGCTTCATGGCTAGAAACAGTTGTTAGTGTCTCTGCTCACCTCAGTTCACAAGCAAACCAGCCCTGCATAGGAGGCCCACCCTCGCCACACCTAGCCAGCTGGTCAGTTAGTGGGAGAGCTGGGATTGTCCCTCCTGGCCCTTCTTCCCACACCCCACTGCCTGCTGCTGCTGAGTCCCACAGAAAATGCTGAAAGAAGCATGTTCCTGGAGCAATTAGGTGGTGCAGTAGATAGAGTACCAGCCCTGGAGTCAGGAGGACCTGAGTTCAAATTTGGCCTCAGACGCTTGACACTTACTAGCTGTGTGACCCTGGGCAAGTCACTTAACCCCAATTGCCCTGCAAAAAAAAAAAAAGAAGCATATTGTTCCTGGTATTAGCCCAGCCTCGAGTCTGTTTGGGGACCTCAGAGCATTCAGAACTCTGCTTGCGCTCACCTCCCACAGCTCTCAGCTGCACCTGCACACAGTCTCTGCTCGAATGACCACACTCTGGTGCCTCAACTGTCAGAATGGCCTCCTGCTTGTTCTTCCCACCCCTGTTCTCCCTCTCCCATCCATCCTCTGCACGTCGGACAAAGTCCTGTTTCCGAAGGAAGAGTCAGACCACCATCCCGCTCCCAGTGGCTTCCAGCTCTAGGAGCAGCCCTCCTCCTGCATGAAGTCTTTGCTGTAACGGCCCCCCCCCCCCCCCCAGGGACTGAGCGCCCTTTCTCCGTGAGTGCCTTGTACTGAGCTCTCTTGTGATTGTGTGCGGTCTGCACTCGGGTGCTCACGCAGTCTCTCTGGGGAGACCTGCAGGTTGTGACTGTTTTACTCCTTGTGCATTCACATCCCTAGCATCTGCCTCAGTGCCTGGCACGCAGAAGGAGCTTAATCCATGCTTGTTGGTGGATCGGTGGGCATAGATTTGGCATTTACTTGTCTATCTACCTGTTTCACACAGCAGAGTGTAAGTGTCCTGAGGGCAGGAACTGTTGTTCTTTGTCTCCAGATCCCTAGTGCCTCCCACAGCCCCAAGCACTGGGGAGACACTGAACAAACCCTTTGGAACCAGCTGAATTGAATTCCCCCCCTGGAATTGTGTCTTGTGTTTCAGAAACTGAAGGCAGCCGTCCACTACACGGTGGGCTCGATGTGTCAGGGAGCTGCAGATGCCAAAGGGGTCAAGTTCACCAAGCCAGCCATCGCGGCCATTTCTGAGGTCACCTTTCGGCAGTGTGGTAGGTGGTCCCGGGCCCGCTTCCCTCATGCCCCTTGCTTCAGCTTTCCTTTTAAAAACCTCTCTGCTCCTTTTCTCTCAGCTCTCTCCCTGAATTCCGACCCTACCCCAGCAAGGAAGCCTCCCTCCTGTAAAGAATTAATTGTTGGGTCAGCTAGGTGGCTCAGTGGATAGAGCCCTGGCCCTGGATTCAGGAGTACCTGAGTTCAAAGCTGGCCTCAGACACTTAACACTTGCTAGCTGTGTGACCCTGGGCAAGTCACTTAATCCCAATTGCCTCACCAAAAAAAAAAAAAAAGAAGTAGAGAAAAAGAATTAATTGTTGTACTCCTTTTCATGTTTCTTTTGAAAAATTAATTTCATGGATGCCCTTTGTGTCTACATCACTCTTGTCCACCCTTTCTAGAAGCAAAGAAAGCCAGTTAAGCAAAACCAGCATCTGGGCCATGTGTGACAGGGCATCTCTCCCCTTCTACATCCCTAGTCTTCTCCCCCCAACCCACCTCAGCCAAGAAGGGGCTGCCCTGGAGGGGAGTTACTTCCTTTCTCTTTATTGTACCTACTATTTCTCCTCTGTAAAGGGGCAGAACAGAGTAGACGACTCTGACTTCCCTTCCTGCTCTAACCTTTGGATCTTCACTGCCCTCCTTGCCCCACACCCTTCCCTGATCCTTTCTTTTCATCCCTTCTTTGCTGAACCTATGATTTCACTGGTGCAGGGAACACCCAGCGAGGAAAACCCTTCAGCCAGTGGGTTCTAAGGGTTCTAAGACTTGCCCGGGATCCCACAGCCAGTATGTATCTGAGCTAGGACTTGGACCCAAGTCTTTCAGCTTTTGAGGCTGCCCCTCCCCCCTTTTCAAATTAGTCTTATTGAGGCCCTTTGTTTTTATAACAGTATTATTTAACTAGGCCTCCTCCCCATCCCTGACTGAAAGAAGACACAGTAACCTTGCCTGGAAGCCTCTGCCGGATTCCAATACTGCCCAACTAAGAGGAAGGCTTTGGGCAGTTTGTTTTTCAGTTGTCTGATTAGGGGTGAAGCAACGCTCCATCTTTGGGGTCAGTTCTGAAATGAAAGAATGATTTGGTTTAATTATTAGAAACCAAAGGTACCAAATTAATGGGAGATTTGCAGGGGTAAAAGGTGCTGGAAGAGATGGGGCCGGGATGAATAAGGGCGATGAGCGAAGAGATGAGCACACCTTCTTCACCTCTGAAACGTTGACGACAGACATTAACAACTGACTTTTCATCTCTCTGAAACAAGATTGAGGATAATGGTGGCTAAAATACCTCTCCTTTTTTCTTCAGAACATTTTGCCAAAGACCTTGAGATGTTTGCCAGGTAGGTGTAAGAGATGGCTTTTTTTGAAGTCTTTTTTTTTTTTGTATGCCTTTTGTGATTCTGCAGCTGGTTGGCGCCTGCCGTTGGCGGCTGGGTTTCAAGGGAGCCTTCTGCTCTTCAGTTTGCAGGGCCTAGTGTCTCCATCCATGAAGCCCCGTAATTAGTGTCTGCTTTCCGTCAGAGGATTCAGCCCCGCTTTTGGCGACGTTTTCATGAAGTTGTACAAGTGTCTGTCGCAGAACAGAAGTTACTTAATTGCCGATTCAGTGGATGGGCGTCAGGGTGAGAGGCCTCTATGCCGTGTGCACAAGGACTCTCGGTTCGTGCTTTTCCCTCCCGCTGTTTTCGGCATGAGAGTTTCAAGCATTTTGAAACCTTGTAGGTGGGGAAGGAGAAAGAAAGACACAAAAGGAAATTAGGTGGGACATGGAAAAGCTCTCACATGTGTATGGGGGGTATAATTGCCTGCAGGTGTGGGGGTAAGGACAGCTCAATGCCTGCCGCTAGTCAAAGGCTTTCATTTGCCCCATTTGTTAAGAGTAAAAAACAGCCCTTACAAAGTAAGGGACCCGCTTTCATCCAGAAGAGCGTTAGCTTTTACAGGTGATTTATGCTCATCTCTTCAATTAGTACCTTAGGTAATTGAAAACAATTGCCATGAATTGCTTTTATGAAGCAATTCAGATGACGAAGGCCTGAAAGGGCTCATGCTCTCTCATTTGCCATCGTTCCTGATTTTGTGCCAACCTCTCCCTCACCCGCTCCCTCCTCTTACCTCTTTGTTTCACTTAGGAATATTTTGAATGAATTAAAGCACTGGGTTCCCAGAGGGCAGACTTCAAACAGGGCCCCCTTTCCTCTGTGCATTCATCCTCTCAGAAATGCCCATCGCCTTCAGACTCGGCCATGAGTTCATCCGGCAAACCCTTCTTGAGTACCTACTGTGTGCCAGAGATAGGCAGGAATACAGAGAGGAAAACGGCAGCATCTCTGTTCTAAGAGGGAAGGGAAGGAAAGGGGGGAGCACAAGCAATTATGGTGATGAGGAGAGTAAATGCTGAGCAAAGAGGCTTTGCAATATTGTGGACAGGGGACATAAGGAGAGGGGGAGAGAAAGACAGAGAAGAGAAAGAGAGAGAAGGGGGGGGAGACAGAGACACCAAAGAGAGAGAGACAGAAAGAGATAGAGTCAGGAGGGAGAGAGAGACAGAGAAGGGCAGGACCAAGAGTTAGAAAAAGCTTCCTGGAAGGGTGACCCCTGATTGGGTCCTTGAATGAATGAATGAATGAATGAATGAGAGAGAAAGCACTGTGCCAAGCACCCAAGATACAAACAGAAAGTCCTTCAGGCCCCAGCAGAGATTCTGCAGGAAGCCTTTTCCCCAACCCTGCTTAATTCTGATGTTTCCCTTTGTGGATTATCTCCTGCTTAGCCTTCTACAGCTGGATTGCCCACAGCTGGCTGCCTGTTGTTTCTCCCATTAAACTGAGCTCCTTGAGGACAAGGCTTGTCTTTTGCCTTGCTTTGCAGTGTCTTGCACACAGTAGGTGCTTAATAAATGCTTATTTACTGACTGAGGAAGTAAGACCCTCCCTGTTCTCCAGAGTGCGTGCCTGTTCTAATGGAGGACAAAGTGTATGTGAGATTTCAGCTGAAAGCCCAGGCCCCAGGGAAAGCAGATAGTGTTTCAGCAGAGGGAGGGTGTGTGGAGAAAAGGGAGGAGGCCAGGCCAGACATAGGGGACAGGGTGTTAGGACATGGAGGGCAGGGAGTTGTCCGCTTGTAGAATAGTGGGAGAAAACTCCAAGAGTTGAGGCAGAACCGGCTGGAAGGCCTTGAACGCCAGGACAAGGGCTCTGTGTGCAGGAGGTGCTGTGGAGCCGCTGGAGGATTTGGGGCACCTTCTGGTGTCTTGGATCAGAGCAGTGCAGTAGGAAGGTTAGCAGGGGGAGGGGAAGGGGGCAGGCCAGAGAATTAGCATTTGTGTAGCGCCTACTGTGCACCAGGCCCTGTGCCAAGCACTGTAGTTACTGTCTCATTTCACCCACACAACAGATGAGGAGACTGAGGCAAACAGGTGAAATGACTTGCTCAGGGTCACATGGCTAGGACGTGTCTGAGGCTGGATTTGAACTCAGATGTTCCTGGTTCCAGGCCTATCTTTCTATCCATTAGCGGCCCCCAGTTTGCTGGATTGAAATAGTATTGTTATGGCAGGCCAGGTATGCGATGAATCCTAGACCTTGATCTGCATCACTGTTCTCTTGTAGCCTGGGAACGGGTAAGGAGGTAGAGGAGGTAGGCAGTGGGAGGGACCGGAGGCAGTGGATCTACTTAGAACAGCAGAAGCAAGAACCAGGGTGAGTGACTGGGGGTGCCGTAGGAGTCACAGCTGACTCACCTTAGGGTGAGGCTGGCCAGCAGCTGGGGGGGGGCAGTGATACCCTCACCAGAGAGATAGAGAGAGAGAAGCTAGGGGAAGCAGCAGGAGGTCAATTGGACATCTCAAAGGAATGAGGAATGTGAGAGGGGGCAGCCGGCCCAGCCACCATCCCTGCAGCCAAGGCTGCCCCACCAATTTGTCTTCTACAGTGGGACGAGGTCATGGAAGAGAGAAAGAAGTGTAAATGGCTAAACAGAAAAATAAACAAGGGTGGAGATGTCACAGGCAGCATCATAGTGAAACCAATTATGTTTTTGCTCAGCTAAAGGTCACTTTGTTTGGGGATTAGATAAGATGACTGTAAACAAGCTGGGATGGTATGGGGGGGCTGAGATGAGAACGTCTGCTTGGGTAAAGAATTTTGCTTCCTGCCTGTTTCCCAGGACCCCTGGTCCAGCTCCTGCAGTCCTGGTAAAGCTTCCCTGCTTCTGAAGTCCCTGATTTCTGGGATGCCCCGCTTCAGAAGACTTGGGCAGTCAGGGACCTGAGAGGAGCCTTCTGTAAAATAGATGGAGCTGTGTGGGGTGAGGTGTAGGCAAAGGTGCCGAAGTGGGAAAGGGCACAGAGTGTTTGAACCAGGAGTCCCTTCGTCTGCAGAAGTGCATGTGCTGAGCCAATGTTGAGTGGGGGGCGCTAGGAAGGCACGCTGACTTTGGTGATGGAGCCTGTGCTGCAGATGTTTTGGGGGGCGGGGGGAGGCCTCTGCCCACCTGAGCTGTTGTGAGCTGGCCTGGTCTCTTCACCTGGACCAGAAGGGGCAGGAGGCCAGAGACCAGGTCTGTTTCTTAAGCCGCCTCCTCAAGGCCCAGCCCGGGATTAGCCTGGTCTGTGGCCCGTGTGCTGCGGAAGGAGGTGCCGTGACGAATGGCCAGGCTGTGGCAGACTTTTGTCTCCCCCAGACTCTGTATTTTCTTCCCATCCGGCTCTTCCTGATGTTTATGCCCAGCTTCTGGAAGGGACTCAGCCAACTGCCCCACATGTGTTTAACCATCAGCACAGTGTTGGACCTCAGGCTGCTGGGTCCCTGTTGATCCTCTGATCTTCCTCTGCCTTGGGTCTTGGCAGAGTGGGGAGTACGTCCACTCAGCAGCCATGTCTTGCTGTCCTCTGCTTGGCATTTACCCGTTGGCAGAGGCAGCTGACTCTGCAAGCCCTGATTAGCTGGGAGTCCGTGCAGTGTGGTTGGCAGACTTGTGATCCTGGCAAACATTTGGTGAATGGTTTCTGCCCTTTCCCCAGACACGCCAAAAGAAGCACAATTAACATGGAGGATGTGAAGCTCTTAGCCAGGAGGAGCAGCTCACTGGTGAGAGATGGATTTTCTTCCTTCCTCCCCTTTCCTATGGGAATACATCATTCTCCATGAATCACTGGAAGCCAGGCAGTTATTCCCAGGGCACCTTGCATTAAAAACCAGAGCAGGTGGAGCCTCTCAGACTTGCCTGTAACGAATGGGCCTTTTGTCACAATGACGGATCTCACCCACCCAGCATTTGCTGGTCCTCTGCGCTTAGTAATCCCCACACCCAGACCCCCTTTGCCTTTTTGTTTCCAGTCTGTCTCTAAATGTTGGGCCTTCGTGGCCTGTCTGGCACCCCTGTGGTGTTTGGGGGTGGTGTTGGATTGGGATGGCATCATTATGGTGACCAGAAAACGGACAATAGTCCACCTTTGGTGGATCCTGGAACTTGTTCATTGTGATCCGGGGTCATGTAAAGGAAGAACGAATTTTCTGTGTTCTCATGAACATTGAGAGGGCCCTTTGCTAGCAACCCCCTTGTTGCCCTAAGGAAACTGAGGCCCAGAGAAGTTGCCCACAGACCTAGAGGCACAACCCTGATCCAATCCAACAAGCATTTATTAAACACCTACTGTGTACAAGGTGCTAGGGATCCCGAGAGCAAAGGAAAACCAGCCTCAGTCTTGGAGGAACTTCTCTAAAGCTCATTTACAAAGAGAAGTGAGCACAGGATGATATGGGGAGGGAAGAAGGGAGGGAGTGGGAGCCATCAGGGGTTTGAGGAGGGCCTTTTCCCAGGAAGTAGTGCCTGAATTCTGAGAGGACAGAATGTAGCCTCCACATGAAGGGCAGCCCGGGCCAGAGCTTCCCCATGGAGATGGAGATGGGAAATGGCAAGGAGGGCCATGTGGCTGCCAGAGACTGTATAACCAAGGCTACTATGGCATGAGCCTAGACGGGCCCGCAGCCATCCAGGGAAGGCCTTTCCCTGCCAGACAGACGAGCTGGGACTCCCTGAGCCTGAGGACCAGTGGGCTTCCTGTTCCTCACCCGCCCCTTCCCTTCCCTTTCTTTCTTTGGTGGTGATGAAGCTCCCCCTACCTCACAGATCAGCAAACTATCTTGCAGCCTGTATGTGTCATGGCTCTTGTCATTCCCTTGGTTTCTTCCTTTGCCATTATCTTGGGCGACTCTGAAGGGAGGTCACACACCCAGAATGTGTTAGAGGTGGGAGACTTGAACCCAAGTTTCCATGACTCTGAGTGAGGCTCTCTGCCCACTCTTAGAGTGTCCTGCCTCTTTTGATTCCTTTTCTAAGAAATCTTTTAGACTAGAAGTTCTTTTTTTGGGGGGTGGGGCAATGAGGGTTAAGTGACTTGCCAGGGTCACACAGCTAGTAAGTGTCAAGTGTCTGAGGCTGGATTTGAACTCAGGTCCTCCTGAATCCAGGGCCAGTACTTATCTACTGCACCACCTAGCTGCCCCCCCAGATTAGGCATTCTCAACCTAGGGGTTTGTGAGCTTTGTTTTAAAAAAGGTTTTGACTAATTGTATTTTAGTAGAATTGATTTCTTTTGTAACCCTATGTATGTTATGCATTTAAGAATGCTATTCTAGGGGCAGCTAGGTGGCATAGTAGATAAAGCACAGGCCCTGGATTCAGGAGAACGTGAGTTCAAATCCAGCCTCAGACACTTGACACTTACTAGCTATGTGACCCTGGGCAAGTCACTTAACCCTCATTGCCCCGCAAAAAAAAAAAAAAATGCTATTCTAAGAAAGGGTCTGTGGCCTCTTGATTAGCCTTTTGCCAGACGGGTCTAGAACACAAACAAGGTTAAGAACGCTCCCTGGTTTAGAACCCTATTGATTGAAGCAAAGGCAATGTGTCTTGGATACCCACATGTCAATGCTTTGATGGTGCCCATCAGTCATTCAGTTGATAAGCATGATATGCCCCTCATATAGACTTCTTGTCTTTTGTTCTGATGACAGGCAGTCTCAAAATATTATCCCTAAACTTTATTTTTAGCTGAATTACATCACAGAGAAAAGCGAAGAGATTTCTCAGGCCAACCAGGGACAAAAGGGTAAGAAGAAAAAGAAGGCAGAAGAAGGCAGCAAAAAATCTAATAAACAGGCGGTAACTGAGATGGACATTGACGATTGAGACCGCGGCCACCGCTTGCCACCTCTGCACACTTTCTCCTCCAGCTGCTCTGGGTGGCCCTGGGGCCGACGGTGGACGACAACAGTGACCGCCATCCCACAAGTTCTGTTCTTTAGCAAAGGGATGAGGGGATGAATGGAGAGAAAACAGATGCTGGTGGGAATTTGGAGGCCAAATAGCTGACTAATAATTCTAATACCTGAGAAAGCTGGAAATGCTTAAGTGTGGTATTCTGGTGCCTTTATTGGAACGCTAAGAAAGGAGGGTTGGAGCAGGGTGCATTTAAATTATTATTTCTTTTTTAATTAATAAAATGTTTTGTAGGTGACTGTTTCAGACCTCAAACATGTGTTGTTCTTTTGTCCATTTTCTAGTTCCCTGGGCTAACCAGAAAATAGCAGTGAGTGGGCCGGGGTTGAAGCCTTTTTGCTTGCTTATACTGGATTACTGTGTTTTCTCATGCCAGTGTCATTGTGTGTAAAGTTGGTGGGTTGGGAATGGCTTTCTCCCTTTCCGAAGGGACTGGCTTTATCACAGGGCTCCAATTCTGTCAGCCCGAGTTCTCTGACCTTGTGAAAAATCCCGTGGGAGAGGAAAACCAGCCCTGATGAGTTGCTCTCCTAGGAACTCCAGAGATTTGAGCCCCGGCCCACTTTGTGGACTGTGCTTTCTCAGGACACTCACTTCCTCACTCTTCTCTCCCAGGTTCCTGGAAGACTTAGGGCTGTTTCTTTTCCTTCTTGGTTTGGTGACAGGATGATTGCAGGCTCTGTCTTATTTGGGGGGGAGACACCCCCCAAGCTGAGTCCTTCCCTCCATGGCCACGGAGCAAACAGACCAGCCCACCCAGATTCAGCGTCAGTTGCTTATTGGCCAGGTTCTGCACCTAACTCTTCCTGGGGTCTCATACAACAAATTTTCACCTCCATTTCCTAGCTGTGAAAGAGAAATCAGTCTCCAAGATCATCCCACAAGTTCTCATTAGCAAAGCCAACTTTGAAGGGATGAATGAAGAGAAAGTAGATGCTGGTGGGTGGTTTTGTGGTAATCTCTTCCTACTCTAAATAGTTAGCTAGCAATGTTAATGCATAAGAAAGCTCCACCCAACCTGTGATCATAGAGTGTAAAGCTTTGGGGATCAGGGCTGAGCCCTTTCATTTTTACAGACGAGGGAGCTGAAGCCCAGAGAGCTGGGAGGGCTGGCTCCAGAACAGGAACATAGGCAGGAATGAAGCTGAGATTCGAACCCAGAGCTTTGAACTCCAGAGCCAGGGCTCTTTCTGCCATACGTTCTCTTCGTTAGTCTCTATTTTTTTCACATAAACTCTCACGTGCAACATTTTCCATTCATATTCAAGAAAGATTTTCTTCCATCCTTATAGAGAGCACTGTCAATATGCAGTAAGAGATGCAAAAATAATCAGACGTATGCTCTGATCTATAATTGCATTGTTGGAATATTACCTCCCCCCCAAATGTTACCAAAACAAGCAAACAAAAGAGATCTGTTCAAAGATTTTCATATCAGCATGATATGTAATTAAAAAACAACAACAACCTGGAAACAACTTAAACATTTAAAATTAGAGGAAGGAAGGGGGCAGCTAGGTGGAAAAAGCACCGGCCCTGCATTCAGGAGGACCTGAGTTCAAATCTGGCCTCAGACACTTGACACTTACTAGCTGTATGACTCTAGGCAAATCACTTAGCCCCCATTGTCCCTCGAAAAAAGAAAATTTTTAAAAATAAAATAAAATTAGAGGAAGGGTTACATACTTTGTGGTATATTCCTGTGACAGATTGTTATAAAGCACTCAATAGGCATTAACGAAGACCCTACTATGTGCCAGGTTCTGTATTAGACCCCTGGGGTACGAATACTATAAAGATTGAAATAACATCTGCTTGGGGGCAGCTAGGTGGTGCAGTGGAAAAAGCACCAGCCCTGGATTCAGGAGGACTTGAGTTCAAATCCAGCCTCAGACACTTGACATTTACTAGCTGGGTGACCCTGAGCAACTCCTTCAACCTTGGCTTGCCTCAGTTTCTTGAACTGTAAAATGTGGATGATAATAGCACCTACCTGCCAGGGTTGTTGGGAAGATCAAATGAAATAATGTTTGTAAAGCACTTAGTCCATAGTAGATACTTAATAAATACTTCATTCCCAGCTCCTTTCCTTCCCTAAGATTCTATTCATCTTCTTGACTTCTTTCTTATTTTATGGTTAGATTTATCTAGCTCTGAGAGGGGAAGGTTGAGGTCCCCACGAGTATAATCTTATTTTCTCTTTCCTCCTTTAATTCATTTAGCTTTTCCTTTAAGAATTTGGATGGTATGCCAACTGGTGCCTATATATTTAGTATTGATGTTACTTCTTTGTCTAGGGTTCCTTTTAGCAAGACATGCCCAGTTTACCCCTGTATCAAATCGGGCTGTTTAATTGGGGAGGAATGTAATCGTAAGATTGCAGATTTAGATTTGGGAAAGACCAAATCCAGACAGAAAAATGATAGCTAGCTAGCTAGATGATGATAGAGATTGTATGTGTATGCATAGCTCTTTAAGTGCTTACTATGTGCTAGGCACTGAGCTTGTTATAGTTAAAATGTTAAAATTAAGTGAATACTGACCAAGAAGGTTTACTAGGTTGTAATTGTAAATTGTCAATAAACTGTTCTTTTTCTTTTCTTTTCTTTTTTTTCTTTTGCAGGGCAATGAGGGTTAAATGCCTAGGGTCACACAGCTAGTAAGTGTTAAGTGTCAGGTCCTCCTGAATCTGGGGCCGGTGCTTTATCCACTGCACCACCTAGCTGCCCCAAAATGTTCCTTTAAAAAAAAAAAAAAGAAAAGAAAAAAGATTTTCTCCTTTGGGAGGATCCTTTGATATACCTTAAATCATTTGGTAGAAGTATTGGTATGTAATGTGGTTTTATGGAAATTTCATTTTTAATGCAATTGAAATAAAATTTAATGAAATTTTAATGGTAAATTAAATTCAAATTTCATTTTCTGCATATATTTATAGATGCTGCTTGGCAGTATTTTCATGTGGAGTGGATACAAAGTCCCTAACTGCTATTTGTCTCACCTCTCACCATGGCTGGGTAGCAGGGAGCTAATTCTAGGACAGGATATATTTTCTTCCTAGCCTATGCTGTCTGACTTTGTCATTCAACTGATACTGTTCTCTCCAAAGGTACCAATGATCTCTTCTTTGCCAAGTCCAACGGCCTTTTCTTAGTCTTCATTGTCCTTGACCTCTCTGCAGCCTTGGATGCTGCCGATCACCCTCTTCTCTCCCTAAGTTGTTCTGACATGGCTCTCTCCTCATACTCTGTCTGCCTGTCTGGCTGCTCCTTCTTGGTCTCCTTTGCTGGACCTTCATCCATAGCTGTTCCCCCAGGCCCTGGGCCTTTTTCTCTTCTCCTTCTAGACAGGTTTGCTCAGTGATGTCATCAGCTCCAGTGTCCTTCTCATCTCTGTGCTGATGATTCTCTGTTTATCTATGCCTACCTTGATCTCTGCCCTTGTTGATCACCAACTGATCATCAGACATCTCCAGCTGGATGTCCTGTACGCATCTTTAATTCACTGTATACAAAACTGAAATGGTCTTCTCCCTCCAAGCCTTCCTGACTTCTCTGTTACAGTAAAGAACAACTCTATCCCCTCAGTCCCTCAGCCTCACAACACAGGAGATACCCTGGACTGCTCTCCCTCATCCCCAGCATCCAAGCTGTTGGCAAGGCCTGTCGATTTCACCTCTGCAGCATCTCTCAGATGTGCCCCTGGACAATTTATTCTCTGCCGGCCTCAGTCTCCTCAGTTGTAAAATGAGAATAATTCTTTGCTGGGTTGTTATGTGGATCAAATGAGATAACATTTGAAAAGTGCTGAGCACAGCACCTGGCACTTCTTAGCTGCTTAATAAGTGCGTGTTTCCTTCCTTCCCTCTGAGATTTCCTCCAATTCATCCTGTATGTGGAGTGTTTGTACTGGTTGTGTATTGTCTCCCCCACTAAACTATGAGCTCCTTGAGGGGAAGGACTGCTTTTTGGGCTTTGCACAGTGCCTGGCACATGGTAAGTGCCTAATAAATGCTTGTTGGCTTGACTTTTTATAACCTTGCCTTGCTCTGTGTGTGTGTGTGTGTGTGCATGTGTATATGAATATCTGTATGGAGTGTGCATGAGTCAACATGCAATTGAATTTGTAATCATTTATGGAAGATTAAATAAGATGTATCCACTGGGAAAAGTAGATACAGGGTAGCAAAGGGGACAGGGACACCTGGATTCCCATCCTTCCCCTGAGGCTAAGTGTTCCTGGGCAGGTCACTTAATCTCTGTGTGCCTAAACCAATGAATTCCCTACCACTTATCTATTGGGGTAGCTAGGTGGTGCCATGGACAGAGCACCAGGCCTAGAGTCAGGAAGACCTAAGTTCAAATCCAGCCTCAGACACTAGCTGTGTGACCTTGGGCAAATCACTTCCCCCTTTTGGCCTCAGTTTCCTCCTCTGTAAAATGAGCTGTAGAAGGAAATGGCAAACCACTCCAGTATCTCTGCCAAGAAAACCCCAAGTGGAATCATGAGTAGTCAGACATGAGCAAAACAACTGAACATCCATTAAGTCATGGCTGGGTTGCAGTACATGTTGGTGGAGGAAGTTCCCACACCAAGAGTTCCTCATGTTGATAAAATCACAGACCTTTCCCTGTACTTGGATGAATGATGAAAAAAGTAAAGACAATATGGAATTTAAATTCACTGAGAGCAGTGATTGTTTCACAGAACCATTCCTAGCTGGGGCTCAGACCCCCCTCCCCCAGTCCCGGGCCACCTTTGTTGTTGTTAAGTCATTTTCCAGTTGTGTCCAACTCTCTGTGACCCCATTTGGGGTTTTCTTGGCAGAAATGCTAGGGTGGTTTGTCCTTTCCTTTTCCACCTCATTTTACAGATGAGAAAACTGAGGCATACAGGATGAAGTGACCTGTCCAGGGTCACACAGCCAGTAAGTAAGTGTCTGAGGCCAGATTTGAACCCAGGAAGATGAGTCTTCCTGACTCCAGGCTCAATTCTCTATGCACTATGGCGCCCCCTAGCTGCCCATCCAGGCCACCTAGTCCAACCCATAAAGGAGCAAGAATTCTTGAGGCATCATTCCTGGTAAATGACCACCCAGCCCTGGCTTGAATGTGTCCAGTGAAGGGGGACCCACTCCCTCCCTTCAGCAGCCCACTCTTCTCTGGGATAGTTCTTAATTAAGTGATTTTTTTTTTTTTTAACATCCTAAGCCTACTGGACTTGCTCACTATGTTTAAGTTCTCTCCACTGGGGCCAAGCAGATTAAATTGAAATCCTCTTCCACATTTATCCTTTCCTCGACTCTTAGACAGTTAATATATTACCCTATAAGGCT
This sequence comes from Dromiciops gliroides, assembly GCF_019393635.1. Taxonomy (NCBI): domain Eukaryota; kingdom Metazoa; phylum Chordata; class Mammalia; order Microbiotheria; family Microbiotheriidae; genus Dromiciops; species Dromiciops gliroides. The sequence continues at coordinate 624,645,996 of NC_057863.1, read as the reverse complement.
TTTATTCTCTGGGCGAAACATCCCTAGTTTCTCCAACCAGCCCTTGTATGGTCTGATCTTGAGGCCAGGCCCATCCTGGTCATCCTTCTGTTTGTCATTATTCTTTCTAGAACGCGGTGCCCGGAACTGAACATGGAATACTACCAGTGGGGTCAGATCAGGTTGGAATACAGCAGGCTGCTCCCCTCCCTAGTTTGGGGCACTTCTTAATTCAGTCGGAAATTTCATCCTCTTTTTCACTGTCATAGCGCAAGGTTGACTCACATAGACCTCATCATGCCCTGAAACCTCCAGATTCTTTTCATAGCGTCTTTGTCTTAACTGTGCCTCTCCCACCTTGTACTTGTGAAACTGGTTTTTCAAACTCAAGTGTAAGACTTTACTTTTATCCTTATTGAATATCATCTTAATGGGTCCAACCCAATATTTTAGACTGTTGAGATTTGTTGTGGGCCAGGCCCGATTCAGGTTGCTCCAGTAGTCCAGGCTTGGGATCGCGGTGAAATGAGATATTCATAGACCATCCCACATTTTACAAAAATCAGCTTACTGATTTAGTAGTGGAAAAAAATACCTAATAACAATTATCATTGGTTCATGTAGATGTGGTCCCTCTCCTCTCCAATTGGAAACTTGTGTGGCTATGTTGAATCAGGTGGGTGTGGTGACGCCAAGGCAATAGGATAGCTGTCAGTTCTGAGGGACAATGACTCCACTTGGGCCCAACCTTGTTTTGCCCCATGTGGCTAGAAAGTCACATTCATATCTTCAGCCCTAGTTCCTTGGATCAACCAAATCTCTGAGACAGCTTTCTTCCTTTTTAAGGAAAAATGAGCCTAGCCTACATGACAGGGACCCCATAGATATGTCTCTTGTCACAAAGCCTTCTGGGGTCCTGCATAGTAGATGACCCTCCCAGCTTTGTGTCATTTGGAAATCTGACATTTGTGCCAACCAATACCTACCTTCATATAAGTCATTGACAAAAATATGAAAGAGCAGGATACTCCAGGACAGACCCCTGTGGCATTCCTTGAGAGACCTCCTTCCAAGGTGACAGTAAAAAATTAATGACTGCTTTGGGGGGGGGGGGTCTAGCCAGTTTACCCAAATTCAGCTAATTGTAATTTTTCAGCCCACTGTTCTCTATCTTGTCGGGAATAATAAAGATTTGTTTTAATTAGCCACCTATTTTTATTTGAAGGTTCTTGGGGGCAGGGTGTAGGTGACATTATAAAATGACAGCATTCCAAGAAATAAACATCAATAAAGCATTAATATGAGATGTTGGCAAATGCCCTGCAAAAGTCTAGGTATACATGTAGCCCCAGCATGTAGCCCAGTACCTGGAACATGGCAAGCACTTAATAAAAACTCATTAATTGATAGTTTGGTTGTTTTCTTTGTCTCCTCAGTGCCCAACATAGGGTCTAGATGCTGTTACTTGTAAGGGCTTGTGGAAAATTATGTCAAAATCTGGTTGCCTGGGGGCAGCTAGGTGGCACAGTGGATAGAGCACCGGCCCTGGAGTCAGGAGTACCTGAGTTCAAATCCGGCCTCAGACACTTAACACTTACTAGCTGTGTGACCCTGGGCAAGTCACTTAACCCCAATTGCCTCACTTAAAAAAAAAAAAATCTGGTTGCCTGGAGTTCATTGTATGTCAGTTTCACGACTGCATGCTTGCATGTGTTCTAGATAATTGATGATGCTCTCTTGCTTTCCCAGTAACCAGTTAAGTGAAGCAGGGCTGTGTGCTTACCTCCATGCTTTTTTATATTTTCGTCGATGGTATTGGACACCTTCAATGAGGACAAAAACCAGCATCCAGGTCAGCTACTGCACTGACAATAAAGTATTTAACTCGGAAAAGCTATAAGCCAAGACTAAAGTAAAGGGAGAGTCGGTGCATGACTTATTGTTTACAAACAATTGTACACTCCATGCCTCTGAAGCTGAGATGCAACAAAGTATGGATTCTCTGCTGCTTGTGCTAATTTTGGCCTAAAAACACAAAGAAGATGCAGGTTCTCCACCAGACAGGACCACACCACCCGTTCATGAAACCATCAGTTACAGCAAATGGAAAATTTTTGAAAACTGTGGATAAGTTCACTTACTTTGGCATTATGCTTTCCAGGGATGTACACAGATGATGAGTTTTATGCGTACATTGCCAGAGATAGCTCAGTGTTTGGGAGGCTCCAAAGAAAAGTGTGGAAGAGAAAAGGTGTTAGACTGCCTGTCTACTTGAAGGTCTGCAGGAGTGTTATGCTGACCTCATTGTTGTATGCCTGTGAAACCCAGACAGTCTACCAGTGCCATGCCAGAAAACTGAATCATTTCCATTTGAATTGGCTAAGGAAGATTCTGAAGATCACCTGGCAGGTACCAGACACAGGTCCTTTATTGAGCTGAACTGCCAGACATTCAAACTCTACTGCAGAGAGTGTAACTCCGATGGACTGGCCATGTTGTTTGAATGTCAAACATATATTTGCCTAAAAGACGATTTTATGGAGAACTCATAGAAGGCAAGTGCTCACACAGAGGTTAGAAGAAGTGATACAAGGACATTCTCAAGGTCTCTCTGAAGAACTGTGGAATCAATTGTGTGGCATAGAAGGCACTGGCACAGGACCACCCAGCATGGTGTGCCTACATCAAAGAAGGTGCTGTGCTCTGTGAGCAAAGCAGAATTGCAGCGGCTCAAAAGAAACATGAGATGCACAGATTTTGAACCATCTCCACCCCATGTAGACTATTTGTGCCTGGCCTATGGTAGAGGCTTCTGAGCTCATGTTGGTCTGATCAGCCACAGTCGGATACAGTGTACCTTGATTCCAACATAGTGATGTCATTTTGGTCCTCTTTGAGGATGAAGGACAACCACCAGGCAACCAGCCCAACACAGGGCCTTGTATGTGGTCAGTGTTTAATAAATGTTTACAGTGTGGGGCAGCTAGGGGGCGCAGTGGATAAAGCACTGGCCCTGGATTCAGGAGGACCTGAGTTCAAATTTGGCCCCAGACACTTGACACTAGCTGTGTGACCTTGGGCAAGTCACTTAACCCTCATTGCCCTGCAAAAAAAAATTAAAAATAAATGTTTACAGAGAGGATTCATGGCGTAGTGGGCAGGGTGCTGGATTTAGAGCTAGGAAGATGTGCGTTCAAGTTCTATATCACACCCTTATTAGCTGTGTGGCTTTGGGCAAGTCATTTAACATCTCTGGGCATCAGTTTCCTCACCTGTAAAATGAAGGGGCTGGGCTTGGTGCCCTCTCAGGTCTTTCCCAGATCTAAACTTATGATCCTATGATTATATTCTTCACCAATAGAGCAGCGCAGTTTAATGCACAGAGGTAAGTGGGGCACATCTGCTCGCTTTGCATCCCCACCTTTGAGAGACTCAAATCTTTGACAGCCCCCCCCCAACAGGCCTAATCTGAAAAACTTGAATTCACATGGTGATGTAGAATGCCCCATCTTGGCCATGGAAATGAAAGAGAACTGCAATAGAAGCTGATTAAACAAAGCTCAGAGAGACACAGATTGAGACACAACATTGAGATCCCTCTTAAAATATCACTGCAGATAGTAAGCGCTTGATGCAGTACAGTCAGGCTGACAAAGGGGTCAGCTTGTCTCCTGATTCCACTGTCTTTGAATGGACATTTCCATTGGTATCTGCAGCAAGGTGCAAAGGAAGGAAGAGTGGATCTACCCAGAGGCCCTGTGTTCAAATTTGACTCTTCCCCCCACCCCACCCCCCTCATTTGTGTGATCTTCTGACCCTCAGCTTCCTCCTCTGCAGAATGAGGGGGTTGGGACTAGAAGATGACCACTCCATCTATGATGCTGGGACCTCATGATTGAGGAATAATTAATTCAACCATCCTTCATGGTTGGTTTTTATGAATTTGCTGGAATCCAGACTTCTCTTTTCTCTCTTTATTCCATTTACATTCCCATTTTGTAAGAGTCTTAAAACTTAGGGATTTCAATCACTGAATTTTAGAGATGGAAGGAATCTAATGATGTCTAAACACCATTTGGAACTATTTCCTTAATTTATAGACAGATGAGACTGTGTTTTGCTTCTTTTCGTACCCTCAAGAGCTTAGCACAGTACCTGGCACGTAGTAGATGCTTAATAAATGATGGATAGGGGCAGCTAGATAGCGCAGTGGATAGAGCACTGGCCCTGGAGTCAGGAGGACCTGAGTTCAAATTTGACCTCAGACACTTAATACTTACTAGCTGTGTGACCCTGGGCAAGTCACTTAACCCCAATTGCCTCACCAAAAAAATATAAATAAATTAAAATAAAAAAATAAAATAAATGATGGATTGATTGGTAAATGGAGAAACTGAGGCTCATAAAGTTTAAATGACTTGCCCAAGGTTGCACAAGTAGTCAGTCAGTGGCAGATACGGTATGAGGTCCCATTTCGTCTGACTCTTACACCAAAACCATTTCCACTATGCCAGGCAAGAGATGTCCTCATTCCAAGATGAATAGTTAGTGAACTGTAATTAGAGAAATTTTCACCTGAGGCAAGGGGAGGTAGGGCAGGAAAGCAAGCTTAGCTGGTGAAGAATAAAATGCCTAGGGCACCACAATGAGGAAGCACTTCTGGGAAGGTACCTTCTGTGTTTTTCCCAAATACTCAAAACTCTCCATTTGCCTGGGGCAAAGGCCCAGCTGCCCAGCCCAAGTTACTCCTCTGAGTAGCTGAATCCTTCTTGGGCCCTTTTGAATTCCTCTGCTTTCCACTAGGGTTCTAAGTGGTCCTACCACATTTTTTAGCATATTCAAAGCAAAGTTAAGGCTGTGGTTCCTAGTTAATACATCACCAGAAACCAGCCTGACTGTGGCCTGACTCTTAGAGCCCTCTGTTTCTCACCTTGCTAGAGCCAGACCAAAGAGTAGGGTTTTTTTCATTTAGTTGTTTTTTTGTTTTGTTTTGGTTTGTTTTTTTTGGCAGGGCAATGAGGGTTAAGTGATTTGCCCAGGGTCACACGGCTGGTAAGTGTCAAGTGTCTGAGGCCAGATTTGAACTCAGGTCCTCCTAAATCCAGGGCTGGTGCTTTATCCACTGTGCCACCTAGCTGCCCTTCATTTAGTGTTTTTTTTAAGTGAGGCAGTGAGGGTTAAGTGACTTGCCCAGGGTCACACAGCTAGTAAATGTCAAATGTCTGAGGCCGGATTTGAACTCAGGTCCTCCTGAATCCAGGGCTGGTACTTTATCCACTGTGCCACCTAGCTGCCCCCCATTTAGTGTTTTTAAAAGTAAATTTTATGGATTCCCTTTGCTTTTACCTCATAGCCATTTCTAGAAAAAGCCGTCCCCGCCATCTCCAAATCAAACCCTGCTTTGTAATAAAGAAAAATGATTAGGCAAAATAAATCCCGTGTGATAACTGTATCTGACAAGGTTTATAGCATTCAGCCCTGGTAGTACTCCACCTTGCTGTCAGAAGGAGGGAAGGAGGTTTCATTATCTGTTCTCCTGGGACTAATATTGATATTTAAACTTCCTGTTACTGATCCTTTCATTTATATTGTTGGAGTCACTGAATGAGAGACCACTGTGACGTAGAGCCCCAGCCCAGATCTTATTTCTTGCCTTCTCAGTGGATGGGGGAGGGTTTGGAGGGAGGCAGAGAATTTGGAACTGGAAATAATTTTTTTTTTTTTAAGAAGGGAGGGCTGGCCTCAGACACTTGCACTTACTAGCTGTGTGACCATAGGCAAGTCACTTAACCCTCATTGCCCCGCCAAAAAAAAGGAGAGAGGAGAGAGTGCGAGAAAGCTGTAGCCTCAGCCAGGAAGACCTGGGTTCAAGTTTGCTCTCCCTCCCTCTGAGACATGCTGGCTGGGTGACCCACAACAAGTCACTTAACTGTTAATGCCAATTCTCTGTGACTATAAGGAGCAGACCAGTTGCCAGTGCGTGGGGAGTTTCTTGACCTGGAGTTCCCTATTTCAGTGAAGTCATAAGTCAAGACATCATCCCAGCCTCTACCCCCAAAGCCATCATGAAGATCCTTCTTTTAGTTCTGCCTCCTTCACTCTGCATCAGCTCATATAGACCTTCCCAAGTGGCTCTGAGTTCTCTAGAGCCGAGAGTCATAGTTTCTTACTGAACAACAGCGTTCTATCCCACATGTCCAACTCTCTTCAGCCATGCTCTAATTGGTTGGCTCCCGTTTTGTTTCCAGTCTTCTGCCACCATGGGAAGGGTTGCTAGGGGTATTTTGGTACCACTGGAGCTTGGTCTGCCTTGAACCTCCTGAGAGGTGGCCTTGGATCCAAGGACATGGACAATTTATTCCAGAGTGGTTTGTCCTTCATTTTCAAAGAGGCTCGGTGGCATCACAGGATGCTGTCTGCATCGTGAATTGTATTTAAGTGAGGCAGAGTTGCACTAAGTCATCAGCCTCACTCTCACTTCCTGAGTCATCCAAGTCCAGTGACAAAAGTCAGGACAACTGATGTTAGCATCTGATCAGGCTCTAAGTGCTGCCTTCTTGACTGTTGGGACAAATTGTTTTAAACTGCCTATTCTTCGTGCTTAGAGTAGACATCCCCCTATCTCGCCAATGGGTTTGGGGCCCGTTGGTTACCTTCAATCTGGTTTAGACCGTCTGCCCAGATGGTTTACTGGGATGTGGCCACTACACATGTTATAGCTTCTTGGAACCACAGGTAAAAGTTGGGTGAATCAGGGGGCAGCTAGGTGGTGCAGTGGATAAAGCACCGACTGGCTGGAGATGACCCCAGATGCAGTGAGAGACCTGGGCATTTCTGAGCCCACTGAAGTTCAGAATCAATCCACAGGGGGCAGCTAGGTGGTGCAGTGGCTTGGATTCAGGAGAACCCAAGTTGAAATCCAGCCTCAGACACTTGACACTAGCTGTGTGACCCTGAGCAAGTCATTTAACCCTCATTGCCCTGCAAAAAATGAAAGAAAAGAAAACAAAAAAAAACCCCAGAATCAATCCACTAGTCTCAGCCTCCCCAGTATCAGGGATTACAGACATGTGCTACCATGGCCAGCTTAAAAAAAATTAAAAACCAAATCTTAGTCTTTGAATAACTATGGCCCAGTTTCACACAGCTTGTTCTGTTTAATGAACATTGAACATATAAGTATCTTATGAAACAAACTTCCTTCTTCATTATAGAGAGGTGGGGGATGCCCAGGACAGAATATTGCATACATTTTCAGACACAGTCCCTGAATTGGATGTTCTTGCTTATTGTTTTTCTTTGTCTTTTTTTGGGTGAGGCAGGGCAATGAGGGTTAAGTGACTTTCCCAGAGTCACCCAGCTAGTAAGTGTCAAGCATCTGAGGTCAGATTTGAACTCAGGTCTTCCTGAATCCAGGGCCAGCGCTTTATCCACTGCAGCGCCACTTAGCTGCCCCCTGTTTTTCTTTGTCTTAAAGAATGGTTCAGCCCGAGAAGGGGGAAGAAACAAGCTATGGCGTAAAGACAAAGGGCTTCCATAAAATACACTTAGAATAATACAGATCTCTGGTTTTCCTAATGACGGCAATTGCTGAAGAGGCTTTCCATAAATCAGCCGTGCTCACTTCTAATTACCCACATTAACTGGGGCGCTGGCAATGAGGCTTTCATTCTGTAGACAGAAGGGTAGCTGCTGGGACGGAACAAACCTGATCTATTAAAATCCAGATTTACTAAAAAGGTTAATTGGGGGAAGATTATTCACTTTGCAGAACCATAAAATCCTGCAGCTAGAAGGGTCCTTAGAAGTCATCTAGCGAAGCTTTTTTCCAGCTGCCTTCTCACCAGAGAGAACCTCCTCTGCCGTCCCTGATGGAGCCAGCCACTGCCTCAATGTGTCACGTCCAGCATCTTTCCTCAGCCCTCCTCTCACCCAGATCACTAACCAATGGCTCCTTAATGGCTTGCCCCAAAGGCTGTTTTTCCAGGCCTCATCCTCTTTGAACCTATCACTATTTGACACTTCTTCCCCTTCCTTCCCTCCACAGCTACCCCAAATAATCACAGAACTGGGGCTGGAAGCGATCGGCTAGTCCGAAGCACTTATTTTCTAAATGAGGAAACTAAGGCCCAGAGAGGCTGTGACTCGCTCGAGGTCTCACAGGTGACACTGTATGTAAACTCCTCGTTCTCTTCCTAGTTCTCTGATTGCTCGTTCTCCGTATGCTTCACCAGCTTTCCTTCCTTTCGTTTGTAATAACGACTGACGTGGACAGAGTGCTTTTGAGTTGGTAGGTGCAGTGTCTCATTGGTGCTTCATAACAACCCTGTGAGATGGTTACTATAGAGTAATATCCTTCCCATTTTACAGATGGGTAAACTGAGGCTCAGGGAGATGAAAGGACTTTGTCAGCGGTCACGCAGCTATCGGCAGGAGGAAGATAAGAACTACATGGGTCTTGCTGATCCAAGTTCTGTCCTCTCTCCCGTCCTACCTATATCTGCTATACCCAAAACAGTATCCCCCCCACCCAGAGTTCTGCCTTGGCCTTCTCCTTTGAATTCTTACTTGGGGCTCTAATTCAAGGCCAAGTCTGTGTTTATTTTTTACTCAAGCTTTCCTGCTCCAATGACTAGAATGAACAGGTGAGGAAATAGTTTCTTGTTTTGTGTTTATTTTTTTAAATTAATCCACAGGCATTTATTAAGCTAGGTGCCTGGCACTGCATTTTGGGGAGTGATGGGAGCAAGAAATGTAGAGATAAAAAAAAAAATCAAAGTGTCTGCCCTCAAAAAGCTTCTATTCTCACTGGGGAGATGACATCCAAACAGATAGGAGCATACAAGATAAAGACAGTAGAATTGGTTGGTGATCAAAAAAGGGAGGCACTTTGGGGGGAAGTTAGAGAGGGTACCAGCAATGGGAGGGGGCCAGGAACTCAATGTACCAAATGAACATCCTCCCCCACTCCCCATCAGAAAACCCAGGGCAAGCGAAGGATGCACCTGGAGACTTTAATCCAAGGTTCAACCTAAACCACACAAGCATTGGGGGGGCCTCTAATTGCGCCTTCTCTTCCTGCGTCAATCCTTGAGTAAGGAAAAGGGGGTGGGAGTATTTGGGAGAGAGGAAAAAGACAACAAAACAAACCAGCTTGGAGGTTGTGCTTACAGTTTTAGAAAAAAAAAACCAACACCCACCCCTCCATCGAAACGCCAGGCATTAATTTTGGAGCGGCTGAATCAAGTCAGTAGCAGTAGCAGTGGCAGTGGCGGCAGCAGCAGCAGCAGCAGCAGCAGCAGCAATGAGAACTAAAAAGATGCATCAGTCCATGGGCAGCTGGCAGCTCCCAAGGTCACTTTGCTTTTTCCTTCTGGCCTCCTGGGCTGTGACCGCAGCAGCCCTTCCCCTGGAAGATGGCCTCACCTTGAAAGGCAGCAAGGTAAGTGAGGGTAAATGGGATGCCACTCCTCCCTGTGGCTTTGGTAACTTTGTAACCCCCCCCTTTTTTTTTGGTCCTAATTTCCTTGGATCGGTTTGGTCACAACTGTGGTTTCACCAGCACCCCGATCCTTGACTTTCTGACTTTCACCTTGTGTAAGTCCCCACACCTCCCCGGCCCTCAGTTTCCTCATCTGTAAAGTGAGATGGATGGTCTGGAGTCTAGATTCTAGATGGCTTCCGAGGTCCTGTCCAGATAGCTAGGATCCTCTGCAATCCCACATCTGGATGGTCATCTCTGTGTTCCTTTACACTTTCCCCTCCTGCCTGCTATGAGCATCCTCTTCTTCCCTCGGAGGGTAGGAGAAGTCAGTCGTTCCTCCACTTCCCCTTCTGCCAGCTTCCTGCCAAGACTCCAGTGTCTAGCCTTCCTGGTCCTCAACACCCAGAGGGGCGATGACCTGGAATAGCTTTAGCCAATATGTGCTCCGCCCCAGTGACAGAAGCCTAATCAAAGACAACTGCTTGAGTTACACATCAAGGGCAGGGGTGGGGGTGCTTGGCAGAAGATCCTTAGAGCATCTTCTTCCTCTGAATAATTCTGATGACTCCTTGTTACAGAGGAGAAACTTCCTCATAGGAGCTAGCCAAAAGAGGAACAGGCTACCGAGCAAAAAAGCCAATAACCACTTGTTGGGTTTGTTGTAGGTGTGATTCTTGGTCAGGTACAGGCTGAACTAGAAGGCAATTGATGGATCTTAACAGCTCAAAGCTTCATTAATCATGTGGGGACCCCCCCCTGGAGCTAACTAACCTCAAAAGGGACAAGTCTTCAGGTTTAGTCTCCCCTTATACAAATTCAAGAGCACCCATCCACTGAACCCTCTATGTGGGGGCTCCGAAGTGCTCAATGAGAGTATCCCAGTCTATTCTCAGGCAATCCCGGAGCTGCCGCTGTGTGTATGAATCACACATGTGCTTCGGAAATGTTAATTTATAGAGTAAATGTTCTCTCTGGTAGAAACTGACATCATTAAATTCCCCATTGAGAATCTTAAAATTTACAAGGTGATTTATTTTTCATTTTTCCCCCCTATTTTTCCTTTTTGAAAAAGTTCCAAGAGAGAGTACATAAACTTGGCCATTAAAAATGGATTTTTCTCTAAAATCACAGGCAGAGCTTCAGGCTGCCCATTTATCATCCCAGCGTTCTTTGCCGCCTGGCAGCAAATAGGCTTTTCTAGGGAATCGGGGGGCGGGGGGGGAGCTAGAATTGAATATTGAGAATTCAAGTCATCATAATCAATAGGGGCCATAGAAAATTTAATTTTTTTTTAAATAACAGACTCTCTGAGTAGGAAGAGTCTTCAGAAAACATCTAATCCAACCCAGACCTGACCAAGATTCCCATCTACGGGACAGGGTGGCAAGGGGTCATGCAGGCACCACTTGCAAACTTCCAGGGTACCTTCTTGGCTGGCTCATACCACTTTGGGCTGTTTCTAATTGTTGGAAAGCTTTCCCTTACATTATATTCGGTAATCTGCCTTCTCCAGCTAAAGATTCTCTCACATTCATTCCTTCAAAGTGTTTCTCTTGTATGAATGTTCTAATGTCTATTAAGGTCCCCACAATTCATGATATGCACAGAAAATAATTTTTATTAAAATGTGTTTATTAAAGCTTCCATTGGAAAGTAAGTTTTCATGTTCACTGAATCAGAGAACAACTGTGGCTGTCCCTTAAGTATTGGGTTTTCCCTTCCTTTTCCTGACCCCCGATATGTGTGTGTTCTGATTAGGGACCAAATAAAAATGTTTATTACATTAATTTTTTTAAAGTAATGAGGAAAATCCCACCTGCTGTGTGGTGAGACTTATCATTTTTCCCTTCATTGCTTCCCAGATAGCCTTTATCTTTTTTGTGTGTCCTGGACCTCTTTGGCTAGTCCAGTGGAATCTCTGGACCCCTCCTCAGAATAATGCTTAATGCATAAAATAAAATACAAAGAATTACCAAGGAAATGAATTCTGTTGAAATAGTTATCAAAATCTTTAAACACACACACACACACACACACACACACACACACACACACACACACACACACACACACACACCCAACAAGGTCACAGACCTCAGGTTAAGAATCCCTGCAAGTCTAGACAAAAGCAGTTTCTTGTCTTCATTTCATCATCAGAGGAGCAATTTAAAAGGGCAAGTTTCGTTTCTCACAACTATTTCTCCTGTTTTCAGTGTCCGGTTAAGCTTCTCCCAAGCTCTTCTGTTTCAGAGCATCTTTCTCTAAGGAGGGAGTTGTTGTTTTCTCAGGCTGTCCTGGTTAAGGTTGTTTTATCTTAGACACTAGAGCTGAGATACCCACGGGGTCGGGACCTCCCAGTATGGAAATTCCCTCCACCCATGGAAACCAGCAGCTAGCAACTAACTCAGAGGCTTAGGGAGAGGTCACAGGCAATATTTGTCAGAGGCAGGTCTGGACCCCAGCCCCGTTTTCAAGGCTGGCTCCCTCTCCACTACTCCGGGTTACCCCTCATTGAATTAGATGACTGATTTTCTTTCTTATAATACCAAGTAATGACCGCTTGCCTCTTTTCAAAAGCCCCTGAAGGAAGTGGCGGAAGGCAAGAGCGGCGACCTCCTCACTTTCCTCTCTTCATTGTACGAGTGGACCTCCCGCGGCGCTGAGATGCCTCTGGTGGGGGGCGAGGAGATGGAGTTCTCCAAGCGAGACGGCCGGGCTCTTTCTAACCAAGCTGCGCCTCGGGATAAGACCCCCTGCAAGAATTTCTTCTGGAAGACTTTCTCCTCCTGCTGAGAGAATCCCGCCTGCTCCTGCTCCTGCCCCTGTCCGTGTGCAGCTGCTCCAAGGAGCAGCTGGAATAAAAATGGAATTAATGCGGGGCAGAGACTGCCCCTGTTTGTGAATTGTCCTCTTGTCCTGTGCCGTGTAAGAGTTTGTTTGTCCCCCCTTCCAATAAAGCATATGGACTGAACCTTCCGGTGGCACTTTGTTTCATTTCAAACCCAAAGGGAATGTTTTAAAAAGCTGTCAGGGGTTCTCTAGTGTATTCCTAGACTAAATGCAGTCTTATATAGTACAGGTCACTGGTTGGTAGGGTTACCAGACGTGGGTAACCCGGGTTATTTATGCTTTTGGTTGTCTAGTGGGAAGAGCTCTTGACAGGGAGGCAGGAGGGAGCTGAGATACTGGTCTTCATACATTTACTAGCAGTGGGACGTTGGGCAAGGTACTTTACCTTGAACACCCTCAGTTTCCTAATCTGTAAATTGGAAATAATACTCACAGTGCCTACCTTACTTAAGGTGCATGCTGTAGCATATAGAGAACTGACCATAGTGTTAGAAAGACCTGGGTTCAAGTCCTACCTGTGACACTTACCGACCATGTGATCCTGGGCACTAAATCCCTAAGTTACAATTCAGGCAGAGGGAGTGGCCTTCCTGGGAATTCCCTGTATCAATGAAATCACAGATTCAATCACAGTCTCCCTATCTCACAGAAAACATTTTGGAAACTTTGAATCAACACAAACTTATATCCTATGTATATTAACATATGATATTAATACATAACCATCTGTATATATCTACAGGTATAAATAATATATACCCATATGCATACATGTACATATACTATATATTCCTACATGTAAAATGTATACACCTGTGTGCATGTCTACAAATGTACATATACATACAAACATACACATATCTGTATATATCTTCTTCCGTTTTTCTTTCCTTATCCTTCATCCAACTCCATAACTAGGAGTTGGAAGTTGTTGGGGGGTTATTGCTTAAATGATGGTCTTCCTCTGTTTTAAAGTAGCAAAGGTATACTTATTCAAGATTCCAGAATAAAGCCTCATTTACAAATAACTGGAATTGATTTACTCTCTAGAATATTGCTTTTAATGAGGCACAAATACTCAAAAGTCTGCTTCTTTCATATGCATAGTACCTGAAGGCATCTCCCAACAATTTGCAGGGCAGGTGCCCCAGGGAATTGTTACTGCAGATTTAGGGTACTCTATGAGTCCATGTCTCCCAAAACCATACCTCACAACCCCCCATCAATATGTTTACCTTTAATAGTCAGCCAGAGGGAAGGGGCAGCTAGGTGATACAGTGGATAAAGCACTGGCTCTGGAGTCAGGAGGACCTGAGTTCAAATCCGACCTCAGACACTTGACACTAGCTGTGTGACCCTGGGCAAGTCACTTGACCAAACAAAAAAAAATAGTCAGCCAGAGGGAACAGTTAGCTCTTTTGTGTGTGTGTGTGTGTGTGTGTGTGTGTGTGTGTTTTTAGTGAGGCAATTGGGGTTAAGTGACTTGCCCAGGGTCACTCAGATAGTAAGTGTCAAGTGTCTGAGGCCAAATTTGAACTCAGGTACTCCTGACTCCAGGGCCAGTGCTCTATCCGCTACGCCACCTAGCCATCCCCAGGAACAGTTAGTTCTAAACAAAGGCATTTCATGAAGTGGTACAGTAAGAAATTAAGAAAGGTAGAAACAAGATATTTCCCCCATAAACCTAGGGTGTGCTCTCCCAAAAATACACACCTTGTTGGGAAGGATGGATATAGGAAGATAACACACATACAGGGGAGATGTGAAGCCAGGACACACATGAAGAAGTGTGGGCAGAGGGAAAGTATAGGACCAGAGTGCACACCTGGCTGCTTCAAGGAGCACACATGTAAAGACAATTCCTGCCTTTACTCTCCCTGCTCCCTGCTGTTCTTAAGACTGCCTGTTGGACACTGCTTAGCCACATGTGCTGCTTCCCTGGACACTCCTTTGCCAGCTTGTTATTGCTTCATTAAGGAAACAATTGTTTCTTAACGAAGCACAGGGGGGAATGTGATAAAATAATGGGATTTGACAGACCCCCAGGGGCCCCACCTGAAGACCATCAAAATTGAGACCATACCTGGCTGGCCCTGAGTGGGGTATTGTTCTCAGAGTCAGTGTACTACTGACATCAGCAAGAGACCACTCAACCAATCAGCTTGAAGGACCTCCCCTTTTGGGGAGGGAGACAGGAAGTAAGAAGGTGAGGCTGGCTTGCTGGATCTCTCTCTTTTCATCTGGAACTGGCTTGGTGGCAGCAGAGATGGAGAACAGGAGCCCCTCCCCGCTTTCTGTCCAGGACTTTGGCGTGGTAAGGGACTTCATGCGGACTGCTAGGAAAAGCAAGGGTTTCTCTCTGGCTATACCAACTCTCTCTTCACTAACTTCTAATACACTTTAAAAAATCCTTAAAAGCCTAAACTCTGGCTGAATTTATCAGTGATTTTAGCCAGCTTCCCCACCAAAACTGGGGGCGGGGGCAAGTGAGGACCCACATTAGATTTTAAACGTCACACACTGGTGGGTCCCATAAAATAATAAAAACTTCTAAATTGTCAGAAAGGGGTGATCACTAGCCCCACATTGGTATGCTAGTGCACTTTATTTAAATTAACCAATCATGTCCCCACCCCTACGATGCTGTCTACACTGTAACCAACTATATTGTCTTCTCCACCTACCCAACTCAGTACTTCCCAAAACAGAAGGCTTATGAGCCCCACCTTGGGGTCTTTGGTCATTGAGAGAGGACATTGATGCAATTTATTGGTTACTGCTAGCCTAACTAATAAATTGATCATGTTCAGGCCATTGTGTCTCAGTTTGCCTTAATTTTCAAATGTAGCAGAAGGAAGAGTGAAAGAAGCATGGAAGAGGGGGCAGCTAGGTAGCACAGTGGATAAAGCACCAGCCCTGGATTCAGGAGGACCTGAGTTCAAATATGGCCTCAGACACTTGACACTTACTAGCTGTGTGACCCTGGGCAAGTCACTTAACCCTCATTGCCCTAAAAAAAGAAGAAGAAGCAGCATGGAAGAAATGAAAGGAAGGAGAGAGGGAGGGAGGGAAGGAAGGGAAAAAAGAAGAGAAAGGAAGAGGAGGAAAGGAAGAAAGGTTTTATTAAGTACCTGATATGAGCTCAGTGCTTTACAAATACCTCAGTTGATGCTTACAACAATGCTGGGAGGTAGGTACTATTATTATCTTCATTTTACAGATAGGGAAACTGAGGCTGAGAGAAATGAAGCGATTTCCAAATTATTAATTCATTAGTTTCTTGCTCACTAGGCTCGAATCTTCTATACTAAATGGAATTTTCAGCACCAAGGGTTTGAGCTGACACATTTTAGCAATGAGGGACTTCATAATCCAGAATGATAGCACTTTGCTGAAGGTAAAGTTGAATCCTGGGAAAAGTGGCAAAGGCCGAGGGAGGAGGCAAATCCATTTGATCCAGTCTGCCAGCTACCAAGGGAGCAGACTCACTGAATTGGGCTCTGCTGACCATTCCATTCCATTGGTTTCAGCTGAGCTGAATTTGTACTCTTCTTAATTAGTTACGGAGCTGAACAAAGTTGTAATATGTCTGAAGAGCATTCACGATGCCCACATTTCCAGACCCAGCAAGTTTAGCAGAATAATAATTGGGTCAGCGCACTGGTGGAAGATGCTTACTTGAAAGGACAGCTAACCTTCAGAACTTCCTCATCTGAAGATTTTGCTGTGCTGACGGCCATTATGATGACTGTTGGATGGCAATGGACCATGTGGTCATTAATAGCCTGGAAGGTCATGGACTTTATGATAATAGCCGGAGAGCAGCAGGACTAGTGAGACACCTCCAGGAATCCTCCTTGCAATCCCAGGCCTGTTTGGCATGTGGCACGGGAGACACAGCTAGCTCCTAGCAATAAGGAGGTCATAATCCTTCTTGCCTGAGTTCTGGGCAGACCTGAGTTCAAGTCTGCTCTTAGACACTGCCTAGCTGTGTGACCCTGGGCAAAGCTCTTAACTTCTGCCTGCCTCAGTTTCCTCATTTGTAAAAATGGGGATGATGATAATAATAGCATCTACTACCCAGGACAAAGCACTTAACTTCTGCCTGCCTCAGTTTCCTCATCTGTAAAATGGGGCAGCTAGTATATGAGAGGACACCAAGTCAATGCATGCTGTGAATATTGATGGAAGGAACTAGAGATATTTCATGTGGAGAAGATTTCGGTGGGGCATGATAACTGCCTTTAAATGTTTGAAGGGCTACGGTTTGGAAGGATTGGGCTTGTTCCCTTTGGTCCCAAAGGGGTGGGGAGGGGGAGAATGGCAAATAGGCAGATTTAAGCTTGCTGGCAAGAAGAAATTCCTCCGAATTAGAAGTGTCCAGAAGTGGAACCAGCTTCCCCCAGAGGTTGTCTCTGGTGGGCTTCTTCTCATCAGAGTTCAACAACAATCAATAAGCTCCAATCCATCCATCACTGAGCCATTCAAGTGATTTTCCTAAAACGCAGGTCCAACCACATCATCCCTGCCCTGCCCCCACTCAATAAACTCCAATGGCTCCCAATCACCTTCTTTGTTTGACATTCAAAGCTCTCCGTAACCTAGCCCCTCCTACCTTTCCAGTCTTCTTATACCTTACTCCCTAACATACATCCTTCAGTACAGTGACACTGTCCTCCTGGCTATTCCAGGAACAAGATACTCCATCTCTAGGCTCTGGGCATTCTCTCTGGCTGTCCCCATGCCTGGAATGATCTCCCTCCTCTGCTCTGACAGCTGACCTCCCTGGATTCATTTAAATCCAAACTAAAATCCCACCTTCTACAGGAAACCTTCCCCAACCTCTCTTAATTCCAGTGCCTTCCCTCTGTTATCTTCTATTCATTCTATATGTAGTTTGCATGTGGTCACATCCATTAGATTGTAAGCTCCTTGAGGGCAAGGACTGTTTTTTGCTTCTTTTTGTATCCCCAGTGCTAAGCACAGTGCCTGGCACATAGCAGGTGCTTAGTAAGTATTTATTGATTGGGGGCAGCTAGGTGGCACAGTGGATAAAGCACCAGCCCTGGATTCAGGAGGACCTGAGTTCAAATTTGACTTCAGACACTTGACACTTACTAACTGTGTGACCCTGGGCAAGTCACTTAACCCTCATTGTCCTGCTTAAAAATTTTTTTTAAAAGAATATTTATTGATTCGGGCAGCTAGGTGGCACAGTGGATAGAGCACTGGCCCTGGAATCAGGAGGACCTGAGTTCAAATGTGGCTTCAGACTTAACACTTACTAGCTGTGTGACCCTGGGCAAGTCACTTAACCCCAATTGCCTCACTAGATAGATAGATAGATAGATAGATAGATAGATAGATAGATAGATAGATAGATAGATAGATAGATAGGTAGGTAGGTAGGTAGGTAGGTAGATGATAGATAGATAGATAGATAGATAGATAGATAGATAGATAGATAGATAGATTGATTGATTGATTGATTGATTACTACATGCTAAGCATTGGGGATAGGGAAATGGATATGGACTGAATCTATCATTTCATTCATTTAAGAAATTCCCTCTACCAAGGCAGGTAGACAACTTGTCTGCAGCCTCTTGTCAGGGAGTTGCCTATACCTCTAAAAGGTTAAGTAATCTGCCCAGGTTCACACAGCCAGGATGTGTCAGAGACAGGATTCGAACCCAAGTCATCCTTACTATGAACTATGAACTATGACAAACTGAATATAAAGATATGAAGCATGTAGTCCCTGCCCTCAAGAAGCTTATAATCAAAAGAAAAAGAAGAAGCTTATAATCTATAGGAGGAGATAACACACACAGGATGTAAGTGCTTTCAAAATAAATAAAAGATAATTTTGGGGAAGGGGCATGACCAGCTGGGGTGGGTGGGATCTGAATGAGCCTCACGTAGGAGGGGGTATGGATAAACCCTTGTTGGCCATGTGATAATGAGAATGGTTTTTCAGGTTTGGTTGCATTGGATATTCACTGTGGTCTCCTTCAGCCCAGAAATTCTGTAATTAAAAAAGGCACTTGTATTTGCTACATGTTATGGAATTGATTTAATGAGCAATTCCACTCATTGACTTAAATTCCAGTGTAAAAATAGTTATTTGCAGGGGGCAGCTAGGTATCACAGTGGATAAAGCACCAGCCCTGGATTTAGGAGGACCAGAGTTCAAATCCAGCCTCAGACACTTGACACTTACTAGCTGTGTTACCCTGGGCAAGTCACTTAACCCTCATTGCCCTGCCCCCCCCCCAAAAAGTATTTGCTATTTGGCTTTAAAATCCTCCAATGTGTCTGTCATCTCATCCTTGTGGACATTTCTTCTTCGCAAGACAGATTAAAGCCCATCAGTGCCTTTGGATTCTGTGCGGCTCTCTCTCTACATCCTCCATCAACTCACCTCAGGAGATTTAGTCAGTGTCCTCTGGACCTTCTTCTAATTCTATTGACGTTCCTTGGATACCAACAGAGCCTATGAGCTGTCCATAAATTTATCCCTTCTCAAAACAGTAGAGAAAAAGAAATATACATACATACATACATACATATTTATTTATTTATTTTTTGGTGAGGCAATGGGGGTTAAGTGACTTGCCCAGGGTCACACAGTTAGTAAGTGTCAAGGGTCTGAGGCTGGATTTGAACTCAGGTCCTCTTGAATCCAGGGCCGGTGCTTTATCCATTGCACCACCTAGCCACCCCCAATATATATATATATATATATATATATATATACACATATATATGTATATATATATATGTATATATATATATTTAAATCAATAAAAGGAAATTGAACTCCAATTAACAGGCCATTGGAAGTATAATGGAAACACTGCTGGATTTGGAGACAAAGGGTTTTGGTCCAAATTTCAGCCCTGCAACTAGCTAAAAGTCACTTAACTTTTGGGGGCCTCACTTTCTTCATCTGTAAAAACAAGTTGGCTTTTCTATCTCTAAATCTGTTACCTTCTAATCCAATAATGGAAAATGGATAACAAAACATAAATCCCTCTTCTTGGCAGAGGCCACCAGGACAGAATGTTGTATGCAGTTTCAGACACAATGACTCTAGTAGGTATTTATTTTTTTGTGGGGCAACGAGGGTTAAGTGACTTGCCCAGGGTCACACAGCTGGTAAGTGTCAAGTGTCTGAGGCCGGATTTGAACTCGTGTCCTTCTGAATCCAGGATCAGTGCTTTAAGCAAAGTGCCACCTAGCCGCCCCATTCTAGTAAGTATTTTTGCTTCACTTTTCATTTCTTCTGAAGGAGGGTTTGATTTAATGGAGGAAAAGGAGAGTATTCCCAGAAATAAGATTGTTATATTAAAAACAAAAGACAAGTAAAATTTATTAAAATATATCAAATCTTCCCAACTGGATTACAAAATTAAACTTCTACTTTTTGTTGTTAAAACAAATGTATGGAAATTTTCACCATGAAAAAGATCAAAATTCCATGGACTCATCATACTTAGTAGGGTCTATTGAGATTCATCTCCAGTTCATTTTCTTTCCAATAAAGAAAGTGCTTGGAATGCTGAAGAGCTGTGACGTGGGCATCCAGCAATCATCCCTTCATAATGCCACAGAATCAATCACACAAACTCAATTAAATCTCAGGGTTATGAATGAGCCATTGCGGAATTGTATGTTGGCTGATGAGGGTTTAAGAAAATCACTCCAGTCAAACTGTTGGGTGGAATTTTCTCAAGCACCTGGATTCATCAGAGAGCATTGAAGTGATAAACTAGGGTTTGATAACAGTCACTTCCTCTGTGGATGCAAGAAAGCACGTTTTCATTCTCTGGATCAATTCACTCTAAATTGAGAAATCATTTGAGAATTGAAAAAGCAGGAAAATTCATTTTCCTCCCCAGATTGAATAAACAGGAAGAGGAAGGTGGTACCAGCTGCAGCATGGACAATCCACTCATTCATATTGACCTCTCTGACTCACTTTAATTTATTTCTGCTTTAAGCAGCCCCTAACAACTCAATTTATAACTAAAAGTAATTAAGTGTTTGCAAATTCATGGGCATGTTTTGTTAAAGTTAACTGTTTGGAGAAAAGTATATAAAATGCTAATTTCTTTTTTTCTCAGTGGCTTTTTTTTTTTGATAGTTTGATTGAAATATTCAGTAACCATGTCAGAAATAGTCCTTAATACCTGTGATAGACCCTTCTTTGGGCATTGGCTCACCTCCCAGTGGCTTTAAAACTGATTGTTGGTGGCAGCTAGATGGTGCAGTGGATAGAGCACCGGCCCTGGAGTCAGGAGTACCTGAGTTCAAATCTGGCCTCAGACACTTAACACTTATTAGCTGTGTGACCCTGGGCAAGTCACTTAACCCCAATTGCCTCACTAAAAAAAAAAAAAAAAAACTGACTTGAAATTCTTGCTGGCATAGAAGCCGGTGACCATTCAGTTTCCTATCATAGGTCAAAGTTAATTAGACCCCACGTTAAAATGTACAGTGTGTGCCTTCCAAAAATAAAAGCTATATCTCTCACTCACCTGTGAAAAGTATGCATTAAACGCCGATCACCCAGTTATCTTTTTTTAGGTAGAAAAGAATGAATAAATTGAGTCTTTTGGAGACTAGAAACTTTAATCTAATGTACCAGCCCATTTGGTACCATATTATTCTCCTTCTTTTCCTCTTAGACTAGATGGAGTTCGGATAGAAATGGTCCGGGGACAAGTTGCTTTTCGATTATTATGCTTTTATATTTAACGTTTTCTGGATTATTGCCCAGGTGGATAAAATGATTGCTTTGTCTAAATTGAATAAAAGGAGTAAGATGTAAGCTCATTCTCAGTCAGCTCACTAAAAGCACGCTCAGGACAACTCCAGCCGCAGGAAGGATGAAGGGGATGGATGGCCGGCTGTTTCATTCGATTCCCACACAGTCTGGGGCTCTTCCACCAGGTCTTTATATTTGGAGAGCCCTTCCTTCCACATTATTTGGTGCCTCTGAGTTTTCAGTCCCAGAGCATCTATTAGAAAAGCAGCTTCTACATTTTTGGTGGTCAGTGTTGTCTGTGGGGAACAGTTCTGTCTATAATAACGATGATGCCCAGGCTCAGAAACAGCTGAACTGTTGAGTTCTCAGGGATATTTGGAGGTTCATGCTCGTAGGATTGGGACCTCATTGTGATGTTTTATGAAGGATGTTGAGGCTTGGGCATAGAAATCAGTCTTCTCCATTGTACCTTTCTTCATAGGTTCTTTTTTTTTTTTTTTTTTGTGAGGCAATTGGGGTTAAGTGACTTGCCCAGGGTCACACAGCTAGTAAGTGTCTAAGGCCGGATTTGGACTCAGGTACTCCTGACTCCAGGGCTGGTGCTCTATCCACTGCGCCACCTAGCCGTCCCCTATAGAAGGTTCTTAATGTGTGTGTGTGTCGGGGCGGGGGGGGGGGGCGGGCGGGTTCCAAAGATCCTCCAAGGTTCTGTGGATAGATTTGGGGAGATCTATGAACTCACATGAGAAAAAGACTTACATCTGTATTTTTACTAACTGCTAATAGAAATTTGGACTTGGAAATGGAAGTGGAATGGGGAAAATGGAAATCCAAGCAAATGTAGGCAACAAAAGTGATTCTGAAGGGGTGCCCACAGGCTTCACCCCTTAAAAGGACTGTGACCCACAAACCAAGTTCAGAACCCCTCCTGTCTACCTAGTTGCTAGAAGCTGGACTTTTGTGGCCTGCAATGTGATGCAGGCCATAGCATTTACTGTTTCCTTGCAATATCTAAAACCTGCACTGATCAATAAGTCAGGGTTCTAGAAGAATGAGCCTTCCATAATTTATTATTGTTCTCTGGGACTGTCATGCATCAGTGTAGGGAACTCCAGGGGGAGGAAGCTCCTTCTATCAATACAGGTAGGCTCTGGCCTTTGGGACTAAGAAGGACAAGGCTTCTACTCTCCCGTCTTACACTTCAGTAGCCTGTTATCCAGTGACACTGGCTGCTCTTCCTGGGACACCACATCCCATTTCCCAATTGCTCAGTTTCTCAGTCTGGTCTTCATGCCTAGAATCCTCTCTATTTTTACCCCTGCTTCTTGGCTTCTCTGGCTTTGAATCTCAGCTAAAGGCTCACCCTTTTCAAGAAGTCCTTCCCAATCCTAGCTTAATTCTGGTGGCTTCCTTCCGAGGGGATCACCTCCAGTTTATCCTGTCCAGAGCATGTTTGTACATAGTTACTTATAGGGGCAGCTAGGTGGCGCAGTGGATAAAGCACTGGCCCTGGATTCAGGAAGACCTGAGTTAAAATCCGGTCTCAGACACTTGACATTTACTAGCTGTGTGACCCTGGGCAAGTCACTTAACACTCATTGTCCTGCAAAACAAACAAACAAACACAATAAACATCCAGGGCCATCTCCAGTTGTCCTGATCTATATCTTGCCACTGCACCCAAATGACTCTGGAGGAGAGAGTGAGGTTGGTGACCTTGCACAGCCCTTTCCCACTTAAATCCAAGTCACTGCAAGTTATGACATCACCCTGTTGTCAGGGTCATCTTTGAGAAGGAAGGACAAACATCATCAGAGTTACTTGTATATTGTCTTCCATCCGTTAGACTGTGAGCTCTTGAGGGCAGGACTATCTTTGGCTTTTCTTTGTATGCAGTGCTTAGTACAAAGTAGGTGCCTAATAAATGCTGGTTGGTTGACTGATGAATAACCTTTCAAATACTTAAAAATAATAATAGTTTTACCTTTTCCCTAGTTCCCCCAATGGATCCTTTTATGGCATGAACTAGAGGCCCTTTGTCTCCCTGGTTGCGCTGTCAGCCTCTCTTATAATTAATTGTTTGTCCCCTTTTCATTGGTTTAGGGAACTCCCCTGTGAAAAAACTCCCCCTCCCAAAACAGGTTGGCACCCTCTCTGCATTTTAGCCTTAGAGGCTGGTTAGGGCACTTAGAAATGGAGTGACCTTGTCAAGGGTCACACAGTTGGTAGGTATCAGAGGCAGGACAGGTCAGAGGCCAGGCCTTCCTGATTCAGAGGCTAACTTGGCCACACTATAGCTCTTGTTACCCAGTGATAGGAATATTTCATATCCTACATTCACAAATTTAAAATACCCCCTTCTAAAAAGAAACAGAGGGGGCAACTAGGTGGTGCAGTGGATAAAGCACTGGTCCTGGATTCAGGAGAACCTGAGTTCAAATCTAGACTCAGACACTTGACACTTACTAGACATTTGACCCTGGTCAAGTCACTTAACCCTCATTGCCCTACAAAAAAAAAATTAAATAAAAAGAAGCAGAGACAATCAAAACAAAAACCACATTGCTCATCTCTGAAAATGTTTCCTCCCTTCTCTCCTTCTTTCCTTTTCTTCCTCCTTCCCTCTCTCTTTCTTCCCTCCTTCCTTCTCTCCTCTTTCCTTTCTTCTTTCCTTCCTTTTTTCTTTTCTTCTTCCTTCCCTTTTTCTTTCTTTCTCCCTCCTTCCCTCTTTTATATTCTTTTTTCTTTTTTTGTGAGGCAACTGGGGTTAAGTGACTTGCCTAGGGTCACACAGCTAGTAAGTTGGCAAGTGTCTGAGGCCGGATTTGAACTCAGTTCCTCCTGAATCCAGAGCCGGTGCTCTATCCACTGCGCCACCTAGCTGCCCCTCCTCCTTCCCTCTTTTTCCTTCATCCCTCCCTCCTTTCCTCTCTTTCTTTCCTTCCTTCCTCCTTCCCTCTGTCTTTTTCTTTTTCCTTTCCTTCCTCCTTTCCCTTTTTCTTTCCTCACTCCTTCCCCTTTCCTTCCTTCCTTCCTTTCCTCTCTCCCAAGCTAGCAGTGCAGTGGCTAGGGATAGCTTTGATCCCCCAAATGATTAGCATGAGAGCTTTGACCTGCTCCATTTCTGATGTGGTTTGCCCCTCCTTTGACCATCTGGTGGTCCTCTGCTCCTGGGGCACTTACCATATTAACGTCAAATTCCATGTGGATGTCTGATATAGCCCACTGCAGCTCAGAACTCAGGTGACCCACCAGTCTCAGCTTCCCATGAGCTCATGGGAATGATCACCACTGCCAGCCGCACTGTAATTTTTCATTCTGTATTCTTGGGAGCAGTCACGTCACCATCAGTGTTGGAGCTGTGACTGGTCATTGAATCAATTAGGGTTCTTACATCTTTCCAAGTTCTTTACAGCATTGATAAAGTCCCTTTATCAATTGTTCCCCTAGTTCTGCTCCCTTCCTCAGTGGTCATTTCCAAGGTCACTTTAAGCTGAATACAATAACTTTTTTTTTTTTTGTGGGGCAATGGGGGTTAAGTGACTTGCCCAGGGTCACACAGCTAGTAAGTGTCAAGTGTCTGAGGCCAGATTTGAACTCAGGTCTTCCTGAATCCAGGGCCGGTGCTCTATCCACTGCGCCACCTAGCCACCCCTGAATAAAATAACTTCTTACCATAAAACAGGAGACCACTACCTGTGTTTAGCACCAATGGTTTCTTGACCCTTAAGCGCAATACAGCAATCCAGAGAATTCTCCACTCAAATTATGTTGTCCTTTTTTCTTGATGAAACAAAACGCTTTCATGATAACAACAACAACATCCCATCTCTGACCTTCACTGTGCCCCCTGTCCTGTGATACAACCTTATCTTTGCTTCCAGAATCCCTGGCTCCTTTCAATGGTAGGAGTTACCTCTTACAAGATGTCTCTCCTGATCTTCCCAGTTATGAATGCTCATGGGGGGGGGGGAGCAGCTAGATGGCGCAGTGGATAGAGCACCAGCCCTGAATTCAGGAGGAACTGAGTTCAAATCCACACTCAGACACTTGACACTTACTAGCTGTGTGACCTTGGGCAAGTCACTTAACCCCAATTGCCTTACCCCCCAAAAAAAAGAAAGAAAGAAAGAAAGAAAGAAAGAAAGAAAGAAAGAAAGAAAGAAAGAAAGAAAAATGAATGCTCGTCAGTGCCCTCACCCCCCCCCCCAAATTACTTTGTATTTATTTTATATCAACTTATTTGTGTACTGATTGCCTCTGGTAGTACAATGTAAGCTTCCTGAGGGCAGGAACTGGGGTGTTTAGGTTGCTGTGGTTGTTTTACCTACCACAGCATCTGGCACATAGTCAACACCTAATAAATGATCTTAGAAGTGACTACTGACTCTAAATCACCATAAGAAAACCCCAGGGGCAGTTAGATAGCACAGTGGATAGAGCACTGGCCCTGGATTCAGGAGGACCTGAGTTCAAATCCAGCCTCAGACACTTGACATGTACTAGCTGTGTGACCCTGGGCAAGTCACTTAACCCCCATTGCCTCACCCCCCAAAAGACCCCCCCCCCAAAAAGAAAACCCCAAAGATAGAATAGACAAAAATGAGTTAACACAAAATGAAACTGAACATGTCAATAGTAAAGGTGCATTGATCATTCTCTTTGCTAACCAACATACATGGGTTTTCCCCTACTTCTTGCAATGTTCACATCACTATTTATTTTCTTCCCTTCTCTCCAAAAGATGAAAAATCAATTTGTTTTTTCCTTTTGCTTTTACCCAGAAATGAAAAGCTGGGCTAAGTGGGGATCAGCCCAACTACTGTCAAAAGGCCTAATGGGGCCTGACATTTGAAATGGCTTAGAAGGCAAGAACATGACTGAAGGAAAGCTCATGGGTCCTGCTGAGGTGCTGCCCTCTGCATCCTATTTTTTGTCTCATTATTCAGAAAGTTGATTCCCTTCATAAACTTCCCTCTCCCTAGTGAGGCCTAAAATAATAATAAATAATAATAGCTAACATTTATATAGCACTATGTGCCAGGCACTGTGCTAAGCACTTTACAATTATTACCTCAGTTTATTATAATAATAATAACTAACATTTATACAGTGCTTACTATATCCCAGACACTGCGCTAAATGCCTAACAATTATGCTGTCCGGTTATTTCAGTCGTGTCCGACTCTTTGTGACCCCATTTGAGGTTTTCTTGGCAAAGATCCTGGAGTGCTTTGCCATTTCCTTCTCCAGCTCATTTTATAGATGAGAAAACGGAGGCAAACACGGTCACATGACTTGCCCAGGGTCACATTGCTAGTAAGTATCTGAAGCCAGATTTGAACTCAGGGATATGAGTCTTCCTGACTCGAAGATGACTACAAAGTTGCTAACCGTGAAGGATGGTGGAGCATCCTCCCTTGCTCTAGAAGCCATGTCTTTCTAAATTCACCCTAGAAATATCTTGCGCATTTTTTATTCTACCCCACCTTATTCCACTCCTCAGAATCAATCACCTCAGTAACCATTTCTTAAGTACCTACTATGTGCCAGGCACAAACTATCTCCTTGAGAGCAGATACTATTCTGGTTTTCTTTTTATGTCTCCAGAGCTTGGCCCAGTACTTGGCACATAGTAGGCACTTAATAATTCGTGTTAGATTGGATATTGAGGATTTAGTGGATTTATTTCATATAATAGAGAATACACTATTGATACCAAGAGGCACCATGGCTCAATGGTTAGAGTCAGCCTTGGTGGGGGCAGCTAGGTGTCCCAGTTGATAAAGCACCCGCCCTGGATTCAGGAGGACCTGAGTTCAAATCTGACTTCAGACACTTGACACTTACTAGCTGTATGACCTTGGGCAAGTCACTTAACCTTCATTGCCCCCCCACCCCCCAATACATCCTAGAGTCAGCCTTGGTGCTGGGAAGGACCTTAGCTATGTGAGGGGGAATAATGTGAATTAGATCTGGAAAGATCCATGAGAGGGCAGCCACCTAGGTGGGGCAGTGGATAAAGCACCGGCCCTGGAGTCAGGAGGACCCGAGTTCAAATCCGACCTCAGACACTTGACATTTACTAGCTGTGTGACCCTGGGCAAGTCACTTAACCCCAATTGCCTCACAAAAAAACAAAACAAAACTGTCCTGTGCTGCCAGGTAAGCTGATGGGGCTCTGTCCCTGGGGATCATCAGCAAAAAAGAAAACACCCCTGATGTTCCCTTTAAGGCAGCCTCATTCTGTGGACGACAGGTTTTCTCCAGCTAGACCTGGGCTCCAGGCCAGGAATGAGGGTGAAATGGAATCAATTCTACAAATGCCAGGAAGAGGAAGAAGGACAGAGGTGACCTACAGGACCAAGGGCGTATACAAGGGTAAATACAGGAAAGCCATCGACTGTCTATATCCCCTAACTTCCGTCCCACTACGGAGCAGCTCGCTCAAGGGGGTCAAACACAGAAAGCCTCCATGTATGCCAAAAATATTTCTATTTCTAGTGGCACTTTTGGTCGTAAGGAAAAAAAGCAAAAAAACCAAAGAGGGTGCCTGTCAAATGGAGGAAGGTAGGATGAAGTGGTATGTGAAGGGAATGGGATATTACTGTGGTATATGAAGCAACCAATAGGACGAAAGGATAGGAACACAGGAAGACTTGCATCAACTGATACAGGGAGAAGCAAACCGAACAACACTATGTTGTTGTTGTTGTTGTTGTTTTATTTTCATTAACCTCTAAGTGAAATTTAGCCCTTTCTTAAATTATTGAAAAGCTTTACTCTAAGAAGAGGTTTGTAGACTGCCAGAGGAGGAGGTGGGGGGTGGGGGTGTGGGAGTCTAGAAAACATTCAGGAGCCTTGCTCTGGGAATCAGTGTCCTCTGGACCAGGTGCAAGAAAGTGCTGATTGAATTCCCCAGGAAGCTGCTGTATAGCAATAGTATACGGGGCAGCTAGGTGGCGCAGTGGATAGAGCACCGGCCCTGGATTCAGGAGGACCTGGGTTCAAATCCAGCCTCAGACGCTTGACACTTACTAGCTGTGTGACCCTGGGCAAGGCACTTAACCCCAATTGCCTCACCAAAAAAACCAAAAACCAACCAAACAAAAAGAAACTATCGCAATAGTATAACCCCATAAACCAGATGCTGAAGAATTGTACTGACTGACCTTGGCTCTGAAGAATCAATAATTAAACATGTATTCAACACCTAGTAGGCTATGTGCCAGGGAGAACTGGGTGGCTCAGTGGATAGAGTGCTTGGCCTGAAGTCAGGAAGAACTGAGTTCACATTCAGCCTCAAACACTTACTAGCTTTATGACCCTGGGCAAGTAATTTCATCCTGTTTGCCTCAGTTTCCTCATCTGTAAAACGAACTAGAGAAGGAAATGGCAAATCGTTCCAACATCTTTGCCAAAAAGACCCCCGTGGACAGTATTGGTGTGCTATGGTTCATGGGGTCACAGAGAGTCAGATACGACTGAACAACAAATGCGCCAAGCAAGGCAAAGCACTGGGGATACAAAAAAAGGGTAAAAAACATAGTTCCTGCCCTCAGGGAGCTCACAGTTTATTGAGAAAAAGCACCTCCCTCCTTTCAGTAGAGATGGGGCACTATGGGTACACAGTCAGAAATGGGTTCAGTGTTGGTTCATTTTGAGTGTTTGTTTAGTCAAAAGAGAAAATTCATTTAGGGAGAGGGCAACCATGCATGAATAGATATAAAATCAGAAGACATCAAGAAAAAACTATTTTTAAAAAATAGATTCAATAAGCTTGGCCCCGAAGAGAGAGACAATCCATACCTTTCTTCCTTGAAGGGAGTGGGGAGGGGATAGAGGTGTGGATCACCTCCTGAGAGGTCAGTCTCACCCTCTCCTGGCATGTTAGGGTTTTTTGTGTGTGTTTTTTTTTTTAGTGAGGCAATTGGGGTTAAGTGACTTGCCCAGGGTCACACAGCTAGTAAGTGTTAAGTGTCTGAGGCTGGATTTGAACTCAGGTCCTCCTGAATCCAGGGCTGGTGCTCTATCCACTGCACCACCTAGCTGCCCCTCTGGCATGTTAGTTTTAAGGAAAGACTAAAAACTCTGTGTGTGCACACCCTCATCAGCTCAGTGTTCATCATCTCCCTCCTCTCCATTTTACCCCAATCCAGTGTTGGCTTTATGCTTTCTCCAACATTAAAGAAAACCCAAGGCATGTTATCAGCAGGGTTCTCTCTCTCTAAGGGTGCTTTACTGAAACAAGCATACCGACAACCCCACATCTCCCCCATGGAAAACCACCCTGAGGCCAAAGACCTGAGCAAGCTCAAATCTATCCTTGGCATTCCTTACCATCAAGACAATCCAGATCCATGTTACGTGGAAACAAGCTGGAGAAACACTGAGCTCCCCTACTGATATCAGAAGACTCAGCAGAGGGAGAGGAGGCCCAAATTTCACTGTGATGACACAGCCAATTTCATAATATGTAGTCTTTTATTAATGTATTATATATAGCACAGTGGCAGCTACATAGTACACATATATGTATTATATATAGTATACAGTATACATATGTATGCATAATATATAGCAGTGGCAGCTATATAGTATACTTATATATGCATTATATATATATTATGTTGGTGGCTAGGAACTGGACTTGGAGTATAACCCAAGTTCAAATTCTGCCTCATGCACTTCTTAGCTCTGTCAAATCATCTCACCTGAGCCTTGGTTTTCTCATCTATAAAATGGAGATAACATTAGCACCTGCCTCACAGGGTTGATGTGAGAATGAAATGAAATAATTTATGTAGAACTCTCTCATTTTATTTTTTTTGGCATTTATCTAATTTCAGTGGTGCAGAGAATTCCCAGTGAGAAAACTCCCTCGGGGCAGCTAGGTGGCACAGAGGATAAAGCACTGGCCCTGGATTCAGGATGACCTGAGTTCAAATCCGGCCTCAGACACTTGACACTTACTAGCTGTGTGACCCTGGACAAGTCATTTAATCCCCACTATCCCACCCCAAAAAACCAAACCAAACCAAAACAAAAAAAAAAGAAAGAGAAAACTCCCTCTACCAAGATCACACCCCCCCTTCTCTGCCTGAGGCACGAAGGGGCTAAGCATCTTTTCCAAGGTCACATTGCAAGTAGGTGTCAGAGGTAGGATCTGAACCCAGGTCATCTGGACAACCAAGGCCAGCGGCCTCTCTGAATTAAATATTAGGAGTGAAATACCTAGCCTTCTTCCACCTTAAGCTATTCCTGGCCAGCAGACTTAAAATGCACATAAAGGTTCAAGTGAAAACCCGTTAGTTTGAAAAATAAAAGCTTCCCCTCTCCAACCGAGTAAATTCTACACCCCCTCCCCCACCAGTCTTTTTTGCTGTGGCCACAGGTGGAGGCCAGTGATGGTGACTCTGGGGATATCTCCCTATTTGGAATTCAAAGCAGAAGCCCACAGTTAAGAGTTTGGGAGGTGACAGTCTTGTCTCTGTAGCCCAAAGATTCTGGAAATGACAAGAGTCTCAGTTACCCAGGATGTAAATACATTCCCACGACAGCTTTTCCAAATGGGGTCTGAGGCTCTCAGCCCATGTGTCCAGCTCCCCGTCCCCATCCCTGAGAAGCCCTGAGGCAGGGGGGTGGAGGGCGGCACAGGGAGAATGGCCAACGCCCCTGAGGGAGATCCGACATCCAGCCGCTGCTGGCCATAAGATGAGGTGAGACAGGGGCTCACTTGGCCCGTTTAAGGCTCACGGGCTCTTCGGTCGGAGAATTCTTCCCGGCTGAGATACTGTGGAGAGCATTGAGGCTCTGCACCTGCTGCAGGCGCAGGGTGAGCTGCTGCTGACAGGCCCTTTGGACCGCTTCGGCCTTCTCGAGGTTCCAGCTTAAAGCCTGGGCCAGAGCCTCCGGGTGTTCCTTGATCACCAACTGCAGGACAAGGGGGGAGAAATCGGTGTGGTGAGCCCTTCCCACTGGCTCAGCCGCTCCCAGTTACTGCCCTAAAGATCCCTGACTTACTGGGAGCAACGGCGACTAAGTAAGGAAAAGAAGGGAACAGATAACCTATTGTGTGCCAGGCACTTGGGCATTTCGTCTGATCTTGACTGACTGACTTTACTGACAGGCTTTGACATCTCCCAAGCACTTCCTGGGCATTGTCTCATCACATGAGCCTCACAAGGCGACCCAAGGAGGTGTGTGGTGGGGTTTGGGGAAGCATGAACCCTAACTGTGGAAAGAGTCAGAAGAACTTTTTTCAAGTCCAGGCCTTGGGCAAACCACTTGACTCAATTTTCTCATCTGGAAAATGGATCTGATGGCCTCCAACATCCTTCCCAGCCCTAACGCTATGATCTCATGCGCTACAATTATGCTCTGAAGAAAGTGACTCATCCACAGTAGAAGCAACTGCTGCACACAGCTGGCATGTATCGCTAAGGCTGCTCCACAGGGAATCTGGGGGCATTACTATGCCCTGTTTTACAGATGAGGAAACAGGCTGGGAGAGGGACTTGCCCCAGGTCAGAAACGAGACTCAAGTGAAGGTTATCTGGACAAGCTAAGGCAGCACGTTCTTCCTGGGGCAGGCTGCCTCTCCCTTAGCTGGACAGAATGATGCCCTCAGTGCTTCGATGCTCCAAAGCCGACTAGGGTCTCTCTGCCCCAGGGTTCAGTTCTTACCAAGCCCAGCAGAAAAAGATTCAGACCTGTCCATGGGGCTCACAGGGGAAACAACCACCCTGTTGCCTTTCCTTCCCTTTCATTCACAGGAGGAGACAAATTTTGAGGAGGGACACCCACCCCCCAGAGTACATCTGGTGATGGGGACAAAAGAACACCTCTATGCTTTCGGGGACAGCTAGGGGGTGCCACAGTGCATAAAGTGTAGGGCTTGGAGTCAGGAAGACTCATCTTCCCGAGTTCAAATCCAGCCTCAGACACTAGCCGCCTGACTCTGGGCAAATCATTTACCCTGTTTGCCTCAGTTTCCTCATCTGTAAAACGAGTTAGAGAAGGAAATGGCAAACGACTCTATTAAATTACCAAGAAAACCCCAAATGGGATCATGAAGGGTCAGATGAAAAATGACTAACTGAAAGAGAAGGCTCATTTGAGGAAGGGGATACAGTGTAAAATCAGAATGCATCAAGAAAACTCATTTTTTAAAATAAGAATTCAGTCAGCTTGGTCCCCCAAAAGGGCTCTAAAATCCATACCTCTCTCTTCCTTGAAGGCTGTGGGGAGGGGATAGAGGGCCTCTCATCTCCAGGCCTTTGCAATGGGCTGGCCCACAGGTCTGGAAGGCCCTCCCACCTCCCTTCCACCTTCCAATCCTTTGGTTCCTTCAAACTCTGTCCAAGTGCTGCCTAGTACAGAAAGCCCATCCTGATTCCTTGCTGGCTAGCGCCCCCCACCAAGAATCTTGTGTTTATTTCGTAAATGCTTATTTATTGACATGCATATGCTCTCCCCTAATAGAAAGGAAAATGCCTGAGGAGCAGGGATTCTTTCACTCCTGTCTTTGCTATATCTCCAGAGCCCAGCACACAGTAGGTACTGAACAAACGTAGACGCGATGAATGATGGGATTTGGACAGCTCCCATTCCTCCATCCCTCCATGGTCTGAGCTGTTCTAGTAGAAAACCTCAAACCACTCGCTAATTTGAGGAAGGGGACAAATGCTGATGCTATAGGAACCAGATCTAGAGATAAAAGAGGGACGGAGTGGAGACACAGCTGGTCTCAGAGGCCTGGATTTAAGTCCTGCCTCTGACATTTACTTGTGGTGTGACCTTGGGCAAGTCCCCTCTATTCTCACTCATCATGCTTTTATGAAGTGCCAGCCATGTGCCAGGGACTGAGCTGTCTCACGTCTATACCCTATAGGGCTCTGAGCTCCACATTATCTCCTCCAATCTTTATATCAGCAACCCTGTGACATCAACACTATAGGCATTCTGATCCCCATTTTACAGATGAGGAAAACTAAGGCTCAGAGAGGTGACTTGCTCTAGGCCACACAGCTAGTGTTTGAGATGGGATTAGAACCCAATTCACTACACGACACTGCCTCTCCAGAGAAAACCACCCTGGCAGCACCAGCCTCTGGATTGTCCCAAGGCTCAAATGCAGGGAAAGTATTTTGCTAAAATGTAAAAGTTTATATAGAGGGAAGTCATATAATTGTTGTTGTCTGTTAAAAAGATATGCCTGTGTACAAAAATATTTATAGCTGCTCTTTACGTGGTAGCAAGGAATTGGAAGTTGTGGGGGTGCCCATCAATTGGGGAATGGCTGGACAAGTTGTGGTATATGAATACAATGGAATACTATTGTGCTGTAAGAAATGATGAGCTGGAGGAGTTCAGAGAAACCTGGAGGGTCTTGCGTGGGCTGATGATGAGTGAGGTGAGCAGAACCAGAAGAACATTGCACACAGTATCATCAACATTGAGTGTTGACCTACTGTGATGGACTATATTCTTCTCACCAATGCAATGGTACAGAAGAGTTCCAGGGAACTCATGATGGAACAAGATCTCCAAATCCAAGGGAAAAAAAAAGAACTGTGGAGTATAGATGCTGATTGAACCATACTATTTCTTTTGTTTTGGGTGCTGTTGTTTTTTTTTTCTATTTTGAGGTTTTGCATTACTGTTCTGATTCTTTCTCTTATAACAGGATTAATGCAGAAATAGGATTAATGTTATTATGTGTATATATATATGTGTGTGTATGTGTATGTATATATATATGTATATGTATATGTATATGTATATAGATATATAGATATAACCTATATCAGATTACCTGCTGTCTAGGGGAGGGGGGAGGGAGGGAGAAAAATCTGAAATTGTAAAGCTTGTATAAACAAAAGTTGAGAACTATCTTAACATGTAACGGAAAAAATAAAATACCTTATATGTAAAAAAAAAAAAAAGATATGCCTGGGGCAGCTAGGTGGCACAGTAGATAAAGTACTGGCCTGGGATTCAGGAGGTCCTGAGTTCAAATCTGGCCTCAGACACGTGATACTTACTAGCTGTGTGACCCTGGGCAAGTCACTTAACCCTCACTGCCCCACCAAAAAAAAAAAGATATGCCTACTGCGTTGAATCTCCCACCATGCCGAGGCCAGCCACTGCTAAGGACAATACCCATATTCTTGTGGATGCCAGACCCTGAGTCAAGACATGCCCCCGGATTGGCTCACCTACCTCCAAATCCTGGCTGGACAAGCTCAGCTCTGGGGAGGACTTTTCCTTCAGCACCATTAGGACGTGACTGGAGAGAGTGATGAGGCCGGCCACCCTTGAGTCCACTTCATCCAAAGGAGCCTCAGACTCTGCAAGGCAGCCACAAGACAGCGATTGGCAGCCAGCCCTAGTGCAGGCCCAGCCTGGGACCTATTGGTCTGCCCAGGCCAGGCAGGAGGTCACCACCCCCAGGGAATTCTAACCGAGGGGCAGCTGGGACACCCGTGGTGACTCTGCACTGTTGCTGCCCATTTTGTTTCCTTCCTAAGGGAAGGCCTCTATCTAGAGAGGGCTTCTTTTGGGGGGGGGGAGGGGGGAAGCACACGTGGGACAGAGGCAGGGGAGGCCAATTTTCTCCTTACCTGCCTGCTTGGCCAGGATGCTGCCCTCCTTCTCCAGGGCCTGGAGGTAGAGCTGCAGCAGCTGCTTGGATTGCCGGGCTTCTTCTCTGTGGTCTAGTACCTGCTGGAGTGTGTTCTGGAGATCCTGGGTCTTTGCAGGGCTTTGGGAGAGTTCCTGAGCCAAGTCTGAGCAGGGAACGTCAATGAGCACCTGGCACATGAGAACAGGAGGTAGAAATAAGGAGGCAAATAAAAGTCATAGGAACAGGGTCTTAGCAAATCAATTAGATTTTCTCCGACTTCGGTGAATCGTCTGACCCCTTTCCAGGAGTTAGCAAACTGCCGTGGGAAATGTTCTGGCTAGGTAAGAGACGAAGCGAGAAGATGTGGAATAAGCCAGCGGTACAACGGATTTAATTTTTGTGAGTCTCATGGGGAAAAAGAAAGTCAATAACGCCAGCGAGATGTTAGGTAAGAAATGAAGTGAGAAGATGTTGAATATACCAGTTAATGTTGTTCATTTGTTTCACAGTCATGTATGACTCTTCCTGACCCCATTTAGGGTTTTCTTGTCAAAAATCCTGGAGTGGTTTGCCATCTCCTTCTCCATCTCTCTCTCTCTCTCTCTCTCTCTCTCTCTCTCTTTTTTTGGTGAGGCAATTAGGGTTAAGTGACTTGCCCAGGGTCACACAGCTAGTAAGTGTTAAGTGTCTGAGGCTGGATTTGAACTCTGGTACTCCTGACTCCGGGGCCAGTGCTCTATCCACTGAGCCACCTAGCTGCCCCTCTCCAACTCATTTTACAGATGAGATAACTGAGGCAAACAGGGTGATGTGACTTGCCCAAGGTCACACAGCTAGGAAGTGTCTGAGGCCTTCCTGATTCCAGGCCTGGCCCTCTATCCACTGTATCACCCAGCTGCCCTCAGGCCAGCTATACAATGGATTTAATTTTTCTGTTCCCATTTTCCCTTTGAGGAAAAAAAAAAGAAGAAAAGGGGTGGCTACTAATGCCAGTGAGAGGCAGTGTGGGAGAGCAGATAGAACGGCAGTCTTGGAGGTGGGCAGGCCTGGGTCCAAACCCTGCCTCTGATACAAAGTGGGTGTGTGAGCATGCACATGTCAGGGCAGCTCTGGTGCCTCAGGTGCCTCATTGTAGATAATGAGCCGTAGATCTCAGCTGGCTGTCTTCATGGGCCCAGGTAGTTTCCACAATGGGGGTTTCTCCCTCAGAGGCATGCAAAGGATCACAGGTGTGGAATAAGGAAAGAAAAATGCCATGCAGCAGAGGGGGCAGAAGTTTGTCCTTCAAGTCAGGAAGATGCACTTCTGACACTTGTTTCCACTGGGAGAGGGGGTTGTCACACTGGGAGGTCCCCAAACTAACTTTGGTCTAGCTGAGAATTAAAAAAAAAATCCAGGAACAACACGATTATTCTTCATTAAGGCACAAACCCAGACCTGGAGATACACATATCCATGGATACGCAGGTGCATACAAACACAAAACAAGAACAAGGGGGTGTCTGCTGAATCACCCTCTCGGAAGACTCCAGAATCTGTGAATGGCTCAGCAGTGTGACCTCATTGTCGGGAGATGCCCTTGCAATGAAGGGCAGGGCCCGGGCCACTGTCTCAGAGAGGGGCCCTGGGGGTGTCAGAGGCAGGAGGTGACCCCTCCTGCCGGGCATCTTGGCTCCATATCCAGTTCTCTCACTGCCCTGCCCCCTCCCGCTCCCCCTGCCCCCCATGATCCAGGGGAAGAGTCAGACCCAAGTGCCTTCAGCAGGGCAAACTTCTTCCTACCTATATTCTTAGTCTGCTGAAGGGATAACTAGTTGGCAAGTTTTAAAGTTTGACAGCTGAAAGCAAGCATATTAGTATTCATTTATTCAAATGAGCATTTATTGAGAGTCTAATTAGGTGCTGGGAAAATCGGAGGGTGGTACGAGAGGGTGGTGAGGATGGGAAGGGGAGGGCTGGGTGGTGGCCTCTGGCAAAGGGAGTGGTCTGAAAGGCAGCAAGTGGGAATGAGTGAGATGGGCCCCTGTGAAGATGTGCGGGGATGACGGCGGGCAGGGGATGGAGGACCCTCACCTGGAGGTCTTCCTCTGACAGGAGGATGATGCTGGAGAGATCTCCTTTGAGCTGCTGGGCCAGGTTCTTCCACCGGCACCCCTCCATGCCGTCTGGTTCGTCTTTTGTCTCAAAGGAGTCCTGGGAGAGCCAAGCCGTGCCCCCATCTGATGAAAGGGAGGAGGAAGGGCCAGTCAGAAGTGCCTGGGTGGCTGGGAACCTGGAACCCACTGACCCGGGACAGCCCTGGGATAATCTCTCTGGCTTGAGGCTAGAGCGATGGATGGAAGCCACACAGGGCCAAACGGGGGCTTGATGTTGGGAAAGCTTGGAAGCCGTCCAAAAGCTGGATGGGCTTCCTAGAGAAGGGGCTAAGGGGGCAAGCTTGGCCCCTTGGTGGACATGTCATACACATGTGGGCTGGACAAGGGGGGGACACTCTCAAAGCCCCTCCAGCTGTGA
This sequence comes from Dromiciops gliroides, assembly GCF_019393635.1. Taxonomy (NCBI): domain Eukaryota; kingdom Metazoa; phylum Chordata; class Mammalia; order Microbiotheria; family Microbiotheriidae; genus Dromiciops; species Dromiciops gliroides. The sequence goes on along the minus strand of NC_057863.1, from coordinate 624,608,769 downwards.
GTTTGGGGGAGGGGTCTTTCCTTTGTGTCACAAGAAACACAGCTTCATGGGGAAACCAGCAAGGAGCTCAACTTGCTGATACATGAAACTACTTTTAAATATCCCGAAGAAAGACGCTACATCCATTAAGGGTTAGGCTAGACTAAGCTCATTACCAGACCTTTCTAGATGCCAGATATTTGTCTCCCACAACCCCCATATCAGAATGGTCTTGAGCTGGAAGAGACCATCCAGTCCAACACCTCTCTACCCCCATTTTACAGATGAGAAAACCGATGCCTAACGAGCTTGAGTGACAGGATCCTAGATCCAGAGCTGGAAGGGCCTAGAGGGCAGGAAGGGGGGACCAGTTCAGCACCCTTGTGATTCAGGCTCTAGAATCTATTCCATAGTCATTATGAGGAGAACTGGAAAACATTTGGGGGTTGTGATCAGAAGGCAGACATAAATTTGGCCTTGGAGTCTTGCAAGGCTTGGGTTGAAATCCTGCCTCTGACACCAACTGGCTGTGTGACCCTGGGCAAGGGGCTCCCTATGCTCCCAAACATCTCTCCTGGTAGAGAGAAATTCTTACACTAACCAGCTCCTACCACCAAGTGGTACTACATATTGTTGTCGTTGTCATCATCAGCATGATGGGTTAGCCTTTCCATTGTACTTGAAGGTGTGCAAAGGGCTTTACATTTGAGCCTCACAAGCAATGTGTCATTGCTATAAGGGTGAAGTGACCCAAGCCTCTTGGGAGCCATCACAGGGAAGGCCTTGCTTCACGGGCCACATAAAACACAGCCACAGGGGCAGCTAGATGGCGCAGTGGATAGAGCACTGGCCCTGGAGTCAGGAGTACCTGAGTTCAAATCCGGCCTCAGACACTTAATACTTAACTAGCTGTGTGACCCTGGGCAAGTCACTTAACCCCAATTGCCTCACTAAAACAAAACAAAACAAAAAAACACAGCCACAGCTCCTCACCTGTATTGCTGTATTTCCACGTCTCGTTGCAAGTGAGGGCCACGAACTTGGTATTGTCTGGTAAACACAGGAAGTAGTCTTCGTCATCCACGATGGTGCCATCTTCTGCCAGGACCAGAGTGATGGGCTCCAGGGACTTATCAATGGCCAGGATATCGCAAGCTAAGAAAGAAAGCACAGGATGATTTAAATATGATGCACAAAGGAAATTAAATGAATCCCTCCACTATTCATAGATACCTATTGGTGGCTCCTCCATGCCCTAGGACAAACCACAAACACCGATGTCACATAACTCTCCTTTGAATACTCCAGCCAGATTGGCCTATTGACTGTGTCCAAACTCAGCTCAAAGTCAGTCTCCAGCCTCCACACATCTGAACATGCTGTCTCCTATTCTTGGTGTGCACAACTCTTCGTGTCACCACTTAAGAGGTCCCGGCTCTTTTCATGCACTCCCTCCTCTGGGAGGGAAGCCTTTTCTTCTGTCCCTCCCTTCTTCCTAGTGCAAATTATCACACATACATTCAGTTGTTTCAGCTGTGACCCCATGTGGGGTTTTCTGGGAAGAGATACCGGGGTGGTTTGCCATTTCCTTCTCCAGCTCATTTTACAGATGAAGAAACTGAGGCCAATAGGGTGAAGTGACTGGCCCAGGGTCCTAAGCTAGAAAGTGTCTGAGTCTGGATTTGAACTTGTCTTTCTGACTCCAGGCATAGCACTCCATCCTGTGCCACCTAGTTGTCCTGATATACAGTACAGGAGCTTAATGAATGTGTTTCCGTGTACACTGGCTTTGCAGGATGTAGTAGCTGCCAACTAAAATGGAAAAGTTCTTTCTCTATAACATCCTCGGTGGTTAGTCTAAATACCACCATCCCCTGTTGCTGAAAATGCAACAGCTTTGAGCACACTGCCCAGAGCCTAGATTCCTTATATTGGAAGTTTTGTCCTCAAGGTAGCATCTCTGTATAAAAAGTTTAACAGAAAGAGGAGGGTTTGGTATTATCAACTCTCACCTCCCTTCTCACTGGGCAAGAGGCTGTCTCCACAGCTACACTCGTGATAAGAAATCCTGGATAAATAAAAGGCAACTTCATCAAGTCTGCCCTTCCACAGCCCAGGGAAAGGCTTAGCAGAGGAAGAGCTGGATGAGACCCGAGGCTCTTGGTGCAGGGGCAAGCCAATGGAACTTAGGGAACCTAATGCCAATCTGCAATTTAACCTGAGTAATGAATGCGCCAGCCACACTGGGGAAGCATGTGTTTATGGGCCCTTCCCTGCTTCCACTGGGCCACACTGAAGGCTGGAACGCAGATGGGGTCAGCTTGTAAGGCGGCCAGGCCGGCAGGGAGATCTTTGGCAAGTACTTGTCACGGAGACCTGAGATCATCTACTCCAAACTGACACTTGGGCACACAAGTGACTGCTCCCAGGTCACAGGGTTCTGCGGTCTGCTGCAGGACCCGGTCCAGCTAGTCTGGGCCCAGGACAGCAAACCCGGCGCAGTTTCGGTTCCCAATGCCCCAGGACGCCGCGTCTATAGAAAGCTTAGGTGCGGCCGTCTAAGACCTTCGGGGATGAAGCCAGCGACGTTTTCGGAGGTATCGGAAGGTGATACCATCTCCTTTCTCACGTCTCTGCCGCACCCCACTCCCCCGCCTCCACCCCTAGGCCCCAAAGACAGCCCTAAAGTTCTCAGCGTGATACAGTGGAAGGAGCGCTAGATCACGAGTGGGAACGGTCCAAGGAGTGACCCCGGCGAGTCCCCTCTCCGGGACTCAGTTTCCTCTTCTGTGACATAAGTGCAGCCGGAATTAGACGTCTAAAAGTCCCTTCCGGCCGCACGCCCCCGGCGCCCCGACCCTCCTCCTCCAGGCCCCCCGACGTGGGCATCGCCTCGCCTCCCGGACCCCCAACCCGTCCCCACGCGTACCTTTGCTCCTCAGCTCCTCCAGGCAGGAGGCCGCCGCGCCGTGATGCTCCCGGCTCCGGTTGCGGCGCAGCAGGCAGGGCTTCAAGGCGCCCGTGGTCTCCTCCGAAAACTCCATCGCTGGCCGCAGGAAGCCACGGTCTGAGTCAGGGGTGGGAAGCACCCGCGGTCGGGGAAGCTAGGAGCTCGCCCTTGGGCACCACCCACGTGCGTAGGCTCGTGCGCGAAGCACACCGGGACTGGTAGTTTTGGGCTGCCTCGGAGCACGCAGGATTGACCCAAAGCATCTTGGGCCTTGTAGTCGCCCCGCCCAAGTGAGATTGCGGATTCCTTCAGAGTCATCTTAAAGGGACAGGAGAGCGAATTAATGCATTTGGATGTTGCTCCCGGCCTTCTGAAATACTCTACTCAGTTTATTAGACGCCTTGAATTTTTATAGTTTTTCCGTTTGCATACCTACATGCATTACAAAACATAGTTGTTTAAAATTTGCATAATACCGGATGCCAGTACACCTTTCAAGGTGACCCACAGAGTTAATTAAAGAAGTTTGTTTATGTTTCTCCTTCACAGGACCAAAAGGTCTTGCAGGGTGGGTGATTCTAGGTAAGGCTCTGGAGTGATCGGGACTTGGGTTCAAATTCCAATTCTGATGCTTAATACTTTTGTGACATTGGGTGTCATTTGGTCTCCCTGAGCCTCAGGTTTCCTGCCTATAATTAATTTCAATTCAATAAACATTTATTAAGCGCCTACTATTCGCCAGGCACTGTGCTAAGCTCTGCTGATACAAAAAGAGACAAGAGACATAAAATGAGGCCGTTGGGTCTCTGGACCCCTTCTAAACCAATATCTATGTCCCTGTGTTGGCTATTAGAGGGCGGTCTTTGGTGACATGCCAGCATGCTCTGCCCTGAATTTCTATGAAGGGCTCAGAGGAAGACATGGATGGCTGCCTAAGAAAATTTTGGATGACCTTAAACTGGGGAGAGGGGATAGCTTAATGCCTGGAATGACAAAATCAGGTTGTAAAAGATATACCAGGGGCGGCTAGGTGGCACAGTGGATAAAGGGCAATGAGGGTTAAGTGACTTGCCCAAGGTCACACAGCTAGCAAATGTTAAGTGTCTGAGGCTGGATTTGAACTCAGGTTCTCCTGAATCCAGGGCTGGTGCACCTAGCTGCCCCCTGTCACTAGAGGTATTCAAGCAAAAGATTCAATGTAACTAATATCCTAAAACCTTGAAAGAGATCACATAAGGCCCTGTGGGAGTGAGGGTGGAAAGAACAGTCAGTCAATGGGCTAGGGGAAATGTTAACACAAAGGAGATATCTTGTCCTCATTATAACATTTTGTAATCATGGGACACTCCCTCCACTAAAGTCCTATTTTGATGCACATCATGGTGTGGACTTGACCTTGAAGACTTCTTGTAGGCTCTCCCAGTGGAACACAAGCCTTGAGAGGCTCTGCCTTGCCGGACCACGCAGGAAGAGCCTCATGATGGGGTGTATGTTTGCCCTGGGTCCGGGAGGCTGTCATCAGCTGGGCCTTTGGGATGGGTCTTCTGGCCATAGCCAAGTGTGAAGACTGTCTACTAAAGGAGGCAAGATGGAAGTAGGAGGAAGGATAAAATATTAAAAAAATATGTTTTAAAAAATCCGTCATTAAGGAATCTTCTAGTACCGTGTGAACACATTGTAGTTGGTTAGTATTACTCCTATTCAGCTAGGATAATTTCCTGTCATTTCTGGTTTCTAAAAACATAGTGGGGGCAGCTAGGTGGCGCTGCAGTGGATAAAGCACAGGCCCTGGATTCAGGAGGACCTGAGTTCAAATCCAGCCTCAGACATTTGACACTTACTAGCTGTGTGACCCTGGGCAAGTCACTTAACCCCCATTGTCCCGCAAAAAAAAAAAAATGGAGAAAAGTACTGTGGAAACATATTAAGAAATAAAAAGAGGCACAGGATAGTTCCTACCCTCAAGGAATGTACAATCTAAGATAGAGATAGGATAAATTGGAAATAATCAACAGAGGGAGGCTATGTGAATTAATAAGGATAGAGCTGAGGGGACTTGGGACTTGGATGGGGGGGGGGCTAGCTCACCCAAAGAATTGGAGGCTCATCACAAATCTTGTAAAATAAAAAGAAATTTATTAGGAGAAAGGGATATATGGCTGATGGCTGTCCCACTGGAGTAAGAGAAGACCTGATCTTTTGTATCTTTACAAAGCAAAGGGGAGAAGGGGCGGCTAGGTGGCACAGTGGAGTCAGGAGGACCGGAATTCAAATCTGGCCTCCGACACTTAACAGTTACTAGCTGTGTGACTCTGAGCAAGTCATTTAACCCCAACTGCCTAACCAAAAACAAACAAACGAAGCAAAGGGGAGGAAGGGTAAGATAACTGTGAGGGCATTTTTGAATAATGGGGGTATTATTAGTAGGATATGCAGCATTCTTCCAGATCCAGCATATCATCTTTTTTGTTGTTGTTGTTATAGCATCCAAATTCTTTCTTTCTTTTTTTAAAGTTTTGAGTTCCAAATTCTATCCCTCTCTCATTCCCTCCCTCCCTCCTTCCCCTCCCCCCTCCCCGAGGTTGCAAGCAATCAGTATAGGTTATACATGCGCAATTATGTAAAACATGACTATATTAGTCATTTTACATAAAAAGACTCAAGTGAAAAAAAAGAGAAAGTACAAAATAGAATGCTTCAGTCTGTGTTCTATCAATATCAGTTCTTTCTCTAGAGGTGGATAGTATGCTTCATCCTTAGTCCTTTGGGATTGTCTTGGATCATTGCACTGCTGAGAGTAGTTAAGTCATTCACAATTGCTCATAGATCAATAATGCTGTCACTGTGCACAATGTTCTCCTGGTTTTGCTCACTTCACCATATATCAGTTCATATGAGTCTTTCCAGGTTTTTCTGAAATCATCCCGCTTGTCATTTTGATGTGGGATGCATTTAGGGTCAAAGTGATCGTGAGTTGTCCCAAAAGAATTACAAGACTCAGTGACTCAGTTTCCCAAGTTTTATTGCAATACTGTGAGTGACCACAGGGAGGGCATCATGGAGGTGTCTCTGGAATAAGGAAAGAAAAGACAGTTCTATTTACAGTATGGATAAATTGATTATCAGTCTCATTATAATAATCTACTCCTTAGGGAGGTACAGGGGAGGGCTTATCCTAATTTGGAGTCCCTGGGAGTTTGAGCCAACCCCCAAAGCGAGTACCTTTTTCTGTGGAGGTGTGTTTTTTGGGGTTTACACATCATAATGTGAATCTGGGGACAAATTTGACCTTTTCATTCCCATGCCTTGTTTCAAAATATTTTCATTTATCAGTTAGAATGTCTATACCCTGTCTGTGTATCATTGTTATAATTAAGGTCTCTATGACCTGCCTCTTTATGTTCTTGTTAGGAGTGGTGATTAATGTGGGTAACAAGAACCTAGGCCCTGACTTGTTTCCCGAGTTTTACTATCCATGAATCCCCTTCAGAGCTGGGGTCTGTAAGTTATAGCCCTTCTTGGAACTTAGATCTAAATTAGAGCTTGGGTCTTAGGTTTTTCTGTTGACCCATTTTTTTGCCTCCCCTACATCAATTTCTAATAGCACAATAATATTCCATTACAATCATATACCACAGCTTTTTCAGTCATTTCCCAATTGATGGACATTCCTTCGATGTCCAATTCTTAGTCACCACAAAGAGTCCTGCATATCATCTTGCAGACCTTTGGACTGCTTATCAGCATAATGGGGTCATGCTCTACCACATGTGATACTCGAGGTGGGAGACAGAGTTGTTTTTCTATTGGCCTAGGGGGTTGGAATATTTTGGATTTCTTGGGGTCCTACCACAGTAGGGAAAGTTGTAGAAGGTAGGATTTGGGGGCAGCTAGGTGGCGCAGTGGATAGAGCACCGGCCCTGGAGTCAGGAGGACCTGAGTTCAAATCCAGCCTCAGACAGTTAACACTTACTAGCTGTGTGACCCTAGGCAAGTCACTTAACCCTAATTGCCTCACCAAAAAAAAAAAAAAAAAAGAAGGTAGGATTTTATTGGGGACTTGAAGGAATCTAGGGAAGCCAGGAGGAGATGCAAAGGTATGGAATTCCAAGTTAAGCATTTCCTTAATCTCTGGGAACACAAATACAAGGAATTTACTTTCTAATAGAGAGCCCCTACACATCAAGGGAAGAGGTGGCCAGTTTTTGTCTTGGGAAGTCAGAAGTGATGATCTACAAAATGCCTCCAAATTTTGCCACAAAGTAGAAAGAAGTTATACTGTATAAATCATTAATAATGGCTTAGGACTGGGGTAGCTGGGTGGCGCAGTGGATAAAGCACTGGCCCTGGATTCAGGAAGACCTGAGTTCAAATCCAGCCTCAGATACTTGACACTTACTAGCTGTGTGACCCTGGGCAAGTCATTTAACCCCAATTGCCTCACCAAAAAACAAACAAAAAAATAATGGCCTAGGACAGGCCAGGGTATAGTGTAGTGAGTGGGCTCTGGAGTCCAAGGGTCTGGATTTCTATCAGGCTGTTATTTACTACCTTTGGGCCCTTGGGAAACCTGTGCTTGGGTTTTTGGCACAGACCATGGGATCGAAGACTGGAAGGGATTTGATGGCCCACCTGTAACCTGAAAAAATGTGGGTGATGATTACTAGATAGGTCCCTTCCAGCTCTAAATTCCAAGATCCTTTGTGTGGTAAGAGTTGAAGGAACATTGACTTGGAGTCCAAGCACTTGAGTTCAAATCCTGACTCTGCCACTTATCTAGCTGGGTGACCTCGGGCAAGTCAGTTCAGCAGTTTGTCTGTCTCAGTTTCGTCTGTAAAATGTAAAATAGACCTCCCCTCTCCCCCCAGGATTGTCGTGAGGGCTGAGATGATTGTAAAGCGTTTAGCACATTGCCCGGCTCTATATGAAGCTTAGTTATTATTATTATTATTATTATTATTATTATTATTGTTAACTGTGTGTCCCTGGGCAAGTCCTTGGTGATGGCAATGGGGATGAAAATGGGGATCAAATGAATGAATATTTGTAAAGCGCTTAGCACAGTAAGCCGGTTACTTTTAGTTCTTAGTCTCAGTGAGAGCGTGGGACGAAGAACTTTTCCACTCCCCTAAGGCTCCGCCCCACCACCCCACCATTGGCCACGCCCACTCCTCCCTATCGATCACTCGGTTCTTGTTTCCTCCTGCCTGTGTCCGCGAGTGAAGGCGTTCAGTTCAGGAGGAGCCTCGCGGGGCGGCGATCGATTAGTCAGGCCTCAGAAAGATGGCGTCCTCGGAGCAGGCAGAGCCGACGAGCCAGGTAAGGGGGAGCCAGGGCTGCTGGGGCCCCGCAGCCGGCACCGGGGCCGGTGGGTGTGTTGGGGTCGGGGGTCGGGGCCTCAAGGGCGGCGGCCCGGGCCGCTGGGCGTGCGGGACCCGGGGGAGGAATGGGTGCCTCCTCGTTGCCCCTCCCCCAATGACCCCTCGTCCAACACCCCCCAACCCCCGCGGCCCCGCGCGCCCACGGCCCCGCCCCCTGCGCCCCCGCACACGCCCCCTCCTTCCCCTCTCTCCACCCGCGCCTTCCCGCGGCCGCGGCGTGACGGGGGCCGGGAAGGGTCAGTCCGCAGCCCTGGGCGGCCATGCGACCCTGGAGCCGGTCCAGAGCTGGCGCGAGCGTCGGCGCGTGGGCTGCCGGGCTAGGGTCTGCGCCGCTTCCCCCCGGGGCCTCTGTCGGGGAGAGGGGCTTCCCGTGGAGCCCTGGGGTCGGGGAGTGCCGCCTCCGCCCTCCCCTCTCTGTAATGGGACAGGTTCGGGCTCCAAGCCTTCCTTCCAACCCCAGATCCTGGGGCCTCTCCGAGCCTCAGTTTCCCTTTCTGCAAAATGAGGAGCTTGGGCCAGAGGAAGCTCCAAATCCCCCGACCTCCCAGGACCTCGGTCGAGTCAGCAAGCATTTATCAAGCATCTCCTGTACCGTGCAGAGCATGTTGTTGGGGATGCCCAGAAAGACCAGCTCGCCCCTGCCCTCGAGGGGAGACAACAGGCGCTCAATTGTGCAGGCGTCATCGAGCCTACTGTATGCCAAACGCCGAGCTGAGCCTGCCCTTCAGGCTTAACGTGCACAACGGTGTCTGAAGGGGATACTGGATAAATCGGGGATGATCGATAAGGTGAAGTTATCAGCAGGAAGCAAGTCAGGAAAGGCTTCCCATAGAAGGTGCGATTTCGCTGGGACTTGAAGGAAGCCGGCAGGGCGGTCCCGGTGTGGGAGGGCAGCCAGAGAGAATGCCCAGAGTCTGCAGTTGGAGGGGCAAGTTTGAGGAGCAGTTTGGAGGCCAGAGTCACTGAATCAAAGCATATAAACAAGATGTAAGATAAGAGGCTCTTCCATCCTTTGGCTCTTCTGTGCTTGGACTGACTGGCCTCCAAGTGTCTCCTGGCTCTGACTCTTGTGGTCCCCAACCTCTGTGGACCTTGGCTTCATAGAGTGTAGATTTGTGATCTCATTTTACAGGTCCTCACCTGTTAGAGTTCTGGGGAGGTCCAGTGATCTGTGGGAGTCCTTTGAGGCAGAGGTGGTTTATTTGAACCCAAGAGCCAGTATTTTTTGCTGGTCTCAAGCTACCATGTTGTCTCCATGTGATCTCTTACTTTTTCCCAGGACCTTAGGGTCTCCCTGCCCTTAAGTATTCCCCCCTGTAAAATGAGGCGGTTGCATTAGCAGACTGCCTCGGTGGTCCCATGGTGTCTCAGGCCTCCAAAGCAGTTGAAGCAGTTGATTGTTATGGGCTCAGAGCTCTGATGTCTCATGACTTTGTGACCCTCCTGGGGAGAGCTCTTTGCCAGGCAGCCTTTTGGGGTCTCTCTTCCTGTCCTCCTGGGGCCACCTGGATAACCAGAGGAGAACTCTAGTACAGGGACAACCTTGGACCTAAGACTGAAGAGTCCCACTTCGTTTTGTGCTGTTGGACAGCCAAAATCACAGCATCCTAGACTAGAGCTGGAAGAGACCTCAGAATTCCTTTAGTTCTGCCTCCAGGGAGGGGAAGAGACTTGTCCAGAGTCACACACATGGCCTCGAACCCTGGTCCTTCAGTGCTAAGCCCAGCTCTCTTATGGTACCAGTCTGATTCCTGCTGATATTGATTCCGAGAGCATCCAATGCAAGGCCCTCATCTTACTAAAGGTCTGAGACGTTGTAGACGCATAGGCTTGAGACATGGGAACTCGAGATTGTGTTGTTCAGTGCCCTTATCTTACGGATGAAGAAACTGAGGCAAAGAGAGGGTGGCTGAGTTGTCCCGGCCCCACAAGGACTTTCTTCCCAATGTTCTAAGACAGGGGTATGCAGACTACAGCTTGAGGACAGCCTCCACCTATTTTTGTACCGAGCTCGGAATGACTTTTACATTTTTAAATAGAATAAAGCTCCATTTAAACACACAAAAACCTTTCTTCTTTCATGGGCCGACCTATTTTGTCAACCCAGTCCTAAGATCCTGTTTCTGCCTCTCAAAACACCAGGTATGGTTATGAGTCTGTTAGAAGTTCATTAAAGAGTAGGCCTGTCCCCTGGAAAAATCACTAATTGCTGCTGTATGTTCAGAAGGGAAGGTGATGGACAGTTTGACAGTGGGAAACAACTGTTTCCTTCTCGCAGTTCCAAGGCTGTTTCTCCAGGAAGCCCTGGAGCTTGAGGGACTGGAGGGAGGGCACTCAGACACCTCACCCTTGGAGTTCTTGGGAGGGCTGAGATTCCTGCAGTCCAGCCCTTCCCAACATCTCTGTCCTTGGAATGCCACAGGCTGGGCCTTCAGGCAGCAATACAGGCGACACTAAGTACCCCGGGAGATACTCTGAAAATCTTGTCACCTGCTTGACTGCCTCCCCTCTCTTTACCACACAAGACTCACGTGGCCTTGATTTACTTTTGTGAAGACCTCAATACCTGCTTCTCCTTTGCCCTTCTTTCCACATGTAGTGGAGGTGGGATTGCATCAGAACAAGCTGGCAGGGGTGGGGGATGGGGAGGGTTGCCAGGTTGGGGTGAGCGTTCTGCTAGGAAAGGTCTGCTCCCATCAGTAAGTCCCAACATTGGAGGCGCAGAGAGAGCTGAAGTGCTCTCTGCAGCCTCTGCCCTCAAGCTGCTCCCCAAAGTCTCTGACTTAGGGTCCTTCCAATCCCCAAGTCATCTACATGCTGTTGAGAAGTGCTGAGCTCTCACTTTTGAAAACCCTAATCTAGGTCTAGAACTCGGGTAGAGGGGCTGTTCTGGAGCATGATCTCCCCAGCTAAAATACCATGGGCTTGTTTGCACCTGTGCTGACCTTTGAATTGCTTCTGGACTTGAGACATTGCCCTGAAAGGTCAGAACAATTGGCAGCCAGGTGGCCTAATGGAGACAGTGGGGCTGAGCCTAGAGCGTGGAATGCATTCCCTTGAATTCTGCCTCAGACCCTTGTTCAGTGAGAGATCCTGTGCAGAGCACTTTAGCTCTCTCCCTGGGTGAGGGTTGAGTGCTATGAAATTTGTCAATCAATCAGTAAACATGTATTAAGCACCTAATATGTACCAGGTACCATGCTAAATTCTGGGAATATGAGGAAAAGATTGTCTGTTCTCAAGGAGGGGAGCTAGGTGGCCCAGTGGATAGAGCTCTGGGCATGGAGTCAGGAAGACTCAACTTCAGACTGAGTTCAACTCCAGGCCTCACATGCGTACTAGCTGTGTGACCCTGGGCAAGTCCCTTCACTCTGTTTGCCTCAGTTTCCTCATCCTGTAAAAGCGACAGAGAAGAAAATGACAAACTGCGCCAGGATCTGTGCCAAGAAAATCCCACAATGGGTCGTGAAGAGTCAGACAGCTGAAATGACTGAATAACCACAAGAATTCCCAAGTTCCCAATGAGATGAGCCGGGAAGGACAATGTACAAACAATGGTGTGCAGTCAAAGTAGATACAGGACAAATGGGGGAAAACTAATGGAGAAGGTGCCCAAATAAGAGGTCTTCATGTAGAAAAGCGTCATGCAGGAGCTAGGGTTAAGCTAAGACTTGACAGAAACCTGGTTAGGGACTGTGAACATTAGAATGCCGTAGAGACGTTGGCTGTTACTATTCATCATTAGCTATTGATTGTCTCATCTAATGCCTTATTTCTGATGGGGACAGTTGAGGAAATGAAGAATTGTCTCTCATGACTGAGGCTAAGGCTCTCGTCTCAATCTTAGGGCTCCTCCCTTTCTAGCACCTCTTTAATAACTAACCAGTTATGGATCTTTTACCCACAAATGGATTAATATTTCTCTGAAGCCTCTTGATGTTTTCTGCTCATAGCACTTCTTGTTGTTCAATCATTTTCAGTGGTTTCCAACTCTTTCTGACCCCATTTGGGGTTTTCTTGGCACAGATACTGCTGCGGTTTGCCATTTCCTTCTCCATCTCTTTTACAGATGAGAAAACTGAAGCAAACAGGGTTAAGTGACTTGCCCAAGGTCACACAGCTACTATGTGTCTGAGGCTGGATTTGAACTCCTGTTTTCCTGACTCCAGGCTTAGTGTTCTCTGTTCGCTCCATTGCACCACCTAGCTCATTCCTCCTAATGTGCTTCTTCCTTTTATGTGTCCTAAAATACCTCTCTTAAGTGATGCTTCTGGGTGTGCACCTCTCTAGTGGTCATTTCCATCCATTGGGCTTTTATAGGCTTCATTTCATTGTTTCTTCTGGACTGAAAAGGCCGAGATCTCTTTGGTCTCTCTTGGAGATAATTTGCTAGAATTATTAAGGGTATTTATTGCTTCAGTGTTTTGTTCTCCCTTTTGGCAGAATTAGAGTCTTTTTCCTCACAAATATCATGGCTCATAGGAAGGAGGAATGTTGTCTTTTCCCCCCAATCACAGGAGAATTTATTTCAGGTCCCAGTGTCTGGGTGGGTCAGTCGGCGGCCAGTGCCTGACGATTGTACCAGCCTCTGTGCTGACGTCCAAAGAAAGGCAGAGATGGTCCTCAAGGAACTCACGTTCAGATGGGGGAGACAATGTGCAAATAATTAGGTACCGGGCATGTTGACGGCATGTTCCTTCAAGGGAAGGGGAATGCCCTAACACTGGGGAGGCCTGGATGAGGCTTCCTGAACTAGGTGGCATTTGAGTTAAATCTCGAAAGAAGCGGGTGAAGCTAAGGAGGGAGGGCATGCCAGGAGTGGGGGACAGCCCATGGCAAGGCAGAGAGGTGGAGATGGTGTGCTCCTTGGAAGGACAGACAGTGAGCTAGCCAGTATAGCTGGATGGCCAAGTGTGTCTGGGATGGGGGGCAAACCTGAGAATCACAGCGAGAACCTTGGTCCTGTCAGCATGGTTGGAACTCGGGCCAAGGGCTTTCACAGCCACCTGGTTGCCTGGGATATTCCAGTCGGCTTAGCCTGCTGGATATTGCTTGGTGGCTTCTGAGCCCAGGTGGCCCAGGAGCAGGAATTCATCCACTGGGGCTCCTAGCAACAAGCGTCCATTCTGTGCCAAGCTCTGCGTTAGCTCTTGGGAATACAAAACTCTGCAGCAGAACTATTCCTGCCCTCGAGGAGGTGACATTCTGATGAGCTCAGGGTGGTAGGAAAACAGGAAGCGATGGCCCAAGGGAGCTGGAGAAACCAGAGGGCTTCCTGGAGGAGGTGGCTGGGCTGGCCTGCCAGTACAGGGGTGGAGAGGTGGCATATGTGGCAGGGCAAGTTTGGAGAAGAACCTGTAGACCAGTTTCCTGGAACTTAGAGGACTTAATGGGAGAAAGGTGAAATCAGTGTGAGAAGGGAAGTGGGAGCTTGGAGTTTGGAGTGGGTCCTAGCGGTTCTAGGGAACCCGTGCAGATCTTTGAGTAGACTAGTGGCATGGTCAGACCTGTGTTTTAGGAAGATTAATTTGGCAGCTGTGTAAAGGATGCCCTGGGAAGGGGTGAGACCCGAGGCTCGGGTACCAATTAGGAAGCTCGCCTTCTATTTTTGTGGTCTGGGGAGCTTGGGGGAGGATTTGAATTGATTGAATTTGCCCTAGGAGTTGACCCTGAAGAGAAGGACTCCTTCATATTCAGTAACTCAGGTGGGCTTTTTGATATGCTGAAATCACCACAGACAATTCCTTGGACGTGTGGAGAATTAGTGGGAGATCAAATGCCCACCTCCTTTTCTTTTCTATGATTGCCCAAGAGCCAGATGCTCATCACCTTCCTTTATTTTGAATACTTATCCACTAACTTTTTCCCATCGTGGTATCCCCAAAGTCCCAGAGATTCTAGGAATTCTCTTGATTTGACATTTGTAGAGTGCCAAAATGCTGGTTACAAATCTGTTTACAAGTCACTGAGTTCAGATTCTTAACAACCGTGGGGTAGGTAGGGTGATGGGGGGGCGGGGCTTGTCCCCAGAGGGTCTGACTGCGGGTGTCATCCCGGGCTCCTGGTTCTTTGTTCAGAATACCCGAGTTAGTCTCCTCATTAACAAGAACAATGACTGTGATTAGAATAAGCTTCCTTGATGCTGGAGCTGCACCCCAGCTTTCTGCCGGTGCTTTGAGGGTGAGCCCTGGGCCGACCAGTGATGACTTGGCTGTGGATTGCAGATTGACAGGGTGCAGACACCGGAAAGGAGCGGAATCCTTGGGGAAATGACATTTCAGCTCAGTCCATTATCCAGACCCCCTAATTTCATTTCCTTTCCATGTGGTGGGTAGTTCTGGTTCCCTCACTGGCTCTCTACACCCAGGCAGTGCAGTATATCACACCCTCAGACCTGCTGCCTCTCCAGTCACCATTGGGACCCACTCCTTGGCTTAGGCATCTTTTTGAGCTGAAGTGAATTTCTGTAGGAGGAAGTGTGGCTCTACTTACTGCATTTATTTCCTAGGTTCTTCCTACAGAGGGGGAATTAAGCCTCTTTTTTCTTGGGAGGGAAAGAATTGCATCGGCACCTCCCTGGCCTGGCTGGTGACCCCAGTGTGTTTTCTTGAGCCCCAAAGATAATTGGCCTTGCCTTCTTACTGCCCCTTAGTAAATGGGCGTCTGCTGGGTGAGGAGGAAAGAGCTTTGACTCTTGCAGTCTGGGGACTGGGTTCCAGTCCTGCTGCTGGTCCTCACCACCTGTGTGGCCATGGGGGTCCCCTCACCTCTCTTGTAAAATGAGGAGGTTGGGGCAGCTAGGTGGTGCAGTGGATAGAGCACCAGCCCTGGATTCAGGAGGACCTGAGTTCAAATCTGGTCTCAGACACTTGATGCTTAACTAGCTGTGTGACCCTGAGCAAGTCACTTAACCCTCATTACCCCACCAAAAAAAAAAAATGAGGTCGGACTGGATGGCCTCGGGCTCCCTCCTAGCACTCCCCTGTCTTGGAGAAATCACTTCCTTTCAGTCTCAGTTTCTGCATCTAGAAAGTGAGGAGAATACGACTTTTACTCCTCGTGGTATTGAGTTGTTGTGAAGAAATTTCCTAAGAAATCTTACTGTACTCCATGTGAACGTGAGTCTGTCACCATGATTTGGGTAATAGAGTTCGACCTGGTGATTGTGTAAGCGTTGGGAGCATTGCGATTGGGAAAATGGAACACATATGTTAGCTATACTGAGCCTCCCTCGACTTGGGGGGAAATGAGAAACAGACACACACACACACACACACACACACTGTTGCTCTGCGTTGTCGGGGTCCTGGAGAAATCTCCTTCCAGCCTCACCAGTTAGAGGCAGGGGTCTAGAACCTGCATCTCCTGCCTTTTTTTTCGTGTCCTGGAACACTGATAAGAGAGACCCACGAGCATTCGTTAAGCACCTAAGATCCTGTTGGCTGGGGGTACACAGACCAAAAGGAAGCTGTCCCTGCCCTCAAGGCTGGACAGGCCTTGTTGGGAGCCACTTAATAGATAGGGAAGAAATAGATTCCAACTTACCCTTGGATGTCAACGTAGCGAATGTGTGGAAAGCTTCGGGAGACAGATTTCAAATCAGTATAAGGCAGAAATTCCTAACAAAGTTACCCAGAAGTGAAATTGGCAGGCTCATGAGGTAATGAGTTTTCTGTCACTGAGGAGCTTCAGAATCGTTTGTTAGGCATTTTGTGGAGGTTTGGCCTTTGAGGTCCCTTTCCCTGCTGAGGCTCAGTGGTTTTATGGTTCTGTTTAGGGAGATGGGGAAGGCCCCTGTTTTCTCAGTGACTTTGGCCACATCCTGTGACTTAAATGGTAGCCCATCTCCTGGCCCCTCCCTGGGGATCACATTGGAGTTTGGTGTTGTGAAAAGAAGCCCCTTTCTGGTTAGCATCAATAATACTTTGAGTAGATGCTGCTAGAAAGAGCTTCATGTTTGCAAGGTGATTTATGGTCACTGGATTGCCTGTTGCTTTTTTAAACAAAGATTGATCACATGTCTCACACAGGTAGGGAGTGGATGGGCCAAGCTGTTTAGGGTCCCACTTGGGCCAGCCCCAGACTGGTCGCTTAGGGAGGTTGGGAGGGGAAGCTGTCCCAGGCTCTGCATTCCCAGACTGCTAGCCAGTGAGTCATATGGTGACCGGTTTTGAGTCTTGGCAGCAGTGCCAGCCAACACTCTGGGTGTGAGGGGGAGAGTGCCCTCCCACTGGGCTAAAAGCGCTTCTCTCTCTTCCATTTTGGTCAGGCCTCTAAGCAGCCATAGGCTTCTTTCCTTGTTTGCTCTTTGTTTTGGTTTGTGTGGCATTGGGCCTGTCTTCTATGCCTCAGGATGAGGACACTCAATTCTTGCTTGTATTAGGGTCCTGCCGTCAGCGCCTCACTTTCCCTTGTCCACAGAGCTGTTTCTGTCTCCCAGCTTCTCTTCCATCTGCCCCCTTCTTCTGCTCACACAGCCCCAGCTCCTTTGCTTCAAGCCCTCATCACTTCTCCCCTAGATTATTGCAACAGCCGCCTAACTGGTCTGCCTGACTCCAGGCTCCAGTCCACTACCTGTTGATATGACTGGGCCACTCCCCTACTCTTAGCCACTCCATCCATTCCCTGTTGCCTCTAAGGGCTGGTAGAAAATCTCCTTTAGTTTTTTGTGGGTCCTCACTTCTTTCCATCCTGTGCTCTGTAATCCAGCCAGACTGGCCTCTTTGTTCCACCTCACACTGGCTGCCTCGCCCGAGACACTCCCTATTCACCTTTGCCTCAGTGTCTTCAAGAGGAAGGAAGCCTTTCCTGATTCCCCCAAAGCACCTGGTTTACTTTTGTAGTTATTCTCTCTCAGTTCATTCTGTAGGTACTCATGTTTGGGTTTGTTTTCTTCCCTATTGGAACTCCTTGTGAGGAGGGGTTGTTTTGTTCTTGGTATGTGTCCCCATTGCTTGGCATACAGTAAGTAGGCGCTTGAGAAATGCTTGTTGATTGCTTGATTGTCTCCACAAGTTCCAGAGCCCTAGATAGGTAGGGTCTGATTAGGAAAGTCTTAGCTATTCATAGATACTGGCTTAGGTGGACCCTGTGAGCCCTGGTGACCAGAGCTTGGTGTTATAGCCAGGAAGCGACCCAATAAGAGCCCTGTAATCTTGGAAGTCCCTTCTAGAGTGTCGTGGCAGGGATTCAGTTTGAGGGAGCAGGTGGGTGAGATCATTGCTCCAAGAGTGCGCCAGCTTACTAGAAACAAGACAACGCTCCACTCCCAGCTGCCATCAGAGGCCCCTGCCTGACCCCAGGTTCGCTTCCGTGCAGAGTTGTTGTCTGTGGGAACATTTCTCCTGTTCTCCTTGAGAGTAGGGATTGTTTCATTCTCTGTGGCCCCAGCCCTAGCACGTTGCCTGGCTCCTAAGAGGCATTTGCTAAATGCTTGTTTATTGAGAATACGGAGATTTTTTAGTTCTTGGAAAAAGAATCACTGGGGATAGAAATGTGTGCACACGCTAGGATGGGGGTGCTCCCTGTTCAGCTTGCCTCAGGGCCTTTCACCTGCTTTGCCAAGGGAGGCCTGTCTGGCCAGTTGCATATTCTCAGGGCTGGCTTCAGTTGCCCTGGGCTCCCTGAAACTTTGGGACCCTGAAGGCTCAGGAAGTCCCTTTGGAGCCCAGAGATTACCCTGTTGTTGAAAGAGCCCCAGGGGTGCTATCTGCCCCTCCTCACTGCTGCTTCTTTGCCCCACTTGGTTCAAATCCTCAATACCTCTTACCTGGACCATTTCAATAGACTCTTTAAAAAATGATTTCTATCTTTGGTTTTTTACATGACTGGAATTGCTGCTACTAGTTGCCTTTCTCCTTCCCTCTCCTAGATATAACTCCCGTATGACAAATGACAAGGGGGAAAAGATAAGCAAAACTGTTCAGTAAATAAAACAGGTTGAAGACGTATGCAGTGAGCTGTGCCTGTGGCCCCACCTCAGCAGGGGCTGGGCGTGTGTCCTCATCTCTTCCTCTGCTGTGCTTGCTCTTTATAATCTTGCAACATTAGGTGGTTGTGTGTGTGGTGGTTCTTGCCATTTCCATTGCCCTGTTCTTCGTGCCTCTGCTTCCTTCACTGTAGGAGATCTTATAAATCTTTCCGCCCAACAAGCTCTTAACTGGACTTCTTGCTTCCAGTCTCTTTACTCTTGCAATAGTTCTTTTTATATACAGATTACTTTGTTCATATTAGCTCTGATCATTGTCACTGTCCCCCATACTCCCTTAGAAAAGTTAAATCCAAACTTCTTAGCCTTGGCATTCAAGGCCCATTCCAAATGGACACTTCCTTACCTCTCCAGCCTCAGTTCCCATTATTCCACTTTATATAATCTGAATCTGCTCAGTGCTATTCCACGTCATTCCATAAGCCCCACACTTCCTATTTTTGGCCCTTTGCTCTTTTGCAGTTCTACTCATCCTTTAAAATTCAGCTCAGTTCTGTCTCCTCCAGGCAAATTTTCCTGTTCTTCCAGAGGCCCTTATCACAGTCTAGCTTCTGTTATCATTATTCATGGAGACACCTTATTTCTCCTGCTAGGCCTAGGGCTCTGCCCCTTTTGTGGGCCGTGCATCTTTTTGGCGTTGTCTGGTAAAACCTTCAGGCTCCTCCTCAGAATGGGGAAAATCAAATACAGAGATCTCAAAGGCAACCATTTATAGGTAACCATCTATGTTCATAGCCCTCCTGAAATTTAACCGAGTGCCCCTCGGGGTGTCCATGGACCGCCGATGCTAGACTATAATGAGCTTCCGGAGGGCAGGGACAGCTCTTCACTACCTAGGCCCCTCCTCCTTTTCCAGTCTTCTTTCACCTTTCTTCCTGACACTCATTTTTCCACCCAGGGACACTGGTCTCTCAGCCTTCCCACAAACAAGACATTCTGTCTCTCAGCTCTCGACATTGTCTCTAATCATCCCCCATGCCTGGAATGCTCTCCCTCTTCCACTCTGATTACTGACCTCTCTGGCTTCTTTTAAGGCCCACCAGAATCCCACTTTTTCCAGGAAACCTTTCCCATCCCTAATTCCAGTACCTTCCATCTGTTAATTATCTCCTTTTTATCCTGTATATATCTTGCTTTGTGGAGAAGCTAGTGGCCCTGAAGTTGGGAGGACCTGAGTTCAAATGTGACCACAGACACTAGCCGTGTGACCCTGGGCAAGTCACTTAACCCCAATTGCCTTAAACATCTGGGGCCATCTCCAGTCATCTGATCCCTATCTTGCAACTGGACCCAGATGGCTCTGGAGGAGTGAATGAAGTTGGTGACCTTCCTCAGCCCTCCCTCCCTTAAATCCAATTCTGTATATGTCATGACATTACCTTCTCTTGGAGAACAAAGGACAAACCACAACCACCTTGCTTTGTGTATCTTTGTTGGCATGTTGTCTCTTCTATCAGACTGTAAGTTTCTTGAGGACAGGGACTGTCTTATGCCTCTTTTTGCTTAGCACATAGTAAGTGCTTGTTGATGACTTCTGTGTTTATACTACACATCACATTCATTTGTAAGAATACTCCTTTCTTCAACTCCTCCCCCAAGCTTTTCCTTGTAAGATTTTTCAGACATCTAGTTAAAGAAGTCAACTGACCCGTAGAAGGTATCTGCATATTTGACATTGTACAGCCAGCCACAGCCACACCTCACTAGTGAAAGGAACAGTTGCCCCACAGTATATCCCATGTTAGGGGTCTCTCCATTTACCTTGTTATAGTCACTTTGTATTTGTATATTGTTTTCCTGGTTCTGCTGTCTTCACTCTGCATCAGTTCACATAGGTCTTCCTGTGTTTCTTTGAGTTCATTTAAGACAGCATGTTACTTATCTTTGTCTCCCTGAGTGCCTTATGTATGGGAAGTGATTGTCAAATGAATGAATCAGTTGTGTTCGGAGAAAAGGGTCTTCTGGGTTATGGTTATAATTGGATGGAGGAGTGATAGTTCAATCACACAGAAAGCATTTAAGTGCCTACAATGTGCCAGGCACTGTGCTAAGCACTCGGGATTCAAAGAAAGGCAAAAGTCAGTCCCTGCCCTCAAGATACTCATAGTCTAATGGGGGCAACAACATGAACATGACTATGAACAAACAAGCTATAGGCAGGATAAATTGGAGATAATCGGTGGAGGGAAAGAGAACTGGGATAGGCTTCTAGAAGCGAGGCCTTGAGGGAAGCCAGGGGATCCAGGAGGGGATGAAGAGGGAGAGCATTTCATGCTTGAATGACAAGGACCACCATGCCTGGAGCTTGGAGCTAGAGGAAGAGTGTGTAGGAAGGAGTAAGGTGTGAGCAGACTGGAGGGGTGGCGGAGGTAGTGAAGGGCTTTGAATGCCAAGCCCAGCTTTTGATTTGATGCTAGAAGTGAATAGGGAGGTGACCTGTGCTGGAGGAAGATTGCCAAGTGGGGGATGGACAGGAGTGGGGAGAGGCTTGAGACAGAAGCTAAGTGGAGCTGGGCCGGCCTAATGCAATCAGCTCAGCAAATGATAAGCGCTTGGGACTCACATCAAAAAAGAACTGTTCTTACTAGTTGTGTGACCCTGGGCAAGTCACTGAACCCTCATTGCCCTGCAAAAAAACAACAACAAACTGTTGCTCTCCACAGAGAACACAATGATCTGTAGTGTTCAGAACGTCTGGAGGCTGCTTAATAAACCCCTTACCAGAGACCTGAGGGAAGCCTGCTTGAAGTTAGCCCCCTTTGGCAGATTGTTGGCTGAAGCGGCTTTGCAGGGGGCATCTTGGGAAGCAGAGCCCGGCTGGCCACATTCTCTGAGGCTGGTTGCTTGCTCTCCATCAGTGCCAGTGTGGCCCAAGTAGGCCAGTTCCCTGAGGCAGCCGCCTGAGGAGGAGAAGCGGAGCCAGCTATGTGGACCCTGCTGTTTCAGTGGGAAAAGGGGCTTGGATTGGATGCTTCCAGCTCAGTCAGTCAGTCAGTCACTGGGCATTTAGTAAGCTCTTACTGTATGCCTCCAGATCTTGTGATCCTGTGATTCTTCAGAGGCAGCATTGGCCCAGGTCTAGGGGCAGTGGTGGTGGTGGTGGGGGAGCTGCAGAGAGAGGTTTAGGCTGGACTAGAAAGCAGAACTTCCAGTTGACAGCTGACTCTGAGTGGAGAGTCCTGCCCCACGTGCTGGTGGGTTCCTCCTCCCTGGAGGTTAGGACTGTGGCAGAGCGGATTTGTGGTCACAAATGGATCGCCTAGATGGGCTCTGGGATCCTGGCCAGTTCAGAGGTTCTGTGATTTGGCTTTGATTGGTGGCACTCAATTGAGCAAGCAAGAACGTGGCCGGGATACAGACATAGAAATGGAGCCCCCTCTGCCTTCAGGGAACTTCCATTATCTTGGGAGAGATGAGCACAAGCAGGTCATTCGAGGGGGTGGCTCTAGCAGGTGGATGAAATCTGGAAGGGCTTCCTGGAGGTGGTGTCACCTAAGCAGAATTTTGACAGCAGTAAGGGCTTCTGAGGGATGGAATGCATCCTGGGCATGAAGGAAGGCCACTGTCTTCTCACACTTTATTCTCCTCCATTCATTCTATGAGCTGGTACACAGGCCTTTTAATAGACTCCCCCCAACTTGATTCTCCATTTCCCGTCTTTGTGCGGTCTTCCCCTTACCTCCATGTCCTTCAGCACTCAGCTCCAATCCCGCCTCCTCTGGGAGCACAGGCTCCCCTCCCCCACCCCCCAGCCAGCTCCTGTCTCCCTCCCTCACATTGACTTTCATCCGCTCTGTCCATATCTTGTATGCTGCCTAGTGCTTTGCTTCTCGTTTCACCCATTAGAATGTAAGGAGGGGACAGTGTTTTTTTGGCCTTTAATTGTAATCCTATTGCTGAGTACAGTGTTTGTACACAGTAAGTGTTTAATAAATGCTTATTGACTTGATTTATTGGCCTGATTTGGCTGGGTTGTGGCATATTGTGAAGGTTGGGTTGTGAAGATAAGTTGGGGTCAGGTTGTAAAGGACTTTAAAAGCTTAAGAGAAGCGGCAGCTAGGTGGCGCAGTGGATAGAGCAATGGCCCTGGATTCAGGAGGCCCTGAGTTCAAATTCGGCCTCAGACACTTAACACTTATTAGCTGTGTGACCCTGGGCAAGTCACTTAACCCCAATTGCCCTGCCAAAAAAAAAAAAAAAGCTTAAGAGAAGAGCTCACATTGGATCCTGGGGTAGAGGAATGATTTGTCGTCATTGTTATTGAGTCCTGTCTGACAGGACAGTTAGTGGAGTGGCTTCTGTTCTGCACGCGGTGAGCTTAAGAAGCCTCTGGAACATCTGCTCTGAAATATCCACTTGGCGTTTATAGGGCACAGGGAAGAAGCCTGGATCCAGTAGGTCGATGTAGAAATCATCAGCATACGTGATAACTGGACCTACGCGGCCTGATAAGGTGCCCACATGAAAGAGAATTGAGAGAAAAGAAGCGCTTTGGTTCTAGGGTACTATTGAGAATGTTATGATGGGCACTCACTCCGTACGTTAAGGTTTAGCAAGGGTCTTCTCTTCAGCAATCCTCTCCATTTACAGGCGGGGAAACTGAGGCACAGTGGTTAAGTGGAGTTGATCAACTGTGTTAGACTTGACTCTTCTCAGCATGGTCCAAGATAGTTCCAAAGGACTCATGATGGAAAATGCTCTCCACATCCAGAAAAAACCACTGTGGAATCTCGATGCAGATTGAACCATACTGTTTTACTTTTTTTGTTTTACTTTTTTGAGGTTTTTCCCTTTTGCTCTTATTCTTCCTTCACAACATGACTAATACAGAAATTTGTTTAATGTGATTGTACATATATAACCTATATCAGATTGCTTGCTGTCTTGGGGAGGGGGGGGAGAGAGAAATTTGGAACTAGAAATCTTATAAAAACAAATGTTGAAAACTATCTCTATATGTAACTGGAAAATAATAAAATACTTTTATGATTAAAAAAAAAAGAAAAAAGAAAGGAGTTGCTGGAGTCTGTGTAGTGGGCAGAAGTGCCTGCATTGTGGCTCTGGTCCCTGGGCTCCAAGTCCAGTCCTCTTGTCCTCAGCCCCTCTCTGCCGCCTGCCTTCTGTGCCTCGGGCCCATCCTGGCAAAGGATCGCTTCCTTAGGGAGGGTGCATCTCAGCAGGAAGGGAACTTGGTGAGAGAACTCAATGGTCCATGGCTCCTGAGGAAGAAGCCTTGGTAGCTGGCATAACTGAATCCTGGCTTCCCCTGGTCTCGGTCTCCTTAAGAAGAGTCCAAACTGCTTGCTTTGTTCTCTTTCAGGATTTCCCGAGCCTCCTCTTTCTGTCTCTCTAGGGCAGAGAGATGATTACAAGTCAGCTGTGAAAATGGGGAGGGGGCGCTCACAAGGGAAGAAGAGCCTTGGGGAGCCGAGAGCAGAATGCTCCCCTCATCTCCTTCCTGTGAGGTGGTGTTTTCACTGGTGGATGAAGAAAGAGGGAGGGTGAGGAAGGAGGAATGGAGCATGCATCGAGCCTAGTCTTCCCCATTGCCAAGCCCAGGACAGGGACTAGTAGTAGGCTGTGCTCAGAATCCCGAGCAGCTGTGGATGGCTGAGGCCCTCTTGTGGCCAGAGCCCGTCCTTCCCAGTGCACTTGCAGTTCAAGGTCAGGTGTGCAATCCAGAATGTAAGGGAGAGGGCCAGAGGGGGCCGTGTTCTCGCCCTGGATCTCAGCTTAAGAGGCCACCCTTGGGATCTCAGGGCCAGATGGCAAGATTGTCCCTTGAGCACGCCTACGCCCTCTGTACTTTGCTCAGGCTCTTCATATAGAGGCATCTTGGGATGGTGGAAGAAGCACAGGACTTTGAGCAAGGAGACTGGGGTCTACAACTTGGACCTGGTGCCTCCTGGCTGTTGGACCCTGGGACTTCCACCCCCTTTGTTGCACTCCAGCTGCAGACCTCGGCACACACCCTGGGGTTACCAGGTCAGATTGTGCGTGGGGGGCAATGCTCCACCAAATTCCGGACCGGGGTGTCCAGTGGGTGGCACTGTCATCTCACTTTTGTCTTTCTTTTTCTTTGCAGCCCGGCTCTACCCCAGAAAACGAGAATGTGGTGCCTCGGGAACCCCTTGTGAGTCCCCAAGATGGGTATTATTTCCTTTCAAATAATGAGCTCTCTCCCTGCTCTAAATCTGTGATCCTGTGAATTCAAATGTGTTTGTTATGAGCTTTCTTTTTACAACAGCACTGTAACCTGGTGCACTTGGGTAGCAGTCCTAACCCGCTTAGGGACGCCTTCCCATCCTGAGACCTCTCATTCCTCACCTCTGCCTGCTTTCTGCACTAGAGGAGGGGTCACATCTCCACTTGCTTGAGGCCTGGTGTTTGTTGGCAGTGAGGGCAGTGCCCCAGCGTGCTCGCTGGCCACTGTTATTTCAGGAGTGGCCCCAGTGCTCTGGATTCCCGCTCCTTGGCCAGCTGGTCCTCTGGTCTCTCTGCCTAGCGGTTACCGGCTTCCCCATGTCCTTTGTGGTCTCCGCTGGCAGCGTCGTCTCTGGTTTAGGCAGGACACAGGCCTACAGGTTGCTCTCCTCTCTAGGGGGGCTCGCTCCAGGAGCCCCAGGTGGCTGCTCTTTTCCACTCCCTGTGGCATCTTCACCCAGGCCATCAGGAGGCTGGGGGTGTAGGGCGGCTTTTCTGCAGGCCAG
The DNA here is from genome assembly GCF_019393635.1 of Dromiciops gliroides. NCBI lineage: Eukaryota > Metazoa > Chordata > Mammalia > Microbiotheria > Microbiotheriidae > Dromiciops > Dromiciops gliroides. The sequence goes on along the minus strand of NC_057863.1, from coordinate 624,583,761 downwards.
AGAAGTCTGGGGAAGGCCAGGCTCTTCCCTGGGTTCAGTCTACACAGGGGCTGCACAGCTGCCAGCCTTCCCTGTCTGGTTGTGCTCTGTGTCCCCCTCCCTGATTATGAACTCCTGGAAGGCAGGGAGGCTCTTGGTTCTCTTTGTATCTTTCCCAGAACCCACCGCATTACTCTGCCCACAGCAGACAGTCTGTGTGGGGGGTGGGGTGAGTACTGGGGCAAGGTGGGTGTTTCAGCCTTTCTCCATTCTCTTTGACACTTCCTAGGCTGCAAACTCACCCTGTTCTTTCTCATCTGCAGGCCTTTGTGCACACTGCTCCTTCTGCCTGAGATACCGCCTTCCTCCTTCTGATCCCCCCGCTGGCAATGACCTTTCCCCTCAGACTTCATTTAGTACTTGTTTGTACCTCTGTAGTGAACTGAGGGATTATTGTTCGTGGTCTGTGTATATTTTCAGAGATAAATATAGGGTCCGTGAGGACTGGGACCCTGCTTTTTTAAATTTGTATTTCCAGAAGCAGTGTAGGTGCTTGCTATGGGCTGGTGTTCTCACTGGCAGGCGATTAAAGAGGGTGCCTGTCTGCTCTGTATATATCGGCTTTCTGCCGCCCAGCCTGTCCTGGCTTCTGGTGATTTGGCTGCCCAGCAGCATCCCCAGGAACCCTTCTCACCTCTGCTGGGATGGTCCTGCTGCCCAAGGCCATTCTCTAGAGTAGGAGACCATTTTAGGGGCCAGAGTGTTTCCCCATAGGATCCACCCAAACTTCCACGACCCTGGAGCCATGGATGGTTTTGGACAAATCTGAACTCTTTTGCTCTTAGAAACTTTCTTTGGTGCTTACTCTTTTTATTCACTTCTTGAATTTTTGGTTTTTTAGTTAGATCTATGAGGTCATCGGTGTATATCAGAACTCCTGGTGCAGCAACTTCCTCCACCAATGCAAATCAGCAACTTGTGCGTCACTTAGAGTATTAGAGTGGCTGGCACATTGAGAGGTTACATGACTTGTCCAGGGTCATACAGCCAGGATGTGTCAGAGACAAGACTAGAGCTTTGGTCTTTCTAACTCCAAGGTCAGCTCTTGAGTCACTGTTCTTCCTAGGACAGGGGCATCCTTTGGGGCAAGCAAAGCAAATGGTCAGTTAGGAGCCCAGTTCCTCCTGTAATAGAACCTAGTTTAGTCAGAACACAGAGAACAGTGATGACCATTTAATTTATTTTGATAGCACTTTGAAACTGACCTAGTGCTTCCCTCCCGGCAGCCCTGTGATATAGGAGATGCAAGGATTCTCTTTTTAGAGATGTGGAAACTGAGGCTGAGGGGGGTTGGGTGACTAGCCCAGGTTCCCAGAGCTGGGAAGCATCAGAATGGGGATTTGAACCTACCACACCAAGCTGCCCTCTGATTCCCTGCACTCCAAGGGAAGTATGCCAAGAGGTTCAAAACAAAGTGCTGCTGGGGTCGTGCTTTGGGGAATGTGGATTACGACACATTTCTGTTCAACAGTTTGGTCAGTCATTTGGGTGAAGGCATGGGTAGATAACATACTTGACAGATTTGTAGATGACTTAGAGCCAGCCAATGTTGGGATGCCAGAGAGATCTGGACAGAATGGAAGGATGGACCAAATCCCATCCAATGAGATTCATTCGGGATAAATGCTGTGCTTCCTTTGCTTCCAGGATGACTAGAGCATAGTCCGTGTGAAAAGGGTTCTCCCTCCTTGGAAGAAGGACCGCGAGAAGAGCTTAGCAGAAAAGGAATTGGGAAGGGGGTTGGGAAGGCTCTTGGAGGTCTCGGATTGAATTTGAGGGGGAGGTGTTTGAGGACTTTAGAAGGTGGGGAGCTGAAGGGGGAAGGGAGGAGGAGGAAGAAGAGAAGGACTTAAGCTGTGGAAGAAGAAAGACTTAAGAAGACAGTTGGTAAGTAGGGTTAGAGCTTAACAAGGGAAGTAACAGGAGGGTGTATTTGTCAGAAGTGCTCCCAAGATCGGAAGCATGCTTGCTGGGCTGTTGGAGAGGCCCACAAGGAGTTTGCCACATCAGTTCTCCCAGGGAACTATTAGTCAGAATGACAAGGACCAGGACCGAGAATCTCACATCCAGCAAGTTTGGAGCATGAGGAAACATTGGCAGTGACCTGCATGGGGTATGTGATGGCTCCGTTTCTGTTTCTGCTGTAGCTGAGCTCGGGAAGCGCAAGCGGAACTTCCTAGAGGAGAAGCTGGAGGGGCCTACGGATGCCTTCCCTCACGTCAGCTCTGAAGGAGAAGGAAGCGTCCCTGTGGGCCACCAAAGGGCTTGAAAACAAAGAACGGAGAGGGGTCTAAAGAGAGCAGTGGTGGCCTGTGTCAGGCAGCTAGGAGACTGCAGCATGGCACAGGGCGGGACGGAGAAGGGGTGCTGACCCTTGAAGCTGAGGAGAGAGCATGGAGTGCGGGCCCCAGGAGGCAGCCACTGCAGGAATGGTGTGGCTGCGGGTGCCTGGGCAATGGAAGGGAGAGATCCTTCCCCCAAAGTCAGGGGCCAAGTCACCTCTCGTTGGCCTGATAACATCCATCTAAACATGTAAAAATAACAGTGTCTTCTTGTAAGGGATGCGTGTCCAACCTCCCACAGCTTATCGAGGTAAGTCACCATTCCCCACTTCTTTTAATTCCTGGGGACACAAATAGTACCCCCAACAGCAGCCTAGAAGACATTCTCAGAGGCGGAAGTCTTGAACAAGAAACTAAAGACCACAGGGGCCTAGCTGGTGTTTTTATGACAACAGGGGCTTCAGAAAACACAGATTTGGGAAGAAAACAGCTGCTTAACAAGATGATCTTGGAGAATTGAATTTGTATTCCTGGACTCCCGTTTAAACCATAAGAATGACAGTTTCCTGGCACCTACCCAAAGGTGGTCAGACTTGCCTGGAGTCTTACAAATCTAATCAAAAGGGCTTTAAGCCGGGGAGAAAGGGGGAAGAACAACCTGCTTATGGAGAGTAACTAAGAAAGTCACCATTCCAGGAAGAAAAGCTGTAGAATGTACCAGAAGCTCAGGAGGCAACAAGCCCAGAAAGTAACCTGAAACAGAGTCTGCTGTCGTGGACACCAACACCCATTGACAAACGGTGGTGGCTAGCAGCAAGGACCAGAGATGCTAACCTAAGCAAACTGGGACTTGTAATGGGAACATGGCTCATTCAAAAGAAACAGGATGGGTCCTGGGGGGAGAGACACGGACTGGAGTAGAGATGTACGGATGGATGTACACAAGGAAGGAAATCCCAGAGCTGGAGCAAGGACCCATGGTCGAGATGGTGTCTGAAGGCAGAAACAGCTCGCATTCTCTCATTGGAAGGTATTATGGACCATCTACCTGGAGGAGATTAGTGGGGGTCACAAGCCCGGCACAGCAGCTTGATAGAACAGCAATGGGGAACTTCAGTTATCTGCACATTTGCTTGCATGCTCTTTCTGCCAATGCAGAGTAGCTAATGATTTCTTGACTCGCCTTAATGATAAATTCATCCTTCCCAAGTTAGTGGAACCAACAAGGGAAAATCCTGTCTTGGATCTGATTCTCACAAGACCTATTGGAAGACCCTCTTGTTGGGATAGAGATGATGGGAATCTTGAGAAGTGAATGTTCCATCTTAGAAGTCATGATAGAGAAGGAGAGAAAAGCCAGACATAGTTTAATGTGAATTTTAATAGGCACATTTCAAAGGTTCAGAGAAAGAACCTGTGACATAAGATTGTGCCAGGAAGTCATCCCAGGAGGAGAGCACTCAGGAATGAAGTTCTTTTTTTTTTTTTTTAAACATTTTTTTCCCCATTCTTTTTTCCCCCCTTATTTATTTATTTGTTTGTTTGTTTATTTTTTCGTTACATGTAAAGATAGTTCTCAACTTTTGTTTATACTAGCTTTCCAATTTCAGATTTTTCTCCCTCCCCCCTCCCCTAGACAGCAGGTAATCTGATATAGGTTTTTTATATATATATATATATATATATATATGTATATATATATATACACACACACACACACACATAATAACATTAAACATATTTCTGCATTAGTCATGTTATAAGAGAAAAATCATAGCAATGATGAAAACCCTCAAAATAGAAAAAACAACAGTACCAAAAACAAAAAATAGTATGGTTCATTCAGCATCCATACTCCACAGTTCTTTTTTTTTTTTTTCTTGGATTAGGAGATCCTCTTCTATCATGAGTTCCCTGGAACTCTTCTGTATTGTTCTGCATTGGTGAGAAGAATATAGTCCATCACAGTAGGTCAACACTCAATGTTGATGATACTGTGTACAATGTTCTTCTGGTTCTGCTCATCTCACTCATCATCAGCCCACACAAGACCCTCCAGGTTTCTCTGAACTCCTCCTGCTCATCGTTTCTTACAGCACAGTAGTATTCCATTGCATTCATATACCACAACTTGTCCAGCCAAGGAATGAAGTTCTGAAGACAAAGTTGATGAGGAGCAAGAGGAGATGTCTGAAGAGCTGCATGTGGATGCACAGGAAACTCTCACCAGTTCAGATTTCAAGAAGCCATGGTGAGAAGAAGAAAGTGAGTGATGGAGCGTGAGCATAAAAGCATGGTATGGTGTTGTGGAATTAGCCAGCCATGCTGGAGCTCCATGAGCAAAGAGAAAGGTCATGAAAAGAGCTTTTCTCTTTTAGCTTTATCAGTCTGGAGGCCTGGCCTGCTGCTGGAGGGCATACGATGCTGGAGGGAAGGCAGAACTACTCCACTCGTCCTTTGCTTCTGTTTTCTCTGCCAAGGAGAATGATGTTTGGAACCAAAATGGCTAATAGGAAGGGACACAATCTGGCACAGAAGGGGAGCTAGAACTAGCGAGAGCACCTAGCCATCTGTCTTATGAATCTGCGTCACCTGGACTCAGCGAAGTCCATTCCTGAGCCCTGAAAGAACTGGCAGACATGCTTGCCAACCCATGGTCAGTAACCTTTGAAGATTGTGGTGAATGGGAGTGATAGCACAGGATTGGAGATGGACACACAGCCTAGTTATCAAAAAAGCTGCATACTGATTCTGTGATCTACCTAGGGGCCAGAGAGCTTGGCCTTGGTGACTGGCAAAATTCAAGGGGTAGTGAGCTCAAAGAGCCGCATGGCTCTGTCTAGAACAGGTCCTGCCAGGTTAGCTTTGTCTTCTGACAGGGTTACTAGACCCTTAGATAAGGGGTGTACTACAGAAAGAGTTGACCTAGATTTTATTTTGTTTCATTTTTTAAAATTTATTTTAATTTTGTACTTAGATTTTAGCAAGGCATTTGGCTTGTTTTTTGTGGAAAAGATGGAAGTGTTTGGGCTAGAAGATAGTACAGTTAGGTGGATTTGAAACTGGCTCAGCTTGGAAGGGGGTTTGTAGTGTGGTGCCCCAAAGATCTGCCCTTGGCCGAGTTAGTTAACATTTGTTATCAGTGACTGGATAAAGGCCCAGAGGATCAGCTGCTGACCCACTGGACGATGGAATCAGGATCCCGAAAGATCTCTGTGAGATTTAAAATTGGATACTAGAGCATTAACCTTCCTTTTTTACTTTTCCCTTCTTTATCTCCCAGACTAGTAAATGGAAGAAACCTCTGGTCTCTAGTTAGAGCTTTTATTGTTTGGAAATTACAAGGTGATGTTGATTAGAGGGATAGGAAAGTAGAAATACAAACAGTCTTAAGTCTAAGTTTAGTCTATATTCCATATAAAACTCACCAAAAAGCCCAAGGCCACCTTTGGCGGGGAGAGCTGCATCAAGCATGTGCTGTTAGGAGGAGCTGGGCTCGCAAGCTCCGTCAGCGTCTGTGTGTGCAGCGCAGCCAGCGAACAAGGAGAGCTGAAAAGAGATCTCACCTCCGTTCTCTCCTTGCCTTTTAAGCTCGCACCCCAGAAGTGGAGTGCTTAGCAGCCGGACTGGCGTGCGTAGCCCATGTACGGCCGTTGGTCTCCTCCCTGAAAGGGTGGTTCTTTAAAAACTGGCGTCTTTCCGTATTCACTAACCGACTGTTAAAAACTTTTTTACCACATCTCCATGTTGTGACATTGAGACGGATCTAAGGAGATGACATTTGCTGGGGAGAAATGCTAGGTCCGATGCTTGGGGTAAAGCAAAGTCACTTTATTGACATAAGATGGAGAAATATAGTCAGACATAGTTCATCTGCAAAAGCTCTAGGATCCTGCATGAGCCATTAGTGTAATAGGACTTTCCCCAAACATGGGAGGCCTCAGACTGTATTTAGGGAGGCATAGTGTCCAGGCTGTACCCTTGTCAGACTGGATCTAAAGTGTCGTGTTCAGTTGTGAGCATCGTACCTGAAGGAGCCATCGATTGGCTGGGGAGGGTCTAGAGAAGCCCACCACGATAGCAAAGGACTTTAGGATTGTGCCATGGAAGACATGTTGAAGGCACTGGAGATGTTTAACCTACAGGAGAAACGAATCGGGGGTTGGGGGTGGGAAGAACATCATCCCTGTCTTCAGGATGTGGAAGGCGTGATAACACTTGTTCTCCATAACAGGGAGCAGGGGTGTTGTGCATCTGTGGTAAAGAAGCCCTCCTACACTATACCTGACATCTGGTCATCCACCAGCCCTCCTGAAGCCTGCTAGTGAGGGAGGAGTCGTCACCTCTCCAGATGACCCATTCCATGATGGGATGACTGTCAGGTACAGCGTAGGAGGGATTCTTGTTCAGTTCTGATAGATTATCTCTGAGTAACCTTTTGACCCTGGCTTCTGACCTGGGAAATTTAGCGGCCTAGGATGATTATCAGTGGGTCTCAACAGCCCTAACACAGATGCCCAAATGGTGACTGCTGTCTCCAGATGTTAACGTCCATAGTGAGGGAGGTGGTGTTGGTAGTAGAACATGGACAAACTGGAGCGTGCCTAGAAAAGGGCAGTGGGATGGTGAGGACTGGGTAAAGGAACTAGGAAGCTTTAGCTTGGAGACGGACGAGAAGGCTTTTAAGGACTGTCACATATAAGGGGTTATTAGCCTCCTTCTGCTTGGCTCTGAGAACAGTGGCTGGAATCTGCAGAGGCAGATTGCAGCTCTTTGTAAGCAGAGAGTCCCCAACAGTTGCAGAATCTGGGAGTTCTTTAATCCAGCTGGTATCCAGTCTAATGGGAGAGAGGGAGATCATGTGCAAACAGCTGCGTGCACATAGTCTGAGCATGGCTCTTCCTTGCTGAGATTGGCAAGCAGAGGCTGGCCGACCACCTTTGGGGAATTCCTGTCCAAGTACAGGTAAAACCAGATGGCCGCTGAGGTCTTTCTCAACTTGAACATTCTGTGCGAACACAGCCCACGGACCTTCCTTTCAGGGCAGCGCCTTCTGTCTGTAGGGGCAGAAGCTCACCAAGTTCCTGAAGATGGATGCGCACTCTCCCCAGGTCTCTGCTGTTTTCATGCTCCTCTTTCATGGTTGCTTTCTTGCTGCTTTTTTCTTCCTTTCTTTTCCGGGAGGCTCTGAGCAGTCTTCAAACCCTGGTAGCCTGCGATCGTCCAGAGTTCAGACTCGCTCTCTCCAGGCCAGCTCCACAATTACCTTATATTTAATTAATATTTTTTCCCCTCTTTACATACTTACTGCATAATTGCTCAGAGGAAAGAAAACACATAGCAGCAATTTATATATATATAAAAAAAAACAATAATTAAAAAAACCCCCGAAATAAACTCCCATCTCATTGCGGCTGATCCTGTGAGTTGGGTAATTAGGGCCCTATTAAAAGGTGGACCCTTTCTCCTTCCCCCCTTTTTTGGATTATTAATTTTTTTATATTAAACTCCCACAGTCTCTCAGTCATGTCCTTATTGCTTTTGGCCCGGCATTCACAGAAGCCTGATTAAATGAGGGCACCAGCAGTGTTGGCTAGCCCTGTGTGAGCTGCCTCCTCCTCTTGGGATTCTGCCTTCTGGAGCCCAGGGATTCCAGGGGCAAGTTGCTGGGCAGAACAATCAGCAGAGAGGCCAGTGGGCTGAGATGGCAGACTGCCCAGGGAGAGCTAATACTTGAGAGCTGGTGGGGAGCAGAGGATGCAAGAAGTGCCCAGGAGAGGCTGGAGCTATGAGGGAGGCCCAGGATGGGAGCCACCCTGCTGGGGTGCCAGGCTTTGGAGGTATGCATAGAGCTGAACCAGAGAGATGGTGCTCTGTGCAGGGTTTTTATAATGCCTTGTGGCAGTCGCTGAGGGGCTCACACACAAACAAGTACATTGGGAGGGGCCTGTGGTCACTCAGTGAACAGGCATCGTTTAAACACTTAGGCTGTGTTTAGGGCACAGACTTTGCCCTCCAGCAGCTCACAGTCTGATGTGGCAGACCACACGCAAACAGCAAAATTCACACAAGATGCAGAAAGAGTAGGTCATCTCTGAGGGAAAGCACCAGCACTGGTGGAGACCAGGAAAGGCCCCTGTGGGAGCAGGGAGAGCAGGAGTAGGGGCAGCCCTGGAAAAGGCGTGGGGTGGGGAGCTAGGGTCACGTGCGAGGAACAGCCGGGAGGCCGGGATCATGGACTGTGGAGGACACGCGCTAGAGTAAACCATGAGAAAACTGGAAAGGCAGGAGGGGGACGGGTGGGGAAGGGCTTTAAAAGCCATACAGGATTTTATATTTGGTCTTGGAGGACATGAGGAACCACTGAGTTGATTTTTTTTAAGTGAAAACTTCTTAAAAAATTAATTTCTCCTATTTTTACATCACTTACATTCCTCCTTTTCCCTTTCCCCTTCCAGAGGGCCGCTTCATATAACAAGGAATATTTTTTAAAGAAAAAAAGCGAGAAGAGGAAAAAATAAATCCGTAAAACTGATCTGAAAATATATGCAATGTTTCACACCTGTGGATAGGCCTTTAGATGGCTCAGTGTATAGTATGATGAGCTTGGACTCAGGAAGACCTGAGTTCAAATCTAGACTCAGATACTTACTAGCTTTCTGACCCTGAGAGAGTCATTTAACCTCTGTTTGCCTCAGGTTTCCTCAACTATAAAATGAGATAATAATAGTACCTTTTGAGGATTAAATGATATAATATTTGTAAAGTACTTTGCCCAGTGCCTGGCACATAGTAAAGACTTAACAAATCCTCCCTTCCTCTCTTGCTGTCTCTCTCCCCTGCAAAGTAGTTGGGGGAGGAGTGGTGCTTCTTCTTTCTCTTCTTTGGAGCCACCTCATTCTTTGTAATTTTGCAACATTCACTTTGGATTGTTCTCTGATGATTCTGCATTGTGATCATTGTGTAGGTTGTTTTCCTTTGCTCTGCTTACTTCTGCATCAGTTAGTGGTGGCCTGTTCATGCTTCTCTGTATGCCTCACCCGTATCATTTCTTAGAGCACAGTCATACTTATTACATTCATGTACCACAGTTTGTTTCACCCTTCCCCAGTTGATGGGCATCAGCTTAAAAGTGCAACTAGAATGATTTTGGTATATTGGGGGACTTTCTTATCAGTGGCCTCCTTGGGGCATGAGCTTCGTAGTGAAATCTTTGGGTTAAATGGTGTTGACATCTTAGTCACTTTACTTGCCTAATTCCAAATTTCTGGCCAAAATGGTTTTACTGATTCATAGCTCCCCCCACAGTACACTAAAGGGCCTTCTCCCTACAATTTCCTCAATGTTGACTAACCACTAGAATTTATTGAGGAGGATGGTGACACGGTCTAACTTGTGTTTTAGGAAAATTATTTTAGTGCCTGAATGGAGTGTGGATTGGAGGAGGGAAAGACTTGAGGCAGGCAGACCACAGAGGACATGAGGGTCTGTACCAGGGCAGTGACTGTGTCAGAGGGAAGAGAGAGGGGGATATAGCCAGACACTTGGCAACAGATTGCATGTGAGGGGTGGGTGTGAGAGAAAAGTTGGGTATTATATGGAGGTTGTGATTTTGGGTAATATTTTGGTACCCTTGATAGTAATAAGGAAGTCTGTAAATAGGGAGGACTTGGAGGAAAGATAATGAGTTTGGTTTTGGACATAATTGACTTTGAAATGCTTACAGAGGGGGCAGCTAGGTGGTGCAGTTGATAGAGCGCCAGCCCTGGATTCAGGAGGACCTGAGTTCAAATCTGGCCTCAGACACTTGACACTTACTAGCTGTGTGACCCTGGGCAAGTCATTTAACCCTCATTGCCCTGCACAAAAAGAAAAGGAAATGCTTACAGAACATCCATTTTGAGATGTTCAAGAGGCAGCTGGTGGGACTGGAACTCAGGAGTGTGTGTGTGTGTGTGTGTGTGTGTGTGTGTGATTATTGAATGCATGGGAGTTGGTGAGATCATCAGTGGATATGGTGAAGAGGAAAAAGAGGGCCCAGAACAGAGCCTTGGGGGAAACCCATTGATAATGGGAATGGCCTGAATGAAGGTCTAGCAAAGGAGACCAAGAAGTGATCAGACATCTAGGGGGAGAACCAGGAGAAAGTAGTGTCAGAAAAACCTAGAGAGGAGGGAGAAGCCAGAAGAGTGATCAACAGTGTTGAAAATTATAGAAGTATCAAAAAAGGTTGAGGACTGACTAAAAAAGGCCATTAGATTTGGCTATTAAGAGATCATGGATGAGGGGCAGCTAGGTGGTGCAGTGGATAGAGCACCGGTCCTGGAGTCAGGAGTACCTGAGTTCAAATCCGGCCTCAGACACTTAAATACTTACTAGCTGTGTGACCCTGGGCAAGTCACTTAACCCCAATTGCCTCACTAAAAAAAAACAAAAAACAAACAAAAAAAAGAGATCATGGATGGGGCAGCTAGGTGGCGCAGTGGATAGAGCACCAGCCCTGGATTCAGGAGGACCTGAGTTCAAATATGGCCTCAAACACTTAACACTTATTAGCTGTGTGACCCTGGGCAAGTCACTTAACCCCAGTTGCCCCGCCAAAAAAAAAAAAAAAGATCATGGATGACTTTGGAGAGAGCAGTTTCAATTGAATGATGGGGTCAGAAGGCTTAGAAGGGAGTGAGAGGAAAGGAAGTGGAGGCAGTGAATGTAAATGACTTTTCCAGGAGTTTACTTGAGAAAAGGAAGAGAGATATAGGACGATAGCCAGCAGAGATGGATAGATCAGGTAAGATTGTTCTTTAAAGGATTCGGGAAATATTAGAGTGTCTTTAGGTACTAGTTATGGAACCAATGGCTAGAGATTAAAGACTAGAGTGAATGGGGGTTACAGTCTTTTGGAGAATATGGGATGGGAAGGCATCAAGGATATATGTAGGTGGATTTACCTTGGTAAGGAGAAGGGCCATCTCTTCATGAGAGACAAGGGTGAAGGAGGATGTAATGGTGGAAGATGTCCATGTGGTGTAAGATGAAGAGGCCGGGGCAGGGGGCAGGGGGGCAGGAGAAGAAGAGGGAGCTCTCAGTAAATAGCCTTTGTTTTTCAGGAAAATGTGCTAATGAGGCTTTTAGCTGAGTGGCAGATACTGTGGGATGCTTGAGGAGTGATGAAAACATTCGTAAAGCTCTCTGTGCTAAATGGAAGAGCTTGTCTATTAGGGAGGTTTAAAAGCATCGCCTTGTTGCATTGAGCACCCATTTGAGGTTATATAACATAACTTTGTAGTGGACCTAGGCCAGGATGACTTTGTGACTTTCTTCAGTTTTGAGATAGGTAACAGGAAGTTGGTGAGACTGGAACTCAGGAGAGAGTTAGGGATATATGTATATGTATACAGGGAAGGCTTCCTACTGGAGCTGATCCCTTTGACCTTCAGTCTCTCATGCCTTTCTCTTAACTCTTACTATGTCCTTATAACATTCTAACTTTTTTTTCTTTTTTTTTTTTTTAGTGAGGCAATTGGGGTTAAGTGACTTGCCCAGGGTCACACAGCTAGTAAGTGTTAAGTGTCTGAGGCCGGATTTGAACTCAGGTACTCCTGAATCCAGGGCTGGTGCTCTATCCACTGCGCCACCTAGCTGCCCCCCAACATTCTAACTTTTTAAAAAATAAAATTGCATTTTTTTCAGTTATCAAAAATCTACCTTTTCTCCTTCTTCCCACCTTTTCCCCCATTGAAAAACAAAGAAAACTGAAAGTCATGTTATATATATGTACATGTGTAGATAGTATGTAGATAGGTAGATAGACAAAATGAATTTCTATATTGGCCATGTAAAAAAAAAATATGTCTTATTATGCACACTGAGTCCTTGACCCTCTCTATCAGGAAATGAGTAGCATGCTTTGCCTTGAGTCCTCTAGAATTATGGTAGGTCATTAGGCTGATCAGAATTCCTAAGTCTTTCAGAGTTGTTTGTCTTTACAATGTTGTACATGTATACATTGTTCTGCTCATTTCATTCTGCATCAGTTCATAAAAATTTTCCCAGGTTTCTTTGAAACCTTCACCATCATCATTTCCTACAGCATAATAGTATTCCATTACATTTATATGGAATGATTTGTTCTGTCATTCCCTGGTTGGCCACCCCCCTCAGATTTTTGTTCTTTGCCACTTCAAAAAGAGTTATAAATATTTTTATACATCTTTAGAGTTTGTTTTGCTTAGGACTAATCTCTCAACCTGCTGTCCCTCTAATTCCCCTTTCTTCCTTCTTCCTTTTCCTTCCTATTCCCCTTTTGAATGAAACATATTTCTATACTCAACTGTTTGTCTATTTTTCCTTCCTTAAGCAGTTCAGATGATAGGTTCAAATGTCATCTAATCCCCCACCCCTCTTCCTTGTTTGTATAGACTTCTATTCATGCACCCTAATTATGGAAAATAATTTTGCTTAAACTTTCCCCCTACCTGTTTACCCACTGTATTCTTCTTTCCCTCCTTTTCCATTCTTGTAAAACCCTTAAGAGAGAACAGAACCATTTCTAGGCCCTTTGTACAATTAGACTATTTTTGTAACTCCAGATGATTATAGGGTTGGGACAGATGCATCATCTCCTAATATTAGAATGTAAGCAATTTATTTATTTATTTTGGCTGGTAGATGATTTTTTTTCTGAATAGAATTTTATTTTCCAAAATATATGTAAAAACAAAATTTTAACATCAATTTAAAAAAAACTTTGTGTTCCAACTTCTCTTCCCCCCTCCATCCCCAGCCCCCACCCACAAGAACTCAAGCAATTCAAAATAAGCTATACATGAATAGTCATGGAAAAATTCCCATATTAGCTAGTTGTGAGAGAAAACAGTCAAAAACCCCCCCAAACTTCAGATTAAGGAATTGTCAAAGAGGAAATGAAAAAAAATTTTTTTAAATGTGTTTCCATCTGTTTTCAGATACTATCAGTTCTTTCTCTGCAGATGGGCTGCAATCTTCATAAGTCCCTCAGGGTTACATTGGATCATTGCCTTGCTGAAAACAACCACATGCTTCCCAGCAGATCATCCCCCACCATTGCTGTTATTTTGTATACAGTACATTTCACTCTGCTTCATCTCATGTAGGTCTCTCCAGGTTTTCCCGATAGCATCCTATTCATCACAACCTCTATATAGTACCCTAAGCTTGACAGAGAATCTTCACAAAAGCCCAGCAAAGTAGGTACCATACATTTTGCCATTATAATCAGTCATCATAACTATTACCCTCCATCCCATTCCCTTCCCATGACATTTACTCTATCTTCTTTTTACCTATTCCTCCTCAGAGGTGCCTTACTTCTGACTATCCTCTCCCTCGCTCTGCACTCCCTTTTTTCACCCTTCCTTCCTTGTCCTCTTCCCCTCCTATTTTCCTGCAGAGTTAATAAGATTGCTCCTCCCAATTGGGTATGAAAGCTATTCCCTCCATGAGCCCACTCCAGTGAGATCAGGGTCCCTGAGCTAATTCTGTGTTCTAAATTTTTCTTCCTCCCTCCCTCCTTCCTCAACCCTCCCTATGAGATTAACAATTCAATATGTCATACTGGTGCAGTAATGCAGAACATCTTCATCTTCCTTGAAAGTGCTTTGCAGGGGGCAGCTAGGTGGCGCAGTGGATAGAGCACCGGCCCTGGAGTCAGGAGTACCTGAGTTCAAATCCGGCCTCAGACACTTAACACTTACTAGCTGTGTGACCCTGGGCAAGTCACTTCACCCCAATTGCCTCACTAAAAAAAAAAAAAAGAAAAAAAAAAGAAAGTGCTTTGCTTTTTACTGCTCTCTCCCCCAAAGTGCCCTTTCCTCCTTCCCTTCTCCCCCACCCTTTTATCCCTCCCCGCTACCCCAGGGCAAAAGTATATTACTATACCTATTTGAGTATGTATGTTAGTCCTTCTTTGAGCCAATTCTGATGATATTAAGGTTCACTCACTTCCCAACTCCTTCCCCCTCTTCTACTCTCCTCCATAGGCTTTCTTCTTATTTCCTTCATGTGAAATACCTCTCCCCAGACCATCTTTCCCCTTCTCCCTCCCCCAGTTTATTCCTCTTACACCACAACCCTATTTTAATGATGTCATCATGGATTAGCTAGGTGGCACAGTGGACAAAGCACCAGCCCTGGACCCAGGAGGCCCCTCAAGCTCAAATCCAGCCCCAGACATAAGACACCCCTCTCCATCTGCCCTACAAAAAACAAAACATAAATACTTTACAGATATCATCCCTTCATATTCAGTTCAGACCTGTGTTTTCTGTGAATTTCTTGTGAAGAATTTTTTTGTTTTGTTTTTTGGCGAGGCAGCTGGGGCCAAGCGACTTGCCCAGGGTCACACAGCTATTAATTGTCAAGTGTCTGAGGTCACACTTGAACTCAGGTTCTCCTGAGTCCAGGGCTGGCGCTCCATCCACTGCACCACCCAGCTGCCCCTGAATTTCTTATTGAGATAGTTCTTATGATTTCAAAGTATTATCTTTCCATGTAGGAATGTAAACAGTTTGATCTTTTAATATCCCTCATGAAGTCTTTTTCCTGTTTACCTTTTTATGCTTCTCCAGGATCTTGTATTTGAAAGTCACATTTTCTATTCAGTTCAGGTCTTTTCATCACAAATGCTTGAAAGAACTCTTTCTCATTGAAATCCCATTTTTGCCTCTGAAAAATTATACTCAGTTTTGCTGAGTACGTGATTTTTGGCTGAAGTTCCAGTTCCTTTGCCCTCTGGAATATCATATTCCATGCCCTTTGGTCCTTTAATGTAGAAGCTGCTAGATCTTGCTTTATCCTTATTGGAGCTCCACAGTATTTGAATTCCTTTTTTTCTAGCTGCTTGCAGTATTTTCTCCTTGACCTGGGAGTTCTGGAATTTGGCTATAATATTCCTGGAGGTTTTCCTTTTGGGATCTCTTTCAGGAGGTGATCGGTGGATTCTTTCAATTTCTATTTTAGCTTCTGCTTCTAGAATATCAGGGCAATTTTCCCTCACAATCTCTTGGAGGATGGTGTCTAAGCTTTTGTTTTGGTCATGGTTTTCAGGTAGTCCAATGATTTTCAAATTCTCTCTCCTAGATTTATTTTCTAGGTCAGCTGTTTTTCCAACGAGATATTTCACACTGCCCTCTATTTTTTCATTCAATTGGATTTGCTTTACTGTGTCTTGGTTTCTCATAAAGTCACTAGCTTCCATTTGTTCAATCCTAATTGTTAGGCAGTTATTTTCATCAGACAGTTTTTTAATCTCCTTTTCCATTTGGCTTTTCAAACTTTTGACTTTTTTCTCATGACTCTCTTGCATCGCTCTCATTTCCCTTTCCATTCTTTCCTCCTTTTCTCTACATCTTCTTTCTATTTCTCCTACTTTCTCTTCAAAGTCCCTTTTGAGAGCTTCCATGGTCTGAGACCAGTTCATATTTTTCTTGGAAGCTTTGGATGTTGGAGCTTTGACCCTGTTATTATCTTCTTCTTCTGAGGTTGTATTGTGATCTACCTTACCCCCAAAGAAGTTTTCGATGGTCTTCTGCTTTCTCTGCCTGCTCATCCTGGCTTATATTTCTTGGCTTTTAACTCCTTCTTAAAGTGTAGCGCTGCTTCCAGATTACACTGTTCAAGCTACAGCGTGGCCCAGGGGATGGTTGGGCTTCTTCTCAGGCTGCCTGACTTTGCTTTCATTTGATTTTAAACTCTCCACTGGGGGGTGGGGGTGGGGTGGGAGTGGGGGGGCTGCTTCTTGGTTCCACTCCTGTTCTCAGCTTCAGAGGGTCCCAGGTATTTTGGGTTGAAGGAGGGCAGGCTTTAATCTCACCTGGCCTGTTCTCAGGTCCAGAGGTAACCTCAGGCCTACTGTACTAAGCTTTCTGTGGCGTGGTTCTCAGCTTCTGATGAGACTGCTCCCCTGCTCCCCTCCCCCACCTGGGTCCCCCCGCCACTCAGTATTTCTTTTTGGTTGCCCCCTGGGGTGGGACAGTTGAATCCTTCCCCCCAGTCCACTGGTACCCCTGCACTTACACCCCCCCCTTCCCCCGGGCCAGCCGTTCAGTCCGACTGCGTGCTTGGTTCCAGAAGATGCCGGTGCTGCAGCCGATTCAGAGACACCGGGGCAAATTCCTCTGGCGGGTGTCTGGTGTGTCGGCTGATTGTGGGGTTAGGCTTTATTCGTGGCCCAGCACGGCCCCCTGAAATCTATCTATAGCTGGAGAAAACTCTCAGCCCATATTTTTGTGTGTTTTTCTGTCCCAAGGGTTCTTTTATTGCTATTTTTGGGGTGCTTATATCAGGAGTCCTGGGTGTTTATTGTCTATCCTCCACCATCTTGGCTCCGAGAACACATATCGACTCTTAACAAAATATTTGTTTTCTGCCACGTGCAAAATTAGCACGTTTACTTCTTTACTTTCTTTTTTTTTTAACATATAAGGTATTTTATTTTTTCCGTTACATGTAAAGATAGTTCTCAACTTTTGTTTATACAAGCTTTACAATTTCAGATTTTTCTCCCTCCCTCCCCTCCCTCCCCCCTCCCCTAGACAGCAGGTAATCTGATATAGGTTATATCTATATATCTATATACATATAGATATAGATATATATCTATACACACACATATACATATACACATAATAACATTAATCCTATTTCTGCATTAATCCTGTTATAAGAGAAAAAATCAGAGCATTTACTTTCTTTTTTAAAAAAACGTTTTACTCTCCTTTCTCAGTGACTCCTTCCCCTTGCCCTGTACTTCAATAGAACCTTCCATTGGAAAAAAAATAATGCAGCCGTATTGCAATACCAGACAGGGTAGGCCTCATTCTGCATCTCTTGTTTCCAGCCTCGACTGAGCAAAAAAGGGATGGGTTTTGCCACCACTTGGGGTTACTCCAGTGATCAGATTTTCTTCTTTCCCATAAGAGTGAAGCCATATTTAGATTGTGTCTCAGAGTGTACAAAGCTCTTTCCTAACAACACTCATATCTTTCCAGAAGCTTGTGAATCCTGAAAATCAAGTGGTCCCCACTTTGGGGCTCTATTATCGTCAATACTTCAACAAACATTTTTTAAACACTTACTGTGTGCTTGACACTGTGCTGGGCACTCACCAGAGCTGTTGTTTCATGTAAGGGTAGGATCATTTGGGGACCCCCAACAAAACGTAGTCTAAGAAGTTGTAAAATCAAGATCTTAGTCTCCTCTGGGAATCTTCTGGAAATGAAAATCTGTACCTCCATTTCTTAGCTCCTTGGCTACAAGTTAGCAGTGATTTGGGATTTGGCAGACCTTGGGGCCACATTCCTGGGTTAGGCCTCTTGTCTAGTGAGCCAACTTTGACCACTTTGGCTCAGTGCGGAAGTCAGGTTAGAACAACATAGAGATGGCTCTTTTTCCCTAGATTCCTTTGACCCTAGTGAGCAGGTCTCCTGGCAGCATCATGGCCATTCTCAGAATAAGCCAAGGGCTTAGTCTGCCACAGAGGCTCAGGAGTCTTTCAGCCTGAAGAAAACGTATTCATTCTGTACCCCCTCCCCACCCTCTGGCCAAAACAGCCCTACCTTTGTCCCTTGTTCCTCTAAGGCAGGGGCCTGTTCGTGCTTTGTTGTTTCCTCCTAGCCTCGCACATGGTAGGTGCATTAAGGCTCACGATGCTCCATCCTTACAACAGCCCTGTGAGTGTTAGCCCCATTTTAGTGACTGTGCCAGGAGGGAGTGGCCCAGAGCAGGTAGTCCATGGCCACCTTCTTCACTGTCTGGTAAGAATGAATGGTGAGGTGCCTGAAAGTAGAGGGGATGGCCGGCTAGCCTGTGTTGGAATAGTTGGTGTTCAGTTATTTCTGCTTTCTGTCCAGGCTGCTGCCTTGCACTCTTCCTGTGCTGTTTGGCAAGGGCTTTGGTGAACAAGCCAAACTGCTGTAGCAAGAGGGCTCACATACTCCAAGGCCCCCCGAGCAAGGCCTGCTGACAGCTGGCAGAGAGCTCCAGCCCACCAGATGCCAGTTCTTCCTGGGTTCCCCCAGCATGAATCTGCACGGGTTCCCAGACCTTGACCTGAATATAAGGTCCAGGCTTGTCCTGGCTTTCCCCAATGCTGAGGCTTACTCAGCTCAGATGAGAACCCGATAAAAATCCACTGTGTGCTGCTGTTCGGGGCTTCATTCCATTCATTTGGGCACCATGCTGTCCAGAACCCCATGGAGATGACAAGTTTCCATCCTCCCTAGGTCTTTACTCAGATCATGCCCACTAACTGTGAGTATTCCCCAAGGCTCCATCCTAGACCCTCCTCCCTTCTCCTTCTGGACTATTTACTTTAGTGTTCTTATTAACTCCTATGGATTCAGTTCTCATCCCTGTGCAGGTGATTCTCTGATTTTTCTAGCCCCAGCCTCTCTCCCAATCGCCATTTTCATATCTTCAACTACCTCTTGGACATCTCTGACCACATATTCTCTAGACAGCTTTGCTGCTTTTTTTTTGTTCATTTTAAACTATTTTTATTTATGTATTTAACTATTTTTGCACCTCCATAGTTTCCCCTAGCATCTCTCTGACTCTCCCTAAGCTCTCTGCCTCCCAAAGAGTCATCTCCTATGACGAATATTTATTTAAAGACAATTAAAAGGGGGCAGCTAGGTGGCACAGTGGATAAAGCACCAACCCTGGATTCAGGAAGACCTGAGTTCAAATCCAGCCTCAGACACTTGACACTTACTAGCTGTGTGACCCTGGGCAAGTCACTTAACCCTCATTGCCCCGCCAAAAACCAAAAACCAAAACCCCAAAACAAAGACAATTAAAAGAAAAAGAGAAGCAAAAGTTAGCATAACTGATCACAGGTCAAAAAAAAAGTTTTAAAGGATGTACAATGTGCAAAACTTATGGGCCTTATGTGGAAACGTGGGCAGTATGTCTTCTCTTATCTCCTTTTTTTTTAATCTTAAAAGTATTTTATTATTTTCCAGTTACATGTAAAGATAGTTTTCAACATTTTTTTTTTTTTAAGATTTTGAGTTCTAAATTTTTCTCTCTCCCTCCCTCCCTTCCCCTGTCCCCAAGACAGGAAGCAATCTGATATAGGTTATATAGGTGCAATCACATTAAATGTATTTCTGCATTAGTCATGTTGTGAAAGAAGAATCAGAACAAAAGATAAAAACCTCAAAAAAAAAAAACCGAAAAAGTAGAAACAGTCTGTTTCAATCTGCATTCAGATTCCACAGTTCTTTTTTTGGGGGGGGGGGATATGAAGAGCATTTCCCATCATGAGTCCTTTGGAATTGTCTTGGATCATTTGTATTGCTGTCTCGTCTCCTCTTTTAAAACATATGTGTTCCTTCTCAAAAAAATTATTTATTTATTTAATTTTAGTTTTCAACATTTGTTTAGATAAGATTTCCAATTTCAAATTTTTCTCCCTCCCTCCCCTCCCTCCACCCTCCCCTAGACAGCAGGTAATCTGATATAGGTTATAAATATATATATGACAACATTAAACATTTCTGCATTAGTCATATAATATAAGAGAAGAATCAGAGCAAAAAGGAAAACCCTCAAAACCTCAAAACAACAGCACCAAAAACAAAAGAAATAGTATGGTTCAATCAGCATCCATATTCCACAGTTGCCTTTTTTTTTTTCCCCCGGATTTGGAGAGCCTTTTCCATCATGAATCCTTTGGAACTTTTTTGTACCGTTGGATTGGTGAGAAGAATCTAGTCTATCACAGTTGATCAACACATAAAAACATATGTGTTCGTGATAATTTTGCAACATGATTTTTTATGGTTCTTTCCTTTTCCATTGTTGTAATCATCATGTCTGTTATTTTCTTGGCTCTGCTTACTTCACTCTGTATCAGTTCATGTAGTATCTCCCATGCTTCCATGGAATCATTGCAGTTTGTCATTTCTTAGAGCAAAGTAATATTCCATTTCATTCATGTGCCATGATTTGTGCAGCTCAATCAGTGGGCATTTATTTTGTTTCTAATTCTTTGCTATCACACAAAGTGCAGCTATAAATGTTTTGATGTTATATGGGGATTTTCTTCTGAACCAGTTGCCTCCTTGGGGTATAAGCCTCATACGTAATGGAATCTTTGGGTCAGAGGCTTAGACATTTGAGTCACTTTATTTACATAATTCTGAACTACTTTTCAAAATGGTTGTACAGCTTCTTAGTTCTACCCACCATGCACTAGTATACCTATTTTCCCATAATTCCCCAACATTAGCTACCTTCATTTTTTGTCATTTTTGCCAGCTTACGGAGTTTGAGGTGTCATCTCAGTGGTTTTCATTTGCATTTTTCTTACTATTAGTGATTTGGAGCATTGGGAAGTTTTGAATAGCAGTTCCAGCCAACTAGGGACCAATTCCCCACGTGTTCTTCCAGCCTAAATTTGTACCAGTGCAGATCTAAAACTCATTATGCCTGTTATATGGAATCAGGCAGTTGGCTCAGTGGATGGAGTGCTGAGCCTGGAGTCAGGAGGACTTGAATTCAAATCCAATCTCAGACATTGTGTAACTCTGCTTTGGTTTCCTCACCTGAAAAATGAGAATCAAAAATAACTCCTCCCCCCCCCCCCACTATTGTGAGGGTGAAATGAGAGAATATTTGTCAGATGCTTAGCACAGACCTGGCACATAGCAGGCACTTCATAAATGCTTCTTCCCTGCCCCTTCCCCTAAGACTCTTCATAATTCCCCTGTGATTGTCGAGGGCATCACCATCTGTCTTCCCAGTCATGAGACTTACAACCTAGCTGTCATCCTTAACTTCTCACCGTCTCTCACCTCCCGTACCTGATATGTTGCCAGGGCCTATTAATTTAGCCTTGCAGACATCTCCCTAATATGCCCCCTTCTCTCCCCGACACCGTCCCTCCTCTGATGCAGGCCCTTGTCACCTCACACCCGGACTGTTGTAAGAGCTGCCCATAGGTCTGCCTGCCTTGGGTCTCCCCGCTCTAATCCACCCTCCATTCAGCCACCGCAGTGATTTTCCTAAAGCGCAGGTCTGACCATGCCACCCTCTGTTCAGTAAACTCCAGTGGCTTCTTCCTATCGCCTCCAGGAGCAAGTACGGAATACTTTGTTTGGTGTTCAGAGCCCTTCAGAACCCTGAGGATTTGTCCCTTAATGCTGACTCTGGAGGAAATAGGGAGCCACTGAAGGCTTTAAAACACTGGTTAAAGTCATTTTAAATGGCTGTCTTCTGTTTTCACGTCACCTGCCTTTCTCCCAGCATCTCTTCCCTTTCTTGCGGCACAGGAACCTATTGCGGCAGCGTTCCCTCTGCTCTTCCCACTCCAGTTCATCCCCCGCTCCGCTTGCCTCTGTTTCCCTCCTGTGGCCCTCCACAGCTTGCCTCCTCCCTCCCCAACCATTCTTCTGTCCAGTGACTCTGGCCTCCTGGCTGTTCCTCTCCTCTCCGGGCATTTTTGGCCTGTCCCCCATGACTTGAACACTCTCCCTCCTCATCTCTGCCTTCTAGTCTCAGCTAAATTGCATTCTCGACAGGAAACCTTTCCCAAACTCTTCATTCAAATGCTGCTTCTGTTGATTATTTCCCATTTTCCCTGTACATAGCTTGTTTGAACATGGTTGTTTCTGTTTTATGCCTCACCAGGTAATGAACTCCCAGAGACTGGGGACTGTCCCTTGCCTTTCTTTACATCATCATCATCACCATATAGCCCAGTCCTTGGCACATAGCAGGCATTTAATAAATGTTTATCACTGACTGACTCCCCAAATTACTTATAGGAGAGAGATTAGAACTCAGAAGGCCTGGCTTCCCAGCCGACCTTTTCCCTGTACCTTTCTCTTTCCCTTCTTCCCTTTTTCACCTTTCTTAGTCTCTTAGTCTCCTCTGTCCATCTTCTCAACGTGAAAATATGACTTAGAAAATTCTCATTTGGGGAGAATTGGGGGACTTTCTGGAAAGTTTTTGAAATTGAGTTTCCTCCCACTCAGAAAAATTGTCCTTTATGAGTGTGCCACAAAGTTAACGGAATTTTATGTTTCCTTATGGAAATTTTGGATGGAAGGATGAGCATTCCAAGTGCCTGCTTCAGTCTGTCTCCTGGGATGGAGTCCACTGTTGGAGAATGCCTGGGATTCATTGCTCTGCTCGGCTTCTTTGACATGGAAAGTGTCAGGGAGATAGGGGAGTGTTTAGGTGGGTAGATTTCCTGCCCTTCCCTCTCTCCTCCCAGCTCTTCTCTCTTTGATGGTGTGCAGTTATAACAAGGATTGATGCTTTTTGCTCCACAAATCTTCCATCTGCCATCCAGACTTTGTCAGAACATCCTAGAGATGCAGACGACACTGAGTGATTCTCTAAGTAAATCTGTCTGGGGGCATTCCCTGACAGTCCGAGTCAGAGAGGACCTGACTCAAAGCCCCCAGTGTGATTTTCATCAGGCTCAGCTTCCACTGTCAGGGGAAGCAGCAACGGGGGTGCCCAGTGGGTTCCTCCAGTGTGAGGTGTTCTGAATCACTGCCGAGCTCCTTGTTGCTGCAGGGACGTGCTGGGGGCTGGGCCAGGAGTTCTCTTACCCAGTGGGGTGCTGGGGGGGCAGGGCCAGCTGAGCTCCTCAAGCAGTAGAGATGCTGGTCTCCCCTTAAATCCAAGCTCTCAGTCCCCACTGTAGGTGACGTGTATTGACAACCTGTAATCTCATTTTGTGGATTTCATTGTGAAGAGCGCTAATCCCCATGCACACACACACTCACACACTCCTTTCTCTTTGGCTCGGGTTTAGGTGCCAGCTGGTAATTCAGTACTTGTTGGCAGGTCGGCTGCCAGGGGAGCCCTCCCCGGGAAGCTGGGAACCCTTTGTATGCATCTTGCCTGTTCAAAAGGGCCCCTATTAATTTATCACAGGTGACGGTGTACTTGGAGGGGGTGTCTGTGCTCTATGTGCTTCCCTAATGACAGGTTGTGGGATTGAGGTGAGATAATAGGAGCTTTTCATCTTGCCTGCATGCAGCAAGGTGTGATGTGCATGATCGCTTATAGGGGGCAGCAGTTGTCCACAGTTCCCTCTCTAAGTGGCAGAATGAGAAATCTAGAGTTTCACTCCCTGCCTCTTAAGGCAGCCTTGAGGAGATCATCGGGGACTCCTCTGGCTGTAGAGAACTAACAAACAAAAATGCAGGGGGTGGGAAACCGACTCTCTCCATTGTTGTGTCTTTGTCCTTTCTCTACCAATGCCTACATGCGCCAAACAGCTTGATTCTTGCTTGTTCTCGAATATGGAGCCACTAAAGGAATCTGTTTTCTTGAATAGACTGATGTTCTCTTGGAAGTCGAGAGAGTAAAATCAGATCCTCCGTTTTACCTTGATGCCCCTCCCTGTTCTCCTTGTGATGGCCCAAGAACCTAGTGTGAAGGTCCCTGGGGACTTGCTCATGGGGGGCCGTGGAGCGGAGTCACTCAGGATGGGCAGCCTGCACGGGTGTGGAGGGAACATTCACATGGAGGGGACCACAGATCCCTCTGGAAATCTGAAAGAGGGCTTAGACCTGAGTCCAGATCCTGCCTCAGAGACTTAGGCAAGTCACCTCCTCTCCACCAGTGCCAGTTTCCTCATCTGTAAAATAGGGGTAACTATAGGTGTGGAAAGTGCTTCCTAAGCTCTCAGCATCACAGAAATGTTAGCGATTTTGGCACCTAGCGTCATAGAGTTACCTGTTTGGTCAGGTTGGACCCCAGTGGAGATGCAGCCTCCAAAGGCAGCTCCCCTTCTTGTCCAAAAATCCTTGGCCCTGTCAAATGGCTCCGCATTAGAAACCGAAAGGATTTTAGCTACAGAAATGACATTAATGATGAGGCCAGTGTCCTCACAGGATTGTGGGTCCTTCCCATCTGACCTGTGACCGAAACTGGCCAGATAGGCTTGCTCCCCCGTTAAAGTGGGACCTCCCTGAGAGCAGAGCCTGTCTGATTTTCCTTTGCGTATCTATTTGCACATAGTAAGCATTTAATAAATGCTTCACTCATTCATTCATTCATTCATTCATTCATTCATTCATTCATTCATTCATTCATTCATTCATTCATCTATTAATGAATGAATAAGTTGGTTCATTCAGTTTGACCAAGCTTCCTTGTTCTGTTGGGAATGTTATTCTGGTGTGCCTGCTTGACTGAAAGCAGCGTCCTCCCTTTGCCATCTTCACTGAGCTACCTCCCTGTCTCCTTGGGGTGTTCTCTTGGGTGTGATGCAGTGTGCTGGCCTGGCATCATGAGACCTGATTTTGATTCCAGTCACTAGCACTTCTGAGGGTGTGGCTTGAGGTCATTCACTTCAGCCTTCTGAGCCTCAACTTCTGCATTTGTAAAGTGGCCTCAGAATGGAAGGGTGACTGGCCCAGGCCTGGCTGGCTCCCACTCCAAGATGAGGAAATGGGGCCTCTCTATTTTTATGATCATTGCTATTGCTATTGATTCATCCAGAAGGCTTCAGTGTTAGCAGCCTGCTAGATTCTGGAGACCAGGCCTGCCAGTCCAACCGTAAGTGTTTATTGGCCAGAGATCAGCTACCTCCCCGAGAACCAGACCCTCATGCCCATGGGCAGCCCCTGCTGTCTGTGGTGTGGCTGAAACCCAGAGATTATCCGATGACAAAAAGGAGGAGGGCGGGGGCCGGCAGAACAGAATGGTCGCGGTCCACCCAGAGAAGCAAATTAGCCATGACATGTCAACCATGTGGGATTTATTTAGGATTAGCCAAGAATTCTCAGTTCCTGACACAGCGATTGGAGGTGATTGGCAGCCCCTGGCAGCCATGGGAGTGAAATGCTGACTGGGCATTTCCTCAGCCTTTTCATCCAAGGGCCCAGAGCACTGAGTTCTAATCCCAGCTCTGCCAGCCCCCTCCTTCAGAGCCTCCTAATCTCTTAATCTCCCTGAGCCACAGTTGTCTGCATGTCAGATGGCACTTAATAGAATCCGTTAATGAGCAAGAGGAATAGCTAGAGAATCAAGATAAATCTTTGGGCAGCTAAGTGGTTTGTAACTTCTGTTGGTCAAATAATAATAATAATAATGATGATGATCATTATTGTTATTGCTATTGGACTTTTTAATGCTTCAAATCCGGTCTCCGGAGCCTTATTCCTTGTAGACATTCCCCTTCCTTTTTATTGTCTGTAAATAACTTTATTTCCAGGGAAATCAAGTTTCAGGGCCTCTCTGTCTCTTTCTCTCTGTCTGTCTCTGTCTCTCTCCACCTCCGCTTGTATCCTCCATTTTCTGCCTGTCTTATCCCTTCCCTGGTTCTGTCTAGTGGGGGTACCCCCTCCTGATTTATCCTTGTATTGCTCAAACATCCTGGCTGAAAGCTGTGGTGTTTGTTTTTTTGCAGTTCCTGGATTGTGTTTAATGTACAATTGATTTTTTAATGTATTTAATCATTTTTTCTTACCTCATAAGGATTAACTTGCTCCAACCTCATTTTATCCTAAGTGTGGTTTGGGGAGGAAGAGAGAGGAAAATGGAGTTTCTCTTTTGTTGTCTTCTTTCACTTTTTATTTTCTGAATGACTTTATTTAAAAAAAAACACAAACAATTCAAACCTGGTAGAAATGATTGTGTGGAACTGCTTCTGTCTTTATGCTCACACCTCAAACACTGCTAGCCTCTGGTGGCTCTTTGGTCTCCTCGGCTCACGGGCCCCCTTTTCACAGACTTATCAATTACACATACATAGAGGAGGGAAGGAGCCTAGGAAAGGCATGTGCTGGGTGGCTCAGCTAGAAGTGCTTGGGTCAGTCATGGAAGAGATGAGGCTCGGCCAGTGGGGAGGTTTTCTGCCTCTTGATGGAAGGGAAGGACCACAAGATTGTTACTTTACCTGACAAGTTATTATCCGGGGCTCTAAGCATCCCAGAAATGTCACTGAAAGCCATGGTATTAATCTTCACTTCTTAAAAAATTAGTCAAGTCAGCAGGCATTCCCTCAGTGCCAGGTGCTGTCCCATACAAACATGGAAAATGAGATGGTGCCTGCCCGCAAGGAGCTTCTGTTCTGGGGGGTGGGGAAGCAGTTTGTGCACCTGTGTGCCCATGTGCACATCCAAAGGACCCGTCTTCCCTAAGCTGCCCTCCTTCGGGAACAAGAACAGACAAACAGCAGGATGGGCCCCAAACCTCCTGCCCTTAAGCCAGGCAGCACAAGGGAGCTTATATGGCTGGCAAAGGTATGCCCTTTGTACCAGTGCACAGAGCCCCCCCACCCCGGTTCTCATGGGGTGGTGTCTTGGTGACTCATGGAGCTGTTAGATCCCTTTGGCCCTCTCCTTTCATCTAGCCGGGATGCTGCTAGCAAGTGACCTTTAGGAAGCCCTGGCTTTCTGTCCACCTGGCCACTGGGTCCACACGGTAGCCGTAGGTCCTGGGAGGCAGGGGGTGCTTTCTCCCTTTCTGGAGGGCACCCAGTTGCCAGGCACACACTGCTGCTGAGCACGGCTTTGCTGACCACCCCACATGAAGAGGAGCCCGCATGGTTCACGGAAGGGGATAGCAAAGGAAACATTAGCTCGGGGACCTCTTCTGTTATTGTTTAAATCTGGGAGTGGCTTTTGTTCCTAGTTCCATGGCTTGCAGGGAGCCAGCTTTCTCCCTTTCCTTTCCTCTCTTTCTGATTTACCTCCACACCTGACACTGGAGCTCTCGGGTTGGCTAGAAACAGCCCCTTTTGACTCAGAAGTTAGGAACCAGGTGACTCACTAGGATACTTGTTTTACTGCCACTGTCCTTTCATAAAACACCTGGAAAAGCTGATGCTGCAGACCCTAAGTTGAGAGCCCCCTTTTTTTTATCCCTGCCTTTCTGTGGCTCTGAGTCCTTTCTCTTTTACTTTTCTCTATTTCAGGTTTGTCTCTCCTTTTTTCTTTGGCTCTTCCCATCCCTCCTCTTTCTTAATTTCCATATTTCTCCCAGCTCTTTGTTTCTGACTCTCCGTTTCTCCCCCTTCTTTGTTGGATGTATTTAATGGCGTCTGTAGTTGAAATAGTTTTGCCAACGTCATAGTGAGTTTGCCCAGGGCTTAATGTTCAGAGATCGAGCGAGAATGCACAAAGCACCACCCCCACCTCCACATTTCTGCGTGTGGTTTAGAGATGGAAATGCTCACACACACACACACACACACACACACACACACACACATGTCAGGCTTTGTCAAGGACCTGTTGGGCTTGATGCTGGCGGCTAAGTGCTGGACCTGCTGGAAAAGGGGGGTGGGCCATGATGAGCCTCAGGTGATCATCGGCTTGGTTGGGGCATTTCTATCTCCTAGGTAGGACTTCTAGTGGCCTTCTTGTAGGATCTAGACTTCATGTAAGGTGTCACTGAGAATTGGGTCCTCGGTCTAGTCCAGAAGGGCTGCACCATTTTCCTTATGACTCTTGGGGCCGTCTGCTGAAACTGATGAATTCTTTCTCAAAGGGGTTTTTAATATATAAAATAAAATACATAACATTGCAAAGAAAACCAATTATCTTGAAATACAGTTAGCAAAAAAAAAATTTTTTTTTAAATCTTGGTCTATGACCATGCTTCTTATCCTCAAGATCTTCTTGCATTGGCATAGAAAAGGCATCTCCTCAATCTTGGTAGCTCTGAAAAGGTGCAGGATCTAAATCATTAAGACCTTTAGCACTCAAAACCAGAGCTTCAAGGAGCTGCTGGATCCATCTTCCTGTTACCTGGCACTGCCTTGTTTGAGTGAGTCACCTGATTGTGAACAGGAGCATCCTTGGGTGTTAAACACCTGGCTAGGGAAGCGGGGATCCTCACTGGCTTTACCCAGAGGACCAAGACAGATTGTGGAATTTTAATGACTGTGGGGTCCCTGTTGTTCATCTGCTTTGGAGCGTAACACAATCCCAGCATTAGCTTCTTGGGGTTGGCGATTGGAGACCACATGGTTGTTATAGCTTTTGGTAGTAAAAAAAAATCTACAGTTGTCAAATCCTTAAATTAAGCAAGACCCCTTTGGAGTGATAGCTGCTTAAAAGGGAAAGGGATGCTAGCTTCAGACTTAGAGCAATCTGCTTTATCCACGTGTCCCCTGCCTTCCCTCCTTAAGAGGCCTTCAGGGGGCAGTTAGGTGTCATAGTGGATAAAGCACCGGCCTTGGATTCAGGAGGACCTGAGTTCAAATCTGGTCTCAGACACTTGACACTTACTAGCTACGTGACCCTGGGCAAGTCACTTAACCTTCATTGCCCTGCAAAAAAAATAATAAATAAATAAGAAGAATATAAGAGGCCTTCAGCCTATTGGTGCTCCCAAGGTAAAGTCACCCTCTGTATCCTATTATTGCAGAATTTCTTTGCCATATTTTCCCAGGGGAAAGAGATTTTTGATTTTTAATTTTTCAGATTTCTTCTGTTTTGTGCAAGGGATAATCCCACATTAATATCAGGACTTTGTGGGCTGGTAGCTGAAAATTTCAGAAATGAATGTGGCAGGGTCCAATTCCCAGGCCCACAGGGTGTGTGTATTGCATCATTCTTTCACCCACATTGTTGGTGTGTCTGCCTAGCACAGCTCTTTCTGGCTGGAAAGCGGCAGATCCCAGACTGTTACTTTTATTTAAAACTTTTTCCTTCTCAAGGGGATCAGGTTAGTTTGATTCCCACTGGAGTCGGATGTTCCAACTGTGACAGGATTGCCCCCTCTCCACAGCTTGTGGGTTCCTCTTAATAAAGCCCCAACCAGCAGTGCCCCTTCCCAACTGGGGAGATGCCCTTTGGCCTGCCCCACGCCCTCCTCATCCTCCCTCTGCATTCCCCGAGGCAGGCGCCTCTTGTTGGAGCAGGAGGCTCATTGAGTGTTCATGGCCCGTGAGCTCCCTGGCTCCTCTGCTGAGCACTCGGGCAGGGGTGCCAATTCTTCCATTTAGCTGACTATTATATAGCCCCTAAAAGGGAAGGGTTTATTTTCGCTGGCTGCTATATTGATTGCTGCAGGACCGTTTCTATTTTCACTGGCTGCTATATTGACTGGGCAGAGGGAAGGAGCTGGTGTATTGACGGTTACAGAAAAGATCTGTATTTAAGCAGGACCAGTGTGCCGGGATCTCCCAGGCAGGATATTAATGCTAATTCATCTGCTCACCCCCTGCTGGGAGTGTTATTTGTTTAAATCTGGAGATTCCCACAGCGCGTTTATATCCTCACTAGAGTGAGCGCTGCTCCCTGTAATTATTTAACATTATATGCTGATATAAATTGTAACAGTTAAAGAATGGTAATGAGGAGCAAAAAAAGGAAAAGAAACAGAAGAAAAAGAAAAAAACACGCAAACTTCACCTTGGAAATGGCAGTGTCAGCTCTTAGAACAGCCGACAGGAACTCTGGGCCTTCCTTGTGGGCAGTGTGGTGCAGCCCCCATGCCAGGAGCCGCGTGCCGTGCCAGGGTGCTCAGGCAACCCGATGTGGGGGGGGCACATGGGTGATGCCCTGTGCTCTCCGTGCACACACATGCAGAATGACATGCAGTGTACATGTTCACTGCGCCAACAGGAAGTGCACGGACCAGCAAGCCAGCTTCTTGATGAGGACTAGCCGTGCAAGAGCCTATTTTCATCGCAGCTTCCGTGTTAGCTGAAGAAATCATGGCCCAAGACACATCCCTGGGGAAATCCAGCAGGGGAGTGTGTGAGTGTTCTGGGGCTGGAATAACAAGCCATTGGGTGTCACTGTCGTTCCACTGATGAGGGCTCCAGGAGCTTGTTTTTCCCCCTGTTCTTGATCTCTGGACTGTTCCACGGTAAAGTTTCCTTGTCCAAATTTGGGGTATTTGTGAACAGTGAGACCTTCGTTTGGAGATCTCCATAAAGATGTTTCAGATAGAGTCACAGCTCTGTTTTTTTCCAAAAGTGATTTTTGGGAAAGCTCTCAAGCCAATTTTAAAGCAGTCAGTGGATTCATGGATGCCTTCAGTTCAAGCATTTGTTACTTGTCTCCAACGTACCAGGCCCCGTGCTAAGTACTGTGCATACAAAAGCAAAAGTCAGACGGTGCCTCTCCTCAAGGAACTTAGAGTGGGGGGGGGGGGTGTCAGGGTGGAAGGGTAGAACAATGCGTATGGAAATCTGTCCCCTGCAGTGAATTGATGGGGAAGGCGGAAGGCACCAAGAACTTGGGGGTCAGGAAGGCCCTGTTGATAAGAGCTGAGGGCAGGGGGCAGAGCATCCTGGGAATGAGGAGGCAGCTTGGGCAAAGGCGTGGAGATAGAAGTTGCATTCATTCCAATGAGACTTTACATTAAACTTCAAACTGTCAACCTGCTTTTTTTGTTTGTTTTTTTGTTTTTAAAAAGGCAAATAAATAGACCCCATTTTGGAAATGTGGCTTTCAGTGTAGGGTAGCAAGGGGTTCTTAGCCTGGGGTCTGTGATTGCTAATATACACACAGATACAGTTATATGCATACAACTTTATTCTAATACAATTGGTTTCTTTTGTAGCCCTATATATTTTATTTCCTCCATTTAAAAACACTCTTCTGAGAGTGAGTCTGTGGGTTTCACCAGATAGCCTGAGGATTTGGACAAAAACAAGGTGGGGAGATCCCCGAGAGTTGCTGTTGAGGAGCTGGAGAAAAATCTACTTGGAGAGGCCTTTTGGGGTAGTGCTGCTCCCCCTCTCTCCTTCTGCCACCCCTCCATTGAGGACAGAGGCGGGACCAGAGGAAGCCTACAGGCAGGCAGGCAGACTCACTCTCTGTCTCTCTGCCTCTCCCCCCTTCCCTCCTTCCCTTCTTCCTTCCCCATCTCTCTCTCTCTGCCTCTGTCTGTCTTTGTCTCTGTCTCTGTCTCTTTCTCTCTCTCCCCTTCCTTCCTTCCCCCCATCTCTCTCTCTCTTCCATTTGCAGAGTAGCGTGATTCCCCGTCCGGCCGTGCCGGCAGCATGGCGCTGTGCCAGACTTCACCACAATTCATACTGTGTCAGTTTAATAAATGTACTACTTAAATTATGAAATTACAAAAGAAAAAAGAGAATGCACTTATTCAGACTCTTAATACATTAAAAATAAGGCATTAAAACTCGGACTTTTTTTTCTCTTCCAGAATCAATAATGAACAGGAAGGGTTGTAGACATTAACAGTCATGGACATTCAAACTCTTATACATAAATTATCTTAGAAAAATGCACATAAGACTTGAATAATGTAAATACATTAATGCATTTAATAATTTAAACATTAAAGCACAAGCAGGAATCAGAGGCAGAGGTAGGGGATGGTCCTAGAACCTGTGTGTCCCACGATCGATGGCTGATTTCCCCTTGAGGAAACTCTGGGGGAGAAATCTTTCCGTGGAGCTGGAGTGAGCACTTGTCCTGGCTGAGAATCCCAGGCCAGCCTTGGATCCTACCATCTTTGTGCTCCTCTGGCCTCAAGTTCTGTGCTCCTCATCTTCTTGCCTGTGAATTACAGCTCAAGAGAAAAATGGAGATTATGGCTTCTAAGGGGAGAAACCACCTTGGACTGGCCTTAGCCTCAAACAAAACAGTCAGGTCCCCCCCCCCAAAAAAAAAAAACAAACCCGAAACAAAACACCAACATCCATCAAAACAAAGCAAAAAACAACCAACCAAATAAGCCTTATCATTCCTGACAAGGCTAAAGGGGTGTGTGTGTGTGTGTGTGTGTGTGCCTGCCTGTCCAGGAGTCAGGAAGTGGCCAGTCCTTAGAATCAGTGGTGCTTTCAGCCCCAGGGCCTTGGATGCTCACTCTGGGCTCCAGCCTAGTTCCTGGCAGCCCTTGTGGGTGGGTCTGGCCAGCACCAGGCGGATGCCTTTGGGAAATAGCTCCACAGGGAGAGAGAATGGTGACCACATATGGGGCCTTAGGGCCCTGAGGGCATAGGGTAGCTCTCCAGGGTGCAGGATGGACCAGGATTTCAATCCAGTTCACTAAGCATTTATCAAGCACTCACTGTGTCATGAGGAGGGTGCCCAACTTTGGACAAATGAGTAAATTCAAAGTATATACAAAGTTAATTCAGAGCGACATTTTGTAGGGAGAATCTGCTGCCTTGGCTGGGGCACCTGGGGCACCGGGCAGGCCTAGAGCAGCCACATTGGGCCTAGCTGTGCTCTTTTTCCAAGGGGAGCCATAGCTGGTGTGATGCTGCAGAAATCCCCGTGTTCTCACTCCTAACCACATTTTTTCCTGCTGCAATAGTAAGTGCTCTGTTGCACATATCTAGCCCCCGGAGCAGGCTCAGTGCACCTAGCAGCTCAGGGTGATGAATCTGAGAGTTGGGCCTGTTAGTTCCAGTCCTGTCCTCCGGTCATTGCCAAGCCTCACTTGAGAGTCGGAATCACTTAAGAAGCTGCAGCACATCTTCTCCAGAATGCTTAGAATGCTCCAGAACACTCCAGAAGGAGCATTTTGGAGGGTACATTTCTGCTCATTTTTTTCCCCTTTGTCCTGTAGTAGAGGTCTGTTTGTTGGCTTGGCAGGGTCAGTGGCTTCCTGCTGACTTAGCCATGGGCTAAGCTCTGAGGAGGAGCCCTTAAGGAGCCGGTGCTCATCATTGCTGGTGCCACTGAACGAATGTACCACATGTTCAGATTTCCACCTGAAACATTCTGGGACTCCAAACCTCGTTTGTGGAAGTGCTGGCCAGCCTCTGCTGGGGTCTTAAGACGGCCTTCCTTCCCATACAACACAGCTCTGTACAGAGCTGTGGATCACAATGTTCAGAGCTTCTATTGCAAACTTCCTTGGCATGGAGGGGATGGGAGAGTCATCAGCTGGGAAGAGAGCTGAGTCAAAGCTTTGTTCATTAGCTATTGTTCTCATGAAACAACGGTTCCGGGGTGTCACAGTGGAAAGGCCTAGCTATGAGGCTGAGGCTTTGGGGGCCAGCCCCAGCTCTTCTGCTTCCTGTATCGTGATGGGATGTAGGCAAGGGCATTTCTCCACTCTGGGATACCTTTTCCTCATCTGTAAAATGAGAGAGTGAGACTCGATGACCTCTAAGTCCTATGATTCTCAGTTTGTGATTCTTGAGATTTGCCAGAGATTTCCCCCAAACCTTGGCAACTGCCTCTCCTCCTTGCCCCCACTTACCAACAGTGGCGTTATTTTAAGGAAGCATGCATCCTTCCTTTATTAGTCTTTGAGAGGAGGGCCAAGTGAAGCCTCAGCCTCAGCCCCAGAGCCTGCTTTCACTTCCATCCCCTCTCCAGAATTCTCCCCATTGCCACAATACTTATCAGCTGAAGGGAGGAGAGAAGGATTCACTTGAAGTCAAAGAGCAAGGAGCCAGTTCTCTTTGCAGCTGGCTGGACACACCCAGGAACTCTTCCTCCTTTTCCTAGGGGTTCCCAGAAATCCTTTCTGACCACAAGTGTTGAGGGGCTAGATCGGGAGCTGGGAGGGGGCACGCGGGCAGAGGACTGACTTTGGTCTGCTCTTCTCCGCTTCGGAGAGCCAGCTGCCCTGGGAAGAGGGAGCAGATTGCTCTGATGTAGGGTCATTTCACCCCTGTGATAGCCTTCATGCAGATTCCCTTTGAAGAGAAAGGAGTCGGGTTCATTAATTAAAGGAGCCTGCCATAGAGAGGCCTGTAATTATAGGTGCTAGAAATCTGAATTTTAAGAGGGTTGTGCAGCTGCAGTTGGAAAAATGTAGGGAGGCACCGAGAAACACAGGCTGTGGGCAAGAATGTAGCTGAACCAGATTTGGAAGGTGAAGGTTGGGGCAGAATTCCCCTTTAAATTCATATTTAGCCTTTTTTTTTTCCCTCTTGAACCTCTGTATGTGTTTTTGATGGAGGTTACACCCTGTTAAATAAAGGGCTGGAGGAGAGAAGGGGGAGTTTGCAGGAAAAGATCCTGAGCTATGGGAGGAAGGGAAGGAGAGAGGGGCATCTTTGGGTCCCCAGAGAGTCCCACTTGGTGAGAAACAAGCCTTAGGAAGGATGCCTGAGAGGGGCCAGGGACTCTTGATGAGTGGGGATTCAATTTTAGTAAGCTCTGTTTAGATGAGGCTTGGACTGATATGGGCACTAGAACGTTTGCCCCCCGCGTCTCTGTGGGGTGATGTCTCCCAGACCCTGCAAATAACTTCGTTGTGTGGCTGGAGTCAGAACCAGGAATGCTGTCCCTACTTAGGAACTCCAGACTTGGCCCCTTCCTTTCTTTTTTATCCCTTGGCTTTGCATCTGTAGGTCTTTGCTCTCTTAGCTCCTTTCTTTTTTTTTTTTTTATTTTAGAGGGTCTGCTTTGCTTTTCTTTACCTTCCTGGGCCTCTTAAATACCCGTGTTTTTCAGTTTGCTGTGGCTAATTTGGGGAGGGGACAAGTGAAGGAAGTGATGAATGAGAGGTCCAGAGAGCAGAGATGAGCAGGTCAGAGCCCTCCCAAGACCTGCCTGTTGTTAGCTTGGATTGACGAGCCAGGGGCACTTGGAGCAAATCCTAAGGCTGCACCGAGCCGGCTCTCTGCTCTGCTGCCTTTGTCTCTGACGGGGATCACACACTTGATCCCATTTCACAGCCTGGACCCTCTGCCCCCTGCTTAGGGGATTACAACGGGCAGAAATAGAAGAGATGTGAGAACCCCCACGCCCTTCCTCATATGACTTACTGTCTGCACCAAGCCCACAGTGCGGAGTCCTCTGGGCTCACGTATGGGGATTGGGAAAGGAAGGAAGGAAGGAAGGAAGCCCCACATTGTGGCGCTCCATACGTTTGTAATACCAGGTTGTAATTCTAGGGAGAATGAAACCTCTCCTTAGCCTGAAGTGGTTTTAGGAAATAAATGACTTTTCAAGAAGAGGCCTTGACTGTACATAATAAATACCTATTTTCCTCTTGCTCTCTGGCTGGTTTGGTGCTTCCTGGGTTCCCAGCCCTTGCCCTGAAATGCTGATTCAGAAGCCTGCAGCGTCTTTGGGACTTTTTGCAGAATAAATGCGGCTCGGTCGCTTTCCTGGCACCAGGATTTCACCCTTGATTTACGGTGCTCAGCTTGTTAGCGTCCGGGCCTGCGTCAGGCGAAGGGGAGCTCGTGGGAAGGTCACTGTGTCCGTTTTGCCCTCTTGGGGAAAGAGAGAGAGCGCGCAAGTGAGTGAGTGTGTGTGTGTGTGTGTGTGTGTGTGTGTGTGTGTGTGTGTGTGTGTGTGTGTATGTGGCAGGGGCGATTGCTGGTTCCACTTTGTGTTGGAACTAGAAGGAAACTTGGCCAGCTCCACCCCACCTTCCATCCCGTATGTCCTCCAGCAGTGGGGCGAAGGGGGGTCTTGACAGCCTTGGTCAGAACTGAAGGATGGCAAGGTCAGAGTGGACCAGACAGCTGTCTGGGCCCCAGCCCCTCTTTTCACTTTTGCCCTTCTCTCTCACACACAGCCTGCCAGACCGGGCCCTCCCATCCCTGCTTTCTGCATCCCTGATGCTGGAAAGAGCTCGGCTTCAGCCATTTATTGCATATGTGTGTTCCCCAGAGTGAGTGGCCGAGAGCAGCCTGAGCTCCTGCTCCCCCAGCGGAGGTGGCTCAGCTCCTGGCTCTGCCCTCCGTCCTTGGCAGACTTGGCCACCTCAGGTCTTTCTTGTTGTCCCAGGCATTAGACTGGCCAATGGGGGCTCAGACCTGCCCACAGCACTGGCTCTGCAGGATTAGACAAATGGGAGGCGCTGACTGCCCTGTGCTGTGGGTCCCTTTTCTGGTGGAAATGTCATGCTTATCCTCAACCCTGCAACGTCCCTTACACACTGTTGATTTTCCCCATTTGTCCCACCTGTTCTCTCCCTTCTCACCCCTGCAGCAATGGCCGGGCACATAGGCACGAACCACAGCAACATGTAAGGACCCCACCTTGCCTGGCATGTGGGAGCAGAGAGAAGCACCTAATTGTATCCAAGCCGCTCCAGGTTCATGTGTGTGGAGCCCATGGTGCTGAAGGCATCCAGACAGCATCTGCTGTTATCGAATCACTCGTGAATCTAGCTAATTAAAATAGAGCTTCATTTTTCTGAACCATTGTTTGGCAGGAATTCGAAACGGGCCTAACCCAATTTCTGCGTGTTTATGAGCCTTTATTATATCAGAGGTACTTTTCTGTAAATGTAGAGGGCAGCGCTAAATGAATTGATCCGCACGGTATCACTGTAGACGCACTCTGGACTCGCTAATGATTTCTCCTTGAGTTTGCTGGTTTCCAGACACACTTTGGAAAGCTTCATGTTTTCTCTCGCTCTTCCCCCCCCCCCTTCTCATCTGCTTTTTCTCTCATTCCCATTTCCTTTTCTCCTTCCCTTCTCTTTTGTTTGTTCTCTTCGGGAAGTTTTCTATCCGCTACCCCCCTCTCTCCTTCCCTCCCCCATCCCCTTCTCTCTTCTGGATCTTTCTATTTCTCCTAGGATCAGGTCTTTCCTTTGTCCACTCTCACTGCTTTTTACTTCATTTCTCCCTCTTTTCTCCCCCTTGCCCCCTCTCTCCACTTTCTCATCCTTCCTCTATTCCCCACCCCCCTTTAATAAAATGTTTGTAAACCTTTTCCTTCACATGCAAATACAGACTAGGGCAGATGCAGGCAGGTGCCCTCCACTGGTATGGGAATTTAGCCTTCTCCAAGATGATAGCAGCCTATTTTTGCTGTACTGAATTTGTGTTTATTTTTATTTTCCTTTTAAAAAAGATTTTTCAAACTGCATATACAGTATTTTATAGGGTGTTAATTTGCTTTGAAGTTGAAAAATGCTGTCTAAGTGCCAGCTAATGATTCCTCAGAACACACTGGTGAGGTCCTAGTATTAACCAAATTTTACAGATGAAAAAAATGAAACAGAGACTGAAATAGGGAGGATAAGTAACTTGCCCAAAGAAAGTTGTTTACAGAGCCAGAATCTAGCCAGGGCAGTCCTGGCTTTTAGGCATTGTATGCCAAGCTCAAGTATCTGCATCTCCTGGGCACCAGAGAGGTGAGAAGGCTTGCCCTTTCCTCCCCTCAACTTTCACTTGGGCTCCAGGGTCCAGCTCTGATTCTCCATCTCCAGTAAGTAGGCCCCTCGTGTTCTCCATCTCTAATGATCGCAGCCCTGCAGGAAGAGCTGCCATATTTGATTGAATTTAGCCCTTCTGGAATGACGTGTGTTGGAGATCTTCTCTCGCATTATCATGGCCTGTATTATTGCTAATGCAGTTTGGCAGTACAGGTGTGGCCTGGGCTCCCTGCCCCCATGCCCACCTCCCTGCCCTCCCCAGGGCATGGCTGCATCCTTATTGGGCCCATAGGCAGTGGCTGCAATGACTGGAAACCAGAGTTAAAATAGAGATGCTGAGTGGAAGGAGGGGGAGACTGCCAGAGAGAAGATACCTGGGTCCCCACATTTCTATCCTAATTCACTCCCCCCACACACACTTTCGGAAATGGATTGGTTGGTTGGTTTTCTCTTCTGTTCACAACATAAAAAGAAGAATCACAGGTAGCATCCCGTGAGTTTTTTACTAGAGCATACGTGAGTCTGTTTATCTTAATAGGATTCTTTCTTTTTCATGCCAGGCTCTGTCTTATCTCAACTTGCCACTTCTGTCCTGAACTAGCATACTTCATCTCAGCTCTGGGCTTTTGGCATCTTAAGTTAGGAGAGGAGCTGAGTTTCCCTGTTTTCTGGTGTCACACTGTATGATGTGCCCACTGGGCACTCCATAAATATTCATCCATCATTGCTGAGCTCTTGGCCTTCCATCTCTTAGGACACTACCCTGAAGACTGACTGTCCTTGCCTTGGGATAGTAATACAGCTAAACCCAGGAAGACTAGGCTTGCCCTAGTTCCCTTCAAGCTCCCTGACTCAGGCACACAAGATCTTTGCTAATTTCTCTGATAGTGAGCCCATTGCCCCTTATATTTGTGCATGTTGCTTTTCCCAAAGAATGCAGGCCCCTTGAGGGTAGGAACAGATTCAGGTTTGTCTTTTGTACCAGTGCCTGCTTGCTACATAGTAACTGGTACTTAATATATTCCTGTTGATGGATTGATATTTACTTTGTAGCTACTGTTTCTCTTTCCTCCCCTCCCTACCCCATTCCTAGCACCTACCACGGTGTCTGATACAAAGGAGGCATATATCACTTGTCAGAATGAATCGAATTTCCCACTTGAAGCCACTTTTTAAAAATTGTAATTTTGGATAGAAGTCTTTCTAAAGTGGATTACTGCTTTCCTTGCCTTATTAGACAGACTAGATTGAACATTTGTTCTTCTGTCATTTCAATTGTGTCTGAGTCTTCATGACCCCATTTGGGGGTTTCTTGGCAGAGATCCTGGAGTGGCTTGCCATTTCTTTCTCCAGCTCATTTTACAGATGAGGAAACTGAGGCAAACAGGGTGAAGTGACTTGCCCCGGGCTGCACAGCCAATAAGTGTTTGAGGCTGGAATTGAACTCAGCAAGATGAGTCATCCTGATTCCAAGCCCAGATCCCTGAACTGGACAGAATGTATACTTTTTGGAGAGATGGTACATTGTCATGATCAGTTTTATATTGGAATACTGGGGTGGTCCTAGGGCTTGTGGAAGGGGGAGCAGGGAGTGGTCTGGCTCTGCAATGAATGAATCTAGAATGTCCTTGTGCTTTTTTGGCATAACTTTTGGTCTCCCTTGCTCTCAGGCTGAGAGGCCGAGTGGTAGTTGTATACAATGTAAAGTAAGCTCCTCTCCGAAGTCACCAAAGGGGGTTGGGACACATTGTTTCAGCACAGAGATGACAAGTTTGGGGGTAAAGCAGGTGAGAACTCTGGACTGAAGTGTTAGGCATTTGGATCACTTCTTTCTCAGGTAGCTCACACTTCTAAGATATGTTAAGGTTAACAAAATACTCTTCTCACAGCAGTCTCACTAGGCAGGCAGCATGAACAGACAGATCCACAGACCTACCTGATGAGGGCCAGTGCTTGGACTTGAATCCAGGTCCCTCCTGCCTCTCGTCTTTTCTGTTATATGCTGCCTCACCTGAACTGTGTCTAAATTTGTTAGCTCCAGGGAGGACCTCAATGATTCTCCTTTGAATAAAGTAGATGGACTTGGGCTAAATTGGGTTTGTGACGTCTGTCCTGGGGGCTAGAGAGCCTTAGTGCTTTTTCCTGAATGTTGGCTTTGCCCTGTGTGGTGATGGCCCAAGACCCGAGTTCCAGATAGCTGAGGTGTCATGCTAGTCATCCCTCGGAGATCTGAACTGGAACTACTTCCTGACTTAGGTATTTGGAGTCTCTGTTGGAATGGGTTCAGTGAGAACCAAAATTGTGGTTCCTTTGTATTCCTGCCAGTCTAAAAGTCAAGGCGGCATCCCCAAAGGTTCAGAGGAAGAGCATGGACCCTTAGCTTCTCTGAACCCCTTAAACAGGGGCTAAATAGCATGAGTTTATTGTGACAAAAGAGCTTGAGGCATTACGGAAATCCCAGTTTTATTGTTGCTTGGAGAGAATAGGTTGTTTAAGCTTGATCCCACCCCCCACTCCCCCCCATGCAGACCTCACACAAAAGGAAGGTGCATCTGAATGGTCAGGGCACCTAAATAATTCTCTGCTGGCATTGGGGTGGGCTCAGAATGAATGCACATTGCCCAGGAAGCTTCGTGTTTGCTGCTGTGTTTGCACTCACAGCTGATATTGATATTGTAGGAGAAACTTTAACCCTTTAGTTCAAATTTACAAGAAATGCCGTTTCCTTTTAGGTTAAAAAAAAAAAAAAGTCTAAGAGAGCATTTGATTTGAAGAACCAAAAGTCTAGGAAATGTATCCTGGAGTCCTCGTCAATTTGAGCCCTAATGAAATAGAAAAAAGACTCAATAAAAGCTCCTTTATTACTTTAAATGTTTAAATGTGGAGTTTTTAGCCATCAGGTTAATGTTTTTGTATCCTTTTCTGATTTGATTGGGAGCACTTTTCCAGGTATCTCTGGCACTTGAGTGCTAATCTGATTTCCACAGATAAATGGTGCTAGCTGCAGCCCTTACATCACTGCATTTTTGCTTCAACATTATTTTATCTGGTTTTACTGTAAAAGTTAATAACTCTCTGGCCGGGTATTTAAACAGGCAAGGGAAGAGAGAGGAAGATAAGCAGAAGATGATGGGGGTGGGGGCAGGGGAGAGAAGTTTCAGGAAGCTTTTGTAAAAGTGGGGGATTCGGTGTCTTAGAAATGTTTCCCTAAAGAGAAAAGGGACACAGGCAGTGGAGATAGCCATCAGGCATAGCAAGGTGGTGATCCATAATCCTTCAGATAAAAAAGTGTTGAACCTTCCTCTGTTTCCCAGGCAGGGCTTGGAGGCAGCGGAATTGGGTTATCATTGATTTAGTGGAAGAGGAGAAGGATGCTAAGGAGGCCTGATTTGTTTAATGGTGCGGATTTTCTAAAATTTTGGTTTTAATTCGAAGAAATGGATGCGCATACACATAGCGGCTGGTAGATTACCAAGAAAGCTGGAAAAAATCAGCAAAGGTGAAATCAGCAGCTGGATCATCTAGAAAGTGTTATTTTCAGTACCCCATTGTGGTAGAGGAAGATGGCACATGACTGATGGAGACCAGACCGACATTTGGGGCCCAGAAGAGGCCTTCACTTAGTTATTTCTTTTTTAAAAGTGGCTGGGTGTTTATTAGTTGCAAGGCTCGTCAGGGAAAGGCACATTTGTGACCCTTTGGGAGAGGCTGGTGAGAGACTCCCGACCTCATGGCCTTGCTGTAGATTCCTATTTTGAGTTACCAGCTTAAGGGGTGCCCAGTCTTGTCGAGGGCACTGCTAATTGCTGGCCTTTGGAACTATGGACACAGGTCTGAGGATGCTCCCTCCAAACGTGGCCACCTGGGCTTCACCAGCGTGATCACGTCCTCTTGTGTCATCTAAGCAGCATGTAGCTAGCAGCTCCAGTCAGAGGGGCAGAGCTGGGTTGTGGAGACAGCAGACCCTGTGGGACTGAGTTCAGATCCTTGTTCTGCCACTCACTCCCTATGTTGTGACCTTAGGCAAGTCACTTCACTTTCTGTCCATTGAGCAGGTTGGACTAGAGGCTGTGTGAATGGTTCCAGATCTGTGATCCTCTGTCACCTTCTCTGGACTGTGGTTTCTTTCTCTGTAAAACGAGAGGTTGGGCTAGGTGATCTCCGAGGTCCTTCCCAGCTTTAAGTCATGTTCTTGAAGAGAACCAGGTTTTGGGGGAACTCCTACTTGGTTGGTTAGTTCTCTTTTCACTTTCTGCAAAGCCACTCAGGTAATATTTGGTGATTTTCCAGAAGGCCAGCCCCTTGACATGTGGGGTTATCTGAGGTGGCAGTATCCTCCCGATGCTAATATCGCTTGGAATTGAGTAGCCCGCCTTGTCGTCATCTGAGTGGAAGGTGCTAAGTCATTGTGAAGTGCCCCTGCCCTTGTACATCTCTCTTGGTGATGGTCTATCCAGTGTCTAACATTCAGTGAAGACTGAATGCTTGAAGTTGTCATTACCCATGACACAACCTTTCCCCGTACCCTTCCTAATCACCCAGCCGCTCAAGAGTGCATGACTAGAGCTTCCCCAGGCTGGCTGGCTTGGGCTTCCCAAGGATGAGGCGGAGAGTGCGGCAGGAAAAGTAACCTTCAAAAAGTAGAAGAATGATACCGTGCTTGAAAGGGTGCAGGGGCCGGAGGGGTGAGGCAGGCCAGGGGAGGAGCTTTAGGAAGGTCCCCGTGGCCAGAGCCTGCCTCTTGTTAGTCTTGGAGTCACCGTGTGATCTCACACTTCTCCCAAGGAGCATCTTGGACACTGAGTCATTACATTCCTTCGGAGTGATTCAGCTCAGCAGCAGGACACCTTCATTAATTTGACAGCATCAGGCCTTGATGCTTTCCGCTTCCTCTTTTACAATGAAGGGAAATGAGAGGGATTCAAATACCAACTCTGGGGAAGCTGGGGGGCA
The DNA here is from genome assembly GCF_019393635.1 of Dromiciops gliroides. Taxonomy (NCBI): domain Eukaryota; kingdom Metazoa; phylum Chordata; class Mammalia; order Microbiotheria; family Microbiotheriidae; genus Dromiciops; species Dromiciops gliroides. Next base: position 624,541,468 of record NC_057863.1, on the reverse strand, counting down.
GAGGGTGTCACAAGTGCCCTTTAAAAACCTTTTAGGGTAAGCCGTTGAGGGCTTTGCCTTAGCATCCGTAGTGTGGCCTGGGATCTGGCAACAAAATGGTGTCACTTGTCCCTCAGGCCGCAGATCCCACCCCCACCCCTCACCAAGCCACCCTAGCTAGCATCCTGCCAGATTGTTCCCCCGCCCCCCTCAGGTCACTACCACCGCGATCCATGCAGACTGGCATTTTCTTCCCCTTTTCAGTATGGACGTTATTGCAGTTTCTTCTGTAAACAGGACTTCAAACAATTTGCTACCAGTTGGATTTCAAAGCCAAGGAAAAGGCAAATGTCATCCTTTTTTTGTTTTCCCTCCTACCCTGCCCTGGTGCTCCTCTTTGTTGGCAGCATCAGAAATGCTAGGTGGGCTGCTGTGTAATTTTAGGCAGGAGTGCATGGGGACAAGAGGCATTCATTCACATCGGCTTGCCTTTTTTTTTTTTTAAACCCGAAAGGATGCCGTGCCTTTTCCGTGGCCTCCCCAAAGACACCATGTTCTCTTCCCTGAAGCAAGGGTCTTATAGTTTGCTCACAGCATCACGTCGGGGGGTGGGGCTGGAGGGGTGGGGGAAGAAGAGCATCTGGTAGCTTGGCTACAAGAGGAGCAGATTGTTGAGAAACTGTGGGTTTTCTGGGGTTTCTTACTCATCTGTAAAAATTCACTTTGGGCTGGAAACAGGGACCCCAAGTGTGAGCTTGCAAGACAACAGATCCCTTCCCACATCGTCCTCAGTTGGCTCCCGTGCTTTTACTTGCCCATTCCTGGCTTCAAAACAAGCCCCCTAAAGAAAATCCCTCTGGGACAGAATTTGGGTAAGAAGTCCACGCGGCCGATTTTAACCCAGGTGAAAACAAATGAGACCGGCAGAGCCATTTCTTGTTGAAAGGGAGGTTTCTGCGCATGTGGAGTCGCTACTTTTCATGGGGGCTTTTACTGCATATATCAGTGTGTTTTAAGAGAGACCAGGGTCAATAATGCATGCTTTAGAATTCCCCAAATACAGATATGCACAATAGACCTGAAAATATGCTGTGTTCTGTCATGTCAACCCGTGTCCGCTCTTTCTGAGCTCCGGAGCGTTGCTTCCCTGCCTGCAGAAAAAAACCCAAGCACAAACAGAGCAAAGTAAAACAAAGGAAATGAAGCCGGCTCCTCGAAGCTTAATTAACGCCAGGTTGTGGCCCAAATCGACAATGGGAAGGGCACGATGACAAAACCCAGGAAATTCCAGGCTGCACGGGACACTCGTTCCTTTAACTCCTTGCTGCCTGGATGGTCGGGGGGGGGGGCGATTTGATATCTCCCCCCCCACACACACACAACCGACCTAGGCACGCAGAGCCTCCCTCCTGCCCTCCTTCCCACTCTCTCTGCCTTCCCCTCTCTGGCCTCCCCCTTCACCTTCTGACTGTAAATGAAACATACTTTTTGTGTGTGGGGGATAATTGTAGCTAACTGTGCTAAAAGTATCTCGATTTTGTAGCCCTCAGAAAAGGGGAAAGAGTAAAGGAAAAAAAATCCCTGTCACTGTCATCTGTTCATTTTTTAATGAGCAATTTTAAAAAATTGAAAATAAAAGAGGAAAATGAATAGGTGTTGAACCAGCCTGTGATATGTAAATGCCAACTAGTAATTACCTAAAACCTCAATTTTCATTCTGTTTCATCTTGCAAAACATTTCATTTTCACTGAGTGAAAACACTTAATTTGGGCTGTTGAGTTGGGGAGAGTGGCCCTCCTCTGGCCTGCACCTCCCCCCAGCCCCAGCTAGGGGGCGGACTGGTTCCGTGCTTGGCCCTCACTGGCATGTCCCCCGGCCACCCCAAGGTTATCCCCCTCTTGCCATTCCAGTGGCTCTGCAGGAGCCCCTCCCTTGCCCAGCCTTACTGGGCTGGTTTCGGGGAGCTTTTTATTCCTACTTGTCCTTTGCAGAGCGGTGGATTGAATTTTGGCTGACCCAGCCTTCCTCTGCACATTTCCTTTCCAAGCTCTTACCTGACTCCCTGAGAAGCTGCCTTCGGGCCTGGCCCCCAGCCTTCCTGGGATGGGAGGCCTGGCCATTCCCTTCTCCTTCACCATTTCAGGAGGACGTAGTGGCTACCCTAGCTTGACGGTCACAGTCTCCCTCCTCACATGAATGTTGGATCATTATTCCAGAATTTCTGATGCTTTTCCTTTACGTCTAGTTTGTTTTCTCTTATTGGGACTTGCCATCTTTAGAAGGAATTTGTACACTGCTTCTGGGCAGGGAACCTGCTTTGCCTCGCTTCCTTGCCTTCCCAGCCTGTCCTCTAGTTAGAGAGAACTGAGAATGACAGTGCCCAGGACAACACATGAGCTATTAGCATTGAATTCTATGTGGAAGACTCAGCCTAAAGCTGGGCATCTCAGACTGGAAAGGATCCTGGGCATAGAAATCTGAATTGGGCGTCCCAGTACCCCGAATCCAAGCAAGCTCTGCCTGGAACCTCAGGGAGCCCAGCCTCTTTAGTGAGATATACAGCTTCCTAATTAGCCCCTTGCATTCTGTCATGAATGCTGGCATCAGCGTTCTCCGATGTGTTTCTCTGATTAACAGCTGCTTTGCTACTATTTCCTCATGCCACCGATGACCATATTTGTCAAGGAACTCCTGACAGAGCACCGATTTCTTAGGAAAACGCAGCATTTCGGTTTGACTGGGGTTTTCGCATTCTCCGCAGTGGCAGCTTTCTAAGGCAGCCCTCGTTATAGTGCGAGTTAGCGTTAGCCTGATGCTTGTTAGCAAGATTCCGAGTATGGTGTCTGCTGTAGAAGAAGGCAGATCCCCAGCAGAGAGGGTGGCTTTAGTGGGGGGGTGATGATGACCTCCTTTTGCTCTTCAGCCTTCATGTCTGTGTGGTCTGAAAAGGACTTGACCTTGAATGCTTATTGTCAGAAATCTTTGAAATTGTTTTACAATTAGAAATAGTGCTCAGTGAATTTCACATTTTAGGAGCGAGGGTGTGTGTGTGTGTGTGTGTGTGTGTGTGTGTGTGTGTGTGTGGCATGCAGGGTTCTGGAACTGGGGGCTTTCCAAAGATGTGTCACTGATGACAATGCATCAGTGGTTTACTTGTCAGGTGTAGCGGGGAAAGGTTTTCTCCAACCTGGGGTTTGCATTTAGGTCTTCTTAGCTCATCCTTTCCCCTTGTGAAAAGCATCAGCTACATTCTGGATAGATGGAAGCTTGCAAGAGAATCCCATCTAAGAAATGACTTCTCCCCAAAGGCCCTTAAGGATTCCACCTTTTGCCAAAGGGCATTTATCTCCCTGTCCCAGCACAGTGCATAGTTCAGGTAGAGATCGACTCTGCGGTTGGTGGAGCTTGTTGATTTGTACAGATCCTGCTGTGAGACACACAAATCTCACACCATTTGGCAGCTACTCCAAGGACCAGATATAAGTTCATCTTAAAGTTCCTTCCTCTAAGCTGCTGCCACTCACTTTAGCATGACAGATGATGCTACAAGTTCACACAGAAAAAAACCTCAAGTCTTCTTCCTCTTTTACTGTGAGGTCTACTTTGTAGTTTCAAATAAGGAAGAGCCACTCCCGTGACCTCATTACTCCAAGTTGTAGGGTTAGTTTATGGGTGTGTGTGTGTGTGTGTGTGTGTGTGTGTGTGTGTGTGTGTGTGTGTAGGGGTGGGGAAGAATAGAGACTTGGCTTCTGTTTTCTTCTAGGGTTCTCTCCCCTTTTCTCAGGTTTTGTGGCCAGCAAGGTAGCTAGCTTTCATTCCCTAAGAAGCTTTCGAGGGCAGGTATAATGCAAAGGCAGACCAGTTTCCTATTTATCATCAATTCATCAGGGAGTGCCTTAGACACAGCAGCACCAAGGGTTTCACAGCAGAATCTCCCCAGCTTGGTGTACTCCCACAACATGTGCAATCAAGTTCCTGTCTCCCTTTTACATCTTTGACATTGAGGGAGAAGATTTGGCCTAAGTTTATGTAATTTGATTGGGCACAAGTAAAGCCCATGAATAGTTAAATTCATTTTCTAATTAGGAAATCAACTGATACTATGGGACAGGCTACAGGAACCCCATCACTTAATCCAACAAAAGCATGAACGGAGAGAGAGAGAGAGAGAGAGAGTGTGTGTGTGTGTGTGTGTGTGTGCTCGAACACATTGCAGAGGGAAGAGAGGGTTAGGGTCTCCTGGAGTTAATGAAAAGTGTCCAGCTGCAGAAGTAGAGGAAGGAAACAGACTGCGAGCTCTTCAGTAATTTGGCCCACTAAAGTCTTTGCATTATGGATAAAGATTTTTGGAAAATCTGTTAACATCTGTGTATGAATCACAGGGCTTATAAAATTCTCGATCTGCCAGGCCCTTTTTTTATTGTGCTACCAGCTCCTTGGAGGGAGGGGGAGAAGGAGGGAAAGGGTAAAGAGTAGCTAAAGAAACAATTAGTGAAAGGAGGAGAGAGGTTTTCCTCTGTTTACACTTAGATGTAGCTGCTTATTTGGGCATCTTTCTTATTCAGCACATTACAAGGAGGCTATTAGTTTGGGTACTTTATATTTTTGCATCTGGCGCAGTGGTATCGATGCCGTTAAATATGTGATTTGCCTGTCGCCTGCATTTTCCGACAGAGATCAAGAGGGGCATAAACCAGCCCCAAACACACTTTATGCAGGTGTTTGACTGAATTATTTTATATGGCTTAGAATTAGCGGCTGGAAACTTTAAAAAAAATTGTTCATATTTTTGCAAGTTTGAAGTGTGCCGGGACTTTGTCAAATTCCCGTTAAAATAAATACGTCAATTTCATCCCTCTTCCAAATTCATTTATCTTGCTTTTTTAAAAGGTGTTTTCTACTTTACCTGATGTTTAAATTGGATTCGCTCGTTTATGCTGTTCTTTGCTATATCCCCCACGTTTTTCTTAAATGAATTACTAATGACAGAGCACTCCATCATCCCCTCTCTACAGCCACTTTAAGGAAAGCATGGTGATCTAAACCTTTTAACCTATTAAAGATGATTTTTCCCAATTGAATCAGACCCACCGCAGGTGTAATAACTAATCATTTAAACTACACCTGCTATTATGTATTTTTAAGCCATTATGCGTGTTGGATAGATGATAATTCATGTTTATTGCATTGTCCGATGGATCCGTTTTGCCTACACTAGCCTGATTAATGTATTTAAAGAAATAAGAGATGCAATTTTAAAAAAAAAAATTGATGGAATGCGCCAAGCCCTGCATTGAGTGCACCATTAAAGCCATCAAAACTTTGCTCTCTGACCAGAAATGCATTGACGCAGGACTGTATTCAAAAACAAGGTGAAACACATTCATTTGAGTGGTGGGATTTTGTGTTTCCTTTCTCTGCCCTGGGAAATTTTGGAGGGATAAGGGAAAGGTTTCTGTCTCAGTGGGTTAACAGCAGGATGAGACCATTAGTGTGTGCTGTTGAAGACCTCTCTGTCCCCATTTCCTGTGTACCCTCTAGTACCCCTGTGGAGAGCTGGACACAGGGAATGCAGCATGGTACCTAGACTCCCCTCTTCTCGTGCATTTCCCTCAGCTGGAGAACAGCATCTTCTCACTTAGCCATCCACCCTGTGACCCAGGTCCAGTGATCTCCTTGGCCACACCCACCCATCCTTTCCTGTCTTGGCACAGAAGATGGCTTCCTTTCCTTCTTAATGTGGAAGATATATCAGCTGGTGTTTTGTTCATAATATTGGAGGGGGCTGAGGATAGGGGAGGGTCTGGATTTGGTTCAACCAGAAAGGAATGGCTAGTGTACCATGCACGGCCTCTTATGTATGCTGTAGCGCTGGTTTGACTCTAGCCTGGTCCAGATGGTAATGATCAAAGTTCCAAAGGAGGCAGCCACAGTATAAGTGGAATCTGAAGATGGAACTTTCCGATTCTGGGTCTGTAAACTACCTGGGGGAGCCTGCCTGCTTTATGTAGAGGCAGGACCTAAGTGGAGCTTTGTGGGAAGCTAGTGAGTCTAAGAAGCAGAGGGCAGAGGAGGGGAGGCAGCACCCACATGGTATGACAGCTCCCGCAAAGGACCAGAGGTCTGCGGCCAAGAGGTCAATTTGGAATGCAGTGTGAGTGAAGGGCACAAATGCACAAGATGGCCAAGGTGAGGACAGTAGGGAACTAGTCAAGCTTCTTGAGAGGGACAGTGACATGATCAAACTTGTGTGCCTTAGAGAGACTTGACAGCTCTTGAAAATAAAAAGCTGGAGTAGAGAAAGGGGAGACCATGGAGGAAGTTACTGCCTTAGTTTAGGCTGGAGGGGAGGTGGTGGCAGCGTGAGGCAAGGGGGGAAACTTCTGGAGAGAATGTGGAGATAGAATTAACAGGACCTGGCAACCGAATGATATAGAGGAGAGGGGTGATGGAGGGGGAAGAGTTGAGGATGGCCCTGGGTTGCATGGGCTTGGGTAACTGGAAGGAGGGTTGCAAGCTCATCTGAAAGAGGCAAGTTTGGAGGGGGGACAGACATCGTGAGCAAGCTAAAGTTGCCTGTTCTGGACGTTTCAGATTTGAGGTGCCTGCAGGATCTCCTTGGTGGAGATGTAGCAAGTAGTTGTGGGCCCATTGATTGGCACAAAGTTGTCTTGGAATAAATATTCATTGATGACAGTGGTGGTGCTGGTGATGACGACGATGCCTGGGGCCCCAGAGAGACCCTGACTGATGGGTATATAGATCTGTGAGTCATCTGCGTAGATGGGATAATTGAATGCATGGGATGGGAGGGAACTCATTTTAGAGGGATTTGTAAGTGTAATCAGGGAGAAGAGGGAGCTCATCACAGAGCACCTCTTTTTTAAATGAGGTAGGAGGCCGGATCCTCTGCTATGGGGAAGTGGAGGTTAGGGAGGAAAAGAGAGGCTTGCATGGGAGGCAGTGAAACGAGGCTGGGTGGCACCGTGGAGATCCCAGCATGTGGAGTTGAAAGGGACGTTAGTCTGAAGTGACACTGGCCTCCTGGCTGTTCTGTGAACAAGACCCTCTGTCTCTTTGCTGCAGGCTTGGTCTCTGCCTACAATGCTCTCCCTCCTCCCCTCTGACTTCTACCTCCCTGGTTTCTGTTAAGTCCCAACTAAAATCCCATTTTACTGGTAGCTTTCCCCAGTCCTTCTTATCACTACTACTGCTACTGAGGCTGTTGCTAGTTAGCTAGCATTTATATAGCACCTACGATGTGCCAAGCATCTTGCCCATCCTTTTTGATCCTTACGACAGCCCTGGAAAGGAGTTGCTGTTATTAGCCCCATTTTACAGTTGAAGAAACTGGAGGCAAACAGAAGTTAAGCGACTTGCCCAGAGTCAAATGGCGAGGAACTGAATTCTTCCTGACTCTAGGCTCAGCGCTGTATCCACCGCACTCCACTTAGCTGCCTCGCTTCCACTATTAATTATTTCCTCTTCTTCCTTTATATAACTTGTCTCCCCCATTAGATTGTGAGCTTCCTGAGGGCAGAGACTCTTTTTTTGCCTCTCCAGTGCTTGGCACAGTGCCTGGCAAGGAGCAGTCACTTCATCAGTGTTGATTGATTAGCTGAGTGCCCAGCCAAGATTATCCATAATGTTTGTACTATATTGTCACCACCCCAACTATCTCCACCCCTGTATGTGATACTTAGAGCCATCTTAGTATTTACATCCCTGAACCTTTATTTCCTCATCTGTTCAATGGGGATAATTTCACTGGGCTATTGGGAGGATCCAATGAAATAATAGATTTAAAGCACTTTGCAAACCTTTAAGCTCTATATAAGCATGAGCTATTAGCTTTTATTATGACGATGATAGTGGCTTTCTGGGAAAAGCTTATGGCCCCAGGCAGTTAGCTACCAACAGATTGGAGTTGAGCCTGGATCCTGAGAAATAGCATGTAAAGGCATATTGATGTGTGTTGTTGGTTGAGGGACCAACATTTGACCAAAATGGAGAACCCCTGAATTTATCTTCAAAATAGTATGTCTTGGTTATTATAAGTCTTAAGACCCGAAGATTGTGGAGTAGCCATTTGGTCCAATCATTTGCCTTTTCTGGATTACTTGGGACTCTTAAGAAATGTCTTATCTGTAACCTGCATTAAATTTGCATAAAAGGATGAGGAAAGAAAAGAGATTACCACTGTCACCATGGGCTATCACGGTTTTCCATCCTTTGAACAGCAGCCAGTGAATGAACGGTGTGTCTACCCAGGATGGGTCGTCCTCACCTGGAACCGGAGATTAGATTATTCTCCTGGTTTTGATGAAGCGTCATCACAGAGGTCATATAAAATGACCCCTCTCCTCTCTGGGGCAGACTGGGGTTTCCCTGCTTCTTGCCTGTTGCCCCAGTGTCAATAGGTGCTGTTGATGTATCAAGTGAGGTGGAAGTTAAGTTCTTCGTCAGCTTTTTTGCCATCCCCCTATTTGGCTTGTGAGCAAGAAGACTCTAAGATTGCTTCCAGTGTTGTTCCTCTGGTGACGTGGGCTGGTCAGTGTTCGTTAGCGGATCCTTCATACGCTCATTCTCCTTTCATTTAGTCCTAGCTGTGTGTAAAACACTGCTCTAGCCCCAGACTAGCAGCATTCTTCTCTGAGCTCTTCAGACTACCCTCGAACCACAGTGAGTGGTGATGGCCTGCCCTCAGGGTGGTGGTCTGCTGGGGATGCTTCTAGATTTTTAGCTTCCCAGGGAATATCAGATCAGCTTTGAGTTTTTGGCAAACACTGTTGATCTTTGTTGGGGATTAGATATAGAAGGAGTGTAAGACCTGGTGGACCTGCTCTCCAGGAGCTAACAAGTGATGCCTGCAGTTGTTGGAAGGATTAGGTGGAGCACAATCCACCACTTCACTGTGTGCAGTGGAGGGGGCAGTGTGAGAGGAGGGGGGCTCACACAAACATCGAAGAGCATCTGCAGGGCCCTTCTCTTTGGTCTGTTTCTCCATTTTGATCATCTGTAAAATGAGGGGGCTGGACTAGATCAGTGGTTCTCCCTGTGGTCAGAGCATCCCCTGGAGTCCTGAAGACCCTCAAAACTGTTTTCACACTAATAGTAACATAGTTTCATATCATGTACAGCAAATAATGATAGAAATAACCCACATAAACACAGCTGGTTGGGGGGCAGTCCTCAACAATTTTTTAAATCATAAAAGTATTTTATTCTTTTCCAGTTACATGTAAAGATAGTTTTCAACATTTGTTTTCGTAAGATTTTTAGTTCTAAATTTTTCTCCTTCCCCCCTCCCCAAGACAGAAAACAATCTGATAAAGGTTATATATGTACAATCACATTAAACATATTTCTACATTAGTCATATTGTGAAAGGAGAATCAGAACAAAAGGTAAAAACCTCCAAAAAAATGGCCCAAAAGTAGAAACGGTATGGTTCAATCTGCATTCAGAATCCACAGTTCTTTTTTCTGGATGTAGAGAATATTTTCTATCATGAATTCTTTGGAATTGTCTTGGATCATTGCACTGCTGAGAAGAGCCAAGTCTATCACAGTTGATCATCACATAATGTTGCTGTTACTGTGTACAAAGTTCTCCTGGTTCTGCTCACTTCACTCAGCATCAGTCCACTTAAGTCTTTCCAGTTTTTTTTTTCTGAAATCTTTCTGTTCATCATTTCTTATAGCACAATAGTATTCCATTACATTCTTATACCACAACTTGTTGAGCCATTCCCCAATTGATGGGCATTCCCTCAATTTCCAGTTCTTTGCTACCACAAAGAGAGCTGCTATAAATATGTTTGTACATGTGGGTCCTTTTCCCAGTCCTCAACAATTTTTTTTATTTTTTTTTATTTTTAGTGAGGCAGTTGGGGTTAAGTGACTTGCCCAGGGTCACACAGCTAGTAAGTGTTAAGTGTCTGAGGCTGGATTTGAACTCAGGTACTCCTGACTCCAGGGCCGGTGCTCTATCCACTGCACCACCTAGTTGCCCCCCTCAACAATTTTTAAGAGTATGAAGGGGTTCCAAGTTCAAAAAGTTTGAGAATCTCTACAGGCAGCTTAGTGGCTCTGAAGTTTGCTCCTTTTTGCTTTGTCTTCTTGGCTTCTAGGGCAGGGCCTTATACATGGTAGATGCTTACTAAGTGTTTGGGGAGTTGAATGAAGTTAGTATTTATTGCATGCCTATTGTAGGGATAGCAAAGGAGTATAAAATAGGGCATTCTTTCCTCTGCCTTGAGAGGCGGGCGGTCTAGTTGGAGGGAACAAGAAATAATGCACATGAAACATTTGAGTAACAATGCAGTGTGGTATATGACTTCCAGCCATGTGGTTCTGGAACTCAAGTTGAACCTTGAAGAATGAGAAGTAAGGGAAGAATAAAGGGGCCAGGCATACAGTGGCCAGAGGGTCACCAAGGAGACAGGCCTGGCTAGGAGAGGTGGGAAAGTTTCATCAGTTCAATAAGCATTTTTAAAGTGCCTGCTATGGGCCAGACACTTTGTACTTGGAGGTTATGTTCTTATGGGGAGGTGATGTTGTACAGGAATAAAGTTAAATAAATAGCTTAGGGATAGATTGGATAGAGTGGTTGAAAGTCAAGAGAATTTCAGGTTGGCCTTGAGGGGAAAGGAGCTGTTGGAAGTTGTTGAACTGAGAAATGACATCCTATTTCTTAAGTTTTTGTTTTGTAAAAGATGTTTGACAAGTAGCCATTATGCTATCAAATTTGACTAACACATGGGCTTGATTTCCGCAGATCTGGCCTGAATCATTTTGGGGTTTTTTAAGCTTAAAATTCAGCCTCCTGATGTTTTCTTCTCCTCTGTGTTTTACCTTGCCAACCAGATTGCCACTGCAGTCAAGTTTCTCCAGAATTCCCGGGTCCGCCAAAGTCCACTTTCAACCAGAAGGGCATTTCTTAAGAAGAAAGGTACGTGATAACTTTCATTATTGTGAATTTTCAACCCCGAAATGGGTGTGGGGGCAGGTTGGGGGAGGAAGCATGCTGTTAGTAACAGGTGTCGTGTGCCCTGCACTCATCTGATTTGCTATCACTGGGGAGGTAGGTTTTTGCCCTTAGCGTGGGACAGAAAGGACAGCCAGTGAAAACTGTTTCAAAGAATGCACAGGGGCCTGAAAGAAAAACCAGGCCCCCTCGAATGAGGTCTGTTCTGGCTGTGAATCACGCTGGCCTCAGGATGGCCAGCTGTGGGTTAGGAGGTCACCTGCTACAGAAAAGAGCAGAGACAGACAGACGCAGAGGGGCTCGGGCTTGGGCTCAGGCTCGGCAAGGTCAGGGTAAGGTCAGGCTTGGGGTCAGTCTGATTTACAGGCTGAAATGGTAAATGGCTGGTGCTCTAGTATTTCTGTAGACTGGAGAGGAATGACTCCCAACAAATTCAATACTGCCTAAAGCAGAATCTGGGCCGCCTGCGCTGGGGACACCAAACAAATCGTCCTTTTCCTGCCAAGCCTCAAAGTGGGGAAGCAGTAACTTACAAAGGGTGAAGGAAGATCTTTTGGGAGGAGGAGCAGGGGAAGGGGACTTTTTCCTTTCAGTTGACTCCTTCCCGTTGGCCCACATCCCCCCCCATTGGAAAAAAAGAAAGAAAAACAAAACTTTATAATAAATATGAATAGTCAAGCGCATCCCCACTGTGGCCACATTGAGAAAAGTGTGTCTCATTCTCTACCTGAGTCCATCCTCTTTGGTCAGTAGGTGGGTTGAGTGCGTCATCATTGGTCCTCTGTATCTGCGTTTGCTTACAGCAGTGATCTGCACTCTTCAGTCTTCCAGGCTTGTCTTTACAGTGCTGGTGAGATTGTGTAAACCAGCCTCTTGGTTCTTCTCACTTCACCGTGTGTTAGTTCACGTGTGTTTTCCCAGATTTCTCTGAATCCATCCCTTTTGTCATTTCTCACGGCATGATAATATTCCGTTCCATTCACACACCACGGTTTGTTTGACCACCTCCCAGTGGATAACTGTCTCCATTAGTTCCCAGTTTTTTTGCCTCCACAGAAAGAGATGCTCTCAGTATTTTTGTATGCATGGGTCCTCTTTCGCTTTCTTTGACCTTTTTGGACTTCAGAGCCAGTGGTGTCGGTACAGTTTAGTGACTTGGGGCATAGTTCCAAACTGCTCTCCAGAAGCACCGGGCCACTTCACAGCTTCACCAACAGGGCACGAATGGGTCTCTTCTCCCACGGCTCCTCCAACATCTGTCATTTGTTCTTTTTGGTCAACTTGGCCGATCTGATGGGTGTGGGGTGAAACCTCCGGGTTGCTGTAATTTGTGTTTTCTCTAATTTTTAGTGATTTGGAGCATTTTTTTTTCATATGATTGTTGATGACTTGGGAATAATCATCTTGCCTGTTTCTGTCCTTAGATCATTTGATGATAGATTTTCATACAGCTTAAAAAATTATCTTGGGGCAAGCACCCCCAATTTCCTTTCCCCGCTCCAAAAATTTAAAAAAAAGAAGAAAAGAAAAAGCAAGATCATTCCCTCTTTAGTATCTGGAATAGCAGTCTGTGCCCAAAAGCCCCACTGGTACGACTTGGAGGGAAGGGGAAGTTGTTGGGTGCTGTATGCCGAGCACTATTTAGTGATGCCTATGTGAAAGGACGGCTCTTTCCAAACCTGTCCTAGGCCAGCATCTCATCAGGAATCCCTGTAGAGCAGAGGCCCCCGGCGGCGTGTTCAGGCACCAGGATTGCTGGGGCAGCAGCCAGGATGGAGGCTGTCATGTTGCCTTTCCAGGCCCCCCCTGGAGTGGTTGAGGCCTGAGGGGTGGCATCCACATGCTGGCTGTGTTGTGGGCACTCTGCACCATTAGGAGATTATGAAAATCTGGAGCTTGTTGGCCGAGCACTCCACTGTGTGAGCATCGTGCCATACAAGAGTTTTTCCTTGAAATCTGTGGACCTATGGGGAGTAATTAATCATAAAAGCTTGGGGATTTCAGCTCTATCATCAAAGCAATGAAGCAGGGGAAAGCTGAGCCTAAAAGCCGTGCTGATTACCCACGGTAACCTGATACAAAATCCATTGTTGCTGAGAGATCCTTAGCCCCAGCATACTGTGCAATATTATAACGGCCTGCGCTGCTCTTCCACCTACAGTGACCAGTTCGTCCTCATTTTCTCTCAAGCGCAGCTGGGTTAGAATTTCATTTGCAGAAGGTATTTAGAGCAATTTGGAGACAAATGTCTCTGGTGTTTGCTCGGCACTTCCCACCGCAGGCCTTGCCGAGCAGTTTTAGTATCAAGAGCTTCATCTAATCTGTTTAATTTTAATAAATCCCTGACTGGGAGAGGGAAAGAGGAAGGGAGAGAGAGACAGAGACAGAGACAGAGACAGAGACAGAGAGACAGAGAAAGAAACAGACAGATAGATACTGACTCACGCACTGGCCTAAATACTTCTTATGAGTTATTCTGCTAATAATTATCAAAGAGCAGAAACTGTTGGTGGAACAGTTATTTGTTTTTCCTTTTTTAGTCTTTGTCATGGTGTTCCCTGCCTCTCTTCTAATCGTTAAGAACGTGAAACATGGAAGACCAAAGCTACGTCAAACTTGGCTGGAGTGAGCCAGTGCCCTCTGGCCATCTCTGTGACAACGGATGTGCTTTTGTCCATGGCCACTTGTTTGCCTGAACCAAATATCCCCATTTCCTCCCCTCTGCTTAGCCCAGTTCCAGCCATCTTCCAGCCTCAGCACCCGTGGCTCCCCTGCCCAAGGGGGCTGCTTTTCAGGTCTGTCCTTACCATTAATGGTCTCAGTTCTAAAATGACTGGCTGTGGCTTGCATTAGGTAGTAAGCTATGCTCCAGTACTCTTCTGGATACTTATTCTCAACAGCTTCTTCCTTTTTTCATTATTACTATCCAACTTGGCGCACTTAATTGTCCATCGATGTGGTGTGTTGTGGGTAGATTGTTGGAGGTGGAGTCAGGAGGGCCCAGGTTCAAGCCCTGCTTTTGACATGCATTGAGTGTGAGCCTCTCAGTGTACCAGGCATTGGAAGAGGGCATCTCCACCTTAGGAAACTAAGCCCCTTAAGCAGTCGAACTCCAAGGCCTTGACCCCAAATCAGCACTCCTCCAGCTAGTCTCCATGACCAGATAGAAAGCCTCTCGGGACCGTGTGTGTGTTTTTGTGAGCCAGCCATGAGAGGCTAAAGCTTGAAGGAATTGTAGCGATCAGCTTGGCCAGCCCTTGCAATTTGCAGATGAGAAGTCAGTTTTAGCAGGAATGTTCCATTTCCAACCCAAAACTGAGGGGAAAAAATGAGGGTAGCCAGGCATCTGTCTGTCTGTAAACGGAATTATGCTCAGTTAACCCTGTCCATGGGCCAGACCAGGAGTGTCTCTTATTCACTCAGCTCTGTTATTCTCCGAAGATGCTGCTGGAGCCAGTTCTCAGCCATTTCCAAGTGGAATCCCTGTTGGGGGGGTTCTGACAGGACCTCCCTGGGTAGAGGATTGTACGGTTTGATGGGCGCCTGGGGAAGAAAAGGCCCCTTTGTGGAGTTCGACTTCCTGTTTCCATTTCCCGCTAGTTCCCTAGGTCAGGCTCATAGGATCAGAACAGCTTGGCAGCCTCTGCTTGGGGATGGAAGGGGGGGCCCTTCCCGGTTCCGCACAGTGGGGCAGCAAGCCCCTGGTCCTCTGGCCCCCTCGAAGTTGCTGAGAGGGAACCTGGGTGGGTCATTGACTGTGGCAGGCTACTGGCAGCCTCCCCTCTCAGCCTCTCCCCGAAGGAGTCACTGCAGTGAGTGGGTTTGGAGCCCTGGCTTGGGGGGGCTTGAGGCTTCTGTAGTCTTGGCTTTTCCTAGCAAATGCCACTTCGGGGAATTGCAGTGAAGCACTGACTTGAATGATAATCTGGACTTTTTTTTTTTTAATAAACATCTCTTTCCTGAAAAGGCAAATCCAATTTTGTTTTTCTTTTAATATTATTTAATATTTAATATAGAAATTGAGGTCCCTGTAGTGCATGTCAGTTCAGTGGAAAATGAAGGTTACTTTAGGAGCATCAGCTGAGTTTGTTTTATTATGAAACCACAGCTGGGAGCTGGGACTGCATCCTGCCCCTGTTACTCAGGGGTGAAGGGTGGGG
This sequence comes from Dromiciops gliroides, assembly GCF_019393635.1. Classification (NCBI taxonomy): domain Eukaryota; kingdom Metazoa; phylum Chordata; class Mammalia; order Microbiotheria; family Microbiotheriidae; genus Dromiciops; species Dromiciops gliroides. The sequence goes on along the minus strand of NC_057863.1, from coordinate 624,526,339 downwards.
GCGTTACTGATTTTTTTGCAGGGGAGGAGGTGGGGGGGGGGAGTCTCCAAAAGGGGCCTCTGTTCATCTCAACTTTTCACCGTTTTGTTGTGATCTCTTTAGGATGCTTCAAACTCTGGACGTGGAGTCATTAATGAGAAACTTGAAGTTATTAGAATCATTTATCATTTCTTTGAAGTTGGTACTGCCGTTTTGCGTAATTTACAACATTTCCTCTTTTTTTATCGCGAACTTTTTGGATGAAAGAGAAAAGCAGCTGTTCACCTTCAGTGTGTTCGAATCAATGTTTTTGTTTGCCTTCCAACTCCTTGCTTCTGCAGATGACACATCAGGCTGCCTCGTCAGCCACTGTGTGTGTGTGTGTGTGTGTGTGTGTGTGTGTGTGTGTGTGTGTGTGTGTGTGTGTGTGTGTGGATGGGGGGGGGGGCTCAAAATCCTCATCGAAATAACCTAGATTTAGAAGATGTTCTTGCCAGGCAGCATCAACTTTGGGCTTGAAGCAGGCTGGAGGCTGGAAGGCTGGCTTAATCTAAAAAGCAACAACAGAGAGTCAGCCTAGGAAGCAAGAGCAGCCAGGCTTGCTGTCTGCCAGCCTAGGGTGCTTTGGTGCTGGAGGCTTTGTGGCAAGGGGAGTGGGAGGTCGGTAGAAGGGCCAACCTTTTAGCAATTGGCAGGGAGGATAGGGTCTTGTAGTGTGGTTTATAGTTAAGGCCAATACAGAGCCAGCATCTTGTTGAATGACAAGGTGGGACGAGATTTGCTGTTCTCTGTCTTCCTGGTGGCAGGCCCTCCGAGTGCAGGTGAAAAAGCATCAGTCACTGCTCATGTCTTGCTCTCTTCTCTGAGGAATAAGCTAACAAACCTACTCTGCCTCATGTTGGAAGTACCTCCCACTGCTGTGAAGGAGGAAAAACCTAGAGTATCCCTGAGTCTAGGAGGCGAAAACAGATCTCCAGTCTGTTCTTGGAAGGGGAGCCTTCAGCAACAAAGCTGCCTCTTTCCTAGGAGGAAACATATGGAAGAAGCCAGTTGGGCCTCAGCCTTGGCAGCAGAGAGGAGGCGAGTGAGCCTCTAACTGGAGTATTTTAAAGGGGAGTAAATTCTTATACAGATTTCCATTTAACTCTCTTTTATGACTTTTCTTTTTTATAATTTAAGTCCATTTCATGAGGCAGTTTGCATGTCCTTGAATGGAATCTCGTTACCATGAAAGCTTTTTTAGCATTGATTTCATAGCAGTCTTAATTTAATAGCTCCGCCATTACTGAGAAGCCCTGGGAGTGAGGCCCTGGCTTTCCAGGTCACTGACCTTTTAATTACAAACCTTGTTCTGATGGCCAGGTTATCGACTGGACAGCTCCCAGCTTGTGCCCCTAGGATGAAAAAGAAAATAACTATGTTTCCTCCCCCACCTCCAGGAAAAAAAAATTGTAACCTCTTGTGTTTCTAAAATTAATTTTCTCCTTCAGCTTTGCTTTATAATTAATTCTTTAATGCATCTTGGTGAAGCCCGAAGTCTTTACAAAGCCTTTTCTTGAACCAACGGCCGAGGTTCTAGTGGGGGGTGGGGAGGCAATAAGATTATTTCCAGTTGCTCCCCCTGCTAGATTGTGGGCCACCTGTTCATTGGAAGTCACTTCTCAGGCTGGGCTAACAAAGTGGCTGTTGACTTGGGTAAGAGTGAGGGCTGGGGAGGGTGGACCTCTTCACTTGGATTAGGAAGACGTATATTGGGGCAGCTAGGTGGTGCAGTGGATAGAGCACCGGCCCTGGATTCAGGAAGACCTGAGTTCAAATCCGGCCTCAGACATGTAACACTTACTAGCTGTGTGATCCTGGGTGAGTCACTTAACCCCAATTGCCTCGCCAAAAAAACAAATAAACAAACAAACAAACAAACAAAAAAAGACATGTATTGGGGCAGCTAGGTGGTGCAGTGGATAAAGTACCATCCCTGGATTCAGGAGGACCTGAGTTCAAATCTGACCTCAGACACTTGACACTCCCTAGCTGTGTGACCCTGGGTGAGTCACTTAACCCTCATTGCCTCACCAAAAAAAAAAAAGAAAAAATACTGGTACCAAGAAGACATGTATTGGGGGAGCCTGGGCCAAGCAAATGATTTTGAAAGCTCTGGATTTGGGAATTTCGTTAGGAGGTGATAGTTATGGACTCTCATTCTTTTTTTTTTAATTAATTTTTTTGCGGGGCAATGGGGGTTAAGTGACTTGCCCAGAATCACACAGCTAGTAAGTGTCAAGTGTCTGAGGCTGGATTTGAACTCAGGAACTCCTGAATCCAGGGCTGGTGCTTTATCCACTGCGCCACCTAGCTGCCCCCGACTCTCATACATTCTTGAAGAAACCCCCTATATTAGGAGAAAGATGCATTGATTCATGTTTTACCTCTTTTACTGCTCTCCCAGTGCTGGCCCACTCTACAGTCCAAATCCTTCCCCATCAATGACCTTCAATCAAATTAGGCATTCGAGAGTTCTGCTGACCATGAAAAAAGAAGAGAAAGGCAAGAGTTTGGTGGTTACCACAGATCTATCTCTTAGTAGTCTTGTGATAGAATTGGCGAGGGAGTAAAGTAACTCGGGGCAGAAACAAGGTTTTAGAAAATAAAGGAACCCCAAGGAAAGGAAGGGAAAGCAAACCAGGAAGATGCTTTAGCTCATTCCTGAGTGGGTGGCCTGCAAGAGTTCCCCCCCCCCCCCCCCGACTCCTTTGATTCCTGTGGCGTCATGCCCTTGTTTGCCCAAGGTAGGTAACACTTGGGGCAGCCTGCTGGTGGCTGAGGCAGTGGTGCTACCAATACAGACATCCACAGGAAGAGGTCCAGGGCTTTGTGCTGCAGCATCGTGTTTGTTCCTCAGAATGATCGAGCATCTCTATCCATCTATTGGGGAAGGACCGTCTTCCTTTCCTGCCAGTCTTGCATCTGCATATCTATCACCTGCTCTTCCCTGCCAGCCTATTCATCACGCTGACTATTTTTTTTCACCCCCTATCAATTTTCCTACTCCCCTTGTTATCCAGCTTGTCTTGAACTCTCTGCATCCATGAGACCTACAAAAGTTAGGGCAGCTGAAAGCCACAGGAATATGGAAACTCTGGCTCTCTGACTCAGAGGTTGTAGCGGATCAACAGGGACCACATTGCTTCTCTCAGGTGTTTGTGGGGGACCAGGTAAAGGTCTTACACCTCACTCTAAAACAAGAAGCTTGGGTTGTTGGATGTGGAGAAGAAAACTCCCAGCTCCAACTTCCCTTAGGAAGCCACACGCACAAGTGTAATAAGAGGAACTAATGTCTGGGAACCTGCAATATTGTACTTTATTGTATGAAGCTGTTTGTGAGCATCAGCTGTCAGTGATCAGGGAGCGCACTGACGGAGGCAGACGGGGGAAGAAAGCCGCTGGAGCCCCAGGAGGCAGCATAGGACTTTGTGTATTTTCTCTGTTGCCCCTGTCACGGTTTGGGTCTGTGTGTGTGTGTTTTATCTTATCTCCCCACTGGATCACGAGCTCCAGGGGCCGGGTCTCACCTAAGCTTTGGAGCTTGTCAGTGTGTAATTTGATGAATGAATGGAGGCACTGAAGGAGGTACTGGGGGAGGGAGAGATGGAAATAAAGGGGAAAAGCCAATGCTATTACATCTATTTTGTCTTTCATAAATAGCTTTAGGAGGAGAGGAAGGCAGAAAGAATGGGACCAAAGAGAACAACAAGATGATTGACCTCTTTAAGGGTGCTAAGGATTATTGAGTTCAGGTAACAACAGGTAAAAGAATGAGGGAGAAAGAACACTATCTATCATGTCCCTCAAGCTAGGTACTGAAACAGAAGCGAGGGACCATTGAGATTACCTGAAGCTCATAATAGACAAAATCTAAGAAAGGAGCCAAGACCTCAAATTTCTACACAGGAAGAGCCGATCCTAATGCAAGGAGGCAAACTAGATCTCATTGTTATCCTTGAGACTTGGGGGGTTGCAAGCTATGACTAGACTATAGCTCTGGGTGACTATACCGAAGAAATAAGATGGGGGAAAGGGGCAGGGGTGACATTGTATCTTAAAAAGGCAAAAAAGGGCATAGTCATGATGAGGAAATGCAGGAACCAGAAAGGAGAAACCTAGCAGGGAGCTTTTAGGGGAAGATTACTGGAGGGAGAAAAAGAAGTAATTTTGTCATTAGAGTGAGTGTAGTATAGACCAGCAGGACAGAAAGAGGAAATAGATAAGTTCAGGAAATAGGTCAAAAGCCCAACACAGAAGAAGTGTGATATAGCAGTGATTGGGGTGGGGGAGTGGAGTCAGTTACCTGGATATGTGCTAGAAATCTTTTTCCCCAAAAAACAAAACAAAGCACCAACCACCTTCCTGACTTGCTTTAAGGAGAATTTCATCCTCCAAAGGGTAGAGGAACCAATAAGAATTCTCTCCTGGGTCTAATTTCTCAGTAACAGGGAGAATCTGGTTGCTGAGTTGGAAATGATGAGAACTTTTAGGAGGGAAATGACTGATCTTTCTAGAATTTGTGATAGGGAAGTATAGGAAAGTCAAGCATAGGCAGATATATACCCAAGATTTGGGGAGAGTAGACTTTAGAGTTTTCAAAGGAAGAATAGTTAGAATCTCATAATCTAAAGTTCTTCAGTCCACATCCAGAAAAAAGAACAAGAACTGTGAATTCTGAATGCAGATTGACGCATACTGTTTCTACTTCTTGGCTGGTTTTTTTTTTCTCTTTTATGAGGTTTTCCCCTTGTGTTCTGCTTCTTCTTTCACAATATGACTAATGCAGAAATATGTTTAATGTGATTGTACATATATAACCCATATCAGATTGCTTTCCATCTTGGGAGAGAGGGGAGGGAAGGGAGGAAGGAAGAAAAATCTGGAACCAAAAATCCTATGAAAACAAATGTTGAAAACTATCTTTACATGTAACTGGAAAATAATAAAATACTTTTATAAAAAATGCACTTAAGTTAAAAAAAAAGTTCTTCAGGGGAAGTTCAGCAAAGGAGAGAGGACACAAAGGGAAATAATTCCAATAAAATGCAAATTTTCTAAAGAGATTGATGTGGCTGCACAGAGGACTCTTCAACCAGCTTAGTATTTTAAGCCACAGTGTTCAGAAGATGGAAGCAAGGACAGGTAACAGAGTGAGAATATAGGACCATGCCACTATCCTGTAAAAATGTTGTCAGAATGGGCTGAGGCTGGCTGCCAAGGAGATCCAAAGAGAGCGGAAGAACTGGGGTGACTGCTTTTGTGTTTTACTGTATTGAGGAAACTGGAAGGATTGAAGAAGACTTAGGACCAGTGCTTGGTTGGTAGGGAAGTGAAGACAGAGCTACCTAATCCCTCTTTTGTTTTCTCTGTCCAGGAGAATGACCTTTGCGTTGGAAACGATGAGACAGAAAATCTCTAGCAAAGAGGTCATGTTCAAGACAAATAAGGAAATAGGGACTTCCATTCACCTGGCTCAGGGGAGAAACACAAGTCTCTCCCCATTCCATTCCATTGTCCATTCAGCCACCAGAGTGATTTTATTTTATTTATTTATTTTTTTGGAGCAGGGCAATTGGGGTTAAGTGACTTGCCCAGGGTCACACAGCTAGTAAGTGTTAAGTATCTGAGGCCAGATTTGAACTCAGGTCCTCCTGAATCCAGGGCCGGTGCTCTATCCACTGTGCCACCTAGCTGCCCCCAGAGTGATTTTAAAGAGTAGATTTGGGGCCTCACTTTAAAAAAAAAAAAAAGGAGTAGATTTGGCATGTCACCTCTCCCCTCTCCCCTACCCCCCTAAACTCCAGTGACTCCTTTTTACCTCCAGGATCAAATATAAAATCTCATCATTGGCATTCAAAGCTCTTCACAGCCTGCCCCCTCCCTTCCCCTCAGTAACCCAGTGATGCTGCTTTCCTTGTTGTTTCTTACACAAGACCCTCCAGAGTCCGGGCGTTTTCACCGGCTGTCTCTCCCCCATGCCACTGCTCCCCCCTCCGCTCCTATGCCTGCAATTCTCTCCCTCTTCAGCTCTACCTGATGTTCCTGGCTTCCTTCAAGTCCTAGTACAAAAACCACCTACAGGAAACTTTTCCTGATTCCCTTTAATTCTGGAGCCTTACATCTGTTAACTCTCTCCAGTCTATCTTGTCTACATCTTATTTATACACAGTTGTTTGCATATTATCTTCCCCATCAGACTGGGATCTCCTGGAGAGCAGGGACTGTCTTTTGCCTTTCTTGTATTCCTGGTGCTTAGCACAGTGCCTGGTGCACAGTAGGTGCTTGAAAAGTGTTGATTGACTTACCCATGTGACCTCTACATTCTTGGGTACTGAGAGAAGTGACCACTGTGATTGCTGCACCATCATTGGTGATATTTGAGGGGTTGGGGAGAATGAGAGAAGGGCAAATGTCCTTTCCTCCCCTTCCCCTTCCCATTCTCCTTCCCCTTCTCTTTTCCTTTTCCTTTCCCTTTCCTTTCCTGGGGGGTGGGGGCAGTGAAGGTTAAGTGACTTGCCCAGGGTCACACAGCTAGTAAGTGTCAAGTGTCTGAGACTAGATTTGAACTCAGGTCCTCCTGAATGCAGGGCCAGTGCTTTATCCATTGCACCACCTAGCTGCCCCCAAATGTCCTCATTTTCAAGAAAGGATCAAGAAAAGGGAATGCAAACCACGGTCAACATATTTGACTTTGATTACCTAGAAAATCCTAGAATGAGCAGTTCTAGAGCTGGTTAGTGAGCATCCAGAAAAGGAGTTGGCGGACTTCATCAAGAATAAGGCCTGCCACCTAAGCCTCTTTCTATCATTGAGTGGGTCATTAATGGCTAATAACTGGTCAAACAAGAGAGCGATCTCCATGCCTAGTGCCCAGGTCTTAGCAGAGAATTTGGGAAAGTAACCGACAACATTCTTGTGGGAAAGATCTGGACTGTAACAAGTAGACAGTTTTGGAATTGATTGAATGTCAAGTTAAGAAGAAGCTCAAGATAGTTTTCCCTGATTCCACATTGACTTAGCAGGAGGTCTCCACCCTGGGATTTTTAATATCTATCATTGACTTGGATAAAAACATAAATGATGTGCTCCCCCAATTTGCAGGCAGCATAAAACTGGGAGGGATAGACAGTTAAACATTGGATCACTTTCAGGATCCAGAGAGGTCTCGCCAGGCCAGAGCACGAGGCTGGATCAGTTTAATTGAAATTCTGTAGGAATAAATACAAAGCCTTACATTGAGCTTTAAAGTCAGCCTTGTAAGTGCAAGGGGGCAGGGGGGATGGTTAGTAGTTTGTCTGAAAAAGAACTGGGGGTTTTAGTGGACACCAAGCTCACTACGAGTCAGCTTATGTAATCATGGGCTGCAGGAGCAGAACGAGGAGGCGATAGACCCGTTGTACTCTGGCCAGGACAGGTGACGCTGGGACTCTTGCGTTCAGGTCTGGATGCCATGGTTCAGGAGAAACATTGAGAGTGTCCAGAGGAAAGCAGCCAAGATGGCGAAAGACATTCAGTCCATGACGGATGAGAAGAGGTTGCAGGAGCTGTGAAGTTTAGCTTGGAGGAGAGAAAAAACCTTGGGGGAAGGGGAGGAAGTCATGAAGCCTGTATGCCAGCACCTGAAGGGCCGTCAGGTGGGAGAGGGATTCGGTTTTCTTTCAGTCTGACTGAAGGGGACAGAAACAGGAACAAGAGTTGGAAAGTGCAGAGAGGCGGGTTTTGGAGGCCGATCAGAGGAAAAAACTTGTAACAATTCGAAGTGTCCTGAGCCCATAGCAAGTGGTGTCTTTGCTGAAGTTCTTTAATCAGAGGCTGAATGTCCTCTTTGGGGGTATGTTACAGTAGGGAGAGAGAGAGAGGCAAGTAATGTGAAATGGCCAGAAACATAGGCAAGGGCTGGGGGTTAGGGCTTTAAATGACAGGCTGAAAGCCCTGGGAATCCATTGAAGGCCCTACCCTGTGTTGATCTCCTATATGCTTTACTGATTTATTTAGGTCGATGCCCCCAGTGGAACGTTTTTGCCTTTCTCTCTATACCCAGCATTTAGCACAGTGTCTAATCACCCTTTAATAAATGCTCATTGATTGATTATTTGATCAAGATGGATTATTAATTGGGGGGGTGAGGTAACTTGCCCAAGGTTATACAGCTAGTAAGTGTCAAGTGTCTGGGGCTGGATTTGAACTCAGGTCCTCCTCAATCCAGGGCTGGTGCTTTATCCACCGCGCCACCTTGCTGCCCCAAGATGGATTTATTTTGCCAGTTGTGTGGAGGATGGGTTGGAGAAGGTGGAGACTAGAAGCAGGGAGCCCATTTAATGCTGACGCAGTTGCCCAAATGAGAGATGATGAGACCATTTACTGAGTGGAGAGAAGAGGTGAGCCAGGTAGAAGAAACAAGCCTGGCAGCGCCTCTGTGGGTGGGAATGCCACCCTCCATGGATAGAGGGGACATTTGGAGGAGAGATGGGCTAGGGAGGGAACAGTGCATTCCATTTCAGACATGGTTTATTTGTGGCAGCAACCATTCATCAAAAAATTGGAGTTTCTGTTATGTGCAAAACGTGCTATTTCCATTCAAGTGAATCCAAGAAACTTTTTTTTTTTTTGTAGTAATTCAAATCCTTTGAAGTAAGAAGTCCGGTGTAAGTTGCAGAGAATTAAAGAAATTGGGCTTAGTTTGGAGGCTTTAATAGGAGGCGAGGGATGAGGAAATTCTGGAAAAAACAATGATTACATACATATGGCAGTATGAACACAGACAAGTTGATGAGCTTTGCTGGGCCTTGGTTTCCTTCTCTGTGAATTTATAGACTTGACTGATTTCTCAGGTTCTTTCTAGGCCTGTGCTAATGTGAGCCTCTGAGGCAGCTAGGAGGCACCACAAGTACATGGAGTGCCAGGCCTGGCCTGGCCTCAGGAAGACCTGACTTCAATTTTGGCCTCAGATACTTAGCAGTTGTGTGACCTTGGGCGAGTCACTTAACCTTGGTTTATTCTCAGCTGTAAAATGGAGGTAATGATCTACCTACCAGGATAGTTGTGAGGATCAAATGAGACAATATCCGTAAAACATGAGTACCTGGCCCATAGTAGGCGCTGTTTAAATGCTGGTTCTTTTATTGCCTATTAAAGTATAGTATGGCTCTAACCTGGTATGCCTGCCATGTTTCCAATAGAATTGAAGTCTCACTGTAATGTACTTTTTTTTTTAAGTGAGGCAGTTGGGGTTAAATGACTTGCCCAGGGTTACACAGCTAGTAAGTGTTAAGTGTCTGAGGCTGGATTTGAACTCAGGTCCTCCTGACTCCAGGGTCGGTGCTCTATCCACTGCACCACCTAGCTGCCCCTGTAATGTACTTTTGTTTTTGTTTTTGTTTTTTTGGTGAGGCAGTTGGGGTTAAGTGACTTGCCCAGGGTCACACAGCTAGTAAGTGTTAGGTGTCTGAGGCCGGATTTGAACTTAGGTCCTCCTGAATCCAGGGCCATTGCTCTATCCACTGTGCCACCTAGCTGCCCCTGTAATGTACTTTTAAAACAGTGAATTTCTTGTCTGTAACTGGAGCCAGAATTTAAAAAATGTATATTTTATGAGATTATGCTCCAGAGGAAGAGAGAGAATTGTTCCTTAACCTATGGAATGATGAGATATGGCACAGGGTAGTGGATGAAGAGCTGATGGGCCCTGGTTGTGTGACTTCACCTGTCTGTGCTTCAGGCTATACATTAAGATTGCTTAGTTACAGAGAAGGTGCCCGTAGGCATTGGGAGAGGGAGCATTCTCTGGGGCAGGATCACTGCTTTAGTCCTGCTCCCAAAGGAATTATATGAGATAGAATCGCTTCTCACCACTGGGTGCTAAATGTAGACTCTGAGGTGTGAGGTTCTGTTCTTTGGCTATCTGAGAAATTCCTTCCTGGCAGGAATCAAGGATTCATCTCCTGTCTGCACTCACTGCCTGGACTTCTCACGCCTTCCTCCTTCTCACATTTTAGTCCTTGCAGTCTAGCTTCTGACCCCACCACTTGACTGAAAGTGCTCTCTCTAAGGTTCCCAACAGTCTTGTGACTGCTTGATCTAATGGCTTTTTCCTCAGTCCTTTACCCTTCTTCTGTCTTGACTTCTCTGTCAAGAAGCTGTTGATACTGTTTACCACCTTTCCCTCATTGGGCACTCAGTATGGCCTCTGAGGCCAAGGTGCAATAGAGGGTGGATTCATTCTCTGCTGCTTGTGCTAATTTTGGCCTGACAGTGAACACCTAGAAAACAGGTTCTCGCCCAGCCAGCCCCACACCATCCATACGTGGAACCATCAGTTATAGCAAATGGAGAAATACTGAATGTTGTGGACAAATTCACTTACCTTGGCAGTGTACTTTTCAGGGATGCCCACAGATGATGAGGTTGACGCATGCATTGCCAGAGCTAGCTCAGTGTTTGGGAGGCTCTGAAGGAAAGTGTGGGAGAGAAGAGGTGTTAGACTGCCTACCCATCTGAAGGTCTGCAGAGCCATTGTGCTGACCTCATTGGTGTATGCCTGTGAAACCTGGACAGTCAGCCAGCATCCTGCCAGGAAACTGAATGGCTTCCATTTGAATTGTCTTAGGAAGATTCTGAACATCACGTGGCAGGATAAGGTACCAGACAGTGAGGTCCTTTCTTGAGCTGAACCGCCAAGCATTCAAACTCTACTGCAGAGAATGATGGTCTGGCCACGTTGTTCGAATGCCTAACATATGTTTGCCTGAAAGACACCTTTATGGAGAACTCACACAAAGCTCGAACTCACAGGGAGGGCAGAAGCAGGACACTCTCAAGGTCTCTCTAAAGAACCTTGGGGTCGCTTGTATGACACAGGAGACAATGGCTCAGGACCACCCAGCATGCATGACCTGCCCATGTCAGAGAAGGTGCTGTGCTCAGTGAGCAAAGCAGAATTGTAGCAGCTCAAAAGAAACATGAGAAGCGCACATGTAGAGCTGTGTCCGCTCCACGTGTCCGTACAGACTCTTTGTGCCCGGCCTGCGGCAGAGCCTTCTGAGCTCATGGTGTTCTGCTCAGCCACACTTAGATACACTGTACCTTGACCCCAATGTGGTGATGTCCCTTGGGTCCTCCTTTCCCTCCTCTGTACTTTGACTTTTTCTAGGCTCTCCTGACAGCGTTCTCCCCTCTTGATCTTGGCTGCTCCCTCTTACTCTCCTTTGCTTGATCATCATCCATATACTGCCCCATCACTGTGTGTGCACATCAAGGCGCCGTCCCCTTAGTGATCTCGTCAGTTTCCATGGGTTCATTTCGCTCTGTGCTAATGACTTCCAGATCTAGAAATCTGGACCTGATCTCTCCTGAGCTCCACACCTGCCCGTATCACCACCGACTGCTGGATAGCTCCACCTGGACATGCCCTAGGTACCCATCAGCTTCCTCCCTAAGTCCCTCCCCCTCCCTAGCTGAGCTCCTAGTCACCCAGGTTTGCAACCTTGGAGTCATGCCCCCGCAGTATCCAGTTAGCTGCTAAATCTTCCCAGTTCTACTGCGACATCTCTCCAGTCCCAAAGTCACCACCTCACTCCTCTTGTCTAGACCACTTTGCAGGTTACTGATTTGGTCCTGCTTTCTCATAATCTTCCTCAAGCAGGAGTTTGACCTTCTTACTGCTACCCTCAAAAATCTTCAGGGGGCTGGTTCCCTCCCTATTTCCTCCGTGAGGAGGTACAGACTCTGCTTTGGGGCCCTCCAGCCGACCTGTCGCCTTCCCAGTCTTTACATGGTCCAGACAGATTGGCTTGCTGTTCTTTAGACTGGACGTGCCAGCTCTGCTTTTGGGGGTTTCCCATCCCCAGAATGCCCTCTCTCCTCACCTCAGCCTCATAGACTCCTCAGCATCTTTTCATCCTACTCTGGGGTTGTGTCATTCAGATAACCTTTCCTGGTCCTCTCCAACCTCTTCAAATGATATTTATCTGTTGTATTCCCTCGGTAGAATATAACCCCCCCCACCCCTCCCAGAGCAGAATTTTCTGTTTTGCTTTGTATTTACATAGTGCGCTGTATATAGTAGGTACTTAATAAATGCTCCTCTATTACCACAAACAGCCAGAAGTGTTTTTGTGCTACATCCAGGCATTTTATCTATTTGATGTTATTTCAGGGTGGGGGAGTGGTGTTGTCCAGTCTCTTTCCAACTACAGTAAGTAAATCCGAGGGGTGCAGGGAATATTAACAGCCGAGGGCTCAGGAAGGGCCTGGTGTTGTAGCTCCACTTTGAGGACAGCTTGGAGTTGGGTGAGGAAGAATGGAGGGAAGAGGGCCTTCCGGCCATGGGAGTAGCCTAAGCACTTGTAGGAAGGAAGGAGATGGAAACAGCAAGCATGCCAATCTGCCTGGAATGGAGAGGCTGTGAAGGGGAAATTGGAAATAAGCTTGCAAAGGGAGGTGGGAGCCTGCTTGTGGGGCTGTCAGTGCCAGGCTGAGGATTTTTCATTTTTGCCTTGAGACACTAGGGAGTGATCTGTTAATGTCATCAGGGCTCAGATGGGTACTGCATGAGATGTGGTGTGTGTGTATGATTTTCAGTTACTATAAGATAATCCCAGTTTAAAAAATAAATACATTTAGCATTGACTAAATCTCTAAAGCAAAAGATCTCAAAATAACTTTGGCCGGTATGATGAATTTAACTCAGTCACAGACATTTCCCCTGTATTTTTCCTTTAAACTTGATGCTCTATGTTCTTCCTTAGCAGTTTTGAAGTCTGGAAGTTAGCCACAGTGTACTTTATATTATAAAGTGTATCCCCACCCTAGGCCTGGGCTGCTGGAGGCAGCTTTGGTGCCTCCTTTCCTTAGGGAAGCAAATTGATGCCCTGAGGGTTCACAGTCAGTAATATGCCTGGAAGTGTGGGGATGGGACCCTTGTCTCACAGGTTTGTATAGGAGTGGGCCCTCATTTGATTATCAAATGTTTCAGGAGAGAGAGAGTGTGTGTGTGTCTGTGTGTGTCTGTGTGTGTGTGGGGGTGTTGTTGACCCTTTCAGTACTTGGGAGCACTGGACAGATGATGTGGCTGTGCTCTTCTCTTTACCGTTAATCACACTTTTGACTTAAAAGGCCCTGAATGGAACCTTTCAGTAATTAGATGTTGATTAGAATGTTCTTGGTACTGGGCTGGACTTGGGGAGATTTCTCTTGGTGAAGTGTCTGCCGTCAGTCAGTAGCTTTCATTTAAAAAGTTGAAGTTCACCATACCATAGAGTCTTTGGTGGGAAGAGAAATAGGAGCCTCAGTGATAAATTAAGTATCATAATCACACAAATCTCAACTTTTCAGTGAAGACCAAAGTGCCTCAAAATGGGCCTCTCCTTAGACTCTCCTCGGCTTCAGGCCGCCGTCGTGCTAGTGGCTGACAGGATGCGTTCTTGGCCATTGACCGCCTTGGCTTGGCCAGAGCAGCCGATTCCAGAAGTTGTGGGCATAGCCCTGGAAGGAGGAGAGCGAGCCAGTGCAGGCAGGATCCATATCAGAGGAACAGATAATGAGCACCTTTTGGGGGAGGGAGCAGAGAAGGATCTTACCACCTCTAAGGGTGATGGGGAAGGGGGGTTGCAGGCAAAGGAGCTGGCTTCAGATTTCGTCTCTGCTACTTGCTCCCCGTGCTTCTAGGGAAAGTCACTTCAGCTACCTCACTCAGCCTTTGAGGCTCTAAATCTGTGATTTTAGACTTCTTCCTGTCCTGGTGGACGTAGCCATCCAGAGTGGTTTTAACCAGACTCATGCCGTGCTACCCTGGATGATTACAGTGACCTCTAAGTTTAGTCCGGTAAAAGCATTTAGTGATTTTTAGCTGGCTTCCCATTGTATTTGGTATAGTGGGGGACCCAAGATAGAAGCTTGAAATTATTATTGTCTTATACGTGTACCTCAACTTTCATATCTCATCAATTACCAAACCCGGTCATTTCTGCCTCCTGTGACAAGAAATTCCCTAGGAGAAAACCCCTCCACCAGTGCAGATTGGCCCTTGGTCTGTGACTTCTAGTCTTAGAAAGTGGTCCAGGGGCACACAGATATGTATAGGAAACAACACTTGAAGCCAGGTCTTCCTGGTCAGGAGCCTGGCTCTCTATCCACTACTCAAGGCTGCCTCTCTTGGACATAGTAGGTACTTAATAAATATTTATCGAATTGAATGGATGTTAATCAAGCCACTGATGAGCTCCAGAAGCTCATTACTAGGGTGGCTGCAGAAGAATGAATTTTTTTTTGGCCATAGCAATTGGCAGAGATTATCTACTGAGTCGTAGAGGGATTGGGATCTTGGTAGAGGAAATCCCAGACCCTGGAAGTTAGTGTAGCTAGGACTTCTTCCCCTATTAGACTATAAAGTTCGGGAGGGCGGGGCTCTGTATCATATGCAATTTGTCATCTCCCCTGACAGCACTGTGCACTGTAGCCAGTGAATGCTTAATGAGGACTCGTTAGTTGGTTGGTTGGTTTTCGGAGGAGCTCACGGTCTTGTCGATGGGTCATGAGTCTGTGACATGTTTATAAAGGTGTAGTGTGTGCGTGCACACACGTGTGGGTGATAAGCCATTGTATTTTATTCTATTTGGAATTTGCTTTACCATACAGTTTTAAAAATTCAATTCCGTTTTTATTTTCTGCTCTGAATTTTTTTCCCCCACCCCTACTCCAATTAACTTTATCCCTCTGGCCTCTACTGGGAAAGTAAGAAAAGCAAAACCTATTTCAAACATGTATAGTCAATCAAAACAAATTCCCACATTAACCATTATGTCCAAAAAAATATACCTACATGTGCACCTTGAGTCCATTACCTCTCTCTGGAGAGTGGATAGCATGTTTCATCTTGTGTCTTTTGGAGTTGTGGTTGTTCATTATACTAATCAGGCTTCCTAGGCGTTCCAAAGTTGGTTTTCTTTACAGTATTGTTTTTACTATAGAAAATATTCTCCCAGTTTTCCGTTCACTTCACTTTGCACAAGTCTTCCTAAGTTTCTCTGAAACCATCCCTTTCATAATTTGTTATAGTATAACACTATTCTAATCTATTGATACATCACACTTATACGTTCAACCATTCTTTAATTGATGGATACTCTTAGTTTCTAATTCTTTGCCACCACAAAAAATCAGCTGTGATAAGTAAGTCCTTTTCCTCTTTTTAAAGATCTCTTTGGGATACCGACCTGGAGTTCCCTGGGTCAAAAGGTAAGCACAGTATAATGGCTTGGGCATAGTTCCATATTGTTTTCCAAAATTGGTGGACCAGTTCAGAGCTCCACCAATAGTGCATTAATGCATCTTCTTTTGGAAAGTCCTTCAGTGTTTATCATTTTCCTTTTTTTTCATCAACTTTGCCAATCAGGCATGAGGTATTATCTCAGAGTTGTTTTAATTTGCATTTCTCTGGTTTTTTTTTTTTTATATGATTATTGGTAGCTTGGATTTCAGCTTTTGAGAACCGCTTATTCAAATCCTTTCACAATTTATCAATTGGGGAAATTATTCTTAAAAATTTGAATCCATTTCCTATCTTAGAAATGAAACCTTCATTGGAGAAATATACTACAAAAACTTTACAATTTTCCAGGTTTTCTTTTAATTTTAGCTGCGTGTTTGGCTTTTTTAAAAAAAAACAAAAACCTTTTAAATTTTATGTAATCGAAACTGTCCATTTTACTTCCTATGAACCTCTATATCTCTTATTTGGTCATGAACTTTTCCTCTTTCCATAGATCTGTCAGGTAAAATTTCTTCTGTATACTTCTAAGAAGTTGATTATGATGTCAATGTTCCCACTTTTTAAAAAATTAATTCCCTTGATGTTCTTGGCCTTTTGTTACTCCAGATGAATTTTATTATTTTTTCCTAGGTCTATAAAATAATTTTTGGTAGTTTAATTGCTGTGGCACAGAATAAATAAGTAGTATTGTCATTTCTATTATATTGACTTGGTCTACCCATGAGCAATGAATATTTCTCCAATTATTTAGATCTACCTTTATTTGAGTAAAGATTGTTTTGTAATTATGTTCCTATTGTTCCTATGTGTCTTGGCAGGTAGACTCCCAAGGATTTTATACTGTCTGTAGTTATTTTAAATGACATTTCTCTTTTTGTCTTTTCCTGCTGGATTTTGTAGGCAATATACAGAAATGTTAATGATTTGTGACTTTTTATTTTATGTCCTGCAATTTTGATGAAGTTGTTAATTGTTTACATAGTTTTTTGGTTGACTCTCTAATGTTCTCAAAGTAAACCTTTGCATCATCTGCTAAAAGTGATAATTTTATTTCCTCTTTACTTATGCTTATTCCTTCAGTTTCTTTTCCTTCTCTTAACTGCTATAGCCAGTATTTCTAGCACTATACTGAATAGTAGTGGTATTAATGGACATCCTTACTTTACCCCTGATTTTATTGGAAAGTCCTCTATCATTTCCCCATTATAGATAATGCTTGCTCTTTGTTTTAGATAAATATATCTTTTTGTAAAAAAAATAATTTTTAGGATTTTTGTACGTTCCTGTGCTTTCTAGTGTCGTATCTTGGCAAAACCCTCTTCTGTATCTATTGAATTTATCGTGGGTTGTTTAAAATTTATGTTATCAATATGATTATATTAATAATTTTCCTAACATCAAATATCCTAATATTTCACAGTATGTATAATGTACATAATATACTAACAATTTTATATTTATAATAAAAATTTTAAATAATGTACCTATGTATGTATATACCTACATACACATGTAGGGGGAGTGTGTATCCTAATACTTTTCTGATATGCATTTCTTTTTTTTGTTGTTTTTTTTTGTGAGGCATTTGGGGTTAAGCAACTTGCCTAAGGTCACACAGCTAGTAAGTGTTAAGTGTCTGAGGCTGGATTTGAACTCAGGTCCTCCTGACTCCAGGGCTAGTGCTCTATCCACTGTGCCACTTAGCTGCCCTGTGATATGCATTTCTGACACAAATTCATTCTGATAATAGTGTATTGTGATGTGTTGCTGTAGTTTCTTTGCTAATATTTTATTTAAAATTTTTGTGTTGATATTCATTAGGGATGTTGGCCGATAGTTTTTTCTTTTTTTGACTCTCTGGTTTAGGTATCAAGACCAGGTTTGTGTTTTAGAAGGATGTTGGTAGGACTTCTTCTTTTCCTATTTTTTTTCAAATAAGGTAATGGTATTAAAATTAATTATTTTTAAATGTGGGGTAAAATTCTCTTATAAACCCATCTGGTCCTGGATTTCCCCCTCACCCCCTTTGGGAATTGATTCATGGTTTGTTCAATTTCTTTTTCTAAGATATAGTTATCTAGTAATTTATTTCCTAGTCAGTTAATCTAGGCAATGTATATTTTTATAAAAAATTAATTTCATTTAGATTGTCAATTTTTTTTGGCATATAGTTGGATGAAATAGCCACTAATGAGTTCTGTTATCCTTTATTGATTTTGAATTCATCTTTTTTCATTTTTGATTATTAGTAATTCAATTTTCTTTTTTAAAAATCAAGTTAGCTAGTAGTCCATCTGTTTTGTTTTCCACGCCCACCCCTCCAAAAAAAGACAGCTTCTAGTTGTATTAATTCAGTGGGTGTTTCATTTTCAATTTTGTTAATCTCCTTTGATTTTGATGATTTTTATTTTGTTTTTTGAGGATTTTTAATTTGTTGGCTTTCTAGATTTTTAAAAAATTGTACACACATTGATCAGTTCTTTTTCTCTTATTAAAGTGTTTAGACATAAAGTTACTCTAAGTACTGCTTTGGCTTCATGTGCAAAATTTTGATATGATGCCCCATTGTTATTATTATCTTTAACAAAATCATTGATTGTTTCTGTGATTTGTTCTTTGACATCCATTTTTTAGGATATAGTTACTTAGTTTCCAGTTAATTTGTTGTTGTTGTTGGGTTTTTTTGCGGGGCAATGGGGGTTAAGTGACTTGTCCAGGGTTACACAGCTAGTAAGTGTCAAGTGTCTGAGGCCAGATTTGAACTCAGGTACTCCTGAATCCAGGGCCAGTGCTTTATCCACTGTGCCACCTAGCCGCCCCCTCCAGTTAATTTTTAATATTTGCTTCAAAAGCTTTTTATTGAGCTTATTTTTTATTGCATTATGGTTAGTAAAAGATAAGTTTAATATTTCTGCTTTTCTATGTTTGTGAAGTATTTATGCTTTAATATGTGGTCAGTTTTTGTGAAAGTGCCATACATAACTAAGAAATAGGCATGCTCCTTTCTGTTCCCATTCATTCTTTTCCAGAGGTCTATCATAACTAATATTTCTCAAATTCTATTCAGATCCTTCATTTCTTTTTTATTTTTGGTCAGAGTTGTCTATCAATTAATTATTAAACCTTTATTACATGCCTACTATGTTCTAGAGACCCTGTGTTAACTGCTGGGAATACAAAAAGAGGCAAGACAGTCCCTTCCCTCAAAGAGCTTACAATCTTTTGTGAGAGACAATATGAAAACAAATATATACAAAGCAAGCTACATATAGGATAAGTAGGAGATAATTAACGGAGGGAAGGCACTAGAATTAAGAGAAGGCTTCATGTAGAAAATGGGATTTTTGTTGAGATTTAAAGGAAACCAGAAAAGTCAGTAGTCAGAGCAGAGGAGGGAGAGCATTCCAGGAATGGGGAACAGCCAGGGAGAATGCCTAGAACTGAGAGACATCAAGGGTCTTGTTTGTAGAACATCCCAGAGGCCAGTGTCACTGGATCAAAGAGTCCGTGTTGGGGAATAAGGTGTAAGAAGAAAGGAAGAGGAGGAGGGGCTAGGTCATGAAAGACTTTGAATGTTAAATAGGTGATAGGGAGCCACTGAAGTTTATTGAGTAGGGGGGTGATGTGATCAGACCTGTGCCTTAGTAAAATCACTTTAGTGGTTGAATTGGAGTACGGATTGGAGTGGGGGGAGACTTGGAGCAGACAGACCCAGCAGCAAGCTATTGAAGCAATCCAGGCATGAGTTGATGAGAGCCTGCACTAAAGTGGTGGCAGTGTCAGAGCAGAGGAGCGGGCACTTTCAAGAGATGTTGAAAAGGTGAAATTGACAAACCTTGGCAATAGTTTGGACATGGGGGGATGAAAGAGAGTGAGGAGCCCATAAATACTCCTAGGTTGTGAGCCTAGGTGGATGACATTGCCTTCTATAGTTATAGGTAAGCTGGGAGTGTGGAATAGTTTCGGGGGAAAGATAATGAGTTAAGTTTTGAACATGTTGAGTTTGAGATGTCTGTTGGACATTCAGTTCAAAATGTGTGAAAGGCAATTGGAGATTTGAGATTGGATGTAATAGAGAGTTTGGGGACAGCAGAAGTAGATTTGAGAATAATCAGCATAGAGATAGCAATTAAATCTGTGGGAGTTGATGAGATCACCAAGTGAAGCAGTATAGTCAGAGAAGAATTGAGGGCTTAGGACAGAACTTTGAGGTACACCTAGTATTAGAGTGCATGGTCTAGAGGAGAATCCAGCAAAGAAGACAGAGAAGGAGCACTCAGATAGGCAGGAGTAGATCCAGGAGAGGGTGGTATCTAAAAAACCTTTGAAAGAGTATCAAGGAGAAGATAGTGATCACCAGTATGGCTGCAGAGAGGTCAAGGAAAATAAGGATTGAGAAAAGACCATTAAATTTGGCAACTAAGAGATCATTAGTAACTTTGGAGAGGGCAGTTTCACTGCAATGGTAAGGTCAGAAGCCAGATTGTAAGGGGTTAAGAAAACAGTGAGAGGAGAGAAGGTTGAAGTACCTGTTGGAGATGGCCTTTTTGAGGAGTTTAGGTACAGTGCGTAGAAGAGAAATAACAGAGATAAATCTAGTGAGGGGTTATTTCAGGATGGAAGAAACATGGGCATGTTTAGAAGCAGTAGGAATGAATCAATAGACAGGGAAATGTTGAAAATAAGTGAAAGACATGTAAAACCTATATCTTATTGTTTATTTCCTCAGGGAGGGGAGAGGGGAGGGAAGGAGGGAGAGAATTTGGAACATCAAACTTTAAATAAAAATGTTTATTCAAAAAAGAAAATAAGTGAAAAAGCAGTGATGATAGAGCAGGTGATCTATTGGAAGAGAAGAGATGGAATAAGATTGTGTGAACAGGTAGAGGGGGTTAGCCTTGGTACAGAGTAAGGCGTCTTCATCAGGTGAGATGGGTGTAGTAGAAAGTGGTAAAATTCATTTGAGTGATAGGA
Organism: Dromiciops gliroides; assembly: GCF_019393635.1. Taxonomy (NCBI): domain Eukaryota; kingdom Metazoa; phylum Chordata; class Mammalia; order Microbiotheria; family Microbiotheriidae; genus Dromiciops; species Dromiciops gliroides. The sequence goes on along the minus strand of NC_057863.1, from coordinate 624,506,076 downwards.
GATGAGGAAGAGGGGAGAAGAGAGTTCATGGTGAATGGTATTATTTTTTTTCTGTAAATTATGAGGTAGGGGCAGCTTGGTGGTACAGTGAATAGAACACTACTCCTGGAGTCAGAAAGACTCATCTTCCTGTGTTTAAATCCAACCTCAGACATGTACTAACTGTGTGAGCCTGGGCAAGTCACTTTAACCCTCTCTGCCTCAGTTTCTTCATCTGTCAAATGATCTGGAGAAGGAAATGGCAAACTACTCCAGTGTCCCAAATGGGGTCATGAAGAGTCAGACAGGACTGAAACAACTGAACAACAGTATGGTCAAGCTCTCAACTGAGGGTAGAGGGAAGGGGAACTGTGAGAGGTTGAGGAGGGGTACATTTGAAAATGGATAAATTGCACTTCCCCCACTATTATAGTGTTACTATTGATTTCTCTCTAACTCATTTAACTTTTCTTTTTAATATCTACATACACTATTCCATTTGGTGCATAAATGTTTAGTATTCATGTTAGTTTGTTGTCTATGATCCTGTCAAGCCAATATAGTTTTCCCTATTTATTTCTTTTAATTAGATTTCTTTTTTTGCCCTTGCTTTGTAAGATTACTACCTCTGCCAGTTTTGGTTCAACTGAAGCAATAGATTCTACTCTAACCCCTTATTTTAACTCTGTGTGCATCTTTCTGTTTTAACTATGTTTCTTGTAAACAACATATTGTTAGATTCTGATTTCTAATCCATTTTGTTATCCTTTTACATTTTATGAGTGAGTTGATCCCATTCCCATTTACAGTTATTGTTTATTGTGTTCCCTTCATCCTGTTCCTTTATTCTTTCCCTTTTCTGACTAATCCATCCTCCTTATTCCTCCTTGTCCTTAATCACTTTCCCTCCTGTTTCCTGTATTTCTGTATTCACTTGTGTGTGTACGTGTATTCTTCTCTCTTTTAACTGGTTCAGATGAGAGTGAAGAGTGAAGTTCAAATATTATTTTCTTCCTCCTCCCCCCTTTTACTTTTACTTGCATACTTCATTTATGTGAGATAATTTCCCCCATTCTTCATCTCCATTCTCCCCACTCCCCCCATCTTCTTTTAAGATCATCAAAAAATAGGAAAATCACTCCTAGACCCTCTGTCTAATTAAATGTCCTCTATGACCCCTGATGATGGTAGAAGTTGGAGGAGATATGTTTATTATTTCCCCATGTAAGAATATAAACAGTTTAGCCTTGTTTAGTCCTTTACTCACATTTACCTTTTCATATTTCTCTTGACTTTTATATTTGCATGTCACATTTTCTATGCATCTGTGTTCTTTTCACCAGGAATGCTTGGAAATCTTCTGTTTCATTAAAGATTCATTTTCCCCCATATAGGATTATGCTCAGTTTTGCTGGGTAAGTTATTCTTTGTTCTATGCCAAGGTCTTTTGTCTTCTGGAATGTTGTATTCCAGACTCTCCATTTTTTTTAGTGGTGGTGGCTAAATCTTGTGTGACCTTGACTGTAACTCCTTGGAATTTTAATTATTTCTTTCTGCAGTACTGCTTGCAGTATTTTTTTCTTTTTCTTTGACCTGGAAGCTCTTGATTTTGACTATATTTTTCCTAGGGATTTTTCTTTTAAGATTTCCTCCAGTAGGTGACTAGTAGGTTATTTTTTATTTCTACTTTCTCCTCTGGGAGCTATGGGCAGATTTATTTCATGATTTCTTGAAATATGATGTCTACATTCTTTTTTTCTGGTCATGTTTTCAGGTAGTACAGTTAGCTATCTTTGATCAGTTTTCCAGGTCATTTATTTTTTCCTATGAGGTATTTTACATTTTCTTCCATTTTTTTTTCAGTCTTTTGACTTTGTTTCAATATTTCTTGATATCTCATAGAATTAACATCTCTTTGGTCAGTTCTCATTTTTGGAATTGTTTTCCTGGGGACAAAACCTTTTCTGTACCTCTTGTTCCAAACTGTTAATTCTCTTTTCATGTATTCCATAACTCTCATTTCTTTTCCCGGTTTTTTTACCTCTAGCACTTTAATTTCATTTTTAAAATCCTATTTTAATTCTTATAAAAATTCTTTTAAACTCTTTATTTCTCAGGAATCCTAGTTGGATTCGTGTTTAAGCTTAATTTTTCTTTGAAGTTTTACTTATGTTTTTGAGTCATTCTCTTCTAGCCTTGTGCCTCAGGCTTCCCTGTCACCACAGTACTTTTTGATGGTGGGGTTCTTTTTCTGGTTTGCTCATTCTTTCACCTAACTTCTTGACTTTGGATTTTATATTAAGGCTTTGGGGAATGTCTGGGCTGAGCTTCTATCCTCTTGTGTCCTTCTGCTGTTTTTACAGTCTAGGCTGGGGACCTGTGGGTTTTCCGTGCTCCCAAAATGATATCATTGAGAGTGCCATCTACTCACTTCCCTCCTGGTCTGAGCTCTACGCTTGGCTTCTTCTTGATGTGAAGTTCCAGTAGAGTCCTGCTGGTCCCTTCCTCAGCTCACCCAGATCACTGCATAGTGAGGAACACAGCTGCCAGAAAACACCCATTCCTGCATCCTGCAGGAGTTCAGGGATGCCTGACCTCTCTTGCTGCTTTCTGCCTTTCTGCCCAATCTCAGTCCTCTTTTGTTCTCTGGATGTTAGAATGCTCTGCAGATGATGTCTTCCTGGGCAAATCCTGGCTCTTGTGGCCATAGACCTTGCTATCTTTCTTTCTCGGGCTGCCTGGGCTGGAAAATCCAGTCTGCTCTGTTCTCTAGGTCTTTGTGAGGAGGTGTCAGTTTTTCCTGCTTAGGCTACCATTTTGGCTTCCTTTTGTTTATTTGTTTATTTGGGGTGAGCAGTTTTAAAGAAAGACTCCCACACAGTGTAATAATTCTAAAGAATGTTCAGGGTTGTGCGATAGATAGAGATGGTGTATCTGTCTTGATAAGCCTGGCGTAGTAGAAAGAGCACTGAATTTAAAGTCGGAGGAATTAGCTTTGAATTCCTGCTCTCATACGTCCTTGGGCCTTGGCCAGGCCACTTCTCTGCTCTGGGCTTTAGTGTCCTCATCTGTAAGGGAGTCCAGCCAGATGTTCCGTATAGTCTTTACTGGCTATAAAGGCCACAATACACGAACTCTTAGGGAACTAGTCCCATTGATCATTAAGTTCTTATGGAAACCGTAGCAGACTTTGGTTCTCATCTTGGAAAATCACATTGTTGGGTTAAATCTTGAATGACTTCAGGTTGTGTTTATTTTGCCCAGGTTTTGTCATTTAGGATTTCACTAAACCGTGTCTGGAAATGGAAAGAGGAATCAAACCTTGTTTTTATTTGCTTCTGGACTCCCCCAAAGTCCCCAAGGCGGGACTATCGCTCTTCCTTATGTTAGGGGGAAAAAGTCTTGGTCTTGTTGGTGCCTATAGCTACGTTAAGTAAAAAGCTATCAACTTTGTTGTACTTGCAGAGGTTCTATCAAGACAACAAAGGGTAAATGGGGCGATCTCTGCTACTGTGGAGAGGTCGTCTGGTTACATTACATAGTCTTCTGGAACATCTTGCAGCAAATACATGGGTTATATTAAAAATTGCAATCATATCATTTTTTAGAGTAAATTGCTGACCTTATGCAGTAGAATCCGCTTTATTGAATTTCACCAAAAACGTGTTTATAATTCTCTCATGCACACATGATATTCCTGTCCTTGCTGCCCATGTGCAAATGTCCCCTTTTATGATGATAAAATTAAAGCTCCCCTCTCCTGGGTTGTTGTGCTGTACTTTTTAAGATCTTTTCTCAAGGGCTGAACCTCTAGGAGATAAAGTTCATCTCTATTAGCTGAGCTGTATTATTGTATAGAAAGCTGGAGTATGGGGCACATGGAAGGACCAGTCTCAACAGTACAGATATGGCTATGAGATAATTTGGGGGTAGAGCCAGGGCACTTAATGTGTACACTCTGAACTGTAATTCAGTTTCTGCATGAACACTCAATTTTCCTGTGATCCTCTTTGCTTTAGAAATGGTCCTTACTTGTTTGAGTGCATTTCCATGGTGGATTTCCAGGCCCTGTGGACAGTTAACTCTCCGTTACCTACATGGGGCTAGCTGGTGGCAGCTTTTTAACTGTGGGCTGGCTTCCTTTAGGTTTTCAGTACCTTTCCTCAGAATTTACCCACTGTTCATCCAGGGATCCAGGCTGTCGCAACTCTTCATGGCCAGCCTTCTGGACATGAATGTCTCCAGAGTGATGCTGGTCCTTGATTTGCACACATATTCGCCTGGCCCTTGGCATGGATTTGGAAGACTTGGCAGCTTGTCCTATAGACCCTACCTCACCCAGGCTCACCACAGCACCATGGTGTCAGAATGCTTCAGGGGCTTTGTGGCCTTGGAATGGGGACTCTTTCCCCTGAGACAAGTAGAAGAGCACCCCCTCCCCTTGTATGTGTTGCAGCCTCTCTGCAATTTCCTACACGATTCTAATTCTCATATGATTTTTTACTCACAGCTTTCCAGAGATCCTCCACAGGAGATCCACGCCAGTGTTTTGGCTTTGTTTTGCTTACTTCAGTCTTGAGTCTGCCTGTAGGGAATAAGCTCAACTTTACACTGCCCTCTAATCCCTCTCCCCCTCAGCCTGTTACTCTTCCAAGCCCCTCTGCCCTCCTCAGGGCATGCTGAAGCCTCTAGAGGGAGTCAGTCACACTGTCCTGCCTTGGTCACTACAGATGTCTTAGCTAATCTCAGGCGGGCCTTGGTGCTGAACTCCGGTCACTTTACTCCTTACTGTGTGCTGCACATATGACCCTTCCCTTCTCCTTCTTAGAGGTTCACCTTGCTTTTCACTTCACTCAGAAAACCCCAGGCTCTAGCTTCACGCTCCCTCAGCATCACCTCCCATTCTGAAAGGACCAAGAGGGGCTCCTTTGGCCAACACTGACTCCTCTACTTGTGCCCTCAGGCTCATCTCTCTTTTAGGAGCATTCTCTTTGTCTCTCTCTCTCTCTCTCTCTCTCTCTCTCCCTTTTGTGGGGCAATGAGGGTTAAGTGACTTGCCCAGGGTCACACAGCTAGTAAGTGTCAAGTGTCTGAGTCTGGATTTGAACTCAGGTCCTCTTGAATCCAGGACCAGTGCTTTATCCACTGTGCCACCTAGCTGCCCCCTTGTCTCTCTTTCTTAATCTTTCTTTATCCCCAGTTTCTCTTTCCCTGCTGCCCGCATCTCCACTTTGCCTTTGCCGTCCTTCCTAGAATGAGCACACCGCTTCTGACCTCATCTCCATGCTGCTAATTCCAGCCTGGATATCACTTCCTTCAGCTTCTTCTCCTCTCCGATTGGAGGCCTAAAGGGTGGATCGCCAAACTTCTCCCGGTGCCTTCCCTGATATTGTTGTTCAGTCACTTCAGTCCTGCCCTATTCTCTGTGACCTCTTTTGGGTTCTTCTTGGCAAGGATACTGGGGTACTTTGCCATTTTCTTCTCTAGCTCATTTTATAAATTTTATAGAGTTAAGTGACTTGCTCACAATCACACAACTAATTAAGTATCTGATTTGAACTTAGGTCCTCCTGACTCTAGACCCAGCACTCAATCCCCCACCCTCAGTCTCCTTTTTGTGTTGTCTTCCTCCCATTAGATTGTAATCTCCTTGAGGTCAGGGGCTGTCTTTTTGTATCAGCACTTAGCACAGCACCTGGCACATATTAGGGTTTAATAAATGTTTACTGAATTGAATCTTCCCCATCCTTATAACATCTTTTCTTCATCCTACCATCCTCCAAGCTCTTAGTTCTTCTAGATCCTTTTATTGTCACAGTCCAGCTCTGAGAAAACACCATCTCCTCCATTCATTGCCTCCGCTGTCTCATTGCTGCCCTTTCCCTTCCCAGGCTTTTGTGTGATGGCCACCATCCTCCCCACTCTAATGAAGCTTTCCCCCAGGTTTCCCGGTGTTCCTTTTTTCCTCAGTCTGTGGCTTTTTCTTCATTCCATCCCTCTTGTTGTTTGCAGCATTTGATCCTGTTGAACCACCCCGGGGCTGGAGGCTTTGTCTTCTCTGGGTTTTCATGCTGCTGCTCTCATCGAAAATGAGCCTTCTCTGTCTCCTCTGCAGGCTCCTCGCCCATATCACCTCCCACTCTGTGGATGGCTATGGCTCAGGTCTTTGTCCTGAACCCTCCTCTCTTTTCTTTGTGTCCTCTTGGGGAATCTCATCAGCTGCCAAGGGTTTCAGCTTTCATTGGTCCTTCCTTCCTTCCATGGGGCAATGTGTGCCCAGGGTCACACAGCTAGTAAGTGTCAAGTGTCTGAGGCCGGACTTGAACCCAGGTCCTCTTCAATCCAGGGCTGGTGCTTTATCCACTCTGCCACCTAGATGTCCCCTCAGCTTTCATTTCTATGGAGTTCAGTCCAGCTCTTGTCTCTTCTTTCTCTCCTGTGTCTCCATTTGCTTGCTGGAGATCACACAGCTAGTAAGTTTTTAAGTGTCTGAGGCCGGATTTGAACTCGGATACTCCTGAATCCAGGGCTGGTGTTCTATCCACTGTGCCACCTAGCTGCCCCCCCAGCTATTTTTAATTTAATTAATTTTTTTTAAGTGAGGCAATTGAGGTTAAGTGACTTGCCCAGGGTCACACAGCTAGTAAGTATTAAGTGTTTGAGGTCGGATTTGAACTCAGGTCCTCCTGACTCCAGGGCCGGTGCTCTATCCACTGTGCCATCTAGCTGCCCCAATTTAATTTTAAATTTTTTTCCAGCTATTTTATTAATATAGTCAGTTCTTGACTGTTTAGCAGAGCTCCTCATCCCCTCGAGGACCCTGCCTTCTCTGTAGCCCTTGCATTCTGAGTGGCTGCAGTACTTGGGGCCCACAGCTTTGCCTCCACTCCACTTGCCCACCCCAGAATGGGATTGTGTCATGCAGATTCACTAAAGCAGAACTGCCTGTCTTCCTAAAGCCCAGTTCTGACAGGTCACTCTCCTGCTCAGGAAGCTTCACTGGCTCCTTGATGCTCCACGGGTAAATTACAAATTCCTGTTTGGTATTGAGAGCCATTGGCCGTCCGACTCCCACCTCTGCTTTGATGTTTATTTCCCATCACTCTCACATGTACTCAGGCCTGCAGCCCGCTTGGCCTGCTGCTGTTCCCAGTACATGATGCTCCATCTCATGAGAGGCACAGTGATTCCCCAAGCCTGGAATGCTCTTCCTTGTCACCTCCTGTTGCCTGTTAGAGCCCACAATCCCTTCAGAGTGGATCTCTGCGACCCCTTCCTCTAAAAGCCCTCCTCCCTCCCCTTCCCCATTGTTCTGATATTTGTATGTATTTTGTATTCACTCATTTGTGTACTGGATTTCCCTCAACCCAGGAGAATGTAAGCAGGGCCTCTTGCTTTTTGTCTTTGTAACCCTAGCTCCCAGCACACTACGCTGGCCATCCCATTTTTTAACTGCATCAGATTTTGAGATTCTTTGTAGAAGGAATTGTTGTTATTACTCTTGGAATGACCTTCCGGTAAATGGGATGGTGTATCCCTTCCCCACAAAGATCCCTGAAATCCAGCAGCCCCTGGGGGACTAGGAGTTCCAAGTGTATTCGAGAGAGATCTGGAGGGCCCGACAGAAAGAGCTGCAGCCTCTGGTCGGATTTCCCAAGGGAACCAGGTTCAGAAGAGAGAAACTTTTCTTCCAGCTAAATGATCAGTGTCCTTCCTGTAGCCATGGAATGGAGATTTAGGAAATGTCGAGAGTGGTTCTTTCTGAACAGCACTGAAGGCAGGGAGAGGGTCCTGTTTGCCCCGGTGTCTGTCGGAGCTCCAAGGACGCTGCATTGTCCCTCATATGTGGCCAACGTCCAACATTGTAGTGTTTGTAGAAGGGAGGGGAGAGTTGTGAAGCTCCCAGCTGCCACTTGTTATTTACCATTTCTCTGGGTGCCTTTTGACCGCTCTCTTCTGGCGCTGACCCTCTGCTCTTCTGACCCCGTGTCTTCAGTGATAGTTACAGTTAGCTGACATACTCTCCCGAGCAAATCACTCCTCGATCCCCCTAATCTCGCAGAACGATGCAGGCAGAGTGTCACGGCTTTGGGGAGCCAGGGTGAAAGGCCTGAAGGTCGACAGTGCCAAGAGGAGGGAGAGGGAGAAAGCCCATGAAATGTCATCTCAGCTTTGCTTTGGAGGAAACGCAGAATGGAGTGCTGGCGTCCACGAGCTCTGCCTTGCTGAACAAGAGCTCTGAAGCATCTTCTCTGGAGCCCCCTCCCTTGCCAGTCCAGCTCAGGCTGCTAGAGCCTTCTCCTCGAAGGCTCCCTGTCTCCCATCTCCTCTGGACTTAATTTGGATAAGTGCTGATTTTAAATGGGCTCTTCCCCAACACAGAGTGAGCTCCTTGAGGGCAGGGCTTCTGTTTTGCCTTTCTTTGTATTCGCAGTGCCTAGCACATTCTTGTGTCTGTGGATGGATGGATGGATGGATGGATGGATGGATGGATGGATGGATGGATGGATGGATGGATGGATGGATGGATGGATGGATGGATGGGTGGATGGGTGGATGGATGGGTGGATGGATGGGTGGGTGGGTGGGTGGATGGATGGATGGATGGATGGATGGATGGATGGATGGATGGATGGATGGATGGATGGATGGATAGATGGATAGATGGATGGGTGGGTGGGTGAGTAGGTGGATGGATAGATGGATAGATAGATGGATGGAAGGATGGATGGATGGATGGATGGATGGATGGATGGATGGATGGATGGATGGATGGATGGATAGATGGGTGGGTGGGTGGATGGATGGATGGATGGATGGATGGATGGATGGGTAGGTGGGTGGGTGGGGGTGGATGGATGGATAGATGGATAGATGGATAGATGGATGGATGGATGGGTGGGTGGGGGTGGGTGGGGGGTGGATGGGATTGCAGCACATAGGCTGCTTGGAGTGTCTGCTTCTGATACCATTGCCAGGGCTAAAGGCAGACTTAGGTCAGCAGGCGGGAGTCTTACTTAGAAATTGCAGTTTCCACAAGCTCAGTGTGCACATTGTTATTTTTCAAAGGTTTGTCTGGAAATAAGCCTCATCCCTGCAGGTGAAGTTTGGTGCAGAGCCCTTTCTTTTTCCCACCCTTGCAGAGAAGGTATTTCTGTTCTGCCTAAGGATGCTTTAACTACTTCCTTAACCTGGCCCTTTCCCCTTATTGGTGAGAGACTACCTTCCCCTGCAGGCTGACAAACACATTAGACCTGACCCTGGCCCTGGCCCACAGATTAATTAATTAATTATCAGCTCATGTTTGCGTAGCACTCTCTAGTTTATCATGTCTTTTCCATACAACTATGAAGCATTAACTATGAGTGTAACTGTTCCCATTTTACAGAGAAGGAATGACAGGCTTGGGAGCTACAAAGGACCCCCTCCTATAATAGAGAAGGTAACTGCAGCCTGAAGAGGGAAATGAGTTGCCCAAGGTCACACAGTTAGCTCGACGTTATAATAGCAGGAGAGCAGGGATGTGAGCCCTGTTGGATCTTCTGTCTGAATTAAGTGTCCTTTCCTTCCTACCAGATGCCTTCCTGAAGGGGCTGCCTCTTTCATTTCGCTGGCTTTCTTGCTCCCCTCCTGCCCTCCTCGCCTTTTCCCCCAATCGCCCACTTCGGGCGATATCATTAAGGCTCAATTAAAGCTCAGTCTCATCTGTTAAGACTTAAAAGGATGATCTGAGCGGCCCTTTCCCTCTCCCATCCTCCCTCCCTCCCTCCCTGCCAAAAGGGTAAAGTACTATACACTAGTTTTTTAAAAGGGGGGATAAAAACCCTGTGTTAAAGATGACTTTAAGTGTAAAACAAGAGAGGGGAAAATGAGTGTTTAGGGAAACCAAAAAAAGCAGCCCTCATTACAGTAATTAAATGGCAGCATTTAACCTATCAGAATGTTCTGCATGTGTGAAAGACAAGCAAGGAGCTGGGTGTTTGAAATGAGAGCGGTATTCCTTGGGGAAGAGAATAGTTAAATAATTTGTTTTTGAGGTGCGAGAGCGGTGCTGGGGAAGCTGTGATCTGGGATGTGTGTGCGCGCATCTACTCTGAGGATCCAAGGGCTGGGTGGATGTGTTTACCAAGACTCCCTGGAGGTCGATATTTACCAGCACCTGGCTGCTGTCAAGACGGAGGCCCGATGCTGCTGCCTGCCTGCCTGCCTGCCTGCGTTCATTAGGTTGGCAGAGAAGCCAGGGCCTCACCTGTGGCCGGCTATTGCATCATTGTCACTGAGCTTGCTTCATTCTGGTCTTCAGGGATGAACAGGAATAGATTTTTTAAAAAGAGAAGGAGTAAGGAATTGGGGAGGGGTGGGGGGGGGAGTCAGGGAGAAGTAAATGGGGTCGTTTGGAGGCACCGAGATCTTGGCAATGACTGTGAAGGGTAAATGTGCCATCCGCTTGTCAGGATGGCACTTAGGAATACCCAAGGAGGCGGCCCCCAGGGAGTGGAGCTAAGGGGGCTGCTTCGAGACCTGCCATTTAACTATCACTCGCAGGCCTGGCTTCTGCTGCTGGTGCTCACCTGCACTCAGCAGAATTCCTGCCCTGCAAAAAAACGGCATTTGGATTTATGTGCAATGACAGGGATTAGCAACCTGTCTTTTCTGCTCCTTTATCTCCGACCTCCAAGTGACCCCCGTGTTTGCCTGGGCATCCAGTACTGCATGGTGGCAGTACCTGGCCACTTCTGTCTGGCTTTCTGGCCTTGTGGAGTGCTCGGCCCCTCTGGAGGGGGCCGTGACATCAAGTAAAAGGGCAGCCATGGCACAGGTTCACAGCTCTAACACCTACTAGGTGTGGGCTTCATGGTCAGGTTGCTTCTCTGTGAAAAGGAGATGATGTTAACACCTGCACTGCTGGGCACCCAACGAGGACACCTCAAGGCCCTGGGGCCTTGTTGGTGAGGGCTATGCCTGCCTGCTGGTCTGCAGCCACACTCCAGGTCCTCAGAGCCTCTCCCAGTCTCCAGAACCATATAAAGAGTTTCTATTTTATTAAGAAGAAGCCCCGGGGAAGCTGGTGACATTGGGATAATCGTACCCTTGGAGGACTTGAGGCAGGTAGTGTGCTGTGCCCTCCCCTGGGGGGACCAGGATGATGAAACTGTGACTCTGCCTTACTGCTCCCGCATGGGGCCTGTGACAGGGGCGGGGGCCGCGGTTGCTGTGGCACGAGGCTCGTTCGTTATTATTAGGCTTTGCTGTCTTTGGGGCATTTCATCAAAAACTTACAGAGGTTTCCTCCAGAACTTTAAAGAGTGATCTTGTCTAATGGGAAATTTTCCAATAACAACACTGAGTAGTACAGAAATCCTAGCTCATGCTTACAGCCTCCGTGGGAAGGGGGTAGTGTGACCCTGGTATTTTATATTCCCATTTCATTGATGGAGAGACTGAGGCATTTGGGAGGTGGGTGATTTACAGCTTAAGGAAGAAACCTCATGAGTTAGAACTGGAATCAGGGCTCAGGAATTTGTGGTTCCCAGCATCTTAAAAGAGTCTATCTTATTCTCATTTGGAAGTTTATTCTTGATTTATTTTTACTGAGAGCTTGTGCATGAAAAGAAGCTTACAATTTTCCTTCAGACTCCATCCACTCTAAGATTTCAGCAGCCAGCAGGAATACTCATCCCTGGCTGATGACGTCACAGTTGGTTTCTCTGAAAATGGGTGTTGTCACTGACAAGAAATGTCACCCAGAATTATAGATGAATTCAATTTAAGTCCAATTTAGCCGACATTTATTGTGTGCAAACCCCTCTGGTACACATTAGAACTGAAAGGATTCTTCCTTTTAAGACATGTGCATGTGTGCACCCCGCCTCCCCCCCCCCAATTTTTCATTTGCTTTAAACTTTGTGAAATAAACTTGTGTCACTATGCTGTTTTCCTACCTCTATAATTTTTCCTTACAATTCTTTATTTATATCTTTTGTTTTTACTTTCATTTCTGATTATACCTTTCTTCCCTTACATAGAAAATAGTCTCTTAAAAAAAAAAACAACAATAAAAAAGGAAAAGCATCCATTCAGCAAAACTAATAATAATGTTAACTGTGATTTGTGTATTATGTATATTCCATCTGGGCCAAGCCTGGTCATTGTAGTTTATCCAATTTTGTTGTTGTTGCTGTGGTTTCCATTATTGTTTCCCCTGTTCTGACTTTGCTCTTCCTACCTTTATTTGACTCTTTCCGTGGGTCTTGGAGTTCCTTATATTCTTTCTTGTGGAACAGTAATATGCTCTTATTTTCCTGTGCCCTCCTTTGTTTAGCTATTCCATTTGTTTCCAGTCCTTTTCTACTCCAAAAAGTGCAGCTGTGATAGCATGTGTGTATGGGACCCTTCTTTCTGGCTTAGTTCTTGTTGGGATAGATCCTGGTGGGGGAAATCTCTCTTTCAAAAGATTGTCATTGCAGGGGGCAGTTAGGTGGCACAGTGGATAGAGTACCGCCCCTGATTCAGGAGGACCTGAGTTCAAATCAGGCCTCAGACACTTGACATTTACTAGCTGTGTGACTCTGGGCAAGTCACTTAGCCCCCATTGCCCCATTCTCTCCATCTCCCCAAGTGTCATTGCAGTTGCTTTTTCTTAGCATAATACCCAATGGCTGTCCACAATGGTAGGACCATCACGATGTGGTGGTAGTGTGCCTTTCATTATGCTGCCTTTACAGTGTTGACTCTTCAGTCTGTTGTCATCTTTACAGATTTACAGGGCATCAGGTAAGATCTTAGGGTTATTTTTATTTACATTTCTCTTATAGCGATTTGGAGCAGCCTTTTATTTAGTTGTCGATGGTTTGCAGGTTTCTTTTAAACAAACAAACAAACAAACAACTGTTCATATCCTTTCCTCCAATTCTGGCTTTTAGACAGGTATTTACAAACGAGATAGCTGAGGCCCGGAGAAGTGTTATCTTCATTTTTCCTTTTTTAAAAAAATAGATTTTAAAAATTCTTAACTTTTCTACCAGGAAGGCATATTAATATTCACCAGAACACAGAGAAAATTGTATATGAAAGCTTGAAGCTAAACCTTTAAGTGCTATATAATTGCTGTTATTCTTTTTTTTTTTTTGGTGAGGCAATTGGGGTTAAGTGACTTGCCCAGGGTCACACAGGTAGTGTTAGGTGTCTGAGGCAGGATTTGAACTCAGGTCCTCCTGATTCCAGGGCCAGTGCTCTATCCACTACGCCACCTAGCTGCCCCTGTGCCACCTAGCTGCCCCACTGTTATTCATTTTTAAAACAATATCATAAATTCCACATTACTATCAAAACTGTCCTTCTTGTCTGTGCTTCCTTTGAACTTCCTTCTGTTCTGTGCAATTTAAAAAAATGACCCTCTTTTCTTAGCATCACCTCTGTACCAAACATTCCCCCTTCAGTTAAAAATGGAGAGAAAGAAAGAAAAAAACAATAACCCTTTAACAAATAAGTTTAGTCAAGAAAAAGGGATCCACACAGTGGGCATGTCCGGAAATGCCTATCTTTTCTTGAATCTTGAAACCATCTCCTTTCTTTGAGGAGGTGGATAATGTGCTTTGTCCCAGGGCCCCTGGAGACATTGTTGGTCTTTCAGCCCTGTTTTTCTTTATTGTGTTCTTGTATAAAAGATTCTCCTGGTTCAGAGCACTTCCCTCTGCATCAGTTCATACTACTAGGATTCTCTATGATTTCTTATGGCCCTGTAATCTTCCCTCACAACAAGTTCCACAATTTGTGCAGCTATTCTCCAACTGTCTAAAGACAATCTAAATTACTCCATTAGATTATAGTTTTTGTCTTTCTTTCCCTCCCCCATTAATCCTCCATTCAGGATCAAGAGGTTTGTTTTGCTCTTAGCTGTTCTCTCTCCAATGTTATTCCTCCTCCCCCTTCTCCCCCCCCCATCCTCTTCCCTATCCCTCCTTGTTTTCTTCTTAAACTTGATGTACTTAAATATCATATTGTTCATGGGTGTACATTCAGCTCTCCTTTGTCAGATAAGAGTGAGGTTCATCCATGCTTGCTCCCTTCAACCTTTCTCCCTATAATGAGAATTAGTAAGTTCTGCCCCCTTCTTAATTAGTGGATTCTTTTCACTGCCTCTTTTCTTTCTTCCTTTCTTTTCTTTCTTTCTTTCTTTTCTTTCTTTCTTTCTTTCTTTCTTTCTTTCTTTCTTTCTTTCTTTCTTTCTTTCTTTCTTTCTTTCTTTCTTTCTTTCTTTCTTTCTTTCTTTCTTTCTTTCTTTCTTTCTTTCTTTCTTTCTTTCTTTCTTTCTTCTTTTTTTTGCAGGGCAGTGAGGGTTAAGTGACTTGCCCAGGGTCACACAGCTAGTAAGTGTCAAGTGTCTGAGGCCGGATTTGAACTCAGGTGCTCCTGATCCAGGACCAGTGCTTTATCCACTGCACCACCTAGCTGCCCTGCCTCTTTTCTTTTCTCTCTTAAAACCCAGAACTTTTTCAGAACAGAACTAATCCAAACTCAAATTCCCCATTTTTCTTATTTAATACTCTCAAGACCCTTTCAAGACATTTGGATCTCCTCCTATTAGGAAGTTAGCCCCACCCCCCATCCCCAACCACATAACTCCTGATCTCTCACATCAGTTTACTTCTCTTGGTTTCTCGAACTCTGTTCTCTTCATCAGAAGCACTTCAAAGTCCCCTCTTCCATTAAAGAGCCATGTTTTCTCCCTGTAGTATTATATTTAGCTTTGCAGGGTGATTTATTCTTGGTTATAAGCCTATATCTTTTGCCTTTGGAAATATTATATCTCAACTCCTTTAATTTATAATAGAAACAACAAGGTCTAGTGTGATCCTGGTTGTAAACCCTTAGTACTTATAATGGGAATTCTGGATTTTGCCTATGGCAAAACCCCTATTGAAGTCACCTTTGGGATCAGCTTTTAGGAGCTGATCACGGGATTTATCTCTTCATTTGGCTCTCTGGTTCTAATATAGCTGGGCAGCTTTCATTTCTAATTTCTTGAAACAGAGTGTCCAGCCTTTGTTTGTTTATTTAAATCTTGGTTTTCGGAGCACCCAACAGTGCTTCCTTGACCTGTTTTCCAGGTCAGTTGTTTTTTATATCATATCTTCCATTTTCTTCCATTTGTTCAATCTTTTGATTTTCTTCTAATATTTCAACGAGTCATAGAATCACTGATTTCTCTTTGGCCTGTTCAGGTTTTCAGAGAGTCCATTTCTTGGGCAAGGTTTACTATTTTTTCTTCTAAGCAATTTATTCATCTATTTCTTTCCTCCAAAGCTTTTATTTCATTTTTTAAAAATCTCTTGCTTCATTTGTTCCAGATATTCATCTCCACCTTTAGCTCTTGAATTGGATTGGGTGCCTGGCCCTGTTTAGTCTCAACCTGGGTCTTTGGGGTTTCTGTACTGACCTGTACCTCCTGGAATTAGGTGCCCCCCTCCCCCCTTTGTGCCCCAGACCTTTGAGGTTCAGAGTGCTGGATATTCAGGGCTGCCTATGGCACCCAAGGGCAGCGTACTAGGGATCTTAGAGCTTCTGGGAACCTGGACCATCTTGGTCTGAATGTTGCACTGGGCATTGACTCTCCCTTGGTTTTCTAAGGTTCTCACCTTGGGATTTGGGGACCATCCTGGGCTTTTCTCTCTGCTTTCAATGCCTCTGGTTAGAGCCTTGTAGGCTCTCTGTGTCTCTGGCCATCATTTGCTCTCACTGGGAGGCTGTGTCTGCCTGTGCTTGGCACTAGTTTTCCTGAAAGGACCCTTTCCTAGTGCCCAGGGACTTCTGGCTGGCTTTTTGTTTAATTCTGGAAGAGGTCAGTCACTGTAGTTTCTCATTGGATTTCTTGATGGTTATTTAGTCTGGTACATTTTCCCAGTTTTTGCTGGAGTAAGTGTATGGGAGTGGGGCAATCAGACGGACGTCTTGGCAAGAAATTGTATCTTCATTTTTCAGACAGAAGGACATCAAGATGTAAAAGGACTTGTCCAGGGTTCTATCAGGAAGGGAATGACCAGGGTGAGAACCCAGACTTTCCAACCTGAAACAAATTAGGAGGCTCTTGTAATTATATGGGATCCTATAAGGTAATAAATGTTAACCCATCAGGTAGCAATAACTTGTGGGTGTGATAGAGGAGGCTTTGCCCATAAGCTGTTAGAGATCATGGACAACATGTCCAGAAGTCTGGAGATCCCTGAATGTCCCAAATTTAGGAAAGGGAGGAATGGGTCAAGCCCAGTAATTTGCACATAGTAGATGTTGTCAGTGTTTGAATTAAACTGATTGATTGATTCTCAAAAGCTCTGTATCATGACTGTCAAGATTCTGGCATTAAATGGATAACTAACTTATGAGTACTTAGAAAAGGAAGCAGTAATCACTGAGAATCAGCATGGGTTCACCAAGAAGAATGCGGGACCATTCTCCTGTCTCCTTTCTCCTTTTGACTGGTTCCTTAGACTGATAAAGGGAATGGCACAGACACATTGGAGCTATATTTTAGCAAGGCAGTGAACAAAGGCTCTCCTAATAATCTCTTTTCTCTTTCTTTCTTTCTTTCTTTCTTTCTTTCTTTCTTTCTTTCTTTCTTTCTTTCTTTCTTTCTTTCTTTCTTTCTTTCTTTCTTTCTTTCTTTCTTTCTTTTGGCGGGGCAATGAGGGTTAAGTGACTTGCCCAGGGTCACACAGCTAGTAGGTGTCAAGTGTCTGAGGCCGGACTTGAACTCAGGCCCTCCTAAACAGAGGGCTGGTGCTTTATCCACTGCACCACCTAGCTGCCCCCTCCTATTAATCTCAGTGAAAATTTTGCATTTGCATCTGGTTTAACAACTTTAGCCAAAGGTGCGTTTAATGAATTGATGTCAGCTGTGCGGTGCTCTCTAGCGGCATGCAGCATAGCACAAGATTCTGTACTTACTCTTGTCCTGCTCAGTGTTTTTGAGTATTTCAACCCAAGTGAAGGCCATGATGTTGGCTTGTGAGATTCCTTATAGTGTGAGACTGGGCCTGATCACTTATCGTGTCTAGTGAAGTACTCTATTCAACAACACCTCATCATGCTCCAACTTTGGATCAGAACCCACAAGATGACTTTTTATTTTTACCGCCCTGTGAATTCACTGATTTGGGGAGCTCTGGTGAGGAGCTCCCTGTAGGAATGCACATTGAGTCTTTGAGAATCACTGAAGGTGCCCCAAGGTGAAGGGCCTTGTCAGAGACAAGGCTTGAACCCCCATCTTTCTGACTTCAAGACCGACCTTCTGTCCACCATGCTGGCTGCCTTGCTGACACAATGAAATTACTATGGGTGTTTGGCAAGCCTGGTGCCTAGGGCAGAAACCAAAGAAAAAAGACTGCTCAGGTTCTGAGTGGGGAAATCTCTGCTTCATGGGAACAAGTCGTGGGTGTTTTAGTGGACCAAGAGCTCTGACCACAGCTGCCAACAAAGCCAGTGCAGCTTGGGCTCGGCTGCATTGCTAGAAGGAAGTGGGGCATCCTAAACCAGGAAGAGAGGCAGCGAGGTCTGCTGCCTGATACACTCACCAGGCAGAATCTTGAGGGCACCACATTTTACCAGAGACACCACATCCTGTCCAGCGGAGGGTGACCATGATTGGTGAAGAGATTGGATCGTAACTGTGGGGGAGTGGAGTGGAGGGATTACAGTCATCTTCTCATTGGTAAAGGGCTGTTAGAAAAGTTAGCAGATTTATTTTGTGTGGTTCCATAGAGAAAACTAGGTCCAATGGCAGAAACTAAAGGCAGACGGACAACTTCCCTATAAGAACTTTCTAATATTTACAGCTGTTCAGATTTAGACTGTATTACTTTATGAGGTCATGAGCTCTCTCACTGGATGTGACATAGCAGAGGCTGGTTGGCCACCTGTTGGGGATCTTGTCAGCACTGGACCAGATGGCTGCAATGTTCTCTTTCTGGTTCTTTGGGTCTAAATTGGGTGGATCCTGATAAACCTGGCCACAAATTTGTAGCTCATAGTGCACCCGAGTGGCTGGTGAATACTGCTATGGATGCTGCCTCCTGAGGAAGGGGCTTTCTCGTCTCTGGAAAGGAGAAGTGAAAAGATGGTCCTCTTTTCCCCTCTGAGGCTCCCAGGCCTTACAACCTCTAGCCTTGTTGTAAGAATCTGGCTACTGAGAGATGTTTGAAACACTCTTTAGTTGTCTTTTACTGTCCCAAAGCAAATGTTTGTTTTGGTGCCAGAATGGAAATGTTTCCATTTGTGAAGCAAATGTTTAGAGCCGAAAGAAACATTTGGGCAGCCAGGATGTGTCAAAATAGAACAGATGCTTGCCTTTTAAAAACATGCTTTTCCCAACACCCTTTGTGTCTGGCTGCTATGAGTACAACAACAACGGGCCAGAGACCGGCAAGAGAGGAGCACTTGCAGGCCCCTGCTAATTGGCTGTGCTCTGGGGTCTCAGGCAAGTCTGCACCTCCCTCTTTCCTGATTTCCTCATCTCAAGATGAAGACAGCCTTCCTAAGCTATTCTGTTTGCTAGCTGCGAGGACTGTTTTCAAAGCTTTTTTGTTTTTGATTTTGGGTTTTTGTGCAGGGCAATGAGGGTTAAATGACTTGCCCAGGGTCACACAGCTAGTAAGTGTCAAGTGTCTGAAGTCAGATTTGAACTCAGGTCCTCCTGAATCCAGGGTCACTGCGCCACCTGGCTGCCCCCTTCAGAGCTTTTTTAAAGGTACTTTGCAGATAGGAAACACATCAGTCTAAAGACTGATGGATCAGCAGAGGTCAAGTGACCTCGTGCGGGGAAATAGTGAGTTGGGAGAGCTTTGTGTATGTGACTGGGAGCTGGAATGGGATGGTCAGCCAGCTTCAGAGAGCTGAACTCGACCATCTCTACCACCCAGTTCAGCAGCAGAGTTCTGTAGTTGGGGTTCTCTGGGCCTCGCTTTTCAAAACGAAGGCTTTGTGAGCTGCCAAGGAGCAGGCTGGGAGTGTAGTTGAGGCATGTTGGTTCCTTTGGTCGCCCCCACGTGGCAAGGTGAATGCTGATGACCTGGGTAGCCTTTGGCATGTACCACGTCTATGGTTGTTTTTTTTTATTAAGCCAGCCCTTGGTTTTCTGTAGCAGAACCCTTCCCCTCCCTCCCCCCACACTTGTTCAGGCTGTGGGCTCATGGCCTTGCCCTGTTAGGCAGTCCCAGTCACTGATAGTGTTTGGTTTCCTTTTGGTTTACTCTGTGGAGCTGATGACCCAGTGTCCATGTAGATCTTGTTTGTTTCTAATTTGGCTTAAGAGGAGGGGGGCAGGAATCTTTAGGCTCTAGATCTAAAAATAGGCCTCAGAGATGCTGATTGGAAACCCTCCCAATCTCGTAAGAGAGATCTCAATTTGTGTTCCGCAGAGGGGCAGCTCACTTCCGTCTTGTTCACCAGTTATACTGCTCCCCAGAGAAGCTCAATAAATTTTATAGGGAAGTTTCCTCCTTGTGCCGAAGGAGCTGAGCTCAGTGACTGGTGTGTTGCAGATAATTTAGGACTGAGAAAATGTGTCTGCCTTTTGGGAAGGGGTGTCAGAATTTCGTGTACCAAAACTTTTGAGTGGCGTTGATTTGGCTGTGACTTTGATTCTCCTGGGCACTGTACTTTGTAACAGATTCAGAGCTGAAAGTGCTCCCAGGGGCTGGACCGTGCATACTCATGGCTTGCTTCTCCATGTCTTGCTGCTACTTCTTTGAGAGTGATTTCTAATTATGCTTGAAGACGTATTGAAAAAAAATACCCAACTTACCTCCAAGACCTTCTTGAGCCCCCCAAACACGGGCCTTAGATTGTACCTGTCTTCCCCTCTGCTCCCCCCACCCCGACCCATGGGGCAGAAAGACTCTATTCCCCTTCACACAGAAAACTGCCTTCAAAGGAGTGGCGGACTTGGTCTCTCTTAAGGGCTTGTCATCTGGTCTGTAACACACCTTTCAGGCTTCTTGTCTTTAAACTAGCAGTGAAATACATTTTGTCCTGGCTTATAACACAGTGATTTATGCTGGGAGCCAGGCCTGGGTGATATCACAGTGTCCTTTTGTCTTTGTGTTGATTTTTCTCCCACATTTAATGTATTTAAGGGATATATTGTCTTTCTGGTTCACTGGGATTGGTACAAGTTTTAATGGGAAGTTCCCCCCAGCTCCCTGTGTTTGGAGAAGAGAATTATATTCTTAGGTAGACATTTTTCTTTTGCTCTCCCCCCCAACCTCCCCAAGATGGCAGGAGGCCGTGTTTTGTTGCTTTTTGAAATAGCATTCCTGCTGAGCATTTTTTAGGAAGGATACCGAGAGGACATTTGATTTCAGCTCCTTTTCTTAGTGTCAACTTTTTTCTCTTATTATTTGAACTTTCCTCATTTAAAGAGAGGGGGAAGTTACAAGACTTGTTTGTAATTTTACACATCAAGATCTCTTAAAATTGGGGGTAGGGGCAGCAATCCCACTGCCAGATCCTTGGATAAATACATTCCATTCGGGACGATGCTATTTGTAGCTCTGCCCCCCCAAAGACAGTGCCAAGTACCCTAAGGTACTTCGATCTGAGGATTTCGATCAGAAGAAAAGGAGAGCAGATTTCGGGTTGCTGGATATTTTCACCAAGCGAGTCAGGCAGGTTAGGGGGTGCAGGGGGGAGGAGGTCCCATAAACAAGGTGATATATAATATTTTTTTTTGTTCTCCTTTTAAATAAATACCGATCAGCTTTATGTTCAGAGACAATAGGAGCCGTTGGCTTAAATTTGCAGTTTACTGTATTTATGGCTGTAATATCAAGGTGCTGCCGTCGTAATTTCATGCCCCAATGAGAAGAGCAAGGTCGAAGCAAATGCTTCCATCGGCATCTGCTAACACACTAACTCATAAACAAGGCCCGGCTGGATCAGGTGGCACGGAATAATACAGGCTAATGAAATACAGCACAGCTTTCCATTACTGTTAGTTTTTACAGTGTCGTCATTACGTGTAATTTATGTTTAAAAAATTCAATTTTATACAAGGCACTGGGAAATAGGGGTCTCCAGGTCATCCAACGACTTTTAAAGGCTCGGAGAGTCCTTATTGCACTCCACTGTTCCAACAAAATGTTAATAGTAAAATAAAAAAAATACTTTTTCCACCCTTCTCTTTCTCCCCCTTCAACCTTTTCTGGCTGAGTTGATTTTTCTTTTCATTCAGAGAGATTTTTCCCCACAGCCAGGGAGGTTCTCTCTTGCCATGGCTTGCCGGCCTGTATGTGTGTGTGTTGGGGGGGGAGGGGCGGTGACCTCGGCTGTGCATCCCCAAGCTCCCCAGGGGTCACCTGAGCAGGAGCAGAGAGCCCATTGAGAACCTCTCCTGATCCTCCTGGCCTGTGGCTCAGTGGCCTTGTTCCTGCAGAGCCCGGTAGAGTGCCTCCTGTCTAGGACAAACTCCCACTGAGCAGCTGGGGCTTGGCAAGAAGCTTCCCACGCTTGCCTTCTCTGCCCTCACCTTCAGTGGCTGCTGGGGAGGGGGTGGGGGTCAGGGGTTAGGGGCGGAGGAGGAGCTCCCAGAGACCCAGAGTCCTGGAGGGCCCTGAGGCCCAGCTTCTTCCAGCCCATAAAGCTGACCAGTTTTTTGTTTTGTTTACTTTTTAACAGACCCCTTCCAGAAAAGCAAAACAAAATAAATTTGTCTTCTGCTTAAAAGAGGGAAGTGAGGGGTACAGGGAAGGTAGCAGCCCTCAGCCATTGTTTCAGTTGCCTCTCCAAGAAGCGCTCTTAGGAGGGGGGCCTCCCCAGCCTGGGAAAGCAAAGGCTGCCGCCCTTCCAAAGCTGGGGGGTGGGGGAGCAGGCTGGAGTGCTGGCTTCTAGCTTGCAGAGTTTGCCCCGGCCCTTGGTCCAGTGCTTTCTGAGAAGCCAGTGGGCTTCAGGGTTTCCTGCTTGCTCAGCCTCCAGCCTCCATCCCTGGCTCTCCCTGGCAAAACTGGGGGGGCCGAACCTGATAACCCAATGGGTCTTTCCAGGCTTTCATTTCTGTCAATCCTTGGTTTAAATGAGCAGGGCCACAGCTCTTAGAGGGGCTTAGGGCTCCTGAAAATTGCCAAGGGGCGGCAGTGAAGTTCCTAAGAGAGCATCTGAATGCAAGGAACACTGTTGGTGTAATAGAATGCAAATTGAAACCTAAAAGAAAATTTTAGGCTTTATGAAAATTATGACTAATTCTTCCAAAGGCAGCAGCTCTGAGGAAGAATTAGAGGGCCGGGGGAGGGGGAGGAGGGGGGGGGGGCTTCTATGCCATAGGATTAGGAAGCCAGGCTGCTCCATCCCTCCACTGTGCTCAGTCCTTGCTCAGTACCCTCTGCGGTTAGATTATTCCTTGCAGATAGCAATCAACTGGAAGGAAGTGTGTGTGTCTAATTTGCATGAGATTATTTAAAACAAAAAAAAAAGGTCTGCATTAGTCAGGGTGATGGTAAACAACGCCAAGAGATGCCTTTCATAATATAGCCGGTGCCTCAGCTTTCAAAGCCAAATAGAATTCACTTACAATTGGCAGTCTCCTTTATTGTTCCTTTTAACCTTTTGGATACTGCGCGGTCTTAATCTCACTGTTTGTGAGTGGTGGGGGCTGGGGCGAGGGGACTTGGGTGTCATCTCTGCCCAGACACATCCCGAGGCAGAGACGCTTCAGCACTGGGAGAAATTGACCGTCCTATGGAGATGTCTCAATCTACAGAAAAGAGACAGAGACAAAGAGACGAGAGAGAGAGGACACTCAGTGAAGCATAGAGACTGATCTGTGAGGGGTGGCTGGCTCTTATGGGGGGTCACAACAGCAGGGGGAGACCAGAAGGACATTCTCTGCCATCACACTTTGTTACTCTCGGAATCGTCGACAGGGAGTTTGCAGCCAGGCTCCACTTGTTCATTTTCCCTCGTTAGCTCGTCGATGAATAGGAAAGTCTGAAGTTTTCTGGAGGCAGAGTATCATCACCTCTTTCCGGAAACTTGACGACCTGCAGGTTCTCTCTCATTTCTGCCTCCCTCACCCATAGACCTCAGTGTGACGTAGTGGCTGGGCGGCCGGGCTGGGAGGCGTAGCCCCTGCTTGTCACTAGTTAGTGGTTTGACCTTGGCATCTATCGTGTGAGGGCGCCCTCCCAGCCCCGGCTTTCTGTGTCCTGAGCTTCCTGCCCAGCTCTGACTTCCCTTCCTAACATTTTGTATCTTCTTGCTAATGTTATGTTAGCCTGAGAAATAGGTAAATCGAGTAGCTCTTCGGTAAACTGAGTCCCTGGCTCTGGAGGTGAACTAGGGGAGGTGGTCATATCAGGCATCACAGATGTGGGGCATCAGGCAGTAAGCTCTGGAAAAGAGATCTCCGTCATGGGCACTGCTGTAATCATACAGAAGACATGGTTTCTACCCAGGCTGCAGGGCCATGGGGCAGAGCACTAGTCAGAGCGTCCTGTCCCTTTAACCAGCTTCGGCTCCCACGGCTGGAGCACCGCCTGTAACTTACTGTATATTTCCCCAGCGTTAAACATTATCATACTTGTTTATATTTGAAAGAGCCAAAAGGGAAAATGAGAATGCAACTGAATGCTCCTTTTGGGAAAATTATCCTCATTTGCAGCCAGCGGCTGACAAGGCACGCGAACCACCAGGTTTATAAAATTCTGCCGTGTGCCAGTGACCGGCAGCTCGTGCTGACGTTGGCATGTGCCGCTTTCTCCTCTAATGGCTGATTATGAACTGGTTAAAAAGGTTTCTTAGCTGATAGGCCTTTGAGGCCATGTTCCCCCCCACCCCTTCCAGGGTCTCTAAGGACTAGAGGTTAGGAGCCTTGGGTCATCGTAGTTGCAAGGCCTTGCCCTACTGGTCACCCATTTCCTTCATCCTTAGGTGTAAAAGGAAGGTCAAGCAGCAAGGCTGCCCGGGTGAGCAGGGGCTGTCTCCCGTCTATCCCATTTCTGGGTTCACCTGAAACACTCAAGCATTCCTAGGGCCTTGGCCCCCCCCCCCCCCCCCCCGCCCCCCACCCCGTCTGCAAGGATGCCCAGCACCGGCAGGGGGATGACTTGTAGCCAGGTCGCCAGTCCTAACAGGGGCCAGCCAGGGAGAGAAGGGGGGCCTGCAGCAGCAGCAGGAGAACCTGTGGTGGCCACACACCCACCAGGATGGAGCCGGGCAGGGCTACGCTTTAAAGCGTTAATATGCTCCATCTATTAGCCCCTTGGCACAGAGTGCAAGGCACCGGGCTTTTGAAGATGCTGATCCTCAGAACCTCCTTGTACTTCATCTACCCCTAGGGGCAAATAGACCGTGCTGTGGGCCTCTAACGGAGCCAAAATGCAGAGCTGCAGACCAGATGTGGAAAGCTCTCTGCTCCAGTTTAAAAGCTGTGTGTTGTGGCTGGACTGGAGATGGGGATTCCGGGAATGGCAGGGGCTGCTCAGGGCAGTGCTTGCTTGCACACTGGCAGTGGCCCCTGCTTGCTCCCCTCACCCTGGGGGCCAGGGCTTTAGTGCATATCCACAGTGGACATCCTGATTGATCCATTGGCTCTCTAGGGCCCAGGCTCTCTCCTTCTCTCCTCGGGGCGGGCCCTCACAGTGACCGCCCTCTCTGGCAGTTCTGTTCAGGAGCCTGGGTTAAGGACTTGACCCAGATGTGTCTCTTGGCAAGTTTGTCATGTGCTTTTTATTCCTTCATGGGAAAATCCTCTCCACATGTTGTAGCCACTGTAGATGGCGCCCCGATATTCCTCATTGTCCCATGTGCAAAGTGGCTAAAAGAGGAGAGAGGGAATTGAGAGAGAAAGATGAGGACAAGAGAGGAGAGGGAAGGGAAGGGGAGAGAGAGAGAAGAAGAGAAAAGAGATAAAGGGAAAGGAGAGAGAGGAGAGAGACAGACACTAGCCAAAGGCGATCTAGACGACAGCCTATCATAGGCTGGAGCAATAATCATCTGAAAGTTTGGGCCTGGCCTTGTTTTGATCTGTTTTCTTGTTTTATTTTCTTCTTTACATTCTATATCCCATTCATACTAATCACAGTCAGTCCTGATTTTTCTTTTTATTTCTGCATTTGTCATAAAATAAAGCAAATTATTCCCGTCTTCGGAAACGATCTAGACTAATTAGTCGTCTCACCCAATAATTAGTTTTTTGTTTCCCTGTCTGTTTTCATGCATTATTGTTAGTTTTTTCCCCTCTTTTTTTTAACACCATTACAGATTAAAATGAGCCACATTTGCAGTTGATGGTATCTGTTTTCGGGGGAAGAATGGAGAATTGCAGTACGGAGCGACTTCAAAAGCAGCAATAAACTCAAGGATAAATTAAGGAAATTGAATGAGCCACATTTGGAAGCAGCGTTGAGGCTAATATTCTGTCGCTTAAGGTTAAATTGCAACAGAGAGAAGTTCCAGAGAATCCGAAATCGGGGAGGCGACAGCCCAGGAGTCCCCGAGCTCGATGTTGTACAGCCGAAAGGGTCCTATCTCACCGAAGATTTTGTCCGAGCCACAGAAAGTGGAGAAAGGTGCTAACCCGATATCATTTCCTCTTCCCTCTCAGGGCTGACAGATGAAGAGATTGACTTGGCTTTCCAGCAGTCGGGCACTGCTGCCGATGAGTCTCAGTCCTTGGGCCCTCCCACCCAGATGGTGCCCCTCCAGCCCCCTCACCTCATGCCTCAGCCATACAGTAAGTCACCCACTTCCCACTCTGGCTTCGGCCCTGCTTGGCCTTCTGGACCTCTCGGCTGCCCCGGACTGGGCTCACCTTTCTCCCTCCTTTTCCCTTGTCACCGTAGCTTGCAGATCATTCCTATCAGGGAGAACCTGGGAAAAGAGAAATCCTCCCTAGGCTTCCCCACAACGGAATGTGACCCACCTGCTCCTCTTCATCAAACGGGACAAAGTTTTGTCCTGGTCTGGAAGATAAGGACTCATGTGAGGCTTAGGGTAGCGTTTCCAGCCTTTCTGATGCACTAAAGGACTCCCGCTTTGCAGACAGTAGGTCCTGGGGCTGCCGCATTTTACTGTTTTGAGGTAATAAGAAGTCTCTCAACAGTTGAATGCCCGGGAAAGTTTTCTCCTGCTTCCAGTCGCTCAGTGAAATCATTTATTTTCTTATTATTTAAAATTTTTTATTATAGCAAGTCTCGATCCATCTTTTAGTTTTTAAAAATTGTCAGATCCTGGCTTATTCATTCATCTCTGGTGGGGTCTCTTTAGGGGTTTCCCGATTAAAATGTAAAAATCCTCTCTCTTAATTGCTCTTAATTGTGTATGAATGTTAATCATGAGGTTTGTTATGAAAGCTATTTTAGAAGTATAGATTGTGGCAGATAATGGCAGCAATATACACCCCCCCAAACATAGAAGGAGGCGCTAAGCTTCCTTTCAGGTCACATGGATCCTTGTGCCACAGATGAGGTGGAGACCCCTGGGACTGGTAAATAGCCTACTTCCTCTTTTGTTCCTTTAAAGAAATTCCGCAGTGCTGCCGGTTGGCCTTCCTTCCAGATGTATTTCCTTTGTTATCTTCTTCTTCCCTGGGTACTTCAGAAGATGGCTTTGGGATGTCCTGGGTTTTTTGTTGTTGTTGTTGTTGTTTGTTTGTTTCTTTTTGTTTTTTCAAGCTTTAAAATTGTTTTTAACATCAGGTTCTTAGGGGCAAGTCTCAAAGAGACAAATCTATTTTGCTCATCTGGTAGCTGATTTCCTTTCCTCTTACCTTTTCTTTACCTGTCCCTTTCTCCTTTTGGTTGCGCAACAAACCACAAGGCTGCTGCTAGAGGAATGTGGCTTTGTGGGCAGGGTCTTGTGAGGACCTCCCTTGGCCTCCCCAGCGGATGAGGCGGAAGGGTGGCACGTGCTCTCTGTGTCTTAGATTTCATTTGTCCCCTCGTCTTCCCTTGCTCTCTCCAAGAGGAGGCTATGGATAAAATAGGGCAGGCAGTCTTGGCTTGTCTTAGCAAACACTGTCTTGTTGAACAGACCGACACATGTCAGGGAAGAAGTCTCTGGGATGAGGAAGCCAGTGCTGAGATATGTGGCTTGCATCAGACTGTCTAAAGCAACCACTTGTTAGTCTGGGGCCGCTCCTTAGCATTGCTCAGCTTCCTGGTATTTGCTGAGGGTCATTGAGCACCCGTCACGGGGGCTTTTTAACCAACAGATTAGGATTCACTCCTCTTTCTTTAGTTGAGTCCTTGGGCCAGCCTTTTACTGGGACTTGCTCAGGATAGGCACGGGCAGCTGGCAGAATTCTTCCAGGAGGCACATCTGTTGGATTCCAGCTGCTTCCTTACATGGCTTAATATAAGTAGGTCTCCAGGGATACAGGGCTACTCTTTGCTCAGAACAAATTGCTTGAGGGGGTCAGAGAGTTGGGCCAGAGACTCACTGAACTTGCCTGGGTTCAGTGGACTTGCATGATTAAACAAAGAATTTTTTTTTTTTTTGGCGAGAGGAAGGAGGTAGGGAAGACCAGTCCACTTGCTTAACAGAATTTCTGATGCCCCTACCACTTTGATTAAACACATTAGCATGTTGAGATTTCTCCCAGATAGGTATATTTTTACAATTCTCCCCTCCCTGAAAATAGGAAGCATTCTATCAGAGAGAAAAAAAATCCTTCTCTTGCTGCCATTGCAGTAACAATCATAGTAATTATAATTTTAAATACATTTAGTTTTTAGTTCTCTCCCCTTAGCTCCATTCTTTTAAACCGTTACTCTGCCCCCTCTCAACTCGACGGGGGTGATTCTGTCTTTTCCCTTCGGTACTTTTGCCAAGAGGTGTCAAAACTGCTCCCAAAAAAAAAAAGCTTGATTTTGATTAATATAGAGAAACAAGACTTTGCCTGACTGATAATAAAACTGATAAATGACATTTGAATTACTTGTAGCGGTAATTTATTACATAAAATATCTTTTATTTGACATGCGATTAGTTGCTGGAAGCATCACTCAATCTGACTAGTTTAAACATGCTCTAAAATGAACCCCAGTAAAAACCAGGGCTGTCGGCTGCTGGCGTTATGAAATATACTGATCCCGGAGTGAGGAAAAAAACCTGACTTTAAATATTTAAATGATTAATTGGGTTTATATATTTTTTTTACCTTTCTAACCCCCTTAATTACAAGCAAACTCAGGGGAGTTTCTGAACTAGGTGTGCAATCTGCATGCTTATCGCCAAGGCATTGTCTGTGTCCCCACATGAGGTATTTATGGCCTCCGTGCACACGTGTTCCTTTTGGTTTTTAGATCTGCTTGTAGCCCAGTCCCAGTAGCTGCTGTCTAGGGACCTAGCATTCCATTTCCCCCTCATCTCTGGCCCTTTAGAAGGACAGAGGACAGAAAGGAAGAGGCAGAGGGACACGTAAGACATTTGCCAGGTCCTCAGAGGCCTGGACCCCCTGGTTTTGTTGGAGATGCCCCAAGTGACCTTGAAGGGATCTCCTGGGGCCCATGTTTCAGACAGCAAGCTCTTCCACAAGCAGCTCAAGAAGAGTCCCTTTCTCCAGGGCAGAGCCGGCTCACACTGAGAGCACAAGAGTAAGAAAGTAGGAATTGATCTAGCTTGTGGATGACTTTGGACAACCCTGGAAGGTTTGCTGGGCTCCTGTCCCTCTGTTATCTAGTGTGGGCCTCCCAGCAACCCAGAGAGAGAGGCAAGGCAGGGAGCATCACCAAATTACAGATTCCTCCCTCAGCATTTCCCTTATTGGGGAAATTGAACTGCCCTTCAGATGTTAGCAAGTACAAGCAAAACCAATAGGGGAGCCTGGAGTAAGGGCACCATTTCAATGCCACTTTACTGAGGGCTTACTATCTTCCCTGGGCCTTACTTAGCTATAGACAAGAGTGGGGGGGGTGGGGAGGGGTTCTCTGCTCTGAAGGAACACGTCTCTTTGGGGAAGTGCGCGCGCGCGCGCACACACACACACACACACACACACACATGCGCGCACACACGTGTGAATTAACCTAGTCTTGTGGGACATCGTCTGATGAAGGGCCAAAATGCCTGAAACAAATCAGAAGCACTTCCAGAGTCCAGGCGAGAGTGAGCCCAATGGAGGCTGGAGTGGAATGATTGTGGAGGTGCGCTGTGGGAGCCACAGGGAGCCTTGCTGGGGCCCAGCTGTGGAGCTTAGGCCAGTATGCTCAGTGTGTAAAGCGGGGCAGGGTGAGCCCAGGGGAAATTCACTCATTCAAATAAGTATTTATCACTCCTGGTGCACAGCAGGCACCTCTGATGTCCATTATACCTAGGCCCAAAAGGTTTCTTTAAAAAACCCATAGGGGGACAGCTAGGTGGTGCAGTGGATAGAGCACTGGCCCTGGATTCAGGAGCACCTGAGTTCAAATCCGGCCTCAGACACTTAACACTTACTAGCTGTGTGACCCTGGGCAAGTCACTTAAACCCAATTGCCTCACTAAAAAAAACAAACAAAACCTATGGACAAACTAGGTTGACCCATGACCTTATTTACTTCATTCATTCATCTGTCTTTGAAATGAAATATAAATGATACTTTCACCATTAACTTAGGTTCAATTATTGATCAACTATTTGATCAGAGAGATTGAGTGAGAATTCCTGAGGTTCAGTCATAGCTATGAATGAGTCAACTTGATTCTTCAGTGTCGGTAGGGAAAGATTTTTCCCTTAGCTCTTCAGTGAGGTCATCAGCCCCACCCTGCTCTCACCTTAGTGCTGCTTCTTTTTATGAGTTGTGTGTGCCTGGTGCATCCCTGAGGGGACACTTCTGACAGGGGACCCATGTCCAGTACCAACCAGGCCCATGGAATTTTCCCTCTTTTAATTTCTGTGGTTCCATCCTTGACTCTTCCAGAGTTCAGGTAAGGCTGGTGAGTAGGGGGCCTGGACCTGACCACCTGAGCTCCACTTTCTGCTGGGGTGACCGGGCCTTGTTCCTCCTCCCCTTTGGCCCCAGTCAGCCCCCAAGTGAGGTGTTAGCTCCCCCCAGGCAACAGGAGCTTTGAAATTCATTCTGTGCTGTCAAAAGATAGGCTTCCCTTTTTAATCGTTTTATCCTTGGGCTTTTGTTAAAATAAGTCTATTTCTCCAGGAGCATGTTGGCCATTGGGAAGAGTTTCTCCAAGATTTCCCATGATGTGGCTAACCAGCTTGGCTGTCCTTGGGTCAGTCAGTCAATCAGTGGGTATTTATTGAGTGCCCGTTATATATTGAGCACTGTATTGTGCTCTGTACTGTGGGGTATAGAGGAGAAACATAAAACACGCACCCGGTTTTCAAGAAATTTACTGTTGGGTTGAAGAAACAAGACTAGTACACACGAAATGATTACTGAACAAGGCAAGACGGTCTAATGAAATGCCAAGTTGTAAGTGCTGTAAACCAACAGTAACAGACAAGGATTAAAAAGGGTATTGGAAGTTAAATGAAAGAGCAAGCTTGGGAAAGATTCCTCACTGCCGGTGAGACTTGGGCTTGGCCTGGGAGGATGAGGGGCCATTCCCTGGGCAGAGAGGAGAGGGGAGGGAAAATGCCCATGAAGGTGGGGATGAAGAGAGTGCCCAGCGATCTGGGGGCGTTTATGTGCATTGTCCAGAGTGGACGAAGAGCAGCAGGCTTGGGATCTAGACATCTGCTGCTGTGATACCACCAGAGCCTCGGTTTCCTCTTCTGGAACATGATGGTGACACTCTGTGCCTCCCAGGGAGGGTGGGAAGACTGTATGAGATCGTGTGTGTCAACCACGAAGCACTAATAGCAATAGGAACAGACTTGCAAAGTACTTCACATAGACTGTCTCACTTGACCCATCTTCCATCCATTTAGCATTTATTAAGCTCCTGCTGTTTCCCAGGCTCTCTGCTTGATGCTAGGGATACAGAGTCCAGGGAATGAAGCCATTCCTGCCCTCAATTTGCTGATGGACTGTCAGGGGAGTGGACATGTCTGTGTTTACAGAAGTAGATACAAGATAAACAATACCAGCTAGTTGTTGGGGTGGCAGGGATCAGGAAGATGGTCGTGCTGGAGGTGAAGCCAAAGGTTCTGAGGGGCTGACAGAAGGGAGCATCGAGGCAGCAACAACCTTGGAAGCAGGAAGGTCTGAGCTCAGATCCTCCGGAGACACTTGCTAGCTGGGTGACCCTGGGCAAGTCACTTCGACCTGCCTCAGTTTCCTCAACTGTAAAATGGTGATAATAGTAGCACCTACCTCCGATGGTTGTCAGAGGATCAAATGAGACCACATATAGAGCACTTTGAACCTTCTAGTGCTGTATAAATTCTAGCTCTGACTTCAGGATGAAGGCCAGCCTGTCCAGTGGTGGGGAAGAGAGGGTCACATTTGGGGAACGGCAGGAAGGAGCTGAGGCCTCTGCTGTTCTAACACGTAACTTTCACTTTGCACTAAAGGGAACACCCGCACTGGACATGATTCATGGGTTTTGTGAAAACAGGGCATGACTTGCAATGACATTGCATGGGCTCCTTAGTTCCAAAGGTGCTACAAACGGGCAGGTGGACTTGGGTCCAGGACCCATCACATTTTAGCGGGGTTGTTCCAGACGGGCCCAGGGGGCTGCCTGTCCTAAGGTGGCATGTACAATCCTGGGCCTGTTTAACTACAGAACCCCCAGTGGCTGGGGTTCCACGGGAACCCTCAGAAGCCCCTTTGGCCCCTAGTCATGCTCCTCTATAGCTCCCCCACCATCCGCTACATGGCACGTGTATTTCAGATTCAAGTCTTTAGCACCATTTCTGGATCTTGGCAGTGGCATGGAGTAAGGCCCTCCTGGACCCTGCCCATCCAAGGCAGTAGGCATGGGCCACTGGGGGTGGCTTTGCAGTGGGTGAGGTAGAGCACCAGCTCCAGGGGAGTGGGCAGGGAGCAGCCCCCCACCCCCATCTGTGCAGGCCATGTGTAAGGCTGGGGAGCGTGTTTCAGGAACCGTGCAATGTCTGTACTA
This sequence comes from Dromiciops gliroides, assembly GCF_019393635.1. Taxonomy (NCBI): domain Eukaryota; kingdom Metazoa; phylum Chordata; class Mammalia; order Microbiotheria; family Microbiotheriidae; genus Dromiciops; species Dromiciops gliroides. The sequence goes on along the minus strand of NC_057863.1, from coordinate 624,474,099 downwards.
TGAGAAGAGGTCTTTAATCCGGAGGCTTCTTGGCTGTTTTTGAGTGGCATGATCAGGCACATGATCGGGGGGCACCAATCAGCCCCAGCGTCCAAGTAAACTCGTTCGGCTAAGTCTGGCGAGAGTCCAGGGCTTCAGAGGGGAGGGAGCCTCAGGAAGAAGAGGCTTCCAGGAGCCCCAGTAACAGTGATGATGACAGCCGGCTTGTAAAACACCCTACAGTGACCTCCCTCGAGCCTCCCAACAGCCTGAGACACTGATGCTGTTATGATCCTCATTTTACATTTGAGGAACCAGAGGCAGACTTGCCTAGAGTCACCCAACCAATAGGTACATGCCTGAAGTAGGATTTGAATTCAGGTCTTCCTGACCCCAGCTGCACTGAGGGCTCTCCATTCTGCTCCCAAGGTCACAGGCAGCGTGGCTAGTCTTATTGGCCACGACTGGCAGTGTTTTCCAGATCCTATTCCGGTTCAGTTCTGCAGATGTTAATTAAACACTTACTGTGTGCATTGCTCTGTCACTGCTCTGTCATTGTCTGTGCACTGCTAGGTCACCGGAGAGAGAAGTTTGGGCTTGGAGTCAGGAGCCGGGTTCAGGTTCTTGTTCTGCTACTTCCTGGTTTTGTTTTCGTTGTGGAGGGGTGGGGGGCACAGTTTCATTTGTAAAATGAGAAGAGAGCTGTTAGCCGGTGGCCTCCTAAGGCCTTGGGCAGCTCTGAATATTCTCCCCGGATTCTATGGGAATCCAGAAGGACTCAAAGCAGAATATTGCCCATGGGATACTACAGTATGTAATGCTGCCTGCCTCCCTCCCTCCCTTCCTTCATCAAGCACCTAAGGGCCTGCTAAGTGCCAGGCACTTGTCTAGGCACTGGGGACACAGACAGAAGTGTGACAGTCCCAGCCCGCCTGGGAGTGTATATGCATGTGTACACAGCTGCTGAGTCTGTGTAGACCATATGCTGAGTAAATGTGAAGTATGTTTGAAGAACCCAAGTAAGGGGGGAGATCAGGAGAGGGCTCTGGTAGGAAGGAAACATCTTAGGAAGGAGCCTTTTAACCAGCAATGGGGCCTAGCTGTGGCCCGGCCATCTTCTTTTTCTTCTTGCTGGTAGCTCCTTGAAATCCTGAGTGTCTCCTTTTCAAGGATTTTTTGACTTGGAAGCCAGCTAGCACTGCCTGTGCAGACCTTATAGAAAGTCAAGGTCTTGCTGCTTTGCTGTGCAGATTCCTCCTGTCTTGCTCTTTGACTCTGGCCTCCCTGCCCAGGCTCTGGGGTCATTTTCAGGCTTGGAGGTCTTCCCATGGGTGACCTGGAGCCGTGAGACTTCCAGAGCTCCTGACCACATTCGGCCTTCTCTCTGTGGGGCGCCATAATCCCCCGAAGACGGGGCAGCCTGTGTCTTCCCAGTGCTCACAGTTCATGCTCCCTGCTGCTGGCCTGGCCTCTGCAGCTCTCTTTACAGTTCCTGGGGTTCGGGGAGAAAGCTCGTGTTTTCTGTGGCCTCCCTGATTGGAATCCTCCAGATTCCCTTTGGAGATCTGAGGGATGGGGGGGAGTGGGAAGAGATCCCAGTGGTTTGGGGTTTAGAACTGAATTGGACAAGGAGCGGAGGAACAGATCACTGTATCAGAGTCCACGTTCTCCTTCCCTTGGAAAGCACCTCCGGCTAGCGAGAGCCCTCCCCAGTCCTGCTCTTCCTTCTCCTTCCCTTTTTGCCACCAGACAGAGTTGTATCACCCATCTCCAAAACGAGGAAAATGGCATTTCGGCTTCTTGTCTTTATAGACTCTCTGAACTTTAGGAAAGATCATTCTGGTCCCTTTTCATTAATAATGAAAACCAGAGGGCAATAAAATGTTCTTAGCGTGAGCATGACAGGAACGGAGGGAGCGATGAGAGAGGTGAAGGGTGCATCTGACAAGGAACTACAGGTGTTTCTCAATTCTGCATGAGGTCAGGGCACTTGGAAGGTGGGAGCAGCTCAGAAGCCAGCCCTGCTTCTTGGGACAACTTTAACCCCTTGGAGCCTGGAAGAATGTGCTGAGGGAGATTGGTGGGCCCGGTTTCACCTTAATTGGCGACTTGCACCTCGTGTGTGCGTTCAGTGGATTTTTGAGTAACAAATGTGGAGGTGGTAGTTCGTTATTCTGAGTACGTGCCGCAGAGGGAAATGCCATTCGCTGGCTCTGGCCTAAGCCCACACGATGGACAGCTTGTGCCCTGAGTGAAGCCCAACAGAATCCTGACTGTCCTGAGAAGCAGATATACTGAGCATTTGTTAGAAGTATGGCCAAGGATGAAGCACCGAGGATAAAGTTGACCCTCCTACTGTGTGAGATGGAGGTCAGAGACCCAGCCAACTCTGCCTTCCCTGCTCTTCCGGCCCAGCCCTAATTTTCTAATCATCTCATTGTTTTCTAATTAGAGAAGAATGCAGGTGGATGAGGGGGTGTCAGGGAGGTGGGGAGTCATGGGTTGGACCAGATGCTTTCTGAGCCTGCTTGAAATTCTTAGGTCCTAGGAGTCAGTATATGCTATCTCAGGGACTGTCTGCTTTGTTCTCTGACAGCTGGGGACCTCGAAGTATCTGGATGCCCTGGTTGGGTAGCATCTCTTAGAGGCTGTTTTCTAGACTCTGAGAGGAAAGTTTAGGGAAGAGCTGTCCAATTAGTATTTGATGGGAGAGGCTCTAGTCAGGTTTGGCCTTGGCAAACCTCAGTCTGAAATCTACAGGCAGTGACGAGTGTGGTGGCAAAGGAGAGACACTTCCAGGCATCTTGATCAATGAATGGAGCCTCGGTCTCTGCAGAAGCCCATTGAGTAGAGCTGTGCCAAGGCGGGTGGGGGGGTGGCGCCTCTGCCGATCCTGGGGAAGGCTCCGGTCATGCATTTGCCTTGGTCAGGCTGTTGGCCAGAGGCCCCCTCTGTGTGTATGCCCACATCCTGCTGCCGCCGCCTCTGGATTATTCATGGAAACCCAGGGCAACTTTATGGGTGTGTGCTAGAGGGGAGGGGAGCAAGGCTGGGAAGCCATAACACTCTGGCCAGGGGAGGAAGGGGGGGGGGCTCTTGGTTCCCTTTGGTGAGGAGGAGAAGTCAGCCCCTCTGCTTGGCAGCTCTTGTCTTCTCCCAAATCCATTTCCAGATTCCGGTCTTTCTTGTGACACTAGTACAAAGGGGCTGCTATTTAGGGGATGTGGCCTGATCCTGAAACTCAGTTGAAAGGTTCCCTATACGCTTGTGGAGGCTGTCAAAACACTGACCATTATGCTGGTGGAGAGGAGCCAGGACAGCAAGGGCAAGCACATGGGCCCTGCCGCTGGCATGTGGGCCCTGCCGTGGACTAGAATGGGGCTGGGAATTAGGGATCTTTCATGGCAGACCCTAGCAGTCCCCTGGTCCAGCCTGTCCCTGGGCAGGAAGCCTTCCTTTGTGTCACTGCTGCTGTTTCAGTCAGGAGCCTTCAGTCGTGGCCCTGGCTGTAGCTCCTCCTTGTCCTTCCTTCATTTATGGAAGAGACTCCCGAGGTGGCACAGTGGTCAGCAAGAGCTCTCAGCACTTGTCTGCTCCTCCTTCCTCTCCCTGCCCCCCATTTAGAAGGAGATGGCGGTTTCTGTTGTCTTCACTGGTGTTTCTCTTCCTCTAACCATTAGACCCTGCAGGTTCTAGATGGCGCGATTATGGGGCTCTGACTATCATCATGGCGGGCATCGCCTTTGGCTTCCACCAGCTCTACAAGGTACGTGTGCTCTGGCTGAGACCCTGAGATGCCTCCTCTTCTGAGGCTGCCAGGTGTGATCCTTCCCTTCATCTTCCCCCGGCCCCCACACAGAGCAACGGAAGGCCGCAGCGATAGCAGTTCATGGCCTTAGATGGGATTCATGAGGGTGCAGAGGGCGGGTGTCTGGGGATGCCCAAGTCGTCAGAACCATGATGTCCTTCGACCATTCGTGCTGTATGTAATACTGTAGTGTTGTTCATAAACACATGAGACCCTGCTCATCAGAGAAGGCCATAAATGTGCTAAGAGTTTTCATGCCAAAACATGGGGATCTCAAAGTTGATGAACCTACCAAAAGACGCCCTTCAGACTGGCACTTATTTGGAGCTAGCAGTTGAACAGAGAGAAGGCCAGGCCACAGTTCGAAAGTCATTCTGAGTATTTCTTATTCCCTAGGAAGGACTGAATCCTCAAAGGGCGGAAGCCAGCTTTATGTTTTGAGATTCAGGCACCTGAGAACACCGGATGAGGGAGTGGATGGGGGGGCACGGTTCCCACCGATGTACTTTCTCCACTGCCCCCTCGCTTGTTCCCCTCTCTGAGTGGTACTTTTTCCAGCACTGAGATACTCAGGATCACTTTTCATCCTAGAATCCTATCACTGAATGGTCCTGAAAGGTTACTTAGTCTAAACCACACTTCAATCTGGAGTCCCCTCAGTCATGTTCAGTAACCCTGTTGAGCGAAGCTCACGTGCAGCCTGAAATCTCTTACTAAGCCCCAAGGTACCTCCAGCACAGGACATGAAAGCTGTTGGCCAGCTAAGACACAGGAGAGACCTTTCTGTGTGAGTAAAGTCCAGTGCCACATGTGGACGACTCAGTGTCCAAAATCCAAAAACAAAGGCTCCCTAGAGCCAGCACCCTCCTCCATGGGTTATTTGTTGTCCATAGAAAACTGGGTCAGATCAGAAAGAAGAGTAAACTGAGAGGCTCTTCAAATAAGTGCCTCATGTAAGAAATAAGAAGTAGTGGTCAGAGAGCTGTCCGAGCACCCCATCACCGGTCCTACTGATGGGGTCAGGAAGATGTGTCTTGGACGTGGATAGTAAGTTCTGGTCTCTTTCCCTTTGGACCTTAGAGAGAGAAATGGGGCTGAAAAGGTGGGCTGGGGATGGCAGATAGGCCCAGGAACTGACGGACGTCACATGTTTAGGGAACTCCGTCCGTCAGTGCAGATCTGCACCTGCTTTCTCTGCACACTTTAAGGGAGTCTTTGAGAGCTTGAGTGACTTGGGGATTGGAAAAAAATATGAATGCATGAAAGGAGTGATCCAAGTGTCAGGTAGTTATAAAACTATAAAATGGGAGGAAAGGTTGTGCTTTTGCTGCAGCCAGGGGCCTTGTAAACAATCTTCATCCATAAGAGGACCCTCCCTCAAGACTCCCTCCCTGCCTCCTTCTACAGCTCAGGGGTGAGAACTTCTTGCCTTCCAACTTTGAGTTCTCTACTCCAGTGGTAACTTTGCCATTGACACATTTCAGCAGCCTTGTGGGCAAGAAGCAATACCAGCCATTGGAAAAAGCACTTTGCAAGATCGACTCGAAAGTGCTCATGGACGAATGTTAAATGATGAGCTTCACTTAAGATTGTTCCCACAAACCCCTCCCCAGTGAGAAACTGTTAATGGAGAAGTTGCCGTTTCTCCTATTGTGGGCCCCAAGCGGTACTGGGCCACAGAAACATTCAGTGGACCCAAGGTACACTCTCTCCAGAGCCATCCAGTCAGTAGAGAAGCCAGCTGAGAGTTGGGTTGGGGGCAGGCTTCCCCATCCTGGATGCTGGGAACTTGGTCACCTGCCTGGGTGGTGCTTGGGGGGGGCCTAGGGCAGGCCCTCTTCCCTCTCTTCTTCATGTGTTCTCTCTAGTCACCTGGAGCACGTGTCCTCTGTCCCCAGCTGATGCTTGGTGCCTGGACCTCTGCACACCTTCCCGTGGGGCTCACCCTCCGATAGCCAGATCCTACCCCCTCCTGTCTTGGCAGTGCCTTCCTTCCTTCCTCTTGTTCCATGCCTTCTTCCCTCTCCTCTTCCACGGCTCCCAGGGGGTCTCTCTCCCTCACCCTCTCACATATGTCGGAGGTCCTTGCCTTTAAGTCCAGCTCTGTAGGGGAGGTATTCGGAGGTTATTCCAAGAGCTCTTAGACTTGGGCTGGGCTTCCCCTACATAGCCACAGACTTTGCCATAAGCCAGTAGGGCAGAAGACCCCAGAAATGGCAGGGTTCTGAGCCTGGCCTCTCTCCTGACTTTGAGACAGCTCCCGTGAGGTGTTTGTTGAGACTTGGTTTTGGAGGGAAGGGGAGTGCGGGTGTCTGTGGGAAGTGAGGGGCAAGTGGCCTCTGCTGACACCTGTCTCACTTCTTGCAGAAGTACCTGATCCCTCTGCTCATGGGCGGCAAGGAGGACAGGAAGCAGCTTCAGAGAATCGAGGCGAATATCTCAGAGATGAGCGGCAGCATGACGCAGACAGGTAGAGACTGATGGCTCCATCGGCTGGCCCCCCGAGCCCCCCGCGTGCGCCCCCCACCCTCCGCCTCCACTCTGTGCGGTGACTTCATTTATCTGCTCGAGAATCTGTTCACATTTGCAAATGAAGCCGCCGTCATTTCGGTTTAATTTGAAATTGCTTGTTTACTGTCGGCGCGGCCTCAATTAATTATGTTTTTACGGAAAGGCTCCCAACCTCAGAATATTAATAAGGGGAATAAAATGACAGCCTTTCTAGGGGCTGTAAAGTTCATTTTTAATTTCTGCTTCTCCGAGGTTTTCAGGGGGGTTTTCAGTGATTTTTCCCCCCTTCCCTCTAAGAATTCAAAGCGGGGTCAAGAGAGTCTGTAATTACTGCGGCTCCAGCGACCCCAGCCACCTTCTCTGTTATTGACTCCACGGGGCTCTCGTGATGGCCCAGATTAGCTGTGCCCTGTCACGCCAGTGGGCTCCTTTGCTCCTCCGTGAACTTGTTTACAGGATGGAAGGGCTGGATTACAAAGCAAAGGCAGGCTCCCCAAGGCACAGGCCCAGAGTTTCTCCTGGGCAAGCTCCTTAGAAGTTGTCTGGAGCCCCTGCACTGACGGATGGGGGTGGCCGGCCAGGAGCAGGGAAGGGAGCCCCATGTCCCTCGGGAGGGGACAGGGCAACATGGAGAAAAAGAGAGCAGCCAGAGAAGCCCACTTTTGTCTTTTTCATCGTTCCTGGGTGGCGTGGTTCAGGAGGGAAAGGGAAATCATTCTATTTCAGAACTGGAAATTCTCTGCTTGCTACACGAGGGCGCATGTGGGGCCCTGCTGGATGAATGATGTGAGCACCAGCGAAGTTGGGAGAGCTGAGCAAATCCTGAGCAGATCTAATTAGGAGGGAGAGGTTTGGGATGGATATACTGTTGCCTATGGACAACTCTACAATGGAAAGATAAACTAGAAATACTGGAGGTTAGATGCAGTGCAGGTAGATTGCTCATAGGGCCCATGAATTATAAGGGGGAAAGGGAGCGTCCCTCAATAAATTAGAGAGCCTGAGCTGAGGAGAGATGGGAAACTCCGCGGGCCAGTTTCATTGAGCTCTAACTGCTTTTTCCCCACACAGTGACTCAGTTACAGGCGACGTTAGCCTCTGTCCAGGAATTACTGATCCAGCAGCAACAGAAAATCCAGGATCTTACCCAGGAACTGGCTGCCTCCAAGGTACTGCAGGTCTCAGTTCATTTCTTCCTTGCATGCAGCAGGCGCTCTCCTTAGCTCCTGACCAGGCTGAAGGCCTGGTCAGAAAGAGCCCCACCCCCAGGTCGTCCAGTGGCCATATCTGTCGACTGCTTGTCTAGAGGAGGGCGGCCCTCACAGGAGAGTCAGCTTGGCATTCGATGATAGGATTCAGTTCTACCCCTACTGTGGGGAGGGGAAAGTCCTTGCAGAGCCGTGCGCTGTGCTCATAGACTGGGGGTGGGCAGTGAGGGTGGGGTGATTCTGATTTGATTTGTGTGGTCAAGTGGCTTGGGAGTCAGGACCGAGGTCCGGATCCTGCTGCGGCTGCTTCCCTCTCTGTGACCCTAGATAAATCCCTGGCTTCCCGTGGGCTTAATTTCCTTGTTTTAAATGTGAAGGTGCTGGGCAAGGTGATCTCTGGAGGTCTGTCCAGTTCCAAGTCCTCCTGTCCCGTGCCGATTCACATCCCTCTGTTGAATGAGCAGAAATATCACAGAGAGGCCGAGAAGAGATTGGCAGTAGCGCCCTTTCCCCCGTTCCTTTCAGGCTTAGCTCAGTGGCCCCTCCTCAGGTGCATGCCCATATGTGACTGGTAAGTGCATGCATGGTGTGCCCAAAAAGGCGTGTGTGCATGGGTGGTTCTCCTTTCTAAGCTCCCAAAAGGGAGAACCTAGCACGGTGCCTGACACACGACGGGTACTTCATAAATGCCGATAGATTGATTGAAACGTGATTGAAGGTTGGGTTTTTCTAGCCCTAGGCACGTTCCATGGCAGGAGGATTTATAGGATTCTCTTTCTGATCGAGAGCCCCTCTGTGTACTCTATTCCAGATTTGGGTTCTTAGAGAAAAAACTGGCAGCAAGGTGATGTGATGGAAAGAGCGCTAGGCCTGAAGTGAGGAAGACCAGAGTTCCCATCTAGTCTTAGACTCTTCCTAGCCGTGTGACCCAGGACAGGGCCCTTAGCCTGGGTGTGCCTTAGTCCCCTCATCTGTATGATGAGGACCAAATGAGACGCTATTCGAAAAGCACGCACCTTAAAGCCTTTTTGTAAATGCTCCTGGGGGCTTAGGAGCAGAATCTCTTCCTAAAACAGAGGGTCGCAGAGAGGATTGAATAGCTTTGAAGAAAGTCTGGTATGGGGCTCATCTAAGCAGTTATCCCGAGAATATGTAAGAGTGAAGCTAGGGGCCTCATCTCTAAAATATATAGGGAACTAAATCAAATTTATAAGAATCCAAGTCATTCCCCAATTGAGAAATGGTCAAAGGATATGAACAGGCAGTTTTCTGATGAAGAAACCAAAGCTATCTATTCCCATATGAAAAAATGCTCTAAATCTCTAATGATTAGAGAGATGCAAATTAAAACAACTCTGAGGTACCACCTGACACCTATCAGATTGGCTAAAATGACAAAAAAGGAAGATAATAAATGTTGGAGAGGCTGTGGGAAAATTGGAACACTAATGCATTGTTGGTGGAGCTGTGAGCTGATCCAACCATTCTGGAGAGCAATTTGGAATTATGCCCAAAGGGCGATAAAGCTGTGCATACCCTTTGACCCAGCAATCCCACTTTTAGGTCTTTTGCCCAAAGAAATCATGGAAGGGGGAAAGGGACCCACATGTACAAAAATATTTATAGCTGTTCTTTACGTGGTAGCAAGGAATTGGAAGTTGAGGGGGTGCCCATCAATTGGGGAATGGCTGGACAAGTTGTGGTATATGAATACAATGGAATACTATTGTGCTGTAAGAAATGATGAGCAGGAAGAGTTCAGAGAAACCTGGAGGGTCTTACGTGAGCTGATGATGAGTGAGATGAGCAGAACCAGAAGAACATTGTACACAGTATCATCAACATTGAGTGTTGACCTACTGTGATGGACTATATTCTTCTCACCAATGCAATGGTACAGAAGAGTTCCAGGGAACTCGTGATGGAAGAGGATCTCCAAATCCAAGAAAAAAAAAAGAAAGAAAGAACTGTGGAGTATAGATGCTGATTGAACCATATTATTTCTTTTGTTTTGGGTGCTGTTGGTTTTTTTTTTTCTTTCTATTTTGAGGTTTTGCATCACTGCTCTGATTCTTTCTCTTGTAACAGGATTAATGCAGAAATAGGATTAATGTTATTATGTGTATATATATGTGTGTGTGTATATATATATATATCTATATGTATATGTATAGAGATATATAGATATAACCTATATCAGATTACCTGCTGTCTAGGGGAGGGGGGGAGGGAGGGGTGGGAGGGAGAAAAATCTGAAATTGTAAAGCATGTATAAACAAAAGTTGAGAACTATCTTTACATGTAATGGAAAAAATAAAATACCTCATACATTAAAAAAAAAAAGAGTGAAGCTAGGAGGAGAGAAGAGGACACAAGGTGGAAAAGATCTCCCAAGTTTTATTATTTTTAAATAAAAGCTCTTTTTTATGAACCTCATCAAGCAAGGCAGAGTCACTGGTGGCCCTTGGCCTATGACAGCCCAGCCCCGCGTATGATGATAAAGAGAGTGAAGAGGGGGTGGGGCATCACCCACCTGTGCTGGAGACGATGCCCCTGGGAGGTCCTGGAGCGAGGGGGTCACTAGGCTTTCCCCACAGTGGACCTCATCTTTCTCATTAATTGAGCAGATACATTTCATCTTGTGTTGTAGAAGAGCATTTGATTCAGTAGAGCTAAATGCCTCCCAACAAGCTTTCCCATGTAGACGTACACCAGAACTGGAGAGAATTCCTGGAAAGATCAAACAACAAGGAGAACCTTTTTCTGTGACTCTGCAGTCATCACCGAGGGTGTTTACCATTCTCCTGGAGGAGATTCAGTACAGAATCCAAAGTGAGGAGGGATCCCCCCAGGTGGTGAGGTCCTCCCTATGTTCCTGTTTGCAGAGGACACGGTGCTTGGTTCATGATGCCCTGGATGAGCCCTTCAGAGCCTCCTGGAGGAGACTGATAACCGCACCAGAGAATTTCACCTTTCATTCACACGGGAAGAAGCATCAAGCCGCCTAAACATGATTGCTGTGTAAACAAAGAGCTACAGACTCCACAGAGCTTGTCCTTTAGTGTAGATACCTTGGACAGATGCTACAGCTAGAGGGTGAATTGGGCTCAGAACTAAAGAGAAGGAAGGGAACAGGCCGGAATCCTTAGGGGAGAACTGCAGAAGTCTTGAATGACCCCAGATTTGAAGACCTCTATCACTGACGCCCAGATTCTACCATGCTATTGCCTCGCTGAGAGGAGCAGCACACTATTATCTCTTTACAACTCAAGGGTCAACGACCAGGTGGCAACACAGAACAAATCCGGAACACCACGGAAGGGCCAGAGTGAAGTTTGTCATCAAAGAGACAAGAGTATCAGAAGAAGAAATGGCCTGGTCACCCTCCCAGGGGAGAGCGAGCCAGGCTCCAGCATAGTGGGTGGACTCCTTGTCCCTCGAGGATCAGTGGGTCTCAACATTCGCAGATCCATTTCAGTTGACTATCTGAGAGTATCTTTCTTTCTGCCCAGGCCAGGACATCAGCCTTCTGGGGGTTCTTGTTCCACAATCCCAGTATCTGTTTGCCCCAGGGTGGGGGTTACACCTGCAGCTAAGTAGTTCCGTGGGCCCCTTGGGCAGGCAGTCTCACTCTGGTGGAAGCTGCCTTCTTTGAGGAAGGCTTCCTGGATAGACGCCGGCCCCTGGCGGTCCCCCTGGCGTTCCCTCTCCCCTCCCTCAGTCCTTCTCTGCTCTGCCGCTGGGCCCGGGAGTTGTCGTTTAGTCTACTTGTGTAGCAGTTGTGTGTCTCCAGTGAGAAGAAGCTCTTTGAGGCCAGGAGTCCTATCTTCTCTTTGTCACCTGAGAGACACAAGGTTACATCCACAGTGGCCACTGAGTCAATGTTGGCCTCCCGCCTGAAGCATTCAGCCATGGTGGACATGAGTGCCAAAGGGGGCCTGAGAGGAGCGAGGACAGCCCGGTGACTGGTGGGACATCTTGAGTCTGTGTGCCACCTCCTCTCCCTCCTGACACATGTGAGAGAGCTTTCTCTCTGGTTGTCCTTGGCTTGTGCTTTCAGGAGCTGGAGGCAGAATTAGCTTCCTGGGAAAGTAGCCCAGGACAGGGGTGGATGGTCCAGCTTCTGTTGGCACCTCATCCTGCTGTCTCCTCGGTATTTACCAAGAGTGAGAAGGGCAGACGCGACAGGCTGGGCGGCCTAGTGGGCACCACGCTGGACTCGGAGTCCCAAAGACCAGACTGCAGGTGCAGCTTCTGACACTACTCCACCCCTCTCAGGCCCGATTTCCTCATCTGTAAAAACAGCACCCCCTCCCAGCGCTGTTGTGATGAGGGCCAGGTGCCATCACAGACCTTCAAGTGCTTTGCAGACGTTGGTTGACACTGTGCTTCAGGTGGCACTTGAACTCCTTCCTGCACTGATCCAGCCAAGCAGTGACTTCCAGCAGCCCCTCTCCCGGAGAAGCAGCCAAGTTACCACTTTGCCAGCTGCGTTGACACCGGCATTCAGTGCCTTGCAGTCATTGGTGCCCCATCCCCATCCCACACACAGAGCTGCCACTGCTTCCCTCCGGGGCTTGTTTGTGGCCAGTGGCCACTTTTCTCAGGGAACACGTTCTGTGTGGCAGCACCACCATAAACAAACCATGGAAGCCAGTTTATGGTCACAGCTCTCTTATCCTTGGGACCTGTGGCCTGAAGCCATTCCGGAAATTGGAAAACTGTTTTCAGGTCTTAAGAATTAAGATGAAAACCACATGTTGGTTTTGAGAAGCGAAAGGGCGCAGGAATTCTGCTTGGTGGTTTAGAACAGCCTTTAAAAGTTTCTCGCCCTTTCTTGGGGGTGGGGGGACCCTCCATCCTCCTAGCCCATCTCATTTTCTCCGGCACTGAAATATAAAGCACGCTGTTTGGGTATCTAAACTCCTTGTGTACCAAGACTTTGGTAACCCCATAAACCAAAGAGTAAAAGCTGTGTTTTCTCAGCTGTAATGTCAGTTTTTATATCTGCCTTGCAAGCTCCTACTGGAGCACTGTAAAAAATTAAAAAGAGAAGCTTTAAGTAATTAAAAAACCTACATAAAACCGAAGGCTGTGAGTTTTCTACAACTGTTTTTTAAAGAGACTGGCTAAAAAGCCCCAGATGTCAGATTTTATTTCTAAATCCTAGGCATCTGGCACCATATGCGTTTGGAAATTTGAGTCCTTTGCCGGCCGGTGAGGAGAAATTGCTCCCTTGTTAATGTGCTGCTGTAGCTTTCAAGGTCTTGGAGAAGCCAGAACAGTGGCAGCCCCTGGGCTCTTGCCTGTCTGATGGCCGGGAGTGTGAATCCCGTGGGAATACATGCTTGGAAATGAGTGTGTGCGTGTATGTGTGTGTGTGCGCGTATGTGTGTGTGTGCGCGTGTGCGTGCATGCACACATATGTGCATCTATGTATGTGCATTTGTCTGTGTGAGTGTGTGTATATCTATGTGTGCATGCATGCATGTGTCTGTGTGAATATGTGTATGTCTGTGCACACGTGCACACTTCTACAACCAAAGCCCCTCGGCCCCCAGTTTCTTCTGCCTGGAAGCGCTGAAGGAAGTGCTCACTGTAGAAGGGGGTGGGGGGCCTCTGTCTCTGAGCAGTGAGGCCTCAGTTACCACCCTGACCCTCAAGCTCAGAGAAGATGATGCTTCAGGAGAGTCAGACACACTGTGATCCACTTGGCTTATTTAACAAATATTTATGGAGCTTCTCGTCTCTATGTAAGGCCCTGTATTCACTCACTCCTCTTCAGCTCATGTCTCTTACCACTCTGTTGTATTTTTCGTTTGAATTGTCTGGGCCTCTCCTCGTGGTAGGGTTATAAGGGACAGAGAAAAGAAATTCAGGAGTGACCGACCACCTTCTGGGGAGCCCTCAGTAATTGTTTATTTAAAAACCACTTGGAAGTTGATTGGAGTCTATGTGTGCTCATGTCAGGCATACCTGTGGCCTTTAAAACAGTTTCATCCAACTGGCTATGGTATTTGGGTAAAGTTTCTATAGTGACTGTCCTGTTCTCTGTCCATCGCAACAGGAATCACTGTAAGGAAGTGGGGGAGGGTGTTGGGTTGTGTGATCATCGCTCCTTGGTGTACCGTGTGGTTTCTGCTCTTAGCAGGGAAGGGATTGGAAATTAAGTCTTTTGAAACAGTTTCTTTTAAACTGGGAAATATTTAAATCTATTCCAGCAGAATATAATCATGCTCAGGGGCCCATAGACGATGACCATCACTTTCCCATGTGGTTGTTTTCATTCAGTCTACATTTATTCAGTTCCTACTATGTGACTTCAAACAACCTATGGATGGTGAAAAATCACCACACACCCAGAATTTCCTGTTGTGAAGCGGTGGCCACAATGAGGAGGCCCAAGGAGGGCTGCAACCAGCATGGGCCTCTAGCCTTGATCTCCAAACCAAGAGGTTTGGGTCCACAAATATAAGCTCTCATGGAGGCGGGCAGAGAAGGGTAATGGGTGGTTTTGCCTTGGGAAACAACAAGCTTAAATCGAGGAGGAGAAAGCAAGTTTTTAGAAAGCTTGGCATGAGACGCAACTCAGGCAGATCATCCTAAGGGCACATGCCTGGAGGAGACTGGAAGGAGAACAAACAAGTAGAAAACCAAAGCATCCGTCCGCTTTTTTGTGACAAAGCACTTTTTGCCGCCAGTGACAGTGGAGCCGCCATATTTGGACTCACTCAAAACTCCAGACCCCTGTTTGTTGAGCTGTGTGAAGAAGTAGGAATGGCATCCACAAAGAGAAAATGACCAATGACCCAAGGGGGAAATCTGTGCTGGAGAGGTCACAGTTTTGAAAACATTGAGGGATTGATTTTTTTTTTTTTTTTACTCTTTTTTGGCCGGGCAATGGGGATTAAGTGACTTGCCCAGGGTCACACAGCTAGTGAGTGTCAGGTGTCTGAGGCCGGATTTAAACTCAGGTACTCCTGAATCCAGGGCCAGTGCTTTATCCACTGTGCCACCTAGCTGCCCCAAGGGATTGATTTTTAAGATAACTGAAAGGGGTTGTCGTTCTCACCCCAGTATTCTTCAGTGATACTCTGTAGCTGTGAATCACAGAACACCATGATCCCCAAAGAAGCCAAATGAATGGTGGCCCAAAGGCCAATAGGGCGCATCCTGTGCTTGGGAGAGAGAACTGACCGTGCAGAGGGGACACAGCTTCAGGAGTTACAGCCCATGATTTATGCGGGGGGGGGGGGGAGCAGTCTGAGAACAGGAAATAACAGATGCCTGGTAGCCAGCCCAG